>NC_082710.1:186537521-187191526 GCF_030144855.1 Hypanus sabinus | reverse complement strand
AAGGGGGGCATACACCCCCACAAACCCTAGGCATTCCCCGATTAACTTTTGATATTCTGAGAGGGGTAGGATTCAACAAGGGCAAGTGTGGGACCTGGTTAATGAAGGCGTGGGCCAGATCAAAGTGGCAGGGTGATGTGAAACAGAATCTCAAGTGGGGAGATCAGAAATCACAAGAGGGCTTTTTAGCCCACTGCCCGCATAATTTCAACCTAACTATCAGTGACACGCTCTTCATTCTCCCGGCCCCAGAAAGGCCAATAAGAAAACCCAGATATTTTATTTCACCTATCGGGTGTTAAAAATTCATAGTTAAAAGAATGGAGAGGTTCACCAATTAGCAGCTAATGTACCTTTAAGGGCTGAGGTGAGCCGGTCTCCTAGCAACAGCCAGGTTTGCAGTAGGTGGACAATTAGGTTTTAGTATCACATTAGTTAAAAGAGGCCCTGCGGGGGGGAAGAAGGTGAGGGATGTTTTTAACTGGATAGCAGTACTGTCTGGGTTTAGAGACTCCACAGAAGACCCGAGTGACGGACGAGAGTCGAGTTGGACCTTCCGGTCGGGAATCACGCTTTTTTGAAGGCAATTGGTTGGAGTCGAAATCGCAGACGCAAGATAAGCAGTAGGAACATTATTCTTTTATTTATTGTCTTACTTACATTATTGTCTTAATGATGTGGAAAGGCAAGGATAGGAGAGGTTGTGTGGATCGATACCTGCCACGTGGGCGAGTGGGTAACTCTGGTTAGTGTCCCTGGGGATTCCTTCTTAACCACGGTCAGGTTAAAAATAGTCCAGAACTTTCATTATGTGAAAATTCTGGAAAAATAGTCCCAACTACTAAGGGATTAAGAAGTAGGCCTACAGATTCTCCGCATGGCCTGAATGAGGCCAAGGAGCTAGGCCGCCCTGGAATTAAACCCTTAGAAGTAGTATGACCTGTACAATTTTGTGCCTTTCGTTGTCTGTCTAGGGGGTAGTACATACGCCAAGCGTGATTGGCTTGGTTTAAGCCATTTCAGGGGAGGTGTCGCCTTTCATTGTCTGGTCCAGGGTAATACACACGGCAAGCTTGATCAACTTGACGGAGCCGGCTCGAGGAGGGTGTCTAATGTAAAGGCTCGAAACACCCGAAGATCCGAGAGTGCATTACTGATGATGTGTCCTGGCACATGATAATGAGAGGTTTCGATTTTCCTATACAAGCAGCTGGCTTAGGAGCTCAGACTTTAAATTCTGCAGACTAACCTTTGCCAGCTAAACATATAGATCCACCAGCCCTACACTTAAACCTAATCCTAAGTCCAAAAGGGGCATACACCCCCATAAATAGGCAAATTCCAAGAGGGGTAGTCACCCCCATAAACCCTAGGCAACTTCCAAGGGGGCATACACCCCCACAAACCCTAGGCATTCCCCGATTAACTTTTGATATTCTGAGAGGGGTAGGATTCAACAAGGGCAAGTGTGGGACCTGGTTAATGAAGGCGTGGGCCAGATCAAAGTGGCAGGGTGATGTGAAACAGAATCTCAAGTGGGAGATCAGAAATCACAAGAGGGCTTTTTAGCCCACTGCCCGCATAATTTCAACCTAACCTATCAGTGACACGCTCTTCATTCTCCCGGCCCCAGAAAGGCCAATAAGAAAACCCAGATATTTTATTTCACCTATCGGGTGTTAAAAAATTCATAGTTAAAAGAATGGAGAGGTTCACCAATTAGCAGCTAATGTACCTTTAAGGGCTGAGGTGAGCCGGTCTCCTAGCAACAGCCAGGTTTGCAGTAGGTGGACAATTAGGTTTTAGTATCACATTAGTTAAAAGAGGCCCTGCGGGGGGGAAGAAGGTGAGGGATGTTTTAACTGGATAGCAGTACTGTCTGGGTTTAGAGACTCCACAGAAGACCCGAGTGACGGACGAGAGTCGAGTTGGACCTTCCGGTCGGGAATCACGCTTTTTTGAAGGCAATTGGTTGGAGTCGAAATCGCAGACGCAAGATAAGCAGTAGGAACATTATTCTTTTATTTATTGTCTTACTTACATTATTGTCTTAATGATGTGGAAAGGCAAGGATAGGAGAGGTTGTGTGGATCGATACCTGCCACGTGGGCGAGTGGGTAACTCTGGTTAGTGTCCCTGGGATTCCTTCTTAACCACGGTCAGGTTAAAAATAGTCCAGAACTTTCATTATGTGAAAATTCTGGAAAATAGTCCCAACTACTAAAGGGAATTAAGAAGTAGGCCTACAGATTCTCCGCATGGCCTGAATGAGGCCCAAGGAGCTAGGCCGCCCTGGAATTAAACCCTTAGAAGTAGTATGACCTGTACAATTTTGTGCCTTTCGTTGTCTGGTCTAGGGGGTAGTACATACGCCAAGCGTGATTGGCTTGGTTTAAGCCATTTCAGGGGAGGTGTCGCCTTTCATTGTCTGGTCCAGGGGTAATACACACGGCAAGCTTGATCAACTTGACGGAGCCGGCTCGAGGAGGGTGTCTAATGTAAAGGCTCGAAACACCCGAAGATCCGAGAGTGCATTACTGATGATGTGTCCTGGCACATGATAATGAGAGGTTTCGATTTTCCTATACAAGCAGCTGGCTTAGGAGCTCAGACTTTAAATTCTGCAGACTAACCTTTGCCAGCTAAACATATAGATCCACCAGCCCTACACTTAAACCTAATCCTAAAGTCCAAAAGGGGCATACACCCCATAAATAGGCAAATTCCAAGAGGGGTAGTCACCCCCATAAACCCTAGGCAACTTCCAAGGGGGGCATACACCCCCACAAACCCTAGGCATTCCCCGATTAACTTTTGATATTCTGAGAGGGTAGGATTCAACAAGGGCAAGTGTGGGACCTGGTTAATGAAGGCGTGGGCCAGATCAAAGTGGCAGGGTGATGTGAAACAGAATCTCAAGTGGGGGATCAGAAATCACAAGAGGGCTTTTTAGCCCACTGCCCGCATAATTTCAACCTAACCTATCAGTGACACGCTCTTCATTCTCCCGGCCCCAGAAAGGCCAATAAGAAAACCCAGATATTTTATTTCACCTATCGGGTGTTAAAAAATTCATAGTTAAAAGAATGGAGAGGTTCACCAATTAGCAGCTAATGTACCTTAAGGGCTGAGGTGAGCCGGTCTCCTAGCAACAGCCAGGTTTGCAGTAGGTGGACAATTAGGTTTTAGTATCACATTAGTTAAAAGAGGCCCTGCGGGGGGGAAGAAGGTGAGGGATGTTTTAACTGGATAGCAGTACTGTCTGGGTTTAGAGACTCCACAGAAGACCCGAGTGACGGACGAGAGTCGAGTTGGACCTTCCGGTCGGGAATCACGCTTTTTTGAAGGCAATTGGTTGGAGTCGAAATCGCAGACGCAAGATAAGCAGTAGGAACATTATTCTTTTATTTATTGTCTTACTTACATTATTGTCTTAATGATGTGGAAAGGCAAGGATAGGAGAGGTTGTGTGGATCGATACCTGCCACGTGGGCGAGTGGGTAACTCTGGTTAGTGTCCCTGGGGATTCCTTCTTAACACGGTCAGGGTTAAAAATAGTCCAGAACTTTCATTATGTGAAAATTCTGGAAAAATAGTCCCAACTACTAAAGGGAATTAAGAAGTAGGCCTACAGATTCTCCGCATGGCCTGAATGAGGCCCAAGGAGCTAGGCCGCCCTGGAATTAAACCCTTAGAAGTAGTATGACCTGTACAATTTTGTGCCTTTCGTTGTCTGGTCTAGGGGGTAGTACATACGCCAAGCGTGATTGGCTTGGTTTAAGCCATTTCAGGGGAGGTGTCGCCTTTCATTGTCTGGTCCAGGGGTAATACACACGGGCAAGCTTGATCAACTTGACGGAGCCGGCTCGAGGAGGGTGTCTAATGTAAAGGCTCGAAACACCCGAAGATCCGAGAGTGCATTACTGATGATGTGTCCTGGCACATGATAATGAGAGGTTTCGATTTTCCTATACAAGCAGCTGGCTTAGGAGCTCAGACTTTAAATTCTGCAGACTAACCTTTGCCAGCTAAACATATAGATCCACCAGCCCTACACTTAAACCTAATCCTAAAGTCCAAAAGGGGCATACACCCCCATAAATAGGCAAATTCCAAGAGGGGTAGTCACCCCCATAAACCCTAGGCAACTTCCAAGGGGGGCATACACCCCCACAAACCCTAGGCATTCCCCGATTAACTTTTGATATTCTGAGAGGGGTAGGATTCAACAAGGGCAAGTGTGGGACCTGGTTAATGAAGGCGTGGGCCAGATCAAAGTGGCAGGTGATGTGAAACAGAATCTCAAGTGGGGAGATCAGAAATCACAAGAGGCTTTTTAGCCCACTGCCCGCATAATTTCAACCTAACCTATCAGTGACACGCTCTTCATTCTCCCGGCCCCAGAAAGGCCAATAAGAAAACCCAGATATTTTATTTCACCTATCGGGTGTTAAAAAATTCATAGTTAAAAGAATGGAGAGGTTCACCAATTAGCAGCTAATGTACCTTTAAGGGCTGAGGTGAGCCGGTCTCCTAGCAACAGCCAGGTTTGCAGTAGGTGGACAATTAGGTTTTAGTAATCACATTAGTTAAAAGAGGCCCTGCGGGGGGGAAGAAGGTGAGGGATGTTTTAACTGGATAGCAGTACTGTCTGGGTTAGAGACTCCACAGAAGACCCGAGTGACGGACGAGAGTCGAGTTGGACCTTCCGGTCGGGAATCACGCTTTTTTGAAGGCAATTGGTTGGAGTCGAAATCGCAGACGCAAGATAAGCAGTAGGAACATTATTCTTTTATTTATTGTCTTACTTACATTATTGTCTTAATGATGTGGAAAGGCAAGGATAGGAGAGGTTGTGTGGATCGATACCTGCCACGTGGGCGAGTGGGTAACTCTGGTTAGTGTCCCTGGGGATTCCTTCTTAACCACGGTCAGGTTAAAAATAGTCCAGAACTTTCATTATGTGAAAATTCTGGAAAAATAGTCCCAACTACTAAAGGGAATTAAGAAGTAGGCCTACAGATTCTCCGCATGGCCTGAATGAGGCCCAAGGAGCTAGGCCGCCCTGGAATTAAACCCTTAGAAGTAGTATGACCTGTACAATTTTGTGCCTTTCGTTGTCTGGTCTAGGGGGTAGTACATACGCCAAGCGTGATTGGCTTGGTTTAAGCCATTTCAGGGGAGGTGTCGCCTTTCATTGTCTGGTCCAGGGGTAATACACACGGCAAGCTTGATCAACTTGACGGAGCCGGCTCGAGGAGGGTGTCTAATGTAAAGGCTCGAAACACCCGAAGATCCGAGAGTGCATTACTGATGATGTGTCCTGGCACATGATAATGAGAGGTTTCGATTTTCCTATACAAGCAGCTGGCTTAGGAG
Organism: Hypanus sabinus; assembly: GCF_030144855.1. NCBI lineage: Eukaryota > Metazoa > Chordata > Chondrichthyes > Myliobatiformes > Dasyatidae > Hypanus > Hypanus sabinus. The sequence continues at coordinate 187,186,147 of NC_082710.1, read as the reverse complement.
CTCAGACTTTAAATTCTGCAGACTAACCTTTGCCAGCTAAACATATAGATCCACCAGCCCTACACTTAAACCTAATCCTAAAGTCCAAAAGGGGCATACACCCCCATAAATAGGCAAATTCCAAGAGGGGTAGTCACCCCCATAAACCCTAGGCAACTTCCAAGGGGGGCATACACCCCCACAAACCCTAGGCATTCCCCGATTAACTTTTGATATTCTGAGAGGGGTAGGATTCAACAAGGGCAAGTGTGGGACCTGGTTAATGAAGGCGTGGGCCAGATCAAAGTGGCAGGGTGATGTGAAACAGAATCTCAAGTGGGGAGATCAGAAATCACAAGAGGGCTTTTTAGCCCACTGCCCGCATAATTTCAACCTAACCTATCAGTGACACGCTCTTCATTCTCCCGGCCCCAGAAAGGCCAATAAGAAAACCCAGATATTTTATTTCACCTATCGGGTGTTAAAAAATTCATAGTTAAAAGAATGGAGAGGTTCACCAATTAGCAGCTAATGTACCTTTAAGGGCTGAGGTGAGCCGGTCTCCTAGCAACAGCCAGGTTTGCAGTAGGTGGACAATTAGGTTTTAGTATCACATTAGTTAAAAGAGGCCCTGCGGGGGGGAAGAAGGTGAGGGATGTTTTAACTGGATAGCAGTACTGTCTGGGTTTAGAGACTCCACAGAAGACCCGAGTGACGGACGAGAGTCGAGTTGGACCTTCCGGTCGGGAATCACGCTTTTTTGAAGGCAATTGGTTGGAGTCGAAATCGCAGACGCAAGATAAGCAGTAGGAACATTATTCTTTTATTTATTGTCTTACTTACATTATTGTCTTAATGATGTGGAAAGGCAAGGATAGGAGAGGTTGTGTGGATCGATACCTGCCACGTGGGCGAGTGGGTAACTCTGGTTAGTGTCCCTGGGGATTCCTTCTTAACCACGGTCAGGTTAAAAATAGTCCAGAACTTTCATTATGTGAAAATTCTGGAAAAATAGTCCCAACTACTAAAGGGAATTAAGAAGTAGGCCTACAGATTCTCCGCATGGCCTGAATGAGGCCCAAGGAGCTAGGCCGCCCTGGAATTAAACCCTTAGAAGTAGTATGACCTGTACAATTTTGTGCCTTTCGTTGTCTGGTCTAGGGGGTAGTACATACGCCAAGCGTGATTGGCTTGGTTTAAGCCATTTCAGGGGAGGTGTCGCCTTTCATTGTCTGGTCCAGGGGTAATACACACGGCAAGCTTGATCAACTTGACGGAGCCGGCTCGAGGAGGGTGTCTAATGTAAAGGCTCGAAACACCCGAAGATCCGAGAGTGCATTACTGATGATGTGTCCTGGCACATGATAATGAGAGGTTTCGATTTTCCTATACAAGCAGCTGGCTTAGGAGCTCAGACTTTAAATTCTGCAGACTAACCTTTGCCAGCTAAACATATAGATCCACCAGCCCTACACTTAAACCTAATCCTAAAGTCCAAAAGGGGCATACACCCCCATAAATAGGCAAATTCCAAGAGGGGTAGTCACCCCCATAAACCCTAGGCAACTTCCAAGGGGGGCATACACCCCCACAAACCCTAGGCATTCCCCGATTAACTTTTGATATTCTGAGAGGGGTAGGATTCAACAAGGGCAAGTGTGGGACCTGGTTAATGAAGGCGTGGGCCAGATCAAAGTGGCAGGGTGATGTGAAACAGAATCTCAAGTGGGGAGATCAGAAATCACAAGAGGGCTTTTTAGCCCACTGCCCGCATAATTTCAACCTAACCTATCAGTGACACGCTCTTCATTCTCCCGGCCCCAGAAAGGCCAATAAGAAAACCCAGATATTTTATTTCACCTATCGGGTGTTAAAAAATTCATAGTTAAAAGAATGGAGAGGTTCACCAATTAGCAGCTAATGTACCTTTAAGGGCTGAGGTGAGCCGGTCTCCTAGCAACAGCCAGGTTTGCAGTAGGTGGACAATTAGGTTTTAGTATCACATTAGTTAAAAGAGGCCCTGCGGGGGGGAAGAAGGTGAGGGATGTTTTAACTGGATAGCAGTACTGTCTGGGTTTAGAGACTCCACAGAAGACCCGAGTGACGGACGAGAGTCGAGTTGGACCTTCCGGTCGGGAATCACGCTTTTTTGAAGGCAATTGGTTGGAGTCGAAATCGCAGACGCAAGATAAGCAGTAGGAACATTATTCTTTTATTTATTGTCTTACTTACATTATTGTCTTAATGATGTGGAAAGGCAAGGATAGGAGAGGTTGTGTGGATCGATACCTGCCACGTGGGCGAGTGGGTAACTCTGGTTAGTGTCCCTGGGGATTCCTTCTTAACCACGGTCAGGTTAAAAATAGTCCAGAACTTTCATTATGTGAAAATTCTGGAAAAATAGTCCCAACTACTAAAGGGAATTAAGAAGTAGGCCTACAGATTCTCCGCATGGCCTGAATGAGGCCCAAGGAGCTAGGCCGCCCTGGAATTAAACCCTTAGAAGTAGTATGACCTGTACAATTTTGTGCCTTTCGTTGTCTGGTCTAGGGGGTAGTACATACGCCAAGCGTGATTGGCTTGGTTTAAGCCATTTCAGGGGAGGTGTCGCCTTTCATTGTCTGGTCCAGGGGTAATACACACGGCAAGCTTGATCAACTTGACGGAGCCGGCTCGAGGAGGGTGTCTAATGTAAAGGCTCGAAACACCCGAAGATCCGAGAGTGCATTACTGATGATGTGTCCTGGCACATGATAATGAGAGGTTTCGATTTTCCTATACAAGCAGCTGGCTTAGGAGCTCAGACTTTAAATTCTGCAGACTAACCTTTGCCAGCTAAACATATAGATCCACCAGCCCTACACTTAAACCTAATCCTAAAGTCCAAAAGGGGCATACACCCCCATAAATAGGCAAATTCCAAGAGGGGTAGTCACCCCCATAAACCCTAGGCAACTTCCAAGGGGGGCATACACCCCCACAAACCCTAGGCATTCCCCGATTAACTTTTGATATTCTGAGAGGGGTAGGATTCAACAAGGGCAAGTGTGGGACCTGGTTAATGAAGGCGTGGGCCAGATCAAAGTGGCAGGGTGATGTGAAACAGAATCTCAAGTGGGGAGATCAGAAATCACAAGAGGGCTTTTTAGCCCACTGCCCGCATAATTTCAACCTAACCTATCAGTGACACGCTCTTCATTCTCCCGGCCCCAGAAAGGCCAATAAGAAAACCCAGATATTTTATTTCACCTATCGGGTGTTAAAAAATTCATAGTTAAAAGAATGGAGAGGTTCACCAATTAGCAGCTAATGTACCTTTAAGGGCTGAGGTGAGCCGGTCTCCTAGCAACAGCCAGGTTTGCAGTAGGTGGACAATTAGGTTTTAGTATCACATTAGTTAAAAGAGGCCCTGCGGGGGGGAAGAAGGTGAGGGATGTTTTAACTGGATAGCAGTACTGTCTGGGTTTAGAGACTCCACAGAAGACCCGAGTGACGGACGAGAGTCGAGTTGGACCTTCCGGTCGGGAATCACGCTTTTTTGAAGGCAATTGGTTGGAGTCGAAATCGCAGACGCAAGATAAGCAGTAGGAACATTATTCTTTTATTTATTGTCTTACTTACATTATTGTCTTAATGATGTGGAAAGGCAAGGATAGGAGAGGTTGTGTGGATCGATACCTGCCACGTGGGCGAGTGGGTAACTCTGGTTAGTGTCCCTGGGGATTCCTTCTTAACCACGGTCAGGTTAAAAATAGTCCAGAACTTTCATTATGTGAAAATTCTGGAAAAATAGTCCCAACTACTAAAGGGAATTAAGAAGTAGGCCTACAGATTCTCCGCATGGCCTGAATGAGGCCCAAGGAGCTAGGCCGCCCTGGAATTAAACCCTTAGAAGTAGTATGACCTGTACAATTTTGTGCCTTTCGTTGTCTGGTCTAGGGGGTAGTACATACGCCAAGCGTGATTGGCTTGGTTTAAGCCATTTCAGGGGAGGTGTCGCCTTTCATTGTCTGGTCCAGGGGTAATACACACGGCAAGCTTGATCAACTTGACGGAGCCGGCTCGAGGAGGGTGTCTAATGTAAAGGCTCGAAACACCCGAAGATCCGAGAGTGCATTACTGATGATGTGTCCTGGCACATGATAATGAGAGGTTTCGATTTTCCTATACAAGCAGCTGGCTTAGGAGCTCAGACTTTAAATTCTGCAGACTAACCTTTGCCAGCTAAACATATAGATCCACCAGCCCTACACTTAAACCTAATCCTAAAGTCCAAAAGGGGCATACACCCCCATAAATAGGCAAATTCCAAGAGGGGTAGTCACCCCCATAAACCCTAGGCAACTTCCAAGGGGGGCATACACCCCCACAAACCCTAGGCATTCCCCGATTAACTTTTGATATTCTGAGAGGGGTAGGATTCAACAAGGGCAAGTGTGGGACCTGGTTAATGAAGGCGTGGGCCAGATCAAAGTGGCAGGGTGATGTGAAACAGAATCTCAAGTGGGGAGATCAGAAATCACAAGAGGGCTTTTTAGCCCACTGCCCGCATAATTTCAACCTAACCTATCAGTGACACGCTCTTCATTCTCCCGGCCCCAGAAAGGCCAATAAGAAAACCCAGATATTTTATTTCACCTATCGGGTGTTAAAAAATTCATAGTTAAAAGAATGGAGAGGTTCACCAATTAGCAGCTAATGTACCTTTAAGGGCTGAGGTGAGCCGGTCTCCTAGCAACAGCCAGGTTTGCAGTAGGTGGACAATTAGGTTTTAGTATCACATTAGTTAAAAGAGGCCCTGCGGGGGGAAGAAGGTGAGGGACGTTTTAACTGGATAGCAGTACTGTCTGGGTTTAGAGACTCCACAGAAGACCCGAGTGACGGACGAGAGTCGAGTTGGACCTTCCGGTCGGGAATCACGCTTTTTTGAAGGCAATTGGTTGGAGTCGAAATCGCAGACGCAAGATAAGCAGTAGGAACATTATTCTTTTATTTATTGTCTTACTTACATTATTGTCTTAATGATGTGGAAAGGCAAGGATAGGAGAGGTTGTGTGGATCGATACCTGCCACGTGGGCGAGTGGGTAACTCTGGTTAGTGTCCCTGGGGATTCCTTCTTAACCACGGTCAGGTTAAAAATAGTCCAGAACTTTCATTATGTGAAAATTCTGGAAAAATAGTCCCAACTACTAAAGGGAATTAAGAAGTAGGCCTACAGATTCTCCGCATGGCCTGAATGAGGCCCAAGGAGCTAGGCCGCCCTGGAATTAAACCCTTAGAAGTAGTATGACCTGTACAATTTTGTGCCTTTCGTTGTCTGGTCTAGGGGGTAGTACATACGCCAAGCGTGATTGGCTTGGTTTAAGCCATTTCAGGGGAGGTGTCGCCTTTCATTGTCTGGTCCAGGGGTAATACACACGGCAAGCTTGATCAACTTGACGGAGCCGGCTCGAGGAGGGTGTCTAATGTAAAGGCTCGAAACACCCGAAGATCCGAGAGTGCATTACTGATGATGTGTCCTGGCACATGATAATGAGAGGTTTCGATTTTCCTATACAAGCAGCTGGCTTAGGAGCTCAGACTTTAAATTCTGCAGACTAACCTTTGCCAGCTAAACATATAGATCCACCAGCCCTACACTTAAACCTAATCCTAAAGTCCAAAAGGGGCATACACCCCCATAAATAGGCAAATTCCAAGAGGGGTAGTCACCCCCATAAACCCTAGGCAACTTCCAAGGGGGGCATACACCCCCACAAACCCTAGGCATTCCCCGATTAACTTTTGATATTCTGAGAGGGGTAGGATTCAACAAGGGCAAGTGTGGGACCTGGTTAATGAAGGCGTGGGCCAGATCAAAGTGGCAGGGTGATGTGAAACAGAATCTCAAGTGGGGAGATCAGAAATCACAAGAGGGCTTTTTAGCCCACTGCCCGCATAATTTCAACCTAACCTATCAGTGACACGCTCTTCATTCTCCCGGCCCCAGAAAGGCCAATAAGAAAACCCAGATATTTTATTTCACCTATCGGGTGTTAAAAAATTCATAGTTAAAAGAATGGAGAGGTTCACCAATTAGCAGCTAATGTACCTTTAAGGGCTGAGGTGAGCCGGTCTCCTAGCAACAGCCAGGTTTGCAGTAGGTGGACAATTAGGTTTTAGTATCACATTAGTTAAAAGAGGCCCTGCGGGGGGAAGAAGGTGAGGGACGTTTTAACTGGATAGCAGTACTGTCTGGGTTTAGAGACTCCACAGAAGACCCGAGTGACGGACGAGAGTCGAGTTGGACCTTCCGGTCGGGAATCACGCTTTTTTGAAGGCAATTGGTTGGAGTCGAAATCGCAGACGCAAGATAAGCAGTAGGAACATTATTCTTTTATTTATTGTCTTACTTACATTATTGTCTTAATGATGTGGAAAGGCAAGGATAGGAGAGGTTGTGTGGATCGATACCTGCCACGTGGGCGAGTGGGTAACTCTGGTTAGTGTCCCTGGGGATTCCTTCTTAACCACGGTCAGGTTAAAAATAGTCCAGAACTTTCATTATGTGAAAATTCTGGAAAAATAGTCCCAACTACTAAAGGGAATTAAGAAGTAGGCCTACAGATTCTCCGCATGGCCTGAATGAGGCCCAAGGAGCTAGGCCGCCCTGGAATTAAACCCTTAGAAGTAGTATGACCTGTACAATTTTGTGCCTTTCGTTGTCTGGTCTAGGGGGTAGTACATACGCCAAGCGTGATTGGCTTGGTTTAAGCCATTTCAGGGGAGGTGTCGCCTTTCATTGTCTGGTCCAGGGGTAATACACACGGCAAGCTTGATCAACTTGACGGAGCCGGCTCGAGGAGGGTGTCTAATGTAAAGGCTCGAAACACCCGAAGATCCGAGAGTGCATTACTGATGATGTGTCCTGGCACATGATAATGAGAGGTTTCGATTTTCCTATACAAGCAGCTGGCTTAGGAGCTCAGACTTTAAATTCTGCAGACTAACCTTTGCCAGCTAAACATATAGATCCACCAGCCCTACACTTAAACCTAATCCTAAAGTCCAAAAGGGGCATACACCCCCATAAATAGGCAAATTCCAAGAGGGGTAGTCACCCCCATAAACCCTAGGCAACTTCCAAGGGGGGCATACACCCCCACAAACCCTAGGCATTCCCCGATTAACTTTTGATATTCTGAGAGGGGTAGGATTCAACAAGGGCAAGTGTGGGACCTGGTTAATGAAGGCGTGGGCCAGATCAAAGTGGCAGGGTGATGTGAAACAGAATCTCAAGTGGGGAGATCAGAAATCACAAGAGGGCTTTTTAGCCCACTGCCCGCATAATTTCAACCTAACCTATCAGTGACACGCTCTTCATTCTCCCGGCCCCAGAAAGGCCAATAAGAAAACCCAGATATTTTATTTCACCTATCGGGTGTTAAAAAATTCATAGTTAAAAGAATGGAGAGGTTCACCAATTAGCAGCTAATGTACCTTTAAGGGCTGAGGTGAGCCGGTCTCCTAGCAACAGCCAGGTTTGCAGTAGGTGGACAATTAGGTTTTAGTATCACATTAGTTAAAAGAGGCCCTGCGGGGGGAAGAAGGTGAGGGACGTTTTAACTGGATAGCAGTACTGTCTGGGTTTAGAGACTCCACAGAAGACCCGAGTGACGGACGAGAGTCGAGTTGGACCTTCCGGTCGGGAATCACGCTTTTTTGAAGGCAATTGGTTGGAGTCGAAATCGCAGACGCAAGATAAGCAGTAGGAACATTATTCTTTTATTTATTGTCTTACTTACATTATTGTCTTAATGATGTGGAAAGGCAAGGATAGGAGAGGTTGTGTGGATCGATACCTGCCACGTGGGCGAGTGGGTAACTCTGGTTAGTGTCCCTGGGGATTCCTTCTTAACCACGGTCAGGTTAAAAATAGTCCAGAACTTTCATTATGTGAAAATTCTGGAAAAATAGTCCCAACTACTAAAGGGAATTAAGAAGTAGGCCTACAGATTCTCCGCATGGCCTGAATGAGGCCCAAGGAGCTAGGCCGCCCTGGAATTAAACCCTTAGAAGTAGTATGACCTGTACAATTTTGTGCCTTTCGTTGTCTGGTCTAGGGGGTAGTACATACGCCAAGCGTGATTGGCTTGGTTTAAGCCATTTCAGGGGAGGTGTCGCCTTTCATTGTCTGGTCCAGGGGTAATACACACGGCAAGCTTGATCAACTTGACGGAGCCGGCTCGAGGAGGGTGTCTAATGTAAAGGCTCGAAACACCCGAAGATCCGAGAGTGCATTACTGATGATGTGTCCTGGCACATGATAATGAGAGGTTTCGATTTTCCTATACAAGCAGCTGGCTTAGGAGCTCAGACTTTAAATTCTGCAGACTAACCTTTGCCAGCTAAACATATAGATCCACCAGCCCTACACTTAAACCTAATCCTAAAGTCCAAAAGGGGCATACACCCCCATAAATAGGCAAATTCCAAGAGGGGTAGTCACCCCCATAAACCCTAGGCAACTTCCAAGGGGGGCATACACCCCCACAAACCCTAGGCATTCCCCGATTAACTTTTGATATTCTGAGAGGGGTAGGATTCAACAAGGGCAAGTGTGGGACCTGGTTAATGAAGGCGTGGGCCAGATCAAAGTGGCAGGGTGATGTGAAACAGAATCTCAAGTGGGGAGATCAGAAATCACAAGAGGGCTTTTTAGCCCACTGCCCGCATAATTTCAACCTAACCTATCAGTGACACGCTCTTCATTCTCCCGGCCCCAGAAAGGCCAATAAGAAAACCCAGATATTTTATTTCACCTATCGGGTGTTAAAAAATTCATAGTTAAAAGAATGGAGAGGTTCACCAATTAGCAGCTAATGTACCTTTAAGGGCTGAGGTGAGCCGGTCTCCTAGCAACAGCCAGGTTTGCAGTAGGTGGACAATTAGGTTTTAGTATCACATTAGTTAAAAGAGGCCCTGCGGGGGGAAGAAGGTGAGGGACGTTTTAACTGGATAGCAGTACTGTCTGGGTTTAGAGACTCCACAGAAGACCCGAGTGACGGACGAGAGTCGAGTTGGACCTTCCGGTCGGGAATCACGCTTTTTTGAAGGCAATTGGTTGGAGTCGAAATCGCAGACGCAAGATAAGCAGTAGGAACATTATTCTTTTATTTATTGTCTTACTTACATTATTGTCTTAATGATGTGGAAAGGCAAGGATAGGAGAGGTTGTGTGGATCGATACCTGCCACGTGGGCGAGTGGGTAACTCTGGTTAGTGTCCCTGGGGATTCCTTCTTAACCACGGTCAGGTTAAAAATAGTCCAGAACTTTCATTATGTGAAAATTCTGGAAAAATAGTCCCAACTACTAAAGGGAATTAAGAAGTAGGCCTACAGATTCTCCGCATGGCCTGAATGAGGCCCAAGGAGCTAGGCCGCCCTGGAATTAAACCCTTAGAAGTAGTATGACCTGTACAATTTTGTGCCTTTCGTTGTCTGGTCTAGGGGGTAGTACATACGCCAAGCGTGATTGGCTTGGTTTAAGCCATTTCAGGGGAGGTGTCGCCTTTCATTGTCTGGTCCAGGGGTAATACACACGGCAAGCTTGATCAACTTGACGGAGCCGGCTCGAGGAGGGTGTCTAATGTAAAGGCTCGAAACACCCGAAGATCCGAGAGTGCATTACTGATGATGTGTCCTGGCACATGATAATGAGAGGTTTCGATTTTCCTATACAAGCAGCTGGCTTAGGAGCTCAGACTTTAAATTCTGCAGACTAACCTTTGCCAGCTAAACATATAGATCCACCAGCCCTACACTTAAACCTAATCCTAAAGTCCAAAAGGGGCATACACCCCCATAAATAGGCAAATTCCAAGAGGGGTAGTCACCCCCATAAACCCTAGGCAACTTCCAAGGGGGGCATACACCCCCACAAACCCTAGGCATTCCCCGATTAACTTTTGATATTCTGAGAGGGGTAGGATTCAACAAGGGCAAGTGTGGGACCTGGTTAATGAAGGCGTGGGCCAGATCAAAGTGGCAGGGTGATGTGAAACAGAATCTCAAGTGGGGAGATCAGAAATCACAAGAGGGCTTTTTAGCCCACTGCCCGCATAATTTCAACCTAACCTATCAGTGACACGCTCTTCATTCTCCCGGCCCCAGAAAGGCCAATAAGAAAACCCAGATATTTTATTTCACCTATCGGGTGTTAAAAAATTCATAGTTAAAAGAATGGAGAGGTTCACCAATTAGCAGCTAATGTACCTTTAAGGGCTGAGGTGAGCCGGTCTCCTAGCAACAGCCAGGTTTGCAGTAGGTGGACAATTAGGTTTTAGTATCACATTAGTTAAAAGAGGCCCTGCGGGGGGAAGAAGGTGAGGGACGTTTTAACTGGATAGCAGTACTGTCTGGGTTTAGAGACTCCACAGAAGACCCGAGTGACGGACGAGAGTCGAGTTGGACCTTCCGGTCGGGAATCACGCTTTTTTGAAGGCAATTGGTTGGAGTCGAAATCGCAGACGCAAGATAAGCAGTAGGAACATTATTCTTTTATTTATTGTCTTACTTACATTATTGTCTTAATGATGTGGAAAGGCAAGGATAGGAGAGGTTGTGTGGATCGATACCTGCCACGTGGGCGAGTGGGTAACTCTGGTTAGTGTCCCTGGGGATTCCTTCTTAACCACGGTCAGGTTAAAAATAGTCCAGAACTTTCATTATGTGAAAATTCTGGAAAAATAGTCCCAACTACTAAAGGGAATTAAGAAGTAGGCCTACAGATTCTCCGCATGGCCTGAATGAGGCCCAAGGAGCTAGGCCGCCCTGGAATTAAACCCTTAGAAGTAGTATGACCTGTACAATTTTGTGCCTTTCGTTGTCTGGTCTAGGGGGTAGTACATACGCCAAGCGTGATTGGCTTGGTTTAAGCCATTTCAGGGGAGGTGTCGCCTTTCATTGTCTGGTCCAGGGGTAATACACACGGCAAGCTTGATCAACTTGACGGAGCCGGCTCGAGGAGGGTGTCTAATGTAAAGGCTCGAAACACCCGAAGATCCGAGAGTGCATTACTGATGATGTGTCCTGGCACATGATAATGAGAGGTTTCGATTTTCCTATACAAGCAGCTGGCTTAGGAGCTCAGACTTTAAATTCTGCAGACTAACCTTTGCCAGCTAAACATATAGATCCACCAGCCCTACACTTAAACCTAATCCTAAAGTCCAAAAGGGGCATACACCCCCATAAATAGGCAAATTCCAAGAGGGGTAGTCACCCCCATAAACCCTAGGCAACTTCCAAGGGGGGCATACACCCCCACAAACCCTAGGCATTCCCCGATTAACTTTTGATATTCTGAGAGGGGTAGGATTCAACAAGGGCAAGTGTGGGACCTGGTTAATGAAGGCGTGGGCCAGATCAAAGTGGCAGGGTGATGTGAAACAGAATCTCAAGTGGGGAGATCAGAAATCACAAGAGGGCTTTTTAGCCCACTGCCCGCATAATTTCAACCTAACCTATCAGTGACACGCTCTTCATTCTCCCGGCCCCAGAAAGGCCAATAAGAAAACCCAGATATTTTATTTCACCTATCGGGTGTTAAAAAATTCATAGTTAAAAGAATGGAGAGGTTCACCAATTAGCAGCTAATGTACCTTTAAGGGCTGAGGTGAGCCGGTCTCCTAGCAACAGCCAGGTTTGCAGTAGGTGGACAATTAGGTTTTAGTATCACATTAGTTAAAAGAGGCCCTGCGGGGGGAAGAAGGTGAGGGACGTTTTAACTGGATAGCAGTACTGTCTGGGTTTAGAGACTCCACAGAAGACCCGAGTGACGGACGAGAGTCGAGTTGGACCTTCCGGTCGGGAATCACGCTTTTTTGAAGGCAATTGGTTGGAGTCGAAATCGCAGACGCAAGATAAGCAGTAGGAACATTATTCTTTTATTTATTGTCTTACTTACATTATTGTCTTAATGATGTGGAAAGGCAAGGATAGGAGAGGTTGTGTGGATCGATACCTGCCACGTGGGCGAGTGGGTAACTCTGGTTAGTGTCCCTGGGGATTCCTTCTTAACCACGGTCAGGTTAAAAATAGTCCAGAACTTTCATTATGTGAAAATTCTGGAAAAATAGTCCCAACTACTAAAGGGAATTAAGAAGTAGGCCTACAGATTCTCCGCATGGCCTGAATGAGGCCCAAGGAGCTAGGCCGCCCTGGAATTAAACCCTTAGAAGTAGTATGACCTGTACAATTTTGTGCCTTTCGTTGTCTGGTCTAGGGGGTAGTACATACGCCAAGCGTGATTGGCTTGGTTTAAGCCATTTCAGGGGAGGTGTCGCCTTTCATTGTCTGGTCCAGGGGTAATACACACGGCAAGCTTGATCAACTTGACGGAGCCGGCTCGAGGAGGGTGTCTAATGTAAAGGCTCGAAACACCCGAAGATCCGAGAGTGCATTACTGATGATGTGTCCTGGCACATGATAATGAGAGGTTTCGATTTTCCTATACAAGCAGCTGGCTTAGGAGCTCAGACTTTAAATTCTGCAGACTAACCTTTGCCAGCTAAACATATAGATCCACCAGCCCTACACTTAAACCTAATCCTAAAGTCCAAAAGGGGCATACACCCCCATAAATAGGCAAATTCCAAGAGGGGTAGTCACCCCCATAAACCCTAGGCAACTTCCAAGGGGGGCATACACCCCCACAAACCCTAGGCATTCCCCGATTAACATTTGATATTCTGAGAGGGGTAGGATTCAACAAGGGCAAGTGTGGGACCTGGTTAATGAAGGCGTGGGCCAGATCAAAGTGGCAGGGTGATGTGAAACAGAATCTCAAGTGGGGAGATCAGAAATCACAAGAGGGCTTTTTAGCCCACTGCCCGCATAATTTCAACCTAACCCTAACCCTAACCCTAACCCTAACCCTAACCCTAACCCTAACCCTAACCCTAACCCTAACCCTAACCCTAACCCTAACCCTAACCCTAACCCTAACCCTAACCCTAACCCTAACCCTAACCCTAACCCTAACCCTAACCCTAACCCTAACCCTAACCCTAACCCTAACCCTAACCCTAACCCTAACCCTAACCCTAACCCTAACCCTAACCCTAACCCTAATGTGGGGCCCTAACCCTAACCCTAACCCTAATGTGGGGCCCTAACCCTAACCCTAACCCTAAACCCTAACCCTAAACCCTAACCCTAAACCCTAACCCTAACCCTAACCCTAACCCTAACCCAAAACCCTAACCCTAAACCCTAAACCCTAACCCTAACCCTAAACCCTAACCCTAAACCCTAACCCTAACCCTAACCCCTAACCCTAACCCTGACCCTAACCCTAACCCTAACCCTAAACCCTGACCCTGACCCTAACCCTAACCCTAACCCTAACCCTAAAGCCATTTCAGGGGAGGTGTCGACTTTCATTGTCTGGTCCAGGGGTAATACACACGGCAAGCTTGATCAACTTGACGGAGCCGGCTCGAGGAGGGTGTCTAATGTAAAGGCTCGAAACACCCGAAGATCCGAGAGTGCATTACTGATGATGTGTCCTGGCACATGATAATGAGAGGTTTCGATTTTCCTATACAAGCAGCTGGCTTAGGAGCTCAGACTTTAAATTCTGCAGACTAACCTTTGCCAGCTAAACATATAGATCCACCAGCCCTACACTTAAACCTAATCCTAAAGTCCAAAAGGGGCATACACCCCCATAAATAGGCAAATTCCAAGAGGGGGAGTCACCCCCATAAACCCTAGGCAACTTCCAAGGGGGGCATACACCCCCACAAACCCTAGGCATTCCCCGATTAACTTTTGATATTCTGAGAGGGGTAGGATTCAACAAGGGCAAGTGTGGGACCTGGTTAATGAAGGCGTGGGCCAGATCAAAGTGGCAGGGTGATGTGAAACAGAATCTCAAGTGAGGAGATCAGAAATCACAAGAGGGCTTTTTAGCCCACTGCCCGCATAATTTCAACCTAACCCTAACCCTAACCCTAACCCTAACCCTAAACATATAGATCCACCAGCCCTACACTTAAACCTAATCCTAAAGTCCAAAAGGGGCATACACCCCCATAAATAGGCAAATTCCAAGAGGGGTAGTCACCCCCACAAACCCTAGGCAACTTCCAAGGGGGGCATACACCCCCACAAACCCTAGGAACCTTTGCTAAATCCCCATAAATTAGATATTCTGAGAGGGGTAGGATTTAATAAGGGCAAGTGTGGGACCTGGTTAATGAAGGCGTGGGCCAGATCAAAGTGGCAGGGTGATGTGAAACAGAATCTCAAGTGAGGAGATCAGAAATCACAAGAGGGCTTTTTAGCCCACTGCCCGCATAATTTCAACCTAACCTATCAGTGACACGCTCTTCATTCTCCCGGCCCAAGAAAGGCCAATAAAAAAAACTCAGATATTTTATTTCACCTATTAGGTGTTCAAAAATTCATAGTTAAAAGAATGGAGAGGTTCACCAATCAGCAGCTAATGTACCTTTAAGGGCTGAGGTGAGCCGGTCTCCTAGCAACAGCCAGGTTTGCAGCAGGTGGACAATTAGGTTTTAGTATCACATTAGTTAAAAGAGGCCCTGCGGGGGGGGGGAGGAAGGTGAGGGACGTTTTAACTGGATAGCAGTACTGTCTGGGTTTAGAGACTCCACAGAAGACCCGAGTGACGGACGGGAGTCGAGTTGGACCTTCCGGTCGGGAATCACGCTTTTTTGAAGGCAATTCGTTGGAGTCGAAATCGCAGACGCAAGATAAGCAGTAGGAACATTATTCTTTTATTTATTGTCTTACTTACATTATTGTCTTAATGATGTGGAAAGGCAAAGATAGGAGAGGTTGTGTGGATCGATACCTGCCACGTGGGCGAGTGGGTAACTCCGGTTAGTGTCCCTGGGGATTCCTTCTTAACCATGGTCAGGTTAAAAATAGTCCAGAACTTTCATTATGTGAAAATTCTGGAAAAATAGTCCCAACTACTAAAGGGAATTAAGAAGTAGGCCTACAGATTCTCCGCATGGCCTGAATGAGGCCCAAGGAGCTAGGCCGCCCTGGAATTAAACCCTTAGAAGTAGTATGACCTGTACAATTTTGTGTCTTTCGTTGTCTGGTCTAGGGGGTAGTACATACGCCAAGCGTGATTGGCTTGGTTTAAGCCATTTCAGGGGAGGTGTCGCCTTTCATTGTCTGGTCCAGGGGTAATACACACGGCAAGCTTGATCAACTTGACGGAGCCGGCTCGAGGAGGGTGTCTAATGTAAAGGCTCGAAACACCCGATGATCCGAGAGTGCATTACTGATGATGTGTCCTGGCACATGATAATGAGAGGTTTCGATTTTCCTATACAAGCAGCTGGCTTAGGAGCTCAGACTTTAAATTCTGCAGACTAACCTTTGCCAGCTAAACATATAGATCCACCAGCCCTACACTTAAACCTAATCCTAAAGTCCAAAAGGGGCATACACCCCCATAAATAGGCAAATTCCAAGAGGGGTAGTCACCCCCACAAACCCTAGGCAACTTCCAAGGGGGGCATACACCCCCACAAACCCTAGGAACCTTTGCTAAATCCCCATAAATTAGATATTCTGAGAGGGGTAGGATTCAACAAGGGCAAGTGTGGGACCTGGTTAATGAAGGCGTGGGCCAGATCAAAGTGGCAGGGTGATGTGAAACAGAATCTCAAGTGAGGAGATCAGAAATCACAAGAGGGCTTTTTAGCCCACTGCCCGCATAATCTCAACCTAACCTATCAGTGACACACTCTTCATTCTCCCGGCCCCAGAAAGGCCAATAAGAAAACCCAGATATTTTATTTCACCTACTAGGTGTTATGAAATTAGAAATGAAAAATTCATAGTTAAAAGAATGGAGAGGTTCACCAATCAGCAGCTAATGTACCTTTAAGGGCTGAGGTGGGCCGGTCTCCTAGCAACAGCCAGGTTTGCAGCAGGTGGATAATTAGGTTTTAGTATCACATTAGTTAAAAGAGGCCCTGCGGGGGGAAGAAGGTGAGGGACGTTTTAACTGGACAGCAGTACTGTCTGGGTTTAGAGACTCCACAGAAGACCCGAGTGACGGACGAGAGTCGAGTTGGACCTTCCGGTCGGGAATCACGCTTTTTTGAAGGCAATTCGTTGGAGTCGAAATCGCAGACGCAAGATAAGCAGTAGGAACATTATTCTTTTATTTATTGTCTTACTTACATTATTGTCTTAATGATGTGGAAAGGCAAAGATAGGAGAGGTTGTGTGGATCGATACCTGCCAGGTGGGCGAGTGGGTAACTCCGGTTAGTGTCCCTGGGGATTCCTTCTTAACCATGGTCAGGTTAAAAATAGTCCAGAACCTTCATTATGTGAAGATTCTGGAAAAATAGTCCCAACTACCTAAGGGAATTAAGAAGTAGGCCTACAGATTCTCCGCATGGCCTGAGTGAGGCCCAAGGAGCTAGGCCGCCCTGGAATTAAACCCTTAGAAGTAGTATGACCTGTACAATTTTGTGCCTTTCGTTGTCTGGTGTAGGGGGTAGTACATACGCCAAGCGTGATTGGCTTGGTTTAAGCCGTTTCAGGGGAGGTGTCGCCTTTCATTGTCTGGTCCAGGGGTAATACACACGGCAAGCTTGATCAACTTGACGGAGCCGGCTCGAGGAGGGTGTCTAATGTAAAGGCTCGAAACACCCGACGATCCGAGAGTGCATTACTGATGATGTGTCCTGGCACATGATAATGAGAGGTTTCGATTTTCCTATACAAGCAGCTGGCTTAGGAGCTCAGACTTTAAATTCTGCAGACTAACCTTTGCCAGCTAAACATATAGATCCACCAGCCCTACACTTAAACCTAATCCTAAAGTCCAAAAGGGGCATACACCCCCATAAATAGGCAAATTCCAAGAGGGGTAGTCACCCCCACAAACCCTAGGCAACTTCCAAGGGGGGCATACACCCCCACAAACCCTAGGCATTCCCCGATTAACTTTTGCTAAATCCCCATAAATTAGATATTCTGAGAGGGGTAGGATTCAACAAGGGCAAGTGTGGGACCTGGTTAATGAAGGCGTGGGCCAGATCAAAGTGGCAGGGTGATGTGAAACAGAATCTCAAGTGAGGAGATCAGAAATCACAAGAGGGCTTTTTAGCCCACTGCCCGCATAATCTCAACCTAACCTATCAGTGACATTCTCCCGGCCCCAGAAAGGCCAATAATAAAACCCAGATATTTTATTTCACCTACTAGGTGTTATGAAATTAGAAAAGGAAAAATTCATAGTTAAAAGAATGGAGAGGTTCACCAATCAGCAGCTAATGTACCTTTAAGGGCTGAGGTGGGCCGGTCTCCTAGCAACAGCCAGGTTTGCAGCAGGTGGACAATTAGGTTTTAGTATCACATTAGTTAAAAGAGGCCCTGCGGGGGGAGGAAGGTGAGGGACGTTTTAACTGGACAGCAGTACTGTCTGGGTTTAGAGACTCCACAGAAGACCCGAGTGACGGACGAGAGTCGAGTTGGACCTTCCGGTCGGGAATCACGCTTTTTTGAAGGCAATTCGTTGGAGTCGAAATCGCAGACGCAAGATAAGCAGTAGGAACATTATTCTTTTATTTATTGTCTTACTTACATTATTGTCTTAATGATGTGGAAAGGCAAAGATAGGAGAGGTTGTGTGGATCGATACCTGCCACGTGGGCGAGTGGGTAACTCCGGTTAGTGTCCCTGGGGATTCCTTCTTAACCATGGTCAGGTTAAAAATAGTCCAGAACTTTCATTATGTGAAAATTCTGGAAAAATAGTCCCAACTACCTAAGGGAATTAAGAAGTAGGCCTACAGATTCTCCGCATGGCCTGAATGAGGCCCAAGGAGCTAGGCCGCCCTGGAATTAAACCCTTAGAAGTAGTATGACCTGTACAATTTTGTGCCTTTTGTTGTCTGGTCTAGGGGGTAGTACATACGCCAAGCGTGATTGGCTTGGTTTAAGCCGTTTCAGGGGAGGTGTCGCCTTTCATTGTCTGGTCCAGGGGTAATACACACGGCAAGCTTGATCAACTTGACGGAGCCGGCTCGAGGAGGGTGTCTAATGTAAAGGCTCGAAACACCCGACGATCCGAGAGTGCATTACTGAAGATGTGTCCTGGCACATGATAATGAGAGGTTTCGATTTTCCTATACAAGCAGCTGGCTTAGGAGCTCAGACTTTAAATTCTGCAGACTAACCTTTGCCAGCTAAACATATAGATCCGCCAGCCCTACACTTAAACCTAATCCTATAGTCCAAAAGGGGCATACACCCCCATAAATAGGCAAATTCCAAGAGGGGTAGTCACCCCCACAAACCCTAGGCAACTTCCAAGGGGGGCATACACCCCCACAAACCCTAGGCATTCCCCGATTAACTTTTGCTAAATCCCCATAAATTAGATATTCTGAGAGGGGTAGGATTCAACAAGGGCAAGTGTGGGACCTGGTTAATGAAGGCGTGGGCCAGATCAAAGTGGCAGGGTGATGTGAAACAGAATCTCAAGTGAGGAGATCAGAAATCACAAGAGGGCTTTTTAGCCCACTGCCCGCATAATCTCAACCTAACCTATCAGTGACACGCTCTTCATTCTCCCGGCCCCAGAAAGGCCAATAATAAAACCCAGATATTTTATTTCACCTACTAGGTGTTATGAAATTAGAAAAGGAAAAATTCATAGTTAAAAGAATGGAGAGGTTCACCAATCAGCAGCTAATGTACCTTTAAGGGCTGAGGTGGGCCGGTCTCCTAGCAACAGCCAGGTTTGCAGCAGGTGGACAATTAGGTTTTAGTATCACATTAGTTAAAAGAGGCCCTGCGGGGGGAAGAAGGTGAGGGACGTTTTAACTGGACAGCAGTACTGTCTGGGTTTAGAGACTCCACAGAAGACCCGAGTGACGGACGAGAGTCGAGTTGGACCTTCCGGTCGGGAATCACGCTTTTTTGAAGGCAATTCGTTGGAGTCGAAATCGCAGACGCAAGATAAGCAGTAGGAACATTATTCTTTTATTTATTGTCTTACTTACATTATTGTCTTAATGATGTGGAAAGGCAAAGATAGGAGAGGTTGTGTGGATCGATACCTGCCAGGTGGGCGAGTGGGTAACTCCGGTTAGTGTCCCTGGGGATTCCTTCTTAACCATGGTCAGGTTAAAAATAGTCCAGAACCTTCATTATGTGAAGATTCTGGAAAAATAGTCCCAACTACTAAAGGGAATTAAGAAGTAGGCCTACAGATTCTCCGCATGGCCTGAATGAGGCCCAAGGAGCTAGGCCGCCCTGGAATTAAACCCTTAGAAGTAGTATGACCTGTACAATTTTGTGTCTTTCGTTGTCTGGTCTAGGGGGTAGTACATACGCCAAGCGTGATTGGCTTGGTTTAAGCCATTTCAGGGGAGGTGTCGCCTTTCATTGTCTGGTCCAGGGGTAATACACACGGCAAGCTTGATCAACTTGACGGAGCCGGCTCGAGGAGGGTGTCTAATGTAAAGGCTCGAAACACCCGATGATCCGAGAGTGCATTACTGATGATGTGTCCTGGCACATGATAATGAGAGGTTTCGATTTTCCTATACAAGCAGCTGGCTTAGGAGCTCAGACTTTAAATTCTGCAGACTAACCTTTGCCAGCTAAACATATAGATCCACCAGCCCTACACTTAAACCTAATCCTAAAGTCCAAAAGGGGCATACACCCCCATAAATAGGCAAATTCCAAGATTGGTAGTCACCCCCACAAACCCTAGGCAACTTCCAAGGGGGGCATACACCCCCACAAACCCTAGGAACCTTTGCTAAATCCCCATAAATTAGATATTCTGAGAGGGGTAGGATTCAACAAGGGCAAGTGTGGGACCTGGTTAATGAAGGCGTGGGCCAGATCAAAGTGGCAGGGTGATGTGAAACAGAATCTCAAGTGAGGAGATCAGAAATCACAAGAGGGCTTTTTAGCCCACTGCCCGCATAATCTCAACCTAACCTATCAGTGACACGCTCTTCATTCTCCCGGCCCCAGAAAGGCCAATAAGAAAACCCAGATATTTTATTTCACCTACTAGGTGTTATGAAATTAGAAATGAAAAATTCATAGTTAAAAGAATGGAGAGGTTCACCAATCAGCAGCTAATGTACCTTTAAGGGCTGAGGTGAGCCGGTCTCCTAGCAACAGCCAGGTTTGCAGCAGGTGGATAATTAGGTTTTAGTATCACATTAGTTAAAAGAGGCCCTGCGGGGGGAAGAAGGTGAGGGACGTTTTAACTGGACAGCAGTACTGTCTGGGTTTAGAGACTCCACAGAAGACCCGAGTGACGGACGAGAGTCGAGTTGGACCTTCCGGTCGGGAATCACGCTTTTTTGAAGGCAATTCGTTGGAGTCGAAATCGCAGACGCAAGATAAGCAGTAGGAACATTATTCTTTTATTTATTGTCTTACTTACATTATTGTCTTAATGATGTGGAAAGGCAAAGATAGGAGAGGTTGTGTGGATCGATACCTGCCAGGTGGGCGAGTGGGTAACTCCGGTTAGTGTCCCTGGGGATTCCTTCTTAACCATGGTCAGGTTAAAAATAGTCCAGAACCTTCATTATGTGAAGATTCTGGAAAAATAGTCCCAACTACCAAAGGGAATTAAGTAGGCCTACAGATTCTCCGCATGGCCTGAGTGAGGCCCAAGGAGCTAGGCCGCCCTGGAATTAAACCCTTAGAAGTAGTATGACCTGTACAATTTTGTGCCTTTCGTTGTCTGGTCTAGGGGGTAGTACATACGCCAAGCGTGATTGGCTTGGTTTCAGCCGTCTCAGGGGAGGTGTCGCCTTTCATTGTCTGGTCCAGGGGTAATACACACGGCAAGCTTGATCAACTTGACGGAGCCGGCTCGAGGAGGGTGTCTAATGTAAAGGCTCGAAACACCCGACGATCCGAGAGTGCATTACTGATGATGTGTCCTGGCACATGATAATGAGAGGTTTCGATTTTCCTATACAAGCAGCTGGCTTAGGAGCTCAGACTTTAAATTCTGCAGACTAACCTTTGCCAGCTAAACATATAGATCCACCAGCTCTACACTTAAACCTAATCCTAAAGTCCAAAAGGGGCATACACCCCCATAAATAGGCAAATTCCAAGAGGGGTAGTCACCCCCACAAACCCTAGGCAACTTCCAAGGGGGGCATACACCCCCACAAACCCTAGGCATTCCCCGATTAACTTTTGCTAAATCCCCATAAATTAGATATTCTGAGAGGGGTAGGATTCAACAAGGGCAAGTGTGGGACCTGGTTAATGAAGGCGTGGGCCAGATCAAAGTGGCAGGGTGATGTGAAACAGAATCTCAAGTGAGGAGATCAGAAATCACAAGAGGGCTTTTTAGCCCACTGCCCGCATAATCTCAACCTAACCTATCAGTGACACGCTCTTCATTCTCCCGGCCCCAGAAAGGCCAATAATAAAACCCAGATATTTTATTTCACCTACTAGGTGTTATGAAATTAGAAAAGGAAAAATTCATAGTTAAAAGAATGGAGAGGTTCACCAATCAGCAGCTAATGTACCTTTAAGGGCTGAGGTGGGCCGGTCTCCTAGCAACAGCCAGGTTTGCAGCAGGTGGACAATTAGGTTTTAGTATCACATTAGTTAAAAGAGGCCCTGCGGGGGGAGGAAGGTGAGGGACGTTTTAACTGGACAGCAGTACTGTCTGGGTTTAGAGACTCCACAGAAGACCCGAGTGACGGACGAGAGTCGAGTTGGACCTTCCGGTCGGGAATCACGCTTTTTTGAAGGCAATTCGTTGGAGTCGAAATCGCAGACGCAAGATAAGCAGTAGGAACATTATTCTTTTATTTATTGTCTTACTTACATTATTGTCTTAATGATGTGGAAAGGCAAAGATAGGAGAGGTTGTGTGGATCGATACCTGCCACGTGGGCGAGTGGGTAACTCCGGTTAGTGTCCCTGGGGATTCCTTCTTAACCATGGTCAGGTTAAAAATAGTCCAGAACTTTCATTATGTGAAAATTCTGGAAAAATAGTCCCAACTACCAAAGGGAATTAAGAAGTAGGCCTACAGATTCTCCGCATGGCCTGAATGAGGCCCAAGGAGCTAGGCCGCCCTGGAATTAAACCCTTAGAAGTAGTATGACCTGTACAATTTTGTGCCTTTTGTTGTCTGGTCTAGGGGGTAGTACATACGCCAAGCGTGATTGGCTTGGTTTAAGCCGTTTCAGGGGAGGTGTCGCCTTTCATTGTCTGGTCCAGGGGTAATACACACGGCAAGCTTGATCAACTTGACGGAGCCGGCTCGAGGAGGGTGTCTAATGTAAAGGCTCGAAACACCCGACGATCCGAGAGTGCATTACTGATGATGTGTCCTGGCACATGATAATGAGAGGTTTCGATTTTCCTATACAAGCAGCTGGCTTAGGAGCTCAGACTTTAAATTCTGCAGACTAACCTTTGCCAGCTAAACATATAGATCCACCAGCCCTACACTTAAACCTAATCCTAAAGTCCAAAAGGGGCATACACCCCCATAAATAGGCAAATTCCAAGAGGGGTAGTCACCCCCACAAACCCTAGGCAACTTCCAAGGGGGGCATACACCCCCACAAACCCTAGGCATTCCCCGATTAACTTTTGCTAAATCCCCATAAATTAGATATTCTGAGAGGGGTAGGATTCAACAAGGGCAAGTGTGGGACCTGGTTAATGAAGGCGTGGGCCAGATCAAAGTGGCAGGGTGATGTGAAACAGAATCTCAAGTGAGGAGATCAGAAATCACAAGAGGGCTTTTTAGCCCACTGCCCGCATAATCTCAACCTAACCTATCAGTGACACGCTCTTCATTCTCCCGGCCCCAGAAAGGCCAATAATAAAACCCAGATATTTTATTTCACCTACTAGGTGTTATGAAATTAGAAAAGGAAAAATTCATAGTTAAAAGAATGGAGAGGTTCACCAATCAGCAGCTAATGTACCTTTAAGGGCTGAGGTGGGCCGGTCTCCTAGCAACAGCCAGGTTTGCAGCAGGTGGACAATTAGGTTTTAGTATCACATTAGTTAAAAGAGGCCCTGCGGGGGGAAGAAGGTGAGGGACGTTTTAACTGGACAGCAGTACTGTCTGGGTTTAGAGACTCCACAGAAGACCCGAGTGACGGACGAGAGTCGAGTTGGACCTTCCGGTCGGGAATCACGCTTTTTTGAAGGCAATTCGTTGGAGTCGAAATCGCAGACGCAAGATAAGCAGTAGGAACATTATTCTTTTATTTATTGTCTTACTTACATTATTGTCTTAATGATGTGGAAAGGCAAAGATAGGAGAGGTTGTGTGGATCGATACCTGCCAGGTGGGCGAGTGGGTAACTCCGGTTAGTGTCCCTGGGGATTCCTTCTTAACCATGGTCAGGTTAAAAATAGTCCAGAACCTTCATTATGTGAAGATTCTGGAAAAATAGTCCCAACTACCAAAGGGAATTAAGTAGGCCTACAGATTCTCCGCATGGCCTGAGTGAGGCCCAAGGAGCTAGGCCGCCCTGGAATTAAACCCTTAGAAGTAGTATGACCTGTACAATTTTGTGCCTTTCGTTGTCTGGTCTAGGGGGTAGTACATACGCCAAGCGTGATTGGCTTGGTTTCAGCCGTCTCAGGGGAGGTGTCGCCTTTCATTGTCTGGTCCAGGGGTAATACACACGGCAAGCTTGATCAACTTGACGGAGCCGGCTCGAGGAGGGTGTCTAATGTAAAGGCTCGAAACACCCGACGATCCGAGAGTGCATTACTGATGATGTGTCCTGGCACATGATAATGAGAGGTTTCGATTTTCCTATACAAGCAGCTGGCTTAGGAGCTCAGACTTTAAATTCTGCAGACTAACCTTTGCCAGCTAAACATATAGATCCACCAGCCCTACACTTAAACCTAATCCTAAAGTCCAAAAGGGGCATACACCCCCATAAATAGGCAAATTCCAAGAGGGGTAGTCACCCCCACAAACCCTAGGCAACTTCCAAGGGGGGCATACACCCCCATAAACCCTAGGCATTCCCCGATTAACTTTTGCTAAATCCCCATAAATTAGATATTCTGAGAGGGGTAGGATTCAACAAGGGCAAGTGTGGGACCTGGTTAATGAAGGCGTGGGCCAGATCAAAGTGGCAGGGTGATGTGAAACAGAATCTCAAGTGAGGAGATCAGAAATCACAAGAGGGCTTTTTAGCCCACTGCCCGCATAATCTCAACCTAACCTATCAGTGACACGCTCTTCATTCTCCCGGCCCCAGAAAGGCCAATAAGAAAACCCAGATATTTTATTTCACCTACTAGGTGTTATGAAATTAGAAATGAAAAATTCATAGTTAAAAGAATGGAGAGGTTCACCAATCAGCAGCTAATGTACCTTTAAGGGCTGAGGTGGGCCGGTCTCCTAGCAACAGCCAGGTTTGCAGCAGGTGGACAATTAGGTTTTAGTATCACATTAGTTAAAAGAGGCCCTGCGGGGGGGGGGGGAAGAAGGTGAGGGACGTTTTAACTGGACAGCAGTACTGTCTGGGTTTAGAGACTCCACAGAAGACCCGAGTGACGGACGAGAGTCGAGTTGGACCTTCCGGTCGGGAATCACGCTTTTTTGAAGGCAATTCGTTGGAGTCGAAATCGCAGACGCAAGATAAGCAGTAGGAACATTATTCTTTTATTTATTGTCTTACTTACATTATTGTCTTAATGATGTGGAAAGGCAAAGATAGGAGAGGTTGTGTGGATCGATACCTGCCAGGTGGGCGAGTGGGTAACTCCGGTTAGTGTCCCTGTGGATTCCTTCTTAACCATGGTCAGGTTAAAAATAGTCCAGAACCTTCATTATGTGAAGATTCTGGAAAAATAGTCCCAACTACCAAAGGGAATTAAGTAGGCCTACAGATTCTCCGCATGGCCTGAGTGAGGCCCAAGGAGCTAGGCCGCCCTGGAATTAAACCCTTAGAAGTAGTATGACCTGTACAATTTTGTGCCTTTCGTTGTCTGGTCTAGGGGGTAGTACATACGCCAAGCGTGATTGGCTTGGTTTCAGCCGTCTCAGGGGAGGTGTCGCCTTTCATTGTCTGGTCCAGGGGTAATACACACGGCAAGCTTGATCAACTTGACGGAGCCGGCTCGAGGAGGGTGTCTAATGTAAAGGCTCGAAACACCCGACGATCCGAGAGTGCATTACTGATGATGTGTCCTGGCACATGATAATGAGAGGTTTCGATTTTCCTATACAAGCAGCTGGCTTAGGAGCTCAGACTTTAAATTCTGCAGACTAACCTTTGCCAGCTAAACATATAGATCCACCAGCCCTACACTTAAACCTAATCCTAAAGTCCAAAAGGGGCATACACCCCCATAAATAGGCAAATTCCAAGAGGGGTAGTCACCCCCACAAACCCTAGGCAACTTCCAAGGGGGGCATACACCCCCACAAACCCTAGGCATTCCCCGATTAACTTTTGCTAAATCCCCATAAATTAGATATTCTGAGAGGGGTAGGATTCAACAAGGGCAAGTGTGGGACCTGGTTAATGAAGGCGTGGGCCAGATCAAAGTGGCAGGGTGATGTGAAACAGAATCTCAAGTGAGGAGATCAGAAATCACAAGAGGGCTTTTTAGCCCACTGCCCGCATAATCTCAACCTAACCTATCAGTGACACGCTCTTCATTCTCCCGGCCCCAGAAAGGCCAATAAGAAAACCCAGATATTTTATTTCACCTACTAGGTGTTATGAAATTAGAAATGAAAAATTCATAGTTAAAAGAATGGAGATGTTCACCAATCAGCAGCTAATGTACCTTTAAGGGCTGAGGTGGGCCGGTCTCCTAGCAACAGCCAGGTTTGCAGCAGGTGGACAATTAGGTTTTAGTATCACATTAGTTAAAAGAGGCCCTGCGGGGGGAAGAAGGTGAGGGACGTTTTAACTGGATAGCAGTACTGTCTGGGTTTAGAGACTCCACAGAAGACCCGAGTGACGGACGAGAGTCGAGTTGGACCTTCCGGTCGGGAATCACGCTTTTTTGAAGGCAATTCGTTGGAGTCGAAATCGCAGACGCAAGATAAGCAGTAGGAACATTATTCTTTTATTTATTGTCTTACTTACATTATTGTCTTAATGATGTGGAAAGGCAAAGATAGGAGAGGTTGTGTGGATCGATACCTGCCAGGTGGGCGAGTGGATAACTCCAGTTAGTGTCCCTGGGGATTCCTTCTTAACCACGGTCAGGTTAAAAATAGTCCAGAACCTTCATTATGTGAAAATTCTGGAAAAATAGTCCCAACTACCAAAGGGAATTAAGAAGTAGGCCTACAGATTCTCCGCATGGCCTGAATGAGGCCCAAGGAGCTAGGCCGCCCTGGAATTAAACCCTTAGAAGTAGTATGACCTGTACAATTTTATGCCTTTCGTTGTCTGGTCTAGGGGGTAGTACATACGCCAAGCGTGATTGGTTTGGTTTAAGCCGTCTCAGGGGAGGTGTCGCCTTTCATTGTCTGGTCCAGGGGTAATACACACGGCAAGCTTGATCGACTTGATGGAGCCGTCTCGAGGAGGGTGTCTAATGTAAAGGCTCGAAACACCCGACGATCCGAGAGTGCATTACTGATGATGTGTCCTGGGACATGATAATGAGAGGTTTCGATTTTCCCATACAAGCAGCTGGCTTAGGAGCTCAGACTTTAAATTCTGCAGACTAACCTTTGCCAGCTAAACATATAGATCCACCAGCCCTACACTTAAACCTAATCCTAAAGTCCAAAAGGGGCATACACCCCCATAAATAGGCAAATTCCAAGAGGGGTAGTCACCCCCACAAACCCTAGGCAACTTCCAAGGGGGGCATACACCCCCACAAACCCTAGGCATTCCCCGATTAACCTTTGCTAAATCCCCATAAATTAGATATTCTGAGAGGGGTAGGATTCAACAAGGGCAAGTGTGGGACCTGGTTAATGAAGGCGTGGGCCAGATCAAAGTGGCAGGGTGATGTGAAACAGAATCTCAAGTGAGGAGATCAGAAATCACAAGAGGGCTTTTTAGCCCACTGCCCGCATAATCTCAACCTAACCCTAACCCTAACCCTAACCCTACTAGACTCCCACAAACCGGATCAAACATATACATCAACCAGCCCTACACTCAGACCTAGTGCTAAGGTCCAAAAGGGGCACACACCCCCACAAACCCTAGGCACTTCCCGATCAACCCTGGCTTCAGCCCCACAAACCCTAAGCACACCCCGATTAACCCTTTCTAAACACCACAAACCCGATATATATATATATATATATATATATATATATATATATATATATATATATACATCCACCAGCCCAACACTCAAACCTAACCCTAAAGTCCAAAAGGGGCACACACCCCCACAAACCCTAAACACTTCCCGACTAGCCCTGACTCCAGCCCCACAAACCCTAAGCACACCCCGATTGACCCCTGATAAACCCCCACATACCGGATATATACCTCCACCAGCCCAGCACACAAACCTAATCCTAAAGTCCAAAAGGATCACACACCCCCACAAACCGTAGGCACTCCCTGATTAACCCTGACTTTGGCCCCACAAACCCTAAACACACCCCTATTAAACCTTGCTAAACCCCCACAAACTGGATATCCTATATCAAGGGGAACAAGATTCAACAAAGGCAAGTGTTGGACCTGGTTAATGAAAGCGTGGGCCAGATCAAAGTGGCAGGGTCACGTGAAACGGAATCTCAAGTGAGGAGATCTGTCCTCTGTGCATAACATTCCCATGTTGTTGTGTCCTGCCGCGATGTCAGTTCAGGTGTGGACAACAGTCCCACCTGCTGGTGTCCTGCTGCATGGACCGATCTCTTGTAGACAACAATCCCACCTTGTGCTGTCCTGCAACCATAACATTTCGGCCGTTGACAATACTCCCACCTGATTGTGTCCTGCCATAATGACACATCACATGTAGACAACACTCCCTCCTAGTGGTGTCCTGTCGCAAGGACAGGTCCTGTGTGGACAACACTCTCATCTAGTGGCATCCTGTCGCAATGACAGGTCCGGTGTGGATAACATTCCCATCTGGTGTATTCCTCCCAGGATATCAGTTCCGGTGTGGGCAACACTGCCACGTCCTGGTGTCCTACTGCAATGACAGATCAGATATGGACAATACTCCTACCTGGTGGTGTCCTGCCATAATGATAGGTTAGCTGTGGGCAACTCTCCCACCTGGTCATGTCCTGCTGTAATGATAGGTTAGATGTGGACAACACTCCCACCTGGTGGTGTCCAGCCATAATGATAGGTCTGCAGTGGACAACGTTCCAACTGGTGGTGTTGCCGTAATGACAAACCTGCTTTGAACAACACTCCCACCTGTTGATGTCTTGCTATAACAACAGATCCCGTGCAGACAACACTTGCACTGGTGGTGTCTTGCCTTAATGACAGGTCCAGTGTGGACATGACTCTCACCTGGTGGTATCCCGTAGCAATGACAGTTCCGCTGTCGACAACTGTCTGACCTGTTGGTGTGCTGCTGTACTGACATGCCCTCTGTGGACAACACGCCCACCCTGTAGTGTCCTGCCACAAGGACAGGTCTGCTATGGACAACATTAAACATGGTGGTGCCCTGTCGCAATGACACTTTGGTTGTGGACAACACTCCCACCTGGTGGTGTCCTGCTGCAATGACAGTTTGGCTGTGGATAATACACCCAGTTGATGGTGTCTTGCCGTAACGACAGATCAGACGTGCAGAACACTCCCACTTGGTAGTGTCCTGGCAAAATGACCCTAACCCTAACGCAGAGAGGCAAGATCCAACAAAGGCAAGAGTTGGACCTCGTTAATGAAAGCGTGGGCCAGATCAAAGTGGCAGGGTAACGTGAAACGGAATCTCAAGTGAGGAGGTCAAAAATCACAAGAGGGCATTTTAGCCCACTGCCCGCATAATCTCAACCTAACCTATCAGTGACACTCTCTTCATTCTCCTGGCCCATGAAAGGCCAATAAGAAAGCCAGGATACACACAAGGCGAGAGAGAACCAGTAAATTAAACCCCGGATGGGGACGACAGACAGGTCAGTGCTAAACTCTGGTACAGCTCTGCTGAATGCCCAGTAAACACTCTCAATTTAACCCATGCAATCCCAGGCATACAGGTGCCAGGTAATGATATTTAAAAATATCATTACCCTCAGAATTACATGCCTCTCATTATTGGTCCCTGGGAAAAACACAAGCAGTGTCTGAGTCTGACACTGTTGGGCCGCTTCTGTAAGCTGTCTAGTGATTAAAGGCCTGAAACAGCCGACGATCCGAATGTTCACCACTGACAATGTGCCCCAGTGCACACCCGGTTCGCTGAACCAAGTGGTGTCGGACCACGATAAAGAAAGGCATGGGCCAGATTAACCTGACTTCCCTGTACAAGCCTAGCCAGCATAGCAGCTCATACTTCAAACTCTGCAGCCGAACCTCTGCCAGCCAAACGTGTACATCCACCAGCCCTACACTCAAACCTAATCCTAAAGTCCAAAAGGGGCACACATCCCCACAAACCCGAGGCAAATTCCAAAAGGGGCACACATCCCCACAAACCCTAGGGAACTTCCAAAAGGGGCACACCCCCCCACAAACACTAGGCACTTCCCGACTAGCCCTGGCTTCGGCCCTACAAACCCTAACACACCCCGATTAACCCTTGCTAAACCCCCACAAACCGGATATGCTATGTCGAGAGGAGCAAGATTCAGCAAAGGCAAGTGTTGGACCTGGATAATGAAGGCGTGGGCCAGATCAAAGTGGCAGGGTCACGTGAAACGGAATCTCAAGTGAGGAGATCAAAAATCACAAGAGGGCTTTTTAGCCCACTGCCTGCATAATTTCAACCTAACCCTAACGCGAATTAAACTTTAGCTGCAGTTTGACAAAGGCAGAACAGGCAACCCTGGACCAACTGAATGGGGTTATTAGAACTAAGAATCATATCCCTGCAATCCCGGCGAGGCAGTTCAAGGTAGACACAGACCATATCCATTGGACTGAGAGCACAGCTCAGACAATAGTCAAGAGGTGGATGCAGTCTTTAAACTAGAGTGGGGGCAAAGCCAAGAGAGGCAGGGTCCACGACTGGGAGAGACCATCGTGAACCTCTCCCGTACGTTCAGCCCTACAGAAACCCAGTAAAAGGTTCTGAACAGGGGCCTGACTTTTGTACCGACTGCAAAACCCCATAAGGAGCAGATTGAGAGGGACATGAATAGGTTCTATAGGGGACTGGTACTCGCCGACTATTTCGGTGACTCAGAAAGTACAAAGACCCCTTTCACCCCTCCCTCAGACTGGATGCCCAAGAGAAGGTATAGGTCCGAAGCTATTCTAGAAGTTAAGAGCACACTGGGTGAGATTATAGAGAGGGAGAGGGAAGTACAGGATAAGCCCAATCTAACTAGGAAGGAGAGAGCAGCCCTAAACGAACTGAGGCAAAACATGGACATTGTTATCAAACCAGTGGATAAAGGGAGCAGCATAGTTATCATGGACAAACAACAATACCTATTTGAGGCACTCAGACAATTAAACAACACGGAGCACTACACGAAACTAAAGGAGCCCATATACTGGGAAACACACACGGAAATTAGGAACATTTTGCGAGAACTGAAAAGTGCTCGGTACCTCAAAGGGAAACAAGTGGAATACCTGACAGGGACACAGCCACGAGCAAGACAGTTTTATATCCTTCCCAAAATACACAAGAACCCAGACTCATGGACTGTTCCGGGAGAAATCCCACCCGGTAGACCCATCGTGTCAGACTGTAGCAGTGAGTCATACAGGATAGCGGAGTTCATTAATGCCAGCCTTAATCCACCCTCGCAGAAACACCCCAGCTACATCAAGGACACGTACCACTTTGTCCAGACAGTCAATTCCATGTCAGTGCCCCCTGAGGCCATACTCTTCACCATGGACATTGAAAGCCTGTACACCAATATTGAAACGGACAGGGGCATGGAGGCAGTGAGGGATGTCCTACGGAAGAACCCCCAGCCAGGGAGATCAGACGAGGCCTTGCTGGAACTCCTTCACCTCAGCCTGACTAAAAATGACTTTGAATTCGATGGTAAATTCTACCTACAGGTCAAGAGCACAGCAATGGGTAAGAAGTTTGCTCCAGCCTATGCCAATATATACCAATATAGGTGGGAGGAAACAGTCTATCCAAAGTGTCCGAAAAAACCCATGTGTCTCTACAGATACCTGGATGACATCTGGGGAGTGTGGACACACTCAGAGAGGGAGCTAGAGGAATTTATTCAAATCCTAAACACTCACCATCCATCCATTAAGATTAAAGCCACAACCAATAGAGAGAAGATTGACTTCCTGGACACTACAGTGTTTAAATTAGCACCAGAAAATGGCAGTCAGAAACTAGCTACCAAGGTATTCTTTAAAGCCACGGACACACACACCCTCCTACACACAGGGAGCCACCACCCTAAACACACCTTCAGAGGCATTGTCAAGGGACAGCTGACCTGGTTTCACCACATTTGCACGAGGGTGGAGGACCTCCAGCAGGCCACAACCATCCTCTTCTCTGCACTTAGACACAGGGGCTACAGCAGAAGGAGACTTAGGCACATTAAATCTGACTTTCTGAAAAGTATCACAAATCCCCGACCACAGAACATCACGACACGGAAGCTACCCTTAATAACGGGATACAGTGGTATGGCAGTGAATATTCACAGGACGGTCAAAACACGCTTTGAGGAACTGAAAGCGGAAGCGGGGACACTGGGACAATACACCATTGTCTCAGCCTACAAGAGGGGTAGGAATCTGAAAGACATACTAGTCAGTACCAAAGTACGAGCAGCGCCAAACTGTGAGGTGGGAAATTGCAGGGCATGCATATACCTGAGAATTTCAAAAAGCATACACAACAGAGCCACAGGAAAGTGGGCCGAGATAGATCAGAGGATAACCTGTGAACAAAAGAATGTAGTCTATGCAATCCAGTGCACACTATGCCATATTATATACGTAGGGGAGACGGGCAACAGCCTGAGAACCAGACTCACGGGACACCTCAGTAACATCAGAAGGGGTATCCAAAACAGACCGGTTAGCAGACACTTCCAGGAACATGGGGGGTACTTCTTAAAAATATTAGGCCTGGAAAATAACATAAACTGGACAAACGCCCAAAGAAAAAGAGCAGAGAGGAGATGGATTGAAACACTGCACACTTATTCTCCGCACGGCCTGAACGAGGCCTAAAGAGCTAGGCTGCCCTGGAATTAAACCCTTAGAAGTAGCATGACCCGCACAATTCCATGCCTTTCATTATCTGGTCCAGGGGTAATACACACGCCAAGCTTGATCGCCTTGGCGGAGCCGTCTCGGGGAGGGTGTCTAATGTAAAGGCTCGAAACACCTGACGATCCGAGAGTGCATTACTGACGATGTGTCCCAGGACACGATAATGAAAGGCATCGACCAGATTAACCTGACTTCCCCATACAAGCCTAGCTGGCATAGCAGCTCAGACTTCAAACTCTGCAGACTAACCTCTGCCAGCCAAACATGTAGATCCACCAGCCCTACACTCAAACCTAATCCTAAAGTCCAAAAGGGGCACACACCTCCACAAATCCTAGGCAAATTCCAAAAGGGGCAAACACCCCCACAAACCCTAGGCAACTTCCAAAAGGGGCACACACCCCCACAAACCCTAGGCACTCCCCGATTAACCCTTGCTAAATCCCCACAAACCGGATATCCTATGTCGAGAGGGGCAAGATTCAACAAGGGCAAGTGTGGGACCTGGTTAATGAAGGCGTGGGCCAGATCAAAGTGGCAGGGTGATGTGAAACGGAATCTCAAGTCAGGAGATCAAAAATCACAAGAGGGCTTTTTAGCCCACTGCCCGCATAATCTCAACCGAACCCTAACCCTAACCCACAAACCCTAAGCACACCCCAATTAACCCTTGCGAAACCCCCACAAGCCTGATATACACATCCACCGGATATATACCCACCAGCCCGACACACAAACCTAACCCTAAAGTCCAAAGGGGGCACACAGCCCCACAAAATCTAAGCACACCCCGATTAACCCCTACTAGACTCCCACAAAATGGATCAAACATATACATCCACCAGCCCTACACTCAAACCTAATCCTAAGGTCCAAAAGGGGCACACACCCCCACAAACCCTAGGCAAATTCCAAAAGGGGCGGACACCCCCACAAACCCTAGGCAACTTCCAAAAGGGGCACGCACCCCCACAAACCCTAGGCACTCCCCGACTAACCCTTGCTAAACCCCCACAAACCGGATATCCTATGTCGAGAGGGGCAAGATTCAACAAGGGCAAGTGTGGGACCTGGTTAATGAAGGCGTGGGCCAGATCAAAGTGGCAGGGTCACGTGAAACGGAATCTCAAGTGGTGAGATCAAAAACCACAAGGGGGCTAATTAGCCCACTGCCCGCATAATCGCAACCTAACCCTAACCCTAGTTCAACCTAACCCTAATGCGGTTCGCTGAACCAAGTGGTGTTGGACCTCGATAATGAAAGGCATGGGCCAGATTAACCTGACTTCCCTGAACAAGCCTAGCTGCCATAGCAGCTCATACTCAAAACTCTGCAGTCTAACCTCTGCCAGCCAAACATATACATCCACCAGCCCTATAGTCAAACCTAATCCTAAAGTCCAAAAGGGGCACACACCCCCACAAACACTAGGGAAATTCCAAAAGGGGCACACACTCCCACAAACACTAGGGAAATTCCAAAAGGGGCACACACCCCCACAAACCCTAGGTACTTCCCGACTAGCCCTGGCTTCAGCCCCACAAACCCTGTACACCCCGATTGACCCTTGCTAAACCCCCACATACCCGATATATACCTCCACCAGCCCGCACCAACCCTAACCCTAACCCTAACATATACATCCACCAGCCCAACACTCAAACCTAATCCTAAAGTCCAAAAGGGACACACATCCCCACAAACCTTAGGGACTCCCCGATTAACCCTGGGTTCGGCCCCACAAACCCTAAGCACACCCCGATTAACCCTTGCTAATCCCCCACAAACCGTATATCCTATGTCAAGGGGGGCAAGATTCAACAAAGGCGGGGGGGCCCAGGCCTTCATACTGACCACAGAGACCACATCCCAGGGACAGGAGGGGAACGGACCCTCGACCTCCAGGGATGGTTTCTGGGTTAGCCAGGACCGGACCCGTGTCACACTTGAGCCCCGGGGAGAGACCGCCCGGACAGTGCCTGGTCCGTCGGCACAGGGTGAAGCGGACCGGAGCCCTGTTGTTGTCCTGCGGGACGTTTTAGGAGAGGCGCAGTGGCAGTACCGACACTGTCCACCCGAGGGCGCTCGAGCTGGTTAACCCTCCAGATACCGATGCGGCCCCACTGCCTTTGCCGCAGAGACGGAGAAGGGACCGAGGGCGCTCTTCCCCACCCACGAGCCCCTCCGAGAGGACGCGATCCAACCTAGCGGCGCAGGAGCCCCGACCTGCCACCCCCACGACTTCCCTGACCCGGGACTCCGGAGAATCGGCACCCCATCCCACACCCGTTCGAAGGGGAGGAGAGACAAAGGGGACAAGGGGAGCCAGGGCACAAGGACCGAGCAGGTCTCCCACCCCAGCCCGAGAGTCGCAGGAAGGGGACAGGTACACCCCATTTGCAACAACCGGGGGGGTCAAATAACGAGGCATCCTAACTCTAAACAGAAGAATGTAACTTTACATGTACTAATCATAGGGGACTCTAACATTTCCAGGGTTAAAAGGTGCCCCAACAAGGATATTCAATTAGACAGCTTTCTGGGGGCCAAATTCGTCCATGCCACTGCTATCCTGGAGAAGTTAGAGCCACAGCCAGAGACTAAGAAGGTCATCCTTTCCTTTGGAATAAACAACAGGTCCCACAAACCAACAACAGCTGCTAAACAGCTTCAACAACTTCTGAGAATGGCCAGCATTAAATTTCCCCACGCCAGTATCTGGGTGCCCGAACTAAACTTTAGCCGCAATTTGACTAGAGGCAGAACAGGCAACCCTGGACCAACTGAACGAGGTTATTAGAACTAAGAATCATATCCCTGCAATCCCGGCGAGGCAGTTCAAGGTAGACACAGACCATATCCATTGGACTGAGAGCACAGCCCAGACAATAGTCAAGAGGTGGATGCAGTCTTTAAACTAGAGACAAAGCCAAGAGAGGCAGGGTCCACGACTGGGAGAGACCATCGTGAACCTCTCCCGTTTGTTCACCCCTACAGAATCCCAGCAAAAGGTTCTGAACAGGGGCCGGACTTTTGTACCGACTGCAAAACTCCATAAGGAGCAGATTGAGAGGGACATGAATAAGTTCTATAGGGGACTGGTACTCGCCGACTATTTCGGTGACTCAGAAAGTACAAAGACCCCTTTCACCCCTCCCTCAGACTGGATGCCCAAGAGAAGGTATAGGTCCGAAGCTATTCTAGAAGTTAAGAGCACACTGGGTGAGATTATAGAGAGGGAGAGGGAAGTACAGGATAAGCCCAATCTAACTAGGAAGGAGAGAGCAGCCCTAAACGAACTGAGGCAAAACATGGACATTGTTATCAAACCAGTGGATAAAGGGAGCAGCATAGTTATCATGGACAAACAACAATACCTATTTGAGGCACACAGACAATTAAACAACACGGAGCACTACACGAAACTAAAGGAACCCATATACTGGGAAACACACACAGAAATTGCAAGAACTGGAAAGGACTGGGTACCTCAAAGGGAAGCAAGTTAGGTACCTGACAGGGATATAGTCACGAGCAAGAAAGTTTTATATCCTTCCCAAAATACACAAGAACCCAGACTCATGGACTGTTCCGGGGACAATTCCACCCGGCAGACCCATCGTGTCAGACTGCAGCAGTGAGTCATACAGGATAGCGGAGTTCATTGATGCCTGCCTTAATCCACTCTCACAGAAACACCCCAGCTACATCAAGGACACGTATCACTTTGTCCAGATAGTCAATTCCATGTCAGTGCCCCCGGAGTCCATACTTTTCACCATGGACATTGGAAGCCTGTACACCAATATTGAAACGGACAGGGGCATGGAGGCAGTGAGGGATGTCCTACAGAAGAACCCACAGCTAGGGAGACCGGACGAGGCCTTGCTAGAACTTCTTCACCTCAGCCTGACTAAAAATGACTTTGAATTCGATGGTGAATTCTATCTACAAGTCAAGGGCACAGCGATGGGAAAGAAGTTTGCTCCAGCCTATGCCAATATATACATGGCAAGGTGGGAGGAAACAGTCTATCCAGAGTGTCCGAAAAAACCCATGTGTCTCTATAGATACCTGGATGACATCTGGGGAGTGTGGACACACTCAGAGGGGGAATTAGAGGAATTTATTCAAATCCTAAACACTCACCATCCATCCATTAAGGTTAAAGCCACAACCAATAGAGAGAAGATTGACTTCCTGGACACTACAGTGTTTAAATTAGCACCAGAAAGTGGCAACCAAAAACTAGCTACCAAGGTATTCTTTAAAACCAAAGACACACACACCCTCCTACACACAGGGAGCCACCATCCTAAACACACCTTCAGAGGCATTGTCAAGTGACAGCTGACCTGGTTTCACCGCATTTGCACGAGGGTGGAGGACTTCCAGCAGGCCACAACCATCCTCTTCTCTGCACTTAGACACAGAGGGTACAGCAGAAGGAGACTTAGGCACATTAAATCTGACTTTCTGAAAGTATCACAAATCCCCGACTGCAGAACATCACAACATGGAAACTACCCTTGATAACGGGATACAGTGGTATGGCAGTGAATATTCACAGGACGGTCAAAACACGCTTTGAAGAACTGAAAATGGAAGCGGGGACACTGGGACAATACACAATTGTCTCAGCCTTCAAAAGGGGTAGGAATCTGAAAGACATACTAGTCAGTACCAAAGTACGAGCAGCGCCAAACCGTGAGGTGGGAAACTGCAGGGCATGCATATACCTGGGAATTTCAAAAAGCATACACAACAGAGCCACAGGAAAGTGGGCTGAGATAGAGCAGAGGATAACTTGTGAACAAAAGAATGTAGTATATGCAATCCTGTGCACAGAATGCCATATTATATACATAGGGGAGATGGGCAACAGCTTGAGAACCAGACTCACGGGACACCTCAGTAACATCAGAAGGGGTATCCAAAACAGACCGGTTAGCAGGCACTTCCAGGAGCATGGGACGTACTCCTTAAAAATATTAGGCCTGGAAACTAATATAAACTGGTCAAACGCCCAAAGTAAAAGAGCAGAGAGGAGATGGATTGAAACACTGCAGACTTGTTCTCCGTACGGCCTAAACGAGGCCTAAAAAGCTAGGCTGCCCTGAAACTAACATCTTCACAGCCCATTTGCACGGATGCTCTTCTCACCAGGGGTCTAAACCCACCCCACACCACCAACTATACCCTTAGAAATAGCATTCCTCTCAGAATTACATTTCTTTCATTGTCTGGTCCATGGGAAATATACGAGCCAAGTCTGATCAGCTTTGGTTGGGCCACTTCGGGGAGAGGTCTGGTGATTAAAGGCCCGAAACATCTGATGATCCGAGGGTGCATTACTGATGATGTGCCCCAGTGAACACCCAGTTCGCTGAACTGAGTGGGGTCGGACCACGATAATGAAAGGTATGGACCAGATTAACCCGACTTCCCTGTACAAGCCTAGCCGCCATAGCAGCTCATACTCAAAACTCTGCAG
This sequence comes from Hypanus sabinus, assembly GCF_030144855.1. Classification (NCBI taxonomy): domain Eukaryota; kingdom Metazoa; phylum Chordata; class Chondrichthyes; order Myliobatiformes; family Dasyatidae; genus Hypanus; species Hypanus sabinus. The sequence continues at coordinate 187,148,295 of NC_082710.1, read as the reverse complement.
TCTAACCTCTCCCAACCAAACATATACATCCACCAGCCCTACACACAAACCTAATCCTAAGGTCCAAAAGGGGCACACACCCACAAACACTAGGCACTTCTCGATTAACCCTGGCTTCAGCCCCACAAACCCTAAGCACACCCCAATTAACCCTTGCTAATCCCCCACAAACTGGATATCCTATGTCAAGGGGGGCAAGATTCAACAAAGGCAAGTGTTGGACCTGGTTAATGAAGGCGTGGGCCAGTTCAAAGTGGCAGGGTTGCGTGAAACTGAATCTCAAGTGACGAGATCAAAAAGCAGAAGAGGGCTGATTCACCCACTGCCCGCATAATCTCAACCTAACCTTACAGTGACACGCTCTTCATTCTCCCGGTCCTCAAAGTGCCAATAAGAAAGCCCAGAGACACACAAGGCGAGAGAGAACCAGTAAATTAAACCCAAGATGGGACGACAGACAAGTCAGTGCTAAACTAAGGTGCAGTTCTGCTGAATGCTCAGTAAACACTCAATTTAACTCATGCAATCCCAGGCATACAGAAACACTCTCAATTTAACCCATGCAATCCCAGGCATACAGATGCCAGGTAATGATGTTTTAAAAATATCATTACCCTCAGAATTACATGCCTCTCATTATCATGGTTCCTGGGAAAAACACAAGCAGTGTCTGAGCTGGACACTGTTGGGCCACCTCGGGGAGGATGTATTATGATTAAAGGCCCGAAATATCTGACGATCCGAGGATGCATTACTGACGATGTGTCCCAGTGCAAACTCAGTTCGTTGAACCAAGTGGTGTCGGACCACGATAATTAAAGGCATGGGCCAGTTTAACCTGGCTGCACCATATTAGCCTATCCGGCATAGCCCCTCATACATCACCACTCAAAATTCTGCAGCTTACCTCACCCAGCCAATATAAATATCCACCAGCCCAACATCCAAGCCTAATTCTAAGGTCCAAAATGGGCACACACCCCACTAACCATTGGCACTTCCCGATTAACCCTGGCTTTAGCCCCACAAACCCAAAGCACACCCCGAGTAACCCTGGCTAAACCCCCACAATCCCAAAGTCCTATGTCAGGAGGGGCAAGATTCAACAAAGGAAAGTGTTGGATCTGGTCAATGAAGGCGTGGGCCAGATCAAAGTGGCAGGGTTGTGTGAAACTGAATCTCAAGTGACGAGATCAAAGAGCACAAGAGGGCTGATTTGCCCACATCCCTCACTCTTTCTTTCCTTCCTTCCTTCCTTCCTTCCTTCCTTCCTTCCTTCCTTCCTTCCTTCCTTCCTTCCTTCCTTCCTTCCTTCCTTCCTTCCTTCCTTCCTTCCTTCCTTCCTTCCTTCCTTCCTTCCTTCCTTCCTTCCTTCCTTCCTTCCTTCCTTCCTTCCTTCCTTCCTTCCTTCCTTCCTTCCTTCCTTCCTTCCTTCCTTCCTTCCTTCCTTCCTTCCTTCCTTCCTTCCTTCCTTCCTTCCTTCCTTCCTTCCTTCCTTCCTTCCTTCCTTCCTTCCTTCCTTCCTTCCTTCCTTCCTTCCTTCCTTCCTTCCTTCCTTCCTTCCTTCCTTCCTTCCTTCCTTCCTTCCTTCCTTCCTTCCTTCCTTCCTTCCTTCCTTCCTTCCTTCCTTCCTTCCTTCCTTCCTTCCTTCCTTCCTTCCTTCCTTCCTTCCTTCCTTCCTTCCTTCCTTCCTTCCTTCCTTCCTTCCTTCCTTCCTTCCTTCCTTCCTTCCTTCCTTCCTTCCTTCCTTCCTTCCTTCCTTCCTTCCTTCCTTCCTTCCTTCCTTCCTTCCTTCCTTCCTTCCTTCCATCCTTCCTTCCATCCATTTTTATTAATTTTTAAACAAACATAAATGAAACATGAATACAGAGAGTTTGAGAGTACAAATAGTTTAAATAAACATTGAAATAGATGATAATCAGTATATAATAACCTCCCAAACTCATAGTAATTACGAACAAAAGAAGTAAAAAAAAACCAAAAAAAGAGAAAAAATAACTAACCAACATGGGCCATTGCATTATGTCAAATATATACAGTAGTGCCAATAACTCCGTACCTCCATCCAAATAATTAAGGATAATAAAAGTGACATTTAGAAAAAGACAATTTAACTCATATGAAAATGTTGAAGAAATGGTCTTCAATTTTCTTCAAATTTAACTGAAGGATCAGAGACAACACTTCTAATTTTTTCTAAGCTCTCAAACAAGAGATAGTTTGAGAAAACCACTGAAATATAGTTGGAGGATTAATTTCTTTCAGATTCAATAGAATAGATCTTCTGGCCATAAATGTAACAAATGCGATCATCCGTCGAGCTGAGGGGGATAAACAACTATTATCCGCCATTGGTAAACCAAAAATTGCAGTAATAGGATGCGGTTGGAAAGTGATATTCAGAGTTGTTGAAATAATACCGAAAATATCTTTCCAGTAATTTTGCAAACAAGGGCAAGACCAAAACATGTGGGTCAATGAAACAACTTCAGAATGACATCTGTCACAGGTTGGATTAACATAAGAATAAAATCGAGCAAGTTTATCCTTAGACATATGAGCTCTATATACAATCTTAAATTGTATTAGGGCATGTTTAGCACAAATAGAAGAAGAATTGACTAATTGTAAAATTTTCTCCCACTGCTCTGTGGGTATAAGACAATGACGTTCTTTTTCCCATTCCTTCTTAATTTTTTCTGATACTTCTGGCTGTATTTTCATGATCATATTATAAATGGTGGCTAATAATCCCTTCTGACAAGGATTCAGAGCTAAAAAATTTTCCACAATGTCCGATGGACATAATTTTGGAAAAGACTGTAACTCATTACTCAAAAAATTTTTAACTTGCAAATATCTAAAAAAATGAGTTTTCAGGTAAATTATATTTATTAGATAGCTGTTCAAAGGACATAAAACTATTATCTAAAAATAGATCACGAAAACATGTTATACCTTTTGTTTTCCATAAAACAAAGGCTTGATCCATAAAAGAGGGCCGAAAAAGAAAGTTAGATATTATAGGGCTTGATGAGATAAACTTATTCAAGACAAAAAATTTATGAAATTGAAACCATATTCGCAATGTATGTTTAACTGTAGGATTAGTTATTCATTTATTTAATTTAGATAAAGAAAAAGGAAGTGAAAATCCTAAAATTGAAAACAATGAAAAGTCTTGTACAGATTTACATTCCAAATTTACCCATTGTGGGCAAGCTGCTATAGTCGATTCTTGTGTCCAAAATTTTAAATATCGTATATCAACTGCCCAATAGTAAAATCTCAAGTTTGGCAAAGCCAAACCACCCTCCTTCTTAGGCTTCTGTAAATATTTTTTGCTTAGTCTAGGATTTTTATTCTGCCACAGATAGGAAGATATTTTGGAGTCAATAATATCAAAAAAAGATTTAGGAATAAAAATTGGTAATGCTTGAAATAAATATAAGAATTTGGGTAATACCATCATCTTAATAGCATTAATTCGACCAACCAATGACAAAGATAATGGGGACCACCTGGTAACAAGTTGCTTAATTTGGTCAATTAAAGGTAAAAAATTAACTTTAAATAAATCTTTATGTTTTTTGGTAATTTTAATACCCAAATAAGTAAAATAATCTGTGACAATTTTAAATGGTAAATGTTTATAAATTGTAACTTGCATATTTAATGGATATAATTCGCTCTTATTAAAATTCAATTTGTAACCAGAAAAGTTACTAAACTGAGCAAGCAAGGACGAAATAGCAGGAATAGATCTCTCAGGGTCGGATATATATAGTAATAAATCATCAGCATATAATGATAACTTCTACGTCCCTTCCCCATGAGTAATACCCAAAATATTAGGTGATTCACGAATGACCATAGCTAAAGGTTCCAAAACAATGTCAAATAGTAAAGGACTTAAAGGACAGCCTTGTCTTGTACCACGGAATAACTGAAAAAAAGGAGATCTTTGATTATTGGTAAAGACCGAGGCCAAGGGTTTATAGTATATTAATTTAATCCATGATATAAATTTTGAACTAAAATTAAAATGCTGTAACGTATTAAATAAATATGGCCATTCAACTCTATCAAATGCTTTTTCAGCTTCTAAGGAAATGACACATTCTGGTATTTTGGGTGAAGGAGTATAAATAATATTAATTAATTTTCTAATGTTAAAAGATGAGTAGCGGTTTTTAATAAATCCAGTCTGATCTTCAGAAATAATTCGAGGTAATATATTTTCTAATCTAGTGGCCAAAAGTTTACTAAAAATCTTAAAATCTGTATTCAGCAAGGACATAGGCCGATAGGATGCACATTCAGTGGGGTCTAATTTTTTAAAAGTTAAACAAATAGAGGCTTCATAAAAAGATTGTGGCAATTTACCTATAGTTAACGCATCTTTAAAAATTTTACAAAGCCAAGGAGAGAGTATAGAGGAAAAGGATTTTAAAAATTCTACAGTATAACCATCCGGACCAGGAGCTTTACCGGAATTCATTGAAAAAGTAGCCTCTTTTATTTCAGTTTCCGTAATAGGTGCATCTAGGAATACACTATCCTCTGTTGTTAATTTTGGGATATTCAATTTTCTTAAAAATTCCTCTATTATAGAAGAATCCTCAACAAATTCTGATTGATATAAAGAATTATAAAAATCTTGAAAGGCTTTATTTATCTCTTTATGGTCGATCGTCAGAGTGCCATCTCATTTACGAATCCTAGTAATTTGTCATTTAACCGAAGTAGTTTTCAATTGATTAGCCAATAATTTGCCAGACTTATCTCCAAGTACATAAAACTAGGTTCTAGATTTAATTAACTGATTTTCAATCGAAGAGGATAATAACAAACTATGCTCCATTTTAAGTTCAACTCTTTCTTTATAAAGTTCTTTGCTGGGGGTCACTGAATAAATCTTATCAATTGCTTTGATTTTATCAACCAATGTTAATATTTTAGAATTAGTTTGTTTCCTAACTCCAGCAGAGTATGAAATAATCTGTCCATGAATAGATGCTTTAAAAGTGTTCCATAAAATTCCACTAGAGATCTCTGCGGTAGAATTTGTTGAGAAAATCAAATCAATTTGTTGTTTAATAATATTAAGGAAGTCTAAGTCCTGCAATAAAATAGAGTTGAACCTCCAAGATTTAGCATTAGTAGATGAGTCCATTGTCTTAATAGATAGCTTCAAAGGTGCATGGTCAGAAATGGTAATGGAGTCATATTTACAATCAATAACATCTGTAAGTAAACGGTGATCAATAAAAAAGTAATCAATTCTTGAATAATTATGATAAACATGAGAAAAGTATGAAACTCTTTGTCATTGGGGTGTAAAAAACGCCAAATTTTGGAAATTCCAGAATCAATCATAAAGGAATTAATAAGAGAGGCCGATGTATTCGGAAGAGCTTGGGTGGGCTTAGATCTAGCCATCGAAGGGTTTAAACAACAGTTAAAATCCCCACCTGTTATCAGCATGTACTGATTCAAGTTAGGAAAGGATGTAAATAGACACTTAAAAAATTCAGAACAATCAGTGTTTGGAGCATAAACATGAACTAAAACAACTTTTTGATTAAAAAGTAGACCAGTAATAAGCAAAAATCTACTTTGTGGGTCTGAAATTATTTTATAGTGTATAAAGGAAGTTGAAGAATCTATAAAAATGGAAACGCCTCTTACTTTGGCTTGCGAATTCGAGTGATATTGTTGGTCTTTCCAAAACCTAAAAAAATGTTGATTATCCACCTTCCTCAAATGAGTCTCTTGTACAAAGATAATATTAGCATTCATTCTGTGGAGTACTTTGAATATTTTTTTCCATTTGATCGGATGATTTAAACCATTAGTATTCCAAGAAACAAATTAATAATCTTATGCATATTGCCAATATTTATTACAATTAACACATAAGGTTAAATAAAGATGAACTCATGAATCCGGAAGAGGGAAGTAAGTTCAAGGAGGAACCGGAAGTCATGACACTGCAACCATTTTTGTAGTTTCGAATCAGCCCATGAAGTAAAACTAAGCGTGAACGCATAATCTCAACCTAACCTTACAGTGACACGCTCTTCATTCTCCCGGCCCACGAAATGCCAATAAGAAAGCCCAGATAACCAAACCCAAGAAGGGGCTCAGACAACAAGTCAGTACTAAACCCTGGTGCAGTTATGCTGAATGCCCAGTAGACACTGTCAATTAAACCCAAGCAATCCCAGGCATACAGATGCCAGGTAATGATGTTTAAAAATATCATTACCCTCAGAATTACATGCCTCTCATTATCCTGCTCCATGGGAAAAACACAAGCTAGGTCTGATCAACTTTGGCTGGGCCACCTTGGGGAGGATGGGGGAATCAAGGGATATGGGGACAAGGCAGGAACCGGGTATTGATAGTAGATGATCAGCCATGATCTCAAAATGGTGGTGCAGGCTCGAAGGGCTGAATGGTCTACTTCTGCACCTATTGTCTATTGTCTATTCCCCTATCCATAAGATACTTATCTAGCTCCTTCTTGAAAGCATCCAGAGAATTGGCCTCCACTGCCTTCTGAGGCAGTGCATTCCAGACCCCCACAACTCTCTGGGAAAGAAGTTTTTCCTTAACTCTGTCCTAAATGACCTACCCCTTATTCTTAAACCATGCCCTCTGGTACTGGACTCTCCCAGCATCTGGAACATATTTCCTGCCTCTATCTTGTCCAAACCCTTAGTAATCTTATATGTTGCAATCAGATCCCCTCTCAATCTCCTTAATTCCAGCGTGTACAAGCCCAGTCTCTCTAACCTCTCTGCGTAAGACAGTCCGGACATCCCAGGGATTAACCTCGTGAATCTATGCTGCACTTCCTCTACAGCCAGGATGTCCTTCCTTAACCCTGGAAACCAAAACTGTACACAATATTCCAGGTGTGGTCTCACCAGGGCCCTGTACAAATGCAAAAGGATTTCCTTGCTCTTGTACTCAATTCCCTTTGTAATAAAGGCCAACATTCCATTAGCCTTCTTCATTGCCTGCTGCACTTGCTCATTCACCTTCAGTGACTGATGAACAAGTACTCCTAGGTCTCCTTGTATTTCTCCCTTAGCCAACTCTACACCATTCAGATAATAATCTGCCTTCCTGTTCTTACTCCCAAAGTGGATAACCTCACACTTATTCACATTAAACATCATCTGCCAAGTATCTGCCCACTCACTCAGCCTATCCAAGTCACCCTGAATTCTCCTAACATCCTCATCACATGTCACACTGCCACCCAGCTTAGTATCATCAGCAAACGTGCTGATGTTATTCTCAATGCCTTCATCCATATTGTTGATGTAAATCTTAAACAGCTGTGGTCCCAATACCGAGCCCTGTGGCACCCCACTAGTCACCACCTGCCATTCCAAGAAACACCCATTCATTGTTACTCTTTGCTTTCTATCTGCCAACCAGTTTTCTATCTATGTCAATATCTTCCCCCCAATGCCATGAGCTCTGATTTTACCCACCAATCTCCTATGTGGGACCTTATCAAATGCCTTCTGAAAAGCGAGGTACACTACATCCACTGGATCTCCCTGGTCTAACTTCCTGGTTACATCCTCAAAAAACTCCAATAGATTAGTCAAGCATGATTTGCCCTTGGTAAATCCATGCTGGCTTGGCCCAGTCCTATCACTGCTATCTAGATATGCCACTATTTCATCTTTAATAATGGACGCTAGCATCTTCCCCACTACTGATGTTAGGCTGACAGGACGATAGTTCTCTGTTTTCTCCCTCCCTCCTTTCTTAAAAAGTGGGATAACATTAGTCATTCTCCAATCATCAGGAAATGATCCTGAATCTAAGGAACATTGAAAAATGATTACCAATGCATCTGCAATTTCCAGAGCCACCTCCTTTAGTACCCTAGGATGCAGAACATCTGGACCTGGGGATTTGTCAGCCTTCACTCCCATCAGTCTACTCATCACCGTTTCCTTCCTAATGTCAATCTGTTTCATTTCCTCTGTTACCCTATGTCCTTGGCCCATCCATACATCTGGGAGATTGCTTGTGTCCTTCTTAGTGAAAACAGATCTAAAGTACTTATTAAATCCTTCTGCCATTTCTCTGTTTCCCATAACAATTTCACCCAATTCATTCTTCAAGGGACCAACATTGTTCTTCACTATCTTCTTTCTCTTCACATACCTAAAAAAGCTTTTGCTATCCTCCTTTATATTCCTGGCTAGCTTGCGTTCGTACCTCATTTTTTCTCCCCTTATTGCCTTTTTAGTTAAGTTCTGTTGTTCCTTAAAAATTTTCCAATCATCTGTCCTCCCACTCACCTTAGCTCTGTCATATTTCCTTTTTTTTAATGCTATGCAATCACTGACTTCCTTTGTCAACCACTGTGGCCCTCTTCCCCCTTTTGAAACCTTCCTTCTCCGGGGGATGAACTGATTTTGCACCTTGTGCATTATTACCTGCCAGTGCTGTTCCACTGTCTTTTCTGCTAGGATATCCATCCAGTTAACTTTGGCCAGCTCCTCCCTCATGGCTCCATAGTTTCCCCTGTTCAACTGCAACACTGACATCTCCGATCTGCCCTTATACTTCTCAAATTGCAGATAACAACTTATCATATTATGGTCACTACCTCCTAATGGCTCCTTTACTTCAAGATCGCTTATCAAATCCCGTTCATTACACAAGACTAAATCCAGAATAGCCTTGTCTCTGGTCGGCTCTCATACAAGCTGTTCCAAGAATGCATCCCGTAGGCACTCTACAAACTCCCTATCCTGGGGTCCAGCACCAGCCTGATTCTCCCAAATTACCTGCATGTTGAAATCCCCCATAACTACTGCGATATTACCTTTGCCACATGCCAATGTTAACTCCTTATTCAACTTGCACCCAATATCCATGCTACTGCTTGGTGGCCTGTAGACAACACCCAGTAGGGTCTTTTTGCCCTTACTGTTCCTCAGTTCTATCCACACAGACTCTACTTCTCCTGATCCTGTGTCCCCCTTTGCAAAGGACTGAATCTCATTCCTCACCAACAGGATCACCCCACCCCCTCTGCCCACATTTCTGTCCCTACGATAGCACATATACCCTTGTACATTCATTTCCCAGGTCTGAGCTCCCTGCAGCCATGTCTCCGTTATCCCAACAACATCATAGTTACCCATTCACACCTGAGCTTCAAGCTCATCTGCCTTATTTCTGACAGGACACTACTGTGCCACCTTGGGGAGAATATCTAATGATTAAAGGCCCAAAACACCTGACGATCCGAGGATGCGTTACTGATGATGTGTTCCAGTGCACACCCGGTTCGTTGAACCAAGTGGGGTCGGACCACGATAATGAAAGGCATGGGCCAGGTTAACCCTGGCTTCACCATAATAGCCCATCTGCCATAGTACCTCAGACATCACCACTCAAAACTCTGCAGCATCACCTCTCTCAGCCAAACATATACATCCACCAGCCCAACACTCAAACCTAATCCTAAGGTCACAAAAGGGGCACACACCCACACAAACCCTTGGCATTTCCCGACTAACCCTGACTTCAGCCCCACAAACCCTAAGCACACCCTGATTAACCTTTGATAAACCCCCATAAGCCCGATGTCCTATGTCAGGAGGGGCAAGTTTCAACAAAGGCAAGTGTTGGACCTGGTTACTGAGGGCGTGGGCCAGATCAAAGTGGCAGGGTTGTGTGAAACTGAATCTCAAGTGACAAGATCAAAAAGCACAAGAGGGCTTATTCGCCCACTGCCCGCATATTCTCAACCTAATCCTAATCCAAAACTGTTTTAGAACTTAAGAGCACACTGCGTGAGATAATAGAGAGGGAGAGAGAAGTGCAGGATAAGCCCAATCCAACTAGGAAGGTGAAAGCAGCTCTGAAAGAGCTGAGGGAAAACATGGGCATTGTTATCAAACCAGTGGATAAAGGGAGGAGCATAGTTATTATGGACAAGCAACAATACCTATTTGAGGCACACAGACAATTAACCAACACGGAGCACTACACGAAACTAAAGGAACCCATATACTGGGAAACACACACGGAAATTAGGAACATTTTGCAAGAACTGGAAAGGACTGGGTAACTCGAAGGGAAGCAAGTAGAGTACATGTCAGGGATACAGCCACGAGCAAGAATGTTTTATATCCTCCCCAAAATACACAAGAACCCACACTCATGGACTGTTCAGGCTATCATACAGGATAGCGGAATTCATTGATGCCTGCCTTAATCCACTATCACAGAAACACTCCAGCTACATCAAGGACACGTATCACTTTGTCCGGACAGTCAATTCCATGTCAGTGCCCCTGAGGCCATACTCTTCACCATGGACATTGGAAGCCTGTACACCAATATTGAAATGGACAGGGGCATAGAGGCAGTGAAGGACATCCTACGAAAGAACCCTCAGCTAGGGAGACCACACAAGGTGTTGTTAGAACTCCTTCGCCTCAGCCTGACTAAAAATGACTTTGAATTTCAATGATAAATTCTACATACAAGTCAAGGGCAGAGCAATGGGAAAGAAATACCCAAAGAAAAAGAGCAGAGAGGAGATGGATTGAAACACTATAGACTTATTCACCATACGGCCTAAACGAGGCCTAAAAAGCTAGGCCAGCCAAGGAGGATATACCCACTAGAGAGCCAACACAAAAAAAAATTAAATTGAGAAAATCAGAGTAGGGAGGAAGAGGAGGATCCCCTTCAGTCACCCACCCAGAAACTAAATTAAGACAGGGGGTCACTAAATAGGAAAGGGACTTCTTTCTTTGGAAATAGAGCCACTACAGCTAGGCCCCAAAACAGAACCTAATTCCCCAAATAGTAACACCTAAACAGAATAGAGAGGGATAAAGTTAAAAAGTATGACTCTACGAGGGATAAACACTAGGAAGAATAGACTCGTAATGCCCAGTTTTCCCCAAGCTCCTGGCTTTCCCCCCATGGGGTAGGATACATTCCCAACACATGGCCGTGCCCTGAACCTAACATCTTCACACCCCATAAACACAGATGCTCTTCTTGCCAGGGGGCCAAACACACCCCACACCACCAGCTATACCTTCCACCAATTAGTGGACCCCCCCGCCTCAACCCTACCCCCCTCCCCCAAACTTAATCCTAAGGTCCAAAGGACCACATACCCCATCTAAACCGGACGGAACCCCAGTGAACCCTGGCCACACCCCCACAAGGGGGCCTACTTAACGCTGGACTCCATGCTCCTTTTCTTCAAACCCAACCCCACCCCCACCCCATGGGGTAGCCTGCATGCACATTCCTTGGCCGTATCCCTAAACAACCCTAACCCTACGCACCCCCATAAACCTGAGCACTCTCTCCACCAGGGGTCCAAGTTCACTCCACTACACCATAGATCAACCCTAACCCTCCCACCACCGCAAGATCACCGGCCCCACTACCCAGCCATACACCTCGGCCCAACACCAACTCTTCAGCACACCCCCATAAACCCTACGCCTCTCCCCAGCAGAAGGCCAGGTTCACCCCACACTACCAGTACCCAGATTCACCCAATATCATCAGCAGTTAGGCTCCTAGTCCAGTTCTCCCCCCGACTACATGGGAAAACTCCCCCGCACACCCAAATAACCCAATCCAGTCCCCCCAAAAAAAGGACAGCCCAACCTCCCATCCATACCCCTAACCCTAACACCTCTAATCCTCCTACACTCCCCCATAAACCCTAGGCCTCTCACTGCCAGGGAGCCATATCCACTCCACATCACCAGTACTATGCCACCCCCCAAGCATCCCCAATCCCACCCTTCACCCTAACCCCAACTTCCTATGGAACGCACACCCCAACTAAAGCAGACAGCACCCCAAATAACATAAGCCAGTCCCCAAAAAGGACAGCACCACCTCCCAGCCATACCCCTAATCCTAACATCCCTAACCCTCCTACACTCCCCCATAAACCTGAACCCTAACCCTTCCCACCAGGGAGCCAAGTTCACCCCACATCACCAGTACCATGCCACCCCACAAACGTTCCCAATCCCACCCTTTACACTAACCCTAAGGGACTGTGCACCCCAACTAAACCAGACAGCACCCCAAATAACCCAAACCACACCACACAAAAAGGCTTACATAACGGTCCATTACCCTATCCCTAAACCTAACATCTCCAACACTGCTACACACCCCCATCAAGGAGCCAGGTTCACCCAATATCACCAGCAGTTAGGCTCCTAGTCCAGCCCTCCACCCTACTGAACAGAAACCCGCCCCCCCCCCCCACCGCAATGCCATTTGCCAACCTACCCCACCTCTGTTCACCAGGAATCCTCAACCCCCATTACCTAACTCTATACCCAGATCCCTACAACAACCCTCAATTAGCTGATGCACAATCCCCAGATCACAGCACCGAGTCCCTACAAAAAACCCCAAATCCAAAGCACTATCCATAAATAGTAACTCCACCATTTTAACTTACACTCCAGAATGGATGTTAACAAGGAGGAAACCCTAACCCTAACCCTAACCTGTGCTGTGTCAGGAGGAACAAGATTCAACAAGGGCAAGTGTTGGACCTGGTTAATGAAGGCGTGGGCCAGATCAAAGTGGCAGGGTTGCGTGAAACTGAATCTCAAGTGACGAGATCAAAAAACACAAGGGGGCTGATTCGCCCACTGCCCGCATAATCTCAACCTAACCTTACAGTGACACGCTCTTCATTTTCCTGGCCCACGGAATCCCAGTAAAAAAAAAGCCAGACACCCAAAGGGTGAAAGAGACTCAGTAGGTTAAACTAAAGATGGGGCCACAGAAAACAGGTCACTACTAAACTCAGGTGTTGTTGTTCGTTCTTCGGAGTCGAAGATGACCACGACTTCTGTCAAGTGGAGGGTTTGTGACTGTGGGTCCGGAGGTGACTGGTGAGGCCAATCTGGGCCCTGAAAGCTCGCCCACAGGTGCTGCAGTGGAAGAGGAAGTAGCTTGAGCCTTGCGCGTGGTGCGTCTCTTCTGAGCCTCTGCAGTGCATCTGATTTCTGCTGCATGTGCTCCTTTAGTGGTCCTGCTCCACCAGGTTGGGCAGTCCAGAGCAAGTGATTCCCAGCTACTGGGATTGATGTTGAGGTCTTTGAGGGACACTTTGAGGCAGTTTTTGAAATGTTTCTTCTGCCCTCCAACTAAGCGCATGCCCTGGCTCAGCTCTCCATACAGTGGCTGTTTTGGTAGTCGACTGTCAGACATCCTGACGACATGGCCAGCCTATCTGGCTTGGGCTTTCTGTAGGAGGGTATAGACGCTGTGGGTGCTAGCCTGCTCCAGGACCTCCGTGTCTGGGACTTTGTCTTGCCATCGTATGTGGAGAAGTCTGCGGAGGCAGCTCAAGTGGAAGTGGTTGAGCTGTTCAGCGTGTCTGCTGTAGACAGTCCAGGTCACGCTGACATAGAGGAGGGTGCAGATCGGACTCAGCTGCTGACAGAGAAAAAGCAGATTTTGGAGAGATGGGCTGAACACTTCAACCAGGTCCTCAACTGCCCTGCCGAAATCAATGATGAGGCCATTGCTCGCCTACCTCAGGTGGAGATCAACCTGGACCTTGACAACCTCCCCACAGAAGAAGAAGTCAGAAAAGCCATCAGGCAACATTCTTGTAGCAAAGCACCAGGATCAGATGCAATCCCTGCTGAAGTCTACAAAGCAGGAGGGTTAGGGTTAGGGTTAGGGTGATGGCCCCGCATGACATGGCCTTTGTCACTCCTGCTGAAGTCTACAAAGCAGGAGGCCCATTCATGATGCAGAAGCTGACTGAGCTCTTCCAGCCTATGTGGAACGAAGGAAAGGTCCCGCAACAGTTGAAAGATGCAGTATAGTCCACATCTACAAGAGGAAAGGCAACCGTCAGTCTTGTGACAATCACCCAGGTATCTCCCTCCTGTCCATAGCTGGGAAGATCTTGGCTCATGTCCTGCTTAATTGCCTTCTCCAAAGGCGATGTTTAAAAATATCATTACCCTCAGAATTACATGCCTCTCATTATCATGGTCCATGGGATAAACAGAAGCCGGGACTGATCAGCCCTGGCTGGGCCACCTAGGGGAGGATGCCTAATGATTAAAGGCCGGAAACACCCAACGATCCGACGATGCATTACTGATGATGCAACCCAGTGCACACCCGGTTTATTGAACCAAGTGGTGTCAGACCACGATAATGAAAGGCATGGGCCAGATTGAACTGGCTTCACCATATGAGCCTATCACCTATAGCACCTCATACCTCACCACTCAAAGCTCCGCATCCTTACCCCTCCTAGCCATACCTATACATCCACCAGCCCAATACTCAAACCTAACCCTAAGGCCCAAGGGGTGGAGATTGAGGGGTGGAGCTTGCGGTGTGGAGTTAGTGGCATCGAGTTTGAGGTGTGGAGATTGAGGGGTGGAGTCTGGGGGTGGAGTCTGAGGCCATGACTTTAAAGTGTGGAGTTTGTGGTGTGGAATTCGAAGTGTGGAGTTTGTGGAGTGGAGTTTTTGGCGTGGAGTTTGAGGCCTTGACTTTGAGGGGTGGATTTTGATGGGTGGAGTTTCAGGCGTGGAGATTTTGATGGAGAAATTTGTGTCCTGGAGTTTTAGGGGTGCAGTCTGAGGCCTTGACGCTGACATGTTTGAGTTTGAAGGTTGAAGTTTGAGTTGTGGTGTTTGAGGTGTTGAGTTTGAGTGGTGGAGTTTGAAGGGTGGAGTCAGAGAGGTGGATTTTGAGGCCTTGACTTTAAGGTGTGGTATGTGATGGGTGGAATTTGAGCCGTAGAGTTTGTTGCATGGAGTTTAAGGGGTGGTGTTTGAGAGGTGGAGTTTGAGGTGTGACGTTAGAGGCCTTGACTTTGAGGGATGGATTTTGATGCGTAGAGTTTGAGGAGTTTGAGGCGTGGGGTTTGAGACCTGGAGTTTTAGGCCTTGTGTTTGAGGTGTTGGAGCAATGGAGTTTGAGTGTTGGAGTTTGAAGGGTGGAGTCAGAGAGGTGGAGTTGGAGGCTTTGACTTTAAGATTTGGAGTGTGATGGGTGGAATGGGTGGAAATTGAGCCATAGATTTTGAGTGGGGAGTTTGAGGGTTGGAAACTGAGAGCTGGGGTTTGAGGCATGAAGTTTTTGGCCTTGTATTTGAGGGGTGGAGTTAGAGCAGTCAAGTTTGAGAGGTGGAGTTTGAGGGTTGGAATTTGAGAGGTGGAATTTGAGAGGTGGAGTTTATGGAGTGGAGTTTGAGGGGTGGAGTTTGAGGCATAGCATTTGAGGCCTTGGCTTTGAGGGGTGGATTTTGATGGGTGGAGTTTCAGGTGTGGAGAGTTTGATGGAGAAATTTGTGGCCTGGCATTTTAAGGGTGCAGTTTGAGGCCTTGACACTGAGGTTTAGAGTTTGAAGGTTGGAGTTTGAGGCCTTGTCTTTAAGGTGTGGATCTTGATGGGTGGAATTTGAGCCGTAGATTTTGAGTGGGGAGTTTGAGGGTTGGAAACTGAGAGCTGGGGTTTGAGGCATGAAGTTTTTGGCCTTGTATTTGAGGGGTGGAGTTTGAGAGGTGGAGTTTCAGACAACGCTGAGGCGTGGAGCTTGAAGTGTGCAGTTTGATGGTTGGAGTTTTTGGCGTGTAGTCGGAGGCGCTGAGTTTGAAGAGTGGTGGAATGAGGTTTGGAGTTTGATGGGAGGTATTTGATGCATGCATTTTGAAGGGTGGAGATTGAGGTGTGAAGTTTGAGGGAGGAATTTGAGGCCTGGAGTTTTAGGGGTACAGTTTGAGGCCTTGACGTTGAGCTGTGGAGTTTGAGGCAGGCAGTTTGAGGTTTGGATTTTGAAGCGTGGAGTCTAAGGCATGGAATTTGAGGGGTTGAGTTTGAGAGGAGGAATTGGAGAGGTGATGTTTGAGACATGTGTTTGAGGCTTGGTGTTTGAGGTGTGGAACTTCAAGCCTTGATGCTGAGGGGGGGAGTTTGAAGTTTGGGTTTGGTGGGTGGAGTTTGAGGGGTGGAATTTGAGCAGTAGAGTTTGACGTTTGGAGTTTGACACTTAATGTTTGATACTTAGAGTTTGAGGGGTGGTGTTTAAGGAGTGGAGGAGTTTGAGAGGCATATTTTGAGCAGTGAAATTTGTGGCATGGAGATTGAGTGGCGAAATCTTAGTGGTGGAATTTGAGGGGTGAACTTTGAAGCATGGAGCTTGAGGGATGGAGTTTGAGAAGTGGAGTTTGATCGGTGGAGATTGAGCGGAGGAGAATGAAGGTAGAGATTGAGCTGTGGAGCTTGAACAGTGGAGTTTGAGGCATGGAGTTTAAGCAGTTTGAGTGGTGGAATTTGAGCAGTAGAGTTTGAGCGGTGTAGTTTGAGCATGGAGTTTGAGGGTTGAGGTTTGATAGGTGGAATTTAAGTGGTAGGGTTTGATGCTTAGTGTTTGATGAGTGGAGTTTGAGGAGTGTTTGAGGGGCGGAGTTTGAGAGATGTATTTTGAGGGGAGGAGTTTGTGGGGTGTATTTTGTGCAGTGAAGTTTGTGGCATGTGGATTGGATGGTGGAATTTGGGTAGTGGAGTTTGAGGGGTTGAATTTGTTGGAGATTAAATGGTTAAGTTTGTGGCTTGGAGTTTGAGGGCAGAGTTGGAGAGGTGGATATTGAGGCATGGAGTTTGAGCGGTGGAGTTTGTGGTATGGAATTTGAGTGGTGGGGTTTGAGGGTTGGCGTTTGATGAATAGAGTTTGTGGTATGGACTTGAAGCGTGAAGTTCAAGGCATGCAGACCCCCGACTGCAATATGTACTGCATACGGATGCCAACAGAGAGGGCTTAGGGGGTGTCCTGTATCAGGATCAGGGCACCAGGTTAAGAGATGTTGCATTTGTCAGCCAGAGTCTGTTGCCCTTTGAGAAAAACTATCCCACGCACAGTGATGACCCCTATGGTGGCAAGTTTGGGGTTGAGGACGGGTAACATTCCCCAAACTTATATCCTGACCTTGATGAAATTGGATGCCACAGACCATCGGTGGTTGGCGGTGTTGTCTGCCTATGATTTCAGCCTGAAGTACTGCCAGGAAGTAGGAACATTGATGCTGATGCATTGTCCTGATATGCGCCTGAAGGATGGACAAGGACGAAGAGTGCCCCGGGGGTAAAGGCCAGGTGCCAGTTTTCCATCACAGTGAAAGCAGAGTGGAGGCAAGGGCATGACTGAGCGGTAGATCAATCGGGAGCTTCTGATGACATTCCATAAGCTTACTGTAACTTGACTATTCTGAAGACAAACCAGTTATGGGAATTGTGGCAGCTGCTCAGCAAGATGACCCAGGCATTGGTCAGCAGTCAATAACGGAGACACGGCCCAAGCAGGGAAGATGTAACACGTGGTGGTGCCTCCATTACTGAGAGATTGGAACCAGATCCTAAACCAGGTTATGTTGCCTCTGGACTGACCTTGGCATTCCCAGCTGGTTCTGCCTGAGAAGTATCAGAGGAGTGCGATGATTCTGGTCATATGGGATTGAAAAGACCTATGGACTGCTCAGAGATCAGTTTTGTTGGCCCCGAATGAAGCTGGAGGTCAAAGAGTACTGCAAGTCATGCATTCAAAGCATCCAGAGGAAGGCACTGCCTATGAGATTCACTCTGTTGTCCCACTTGAAGAGTGCAGGACCCCTTGACCTGGTGTATATGGATTTCCTGTCAATAGAGCCAGATGCAAGCAACATGGCAAACGTCTTGGTCGTCATGGATCACTACACTGATATGTGCAAACTTTCCTTACCATGGTTGGGAGAAGTATTTAATTTATTATTGCCTCCCAAGGTGGATACGTAGTGATCAGGGACAGGATTTTGAGAGTAGGCTCAAACATGAGCTACTCAGCATGCTTACCAGAGAACCATAGAACATTACAGCACAGAAACAGGCCTTTTGGTCCTTCTTGGCTGTGTCGAAACCTTTTCTCTGCCAAGTGTCACTGACCCGCACCTGGACCATATCCCTTCATACACCTCTCATCCACGTACCTGTCCAAGTTTTTCTTAAATGTCAAAAGTGAGCCCGCATTCACCACTTCATCTGGAAGCTTATTCCACATTCCCACCACTCTCTGCGTGAAGAAGCTCCCCCCGACCAATGTTCCCTTTAAACTTTTCCCCCTTCACCCTTAACCCATGTCCTCTGTTTTTTTTCTCCCCTGGCCTCAGTGGAAAAAGCCTGCTTGCATTCACTCTATCTATACCCATCATAATTTTATACACCTCTATCAAATCACCCCTCATTCTCCTATGCTCCAGGGAATAAAGTCCTAACCTATTCAACCTTTCTCTGTAACTCAGTCTCTCAAGTCCCAGCAACATCCTTGTAAACCTTCTCTGCACTCTTTCAACCTTATTAATATCCTTCCTGTAATTAGGTGACCAAAACTGCACACAATACTCCAAATTCGGTCTCACCAATGTCTTATACAACCTCACCATTACATTCCAACTCTTATACTCAATACTTTGATTTATAAAGGCCAATGTACCAAAAGATCTCTTTACAACCCTATCTACTCGTGACGCCACTTTTAGGGAATTATGTATCTGTACTCCCAGATCCCTCTGTTCTACTACACTTCTCAGTGTCCTACCATTTACCTTGTATATTCCACCTTAGTTTGAACTTCCGAAGTGCAATACCTTACACTTGTCAGCATTAAATTCCATCTGCCATTTTTCTGCCCATTCCTCCAACTGGTCCAAATCCCTCTGCAAGCTTTGAAAACCTTCCTCACTGTCCACTACACCTCCAATCTTTGTATCATCAGCAAAGTTGCTGATCCAATTTACCACATTATCATCCAGATCATTGATATAGATGACAAATAACAATGGACCCAGCACTGATCCCTGTGGCACACCACTAGTCACAGGCCTCCACTCAGAGTAGCAATCCTCCACTACCACTCTCTGGCTTCTCCCATTGAGCCAATGTCTAATCCAATTTACTACCTCTCCATGTATACCCAGCGACTGAATCTTCCTAACTAACCTCCCATGCTGAGGACTGCTCCATGTCATCCACAGAGTGATCCCCAGCCCAAGAGAACAAGTGCAGTCAACATATTGGATATCTGGGCCACTGCTACAACTGTACACAGAATGAAGCTACTGGGTACTCGCCATATTATCTGATATAAACATAGAAAAACATACAGCACAATTCAGGCCCTTCAGCCTATGAAGCTGTGCCAAACATGCCCCTATCTTAGAACTACCTAGGCATTACCCATAACCCTCTATTTTTCTAAGCTCCATGTAGCCATCCAGGAGTCTCTTAAAAGACCCTATCGTTTCTGCCTCCACCACCATCACCGGCAGCCCATTCCACGCACTCACCACTGTGTAAAAAACTGATGTTTGGGTGTGAGGCGAGGTTGCCCATCGACCTTTGTTTTGGGGTTGGCCAGGAAGACCTACTACCGAAGACTTAGCTGAAGTATGTGTCTAATATGAGAAGAGAGCTGAAAAAGGCTTATGAATCAGCTGGTGTCATGACTGCCAAGCAGAATCAAAGAAATAAAAGGAGGTATGATCAAAAGATTAGGTTCTCCAAACTCATGTCGGGAAACTGAGTCTTCATAAGAAATTTGGGTCTACCTGGGAAGCATAAGTCAGGTGCCAAATGTACCAGTTTTCTGGGTGAAACCAAAGGATAGGACCGGGCCTGTCAAGATTCTCCATCAGAACCAACTTCTGCCTTTGGGACAAGAGGTGTGCATTGTTACATACCCCGTAACTGGGTTTACAAACCAGCAGAAATAGAAGAATCTGTTGGAGTCTGGTGGTACAGAAAATTAAAGGTGTTTATTAGTAAACTACACAATACACTATCAAAAATGCAAAATATACATATAAAACAGGTTAGCAATAATAAACATAGAAGTGTAGGAATAATAATAATAAACAAGCTCTATCAATGTCTAGGGGTAAATGAATTGTCATTGAAGAGTATAAAGTTCAATTCAGTTCATGTGTGCTGAGGTAGTTGTGGTTGCTGTATTGTAAATTGTTGGAGAGAGAGAGAGAGCGAGCAAGAGATTGAGCAGCTGCAGCCAACAAACCTTCTGTTGTATTCTGACTCCGTTGTACCATTGTGGTCATTCAGTTAACACCCCTTTGGCCTCGGCTAGACCGTTCCTCTGTGGTGGACTCGTCACTCTGGCATGAGTGGACACACACACAAGTCCCCACCGGCCCTGCCGTCACACTGTGAGATTTGTTGACCGATCTCCTGATTCGGTACTCGAAGCCTCCACCTTCCTGTGAGTGCACAACACTCAGTCAGTGTCCACTGGTGTGTCTGAGGGGTGTCTCCCCACACCTGTCTTTTATCCCAACTGACGGGGTATCAGCCATCCATCAACTCAAAATGACCATGTCCATCAAATCAGGCCACTCCTGCTGTCTCCTTAGGAATGTTAACGAGCAAAGTAACGTCCTTGCAGCATGTGTAACTGTGTAAACAATCCAGGAAGAAGCCATAATACATAAATCAAATGTCTCTCTCTCTGTCTCTTATCTGTAGCAGATGTCCCTGCCTCTGTGCTTCATCTCGCTCTCTCAGTAGCAGCATAGCAATAGCAATAGTTCATAGTTCTCAAGGGGGGGGGGGAATGGTTAACTCTTCACCCCATTTCCATCAGGTCTGTTCAGCACTCATAACAGCGTTGACCCAGAGCCCAACCTGGAGCCTAAACTTAGTAAGGGGACTCAGCGGCAACATGGGGTGACTGAAGGAGAAACAGCAGGAGAGATTAGACCAGCTCTCACCTCTAAATGGGATTCAGATATGGAGCATGAGGAAATAGGGGTGTGGTACATGCTGACTTTTGCTAACTCTCCATTGATTGAGGAAGAGATTCCCAACCCTTCTCACGCTGAGTCTGGTGAAATCAAGGGGACTATCTGTGGACAGGTTGGGTTTCAGTGGGGCCATGAAGGGGATGAAAGGGGGTTCAGCCAATTGGCAGAGGGGTCCAAGTTGCAGAAGGGCACAAGTGATAGACTGGGGGAGGCCTCATTAGATCAACAAGCAGTATCCCATGGAGAGCAGACGATAGGATAAGGAGGTCCCAGATAGGCTGGCCTTTGTAATACCAGGGGAACAGAGTGCTAACCCCTCGTGAGACATGTCACTACCCTTTACAAATGGATTGCAAGTTCTGACATCACAAAATTCTTTTGAAAATAATATTAATAATGGGATGAAAAATTATTTCAAAGTCATAGACACATGACTTTTGGTGGCGGGAGGGTGTAATGCCCTGGTCCACATGGCTCGTATTTTCTGTTATGCTTTTCTGTTCTGTGTAAGCTGCTTGTCTGGGTTACTGTTGAAGTTAAGAAATTGGAGATTTGTGTACCATCTGATGAGGATGAATGGATTCAGGGGAGGTTTCTTGGGTGAGGGACACTAAGGCTGGGGTTTTGAGAGGCGAGAAGAGAGAAGATGCCGGAGAGAAGAGGTCAGAGGAGTCGACCCGGAGTGGGGCCGGGATTCGATGAGGTCCGAGGAGATTGAAGGAGTATCGGTGAAGGAGAAACTGTGAGCACATTAGACTGTTTCACTTAAAATGGGCATTTTTCTTTCTTTTTTTACTAATTGTTTAGTTAAATTAAGAAATATAAAGTTAGATCTTTTAATTGTGTGCGGCGTACTGTCTTTTATTTCATGGTACTGCTTTGTAACAGGGTAACAAATCACACAGCATTCACACAAACAGGAGGATTTGAGGGACTTACATTTCAATCTCACACATTTGGTGGGGCTGGAGGGTGTCTTCCCTAGAATTGCACAGCCAATGGAACCAGAGTGTTTCACAGCCTAAAAAGACGTGGTCCCAAAACCGACCCCTGTGGAATACCACTAGTCCCTGGCAGCCAACCAGACAAGGATCCTTTAATTGCCACTCACTGCCTTCTTCCAATCAGCCAATGCTCTAAACATGTTAGTAAATTTCCTGTATTACCATGGGCTCTTAAATTGGTAAGCAGCCTCGTGTGGCACCTTGTCAAAGGCCTTCTGAAAGTCCAACAGCATAGGTCGAAAAAGGGAAGAAGTCCTGAAAGCAGAGTTCAGGGAACGAGGAAGGAAGTCTTCCTGCCTGTCCTTTCGTTACAAGTATATCCTTTGATGTTAAGCTCCCAACTTCTTTCAGCCATGACTTAGTGATGTCCACAGCGTCATACCTACCAATCTCTAAATGTGCCACGCATTCATCCACCTTATCCCGAATGCTACATGCACTTAAGTACAGCATCTTCAGTGCTGCAAACTTTGACTTTTTGAATTGTACCTCTGTCACAATTTAACTCTTTGCTCTGTCTGCATTTGTATCCAATCAATGGCTTGCCATTCCTTACATTCATGTTACACCCATCGTTGACTTGTAAACTTGCTGGCTCATCTTCAGCTCTATCATACTGGTTTCCATCCCCCTGCTATATTAGGTTAAACCATTCCTAATGGCTCTAATAAACCTGCCTGCAAAAATATTGGTCCTCTCAGATTCAAGTGCAATACATCCCTTCTGTACATTTCCCACCTGTCCCAGAAGAGGTCTCAATGATCAAGAAATTTGAATCCCTGCCCCGTACTCCAATTCTTCAATGCATTTATCTGCCATCTTATTCCATTCGTATCCTCACTACTGTGGCATAGGCAGCAATCCCGCTATCACTACTGTGGCATAGGCAGCAATCCCGATATTACTATCCTCGAGATCCTACTTCTCAGCTTCCTTCCTCACTCCCTGTAATCTGCTTTCAGGACTTCTTCCCTTTTAAGACCATAAGACCATGTAGCAGCAGAAGCAGGCCATTTGGCTCATTGAGTCATCTCCATCATTCAATCATGGGATGATCCAATTCTTCCAATCATCCACTACTTCCCTGTTTTCTCCCCATACCCTTTGATAATACACTTTGGGGATAATACAAAAGATGCAAAAGCAGTTCATTCCAATGAGAAGGAAGGATTCAAAGAGGGGGAAGGGGCCACAGTGGTTGACAAAGGAAGTCAGAGATTGTATAGCATTAAAGAAAAAGAAGTATGACAGGGCTAAGATGAGTGGGAATACAGATGATTGGGAAAGTTTTAAGGAACAGCAGATCTTAACTAAAAAAGCAATACGGAGAGAAAAAATCAGGTATGAGCTCAGTCTAGCCAGGAATATAAAAGGGGATAGCAAAAGCTTTTTTAGCTATGTGAAGAGAAAGAAGATAGTTAAGAACAATGTTGGCCCCTTGAAGAATGAATTGGGAGAAATTGTTATGGGAAACAGGGAAATGGCAACAGAATTTAATGCGTACTTTAGATCTGTCTTCACCAGGGAGGACACAAGCAATCTCCCAGATGTATGGATGGGCCAGGGTCATAAGATATCAGAGGAATTGAGACAGATTGACATTAGGAAAGAAACTGTGATGAGTAGACTGGTAGGACTGAAGGCTAATAAATCCCTGGGTCCAGATGGTCTGCATCCGAGGGTTCTAAAGGAGGTGGCTCTGGAAATTACGGATGCATTGGTAATCATTTTCCAATGTTCCTTAGATTCAGGATCAGTTCCTGAAGATTGCAGAGTGGCTAATGTTATCCCACTTTTCAAGAAGGGAGGGAGGGAGAAAACAGAGAACTATCGCCCTGTTAGCCTAACGTCAGTCATGGGGAAGATGCTTGAGTCCATTATTAAGGACGAAATAGTGGCACATCTTGATGGCAGTAATAGGATTAGGCCGAGCCAGCATAGATTTACCAAGGGCAAATCATGCTTGACTAATCTGTTGGAGTTTTTTGAGGGTGTAGCAGGGATGTTAGACGAGGGTAAGCCAGTGGATGTTGTGTACCTAGATTTTCAGAAGGCATTCGATAAGGTGCCACATAGGAGATTGGTGAGTAAAATCAGAGCTCATGGCATTGGGGGCAGGGTTTCAACATGGATAGAAAACTGGTTGGCAGATAGAAAGCAAAGGGTAGCAGTGAATGGTTGTTTCTCGGACTGGCTGGAGGTGACTAGTGGGGTACCACAGGGCTCTGTATTGGGACCACAGCTCTTTACGATTTATGTCAATGATTTAGATGAGGGCATTGAAAACTATATCAGCAAGTTTGCTGACGATACTAAACTGGGTGGCAGTGTGACATGCGAAGAGGACATTAGGAGAATACAGGGAGACTTGGATAGGCTGGGTGAGTGGGCAGATACTTGGCAGATGTCATTCAATGTGAATAAATGTGAAGTTATCCACTTTGGAAGCAGGAACAAGAGGGCAGAGTATTATCTGAACGGTGTAGAGTTAGGTAAGGGAGAAATGCAAAGAGACCTAGGAGTCCTAGTTCATCAGTCAATGAAGGTGAATGAGCAAGTGCAACAGGCAGTGAAGAGGGCAAATGGAATGTTGGCCTTTATTACAAGGGGAATTGAATACAAGAGCAAGGATGTCCTTTTGCATATGTACAGGGCCCTGGTGAGACCACACCTGGAATATTGTGTACAGTTTTGGTCTCCAGGTTTTCCAGGACATTCTGGCAATTGAGGAAGTGCAGCATAGATTCACTAGGTTGATTCCTGGGATGGCAGGGCTGTCTTATGCAGAGAGATTGGAAAGATTGGGCTTGTACACACTGGAATTGAGGAGATTGAGAGGGGATCTGATTGAAACGTTTAAGATAAGATAGGATTAAAGGATTTGATAGGATTGAGGCAGGAAATATGTTCCAGATGTTGGGAGAGTCCAGTACCAGTGGGCATGGATTGAGAATAAGAGGTCAGTTATTTAAAACAGAGTTGAGGAAGAACTTCTTCTCCCAGAGTTTTGGAGGTGTGGAATGCACTGCCTCGGAAGATGGTGGAGGCCAATTCTCTGGATGCTTTCAAGAAGGAGCTAGATAGATATCTGATGGATAGGGGAATCAAGGGATATGGGGACAAGGCAGGGACTGGGTATTGATAGTGAATGATCAGGCATGATCTCAGAATGGCGGTGCAGACTCGAGGGGCCAAATGGTCTACTTCTGCACCGATTGTCTATTGTCTATTGATACCCTGCCTAATCAAGAACCCATCTCTGCCTTAAATGCAACCTATGACTTGGCCTCCACGGCCGCTCGTGGCAACAAATTCCACAGATTTACCACCCTCTGACTAAAGTATTTTCTCTGCATCTCTGTTCCAAATGGACTTCCTTCAATCCTGAAGTTGTGTCCTCTTGTCCTAGACTCCCTTACCATGGGAAATAACTACCATATCTATTCTGTTCAGACCTTTTAACATTCAGAATGTTTCTATGAGATACTTCCTCATTTTCCTGAACTCCAGGGAATACAGCCCAAGAGCTCTGGAATCATTCTCGTGAATCTTCTCTGAACCTTCTCCAATGTCAGTATATCCTCTAAAATAAGGAGCCCAAAACTGCACACTATACTCCAAATGTGGTCTCATGAGTGCCTTATAGAGCATCAGCATCACATCCCTGCTCTGATATTCTAATACCTCTAGAAATGAATGCCAACATTCAAAGAAGAGGACATGAGTTGAGAGTTAGGGGGCAAAAATTTAAGGATAAAATGAGGGGGAGTTTCTTTACTCAGAGAGTGGTAGCTGTGTGGAACGAGCTTCCAGTAGAAGTGGTAGAGGCAAGTTCGGTATTGTTATTTAAAGTAAAATTGTGTAGGTATATGGACAGGAAAGGAATGGGCTGAGTGCGGATCAGTGGGACTAGGTGAGAGTAAGCATTCAGCATGGATTGGAAGGGCTGAGATGGCCTGTTTCTGTGCTGTAATTGTTATATGGTTATATGCTCATAACATTGCATTTGCCTTCTTCACCACCGACTCAACCTGGATGTGTCATAAGGGGACAGAAGGCTGGACCCAAATGCAGGACACAGGCACTGAAGTACCAGGGGCAGGACAGGAACAACTAAACAAGAGACCAGGCGTGGAGACCATGGTATGCATGAGGGATGTGACTTTCAAGGTGATGCTGGGGTTGCAAGAGATTCTTAGAGTTCAGGCAGGCAAGGAGGATCCTGGAGTTCAGGCAGGATCTTGGAGTTCACTGGGCAGGCTGCATAACTCCTAGGCAGGGCCCGGACCCCCCCAGGCAGGAACACAGGAGCCTGAGCAGGTCACAGGGCACCTGGGTAGGTTGCAGGGCACAACCCATAGACAGTAAGGGATGGAAAGGGGCAGAGTCCCCATCTGGGCAACAGCAGTCTGGCCAGGCTTGCCCGACAGAGGCAAGGGATAGGAAGGGAACTAGGTCCAGGGCAACTGCCAGACTTACTCGAAGAACTTGTCTTTATGAGGAGAACTCCAAGCCAGGTCAACCAGAGGAGCAGCACCATCCCCAACTCCACTCAGTTCCAGAGCCCCCTATATACACCGCCAGCTGATGGGCATCAGGTGCGCCTCCTTAAGCCCCAATAAGCCAGGATGATCCACAGGTGTGACTAATTGGGCTCAAGGGCAAAAGGAGGGATGGCTACAAGACCCGGAGTCCAGAGTCTGCGGACCGGATCAAGACCCGGAATGCGGTCTCCGGACTGGACCATAACAGGAGGTTAACCTTTAGGGTATCCTGCACAAGGATTCACAAGTGCTTTTGTATCTCTGAATTTTGAATTCTCTCCCCATCTAAATAATAATTGCCCATTTATTTCTTCCACAAAAGTGCATGGTCATACACTTTCCAATATTGTATTTCATTTGCCACTTCGTTGCCCATTCCCCTAAACTATCTAAGTCTCTCTGCAGGCTCTCTGTTTCCTCAAAACTACCCACTCCTCCACCTATCTTTGTCTCATCAGCAGAGTTAGCCACAAATCCATTAATCCCATAATCCAAATCATTGACAAACATCAAAAAGAGCAGCAGTCCCAACACTAACCTCTGTGAAACTCCACTGGTAACTGGCAGCCAGCCAGAATAGGATCCCTTTATTCCCACTCTCCATTGGCTGCCAATCAGCTAATCCTCCATCCATGCTAGCAACTCCCCTGTAATTTCATGGGCAGCCTCAAACCTTTTATGGTTTGCTAAGCAGCCTCACCATAAGACCATAAGACAATGGGTCAGAAGTCGTCTTGCCAAAGGCTTTCTGAAAATCCAAGTATACCACATCTACTACATTTCCTTTGCCTACTCTGCTTGTAATCTAGAAACACAGAAAAACTACAGCACAATACAGACCCTTCGGCCCACAATGCTGTGCCGAGCACATACTTAATTCAGAAATTACCTAGGGTTAGCCATAGCCCTCTATTTTTCTAAGCTCCATATATCCAACCAGGAGTCTCTTAATAGACCCTATCGTATCCGCCTCCACCACCATCACTGGCAGCCTTTTCCACGCACTCACCACTCTCTGTGTAAAAAACTTACCCGACATCTCCTCTGTACCCGCTTCCAAGCACCTTATGTTACATACCCTGTAATGGGTTAAAAAGAACCAGCAGAAATGGACACACCTGGAGTCTGAGTCTTCCGTTATAAACTCTATTTTATTTGCAGCTATGTGAATAAAGTAATATAAAATGAGATAAGGTAAATAGGTTAGCAAAAATATACGTGTGTGTTTGTGTGTGTGTGTATATATATATATATAAATAAGGTTCCCAAGCTCCCCAGCTCAGGTGATTAAGTGATACAGTCTTACAGTGGTATGATAAGTAATCAGTTCAGTTTTGGAATTTGATTTGAGTGGAGTTGGAGAGAGAGAGATAGAGAGTGTGGTTTGTCTTCCACACTGAGTGCAAAAACCCTACCTCTGTTGTAGGGACACAAAACTCACCAGTGTCCTCCTTGCCTCTGGCATCTTGTGTTGTGTGTGTCTGATTAAAAAGTCAACTGATCTTGCATACATCTCCAAGTGCTGAACACGAGCTGTCCATCATATAGCTCCGCCTTTCAGTTTCCAGGGCAACTCAGACTCTCTCTCCCTGCGGCTGAATTAGCACACAAGCTGTTCGCTCTTTCTCTCTCTCTCTTGTTTAAAGGAACAGTCCACTTTAGAACAATTCTTCAGATCTAGTCACAGCTCTCTCCTTTTAGGAAAAATTTTGATGAAACAGCAAAATTTTTGTCTTAACTAACGACTATACAGCTTAAAACAATACATGTGTAATTATCAGGTAACATAGTAAAGTATTACAAACTTAAACTTAGCATCTAGTTAAACAATCTGCTATAACATTGTCAGTACCCTTCATGTGTTTTATTTCCATGTCATACTCTTGCAAGATCAGACTCCAGTTAAGTAACCTATTCTTATCCTTCATTTTACCCAGAAACACTAATAGATTAAGGTCTGTGTAAACCACAAGTGGTTTCTGTGCAGGATATATGTAGACATTGAAATGTTGCAATGCTAAAATGAGTGCTAGCAGCTCTTTTTCAACAGTGGCATAATTTTTCTGATGCACATTAAATTTCTTTGAGAAATAAGCTACTGGATGTTCAATTTCATCATCATCCTTTAACAACAATATTGCCCCTGCAGCTTCATCACTAGCGTCTACTGCGATTGAAAATGTTTTATTGAAATCAGGTGCTTTAAGCACAGGATGATAACACAGAATGGTTTTCAGGCAGTCAAATGCCTCTTGGCAGAGATCATTCCACACAAATCTTTTACTGCATAGCCAAGATACGTGACAGTAGCATGGCCAAATTCACTTTTAGCAAGGTTTACAGTGAGATATGTCTTGGACAGCCTTTCAAACAGTTTCCCTACTGCTGAGATATGCTCTCCCCAGGTGTCATTCCATACAACCAAGTCATCAACATAAGCCCCTATATTTTCTAAACCCCGAATCACTGAATTCATCATCCTTTGGAATGTCCCTGGAGCATTTTTCATCCCAAGGTGTAAAACATTGTACTCATGCAATCCAGATGGTGTCACAAATGTAGATATTTCTTTAGCCCTTTCTGTTAAAGGGACACACCTTTCAACAGGTCAATCTTTGCAAGGTATTTAGCCTTCCTCACTCTGTCAATACAGTCATTCACTCTTGGGATGGGATAAACATCTGTTTTAGTTACTCCATTAACTTTCCTGTAATCAGTATAGAATCTCATATTCCAGTCCGTCTTAGGGACAATCACGCAAGGTGACACTAAGTCTGAAATGGATGGCCTAATTACATCGGCTGTTAGCATGTATTCATTTTCTTGTTCAACCATTTTACTTTTGTCTTGGTTCATTCTGTAAGGGTGCTGCTTAATGGGATCAACTTTATCTACAATTATGTCATGCACCACAGCCGTGTGCGGTCTTGAAATGTCAGGCAATAAATCTTTATACTTGTTAATTAAGCTCTTCAATTGTTTTTGTTGCTTTGACTGCAAATAATGAATCTTTCCATCAAGATTTTTCAAAAGATCATAATTTCTGAGTATTGTGGAAACTACATGGAGTTCATTAAAATGATCTGGTATTCCAGTACCAGACACCACAATCTCCTCCGTTGTCATACAGTACTTACAGGTGAAAGTTCGGGGTCATGATAACGCTTGATCATATTGACGTGGACGAGCTGGGTAGCCTTTCGCCATCAATCAGGAATTCTAACAACATAATTCAAAGAATCAATTTTCTAAATCATTTCATATGGTCCACTAAATCTCACTTGAAGGGGGTTGGTTAGGAGGGGGAACAGCTTCAAGACCCTTTCTCCAACACAATATCTCTGTTCCCTCGCTCTCTTGTCAAACCCCCGTTTCATGTTTATCTGAGAGTGCTGAAAAATCTGCTTTGCAAGGTCACAAGTCTTGTTAAGTCTGTCTCTGAATTCCAATGCATAATTAAGCATGCTCATACTTACATTCTGATCTGACCATTGCTCTCTGAGTAGGGTCAAAGGTGACATAATGTGCTCAGCTCTCAACTCTAACTATCCCCTAGAATGTTTTCGAAGTAAAGTTACTACACTGGTCAGATTGGATTTCTTTAGGTAGAGCTACAAGTGTGAAAAATTTTATAAGGGCTTTTACCACAGTCTTGAAAAACTTCATAACATCCTTTCTTAAATTAGGCCAGTAGAATTCCTTCATATAACTATATAACCACATAACAATTACAGCACAGAAACAGGCCACCTCGGCCCTTCTAGTCTGCACCGAATGCTTACTCTCACCTGGTCCCACCGACCTGCACTCAACACATACCCCTCCATTTCTTTCCTGTCCATATACCTATCCAATTTTTTTTAAAAAAATTACAATATCGAACCTGCCTCTACCACTTCTACTGGAAACTCATTCCACACATCTACCACTCTCTGAGTAAAGAAATACTCCCTCGTGTTACTCCCAAACTTTTGCCCCTTAACTCTCAACTCATGTTCTTTTGTTTGAATATCCCCTACTCTCAATGGAAAAAGCCTATCCATGTCAACTTTATCTAACCCCCTCATAATGTTAAATACCTCTATCAAGTCCCCCCTCAATCTTCTACACTCCAAAGAATAAAGACCTAACTTTTTCAACCTTTCTCTGTAAATTAGGTGCTGAAACCCAGGTAACATTCCAGTAAATCTCTGTACTCTTTCTATTTTGTTGACATCTTTCCTATAATAGGTCAGGTGATGGAAGGATGTGTTGGGGAGCACTTCGGGTCCAGTGATCACAATGCGATTAAGTTTCAATATAATTATGGAGAAGGATAGGACTGGATCCACAGTTGAAATTTTTAATTGAAGAAAGGCTAACTTTGAGGTGATGCGAAAGGATTTAGAAGGAGTGGATTGCGACAACTTGTTTTATGGGAAGGATGTAATAGAGAAATGGCGATCATTTAAAGGTGAAATTTTGAGGGTGCAGAAACTTTATGTTCCTGTTAGGTTGAAAGGAAAGGTTAAAAGTTTGACAGAGCCATGGTTTTCAAGGGATATTGGAAACTTGGTTCGGAAAAAGAGAGATATCTACAATAAATATAGGCAGCATGGCGTAAATGAGGCGCTCAGGGAATATAAAGAATGTAAGAAGAATCTTAAGAAATTAGAAAAGCTGAAAGAAGATACGAGGTTGCTTTGGCAAGTAAGGTGAAAACAAATCTGAAGGGTTTCTACAGTTATATTAATAGCAAAAGGATAGTGAGGGATAAAATTGGTCCCTTAGATAATCAGAGTGGACAGCTATGTGTGGAGCCGAAAGAGATGGGGGAGATTTTGAACAATTTCTTTTCTTTGGTATTCACTAAGGAGAAGGATATTGAATGGTGTGAGGTAAGGGAAACAAGTAGGAAGTTATGGAAACTATGATGATTAAAAAGGAGGAAGTACTGGTGCTTTTAAGGAATATAATAGTGGATAAATCTCTGGATCCTGAAAGGATATTCCCTAGGACCTAGAGGGAGGTTAGTGTAGAAATAGCAGGAGCTCTGACAGAAATATTTCAAATGCCATTAGAAACGGAGGATTGGCATATTGCTCATGTGGTTTCATTGTTTAAAAAGGGTTCTAAGAGTAAACCTAGCAATTATAGGCCTGTAAGTTTGAC
Source organism: Hypanus sabinus (assembly GCF_030144855.1). Classification (NCBI taxonomy): domain Eukaryota; kingdom Metazoa; phylum Chordata; class Chondrichthyes; order Myliobatiformes; family Dasyatidae; genus Hypanus; species Hypanus sabinus. The sequence continues at coordinate 187,116,723 of NC_082710.1, read as the reverse complement.
GTCAGTGGTGGGTAAATTAATGGAAAGTATTCTTAGAGATGGTATATATAATTATCTGGATAGACAGGGTCTGATTAGGAACAGTCAACATGGATTTGTGCGTGGCAGGTCATGTTTGTCAAATCTTATTGCATTTTTTGAAGAGGTTATGAGGAAAGTTGACAGGGGTAAAACAGTGGATGTTGTCTATATGGACTTCAGTAAGGCCTTTGACAAGGTTCCACATGGAAGGTTCAATTGTTAGATATTAATATTGAAGTAGTCAAATGGATTCAACAGTGGCTGGATGGGAGATGTCAGAGGGTAGTGGTGGATGACTGTTTGTCAGGTTGGAGGCCGGTGACTAGTGGTGTGCCTCAGGGATCTGTATTGGGTCCAATGTTGTTTGTCATATACATTAATGAAATGGATGATGGGGTGGTAAATTGGATTAGTAACTATGCAGATGATATTAAGGTAGGTGGCATTGTGGATAATGAAGTAGGTTTTCAAAGTTTGCAGAGAGATTTAGGTCAGTTAGAAGAGTGGGCTGAGCGATGCCAGATGGAGTTTAATGCTGATAAGTGTGAGTTGCTACATTTTAGTAGGAATAATCTAAATAGGACATAAATGGTAGGGCATTGAAGAATGCAGTAGAACAGAATGATCTAGGAATAATGGTGCATAGTTCCCTGAAGGTGGAATCTCATGTGGATAGGATGGTGAAGAAAGCTTTTGGTATGTTGGCCTTTATAAATCAGAGCATTGAGTATAGGAGTTGGGATGTAATATTAAAATTGTACAAGGCATTGGTAAGGCCGAATTTGGAGTATTGTGTACAGTTCAGGTCACCAAATTATAGGAAAGATGTCAACAACATAGAGAGAGTACAGAGCAGATTTACTAGAATGTTACCTGGGTTTCAGCACCTAAGTTACAGGGAAAGGTTGAACAAGTTAGGTCAATATTCTTTGGAGCGTAGAAGGTTGGGAGGGGACTTTATAGAGGTATTTAAAATTATGAGGGGGATAGATAGCGTTGATATGGATAGGCTTTTTCCATTGAGAGTAGGGGAGATTCAAACAAGAGGACATGAGTTGAGACTTAGTGGGCAGAAGTTTAAGAGTAACATGAGGGGGAATTTCTTTACTCAGAAAGTGGTAGCTGTGTTTAATGAGCTTCCAGTAGAAGCAGTAGAGGCAGGTTCAGTATTGTCATTTAAAGCAAAATTGGATAGGTATATGGACAGGAAAGGAATGGAGGGTTATGGGCTGAGTGTGGGTCAGTCGGATTAGGTGAGAGTAAGCATTCAGCACAGACTAGAAGGGCTGAGATGGCCTGTTTCTGTGCTGTAATTGTTATATGGTTATATGGTTAATTCTGTGACCAGAACTGTAGACAATACTCCAAATTTGGCCTCACCAAAGCCTTGTACAATTTTAACATTATATTCCAACTCCTATACTCAGTACTCTGATTTATAAAGGCTAGCATACCAAAAGCTTTCTTCACCATCCTATCCACATGAGATTCCACATTCAGGGAACTATGTACCATTATTCCTAGATCACTCAGTTCTACTGCATTCCTCAATGTCCAACCATTTACCATGTATGTCCTATTTTTATTAGTCCTACGAATAAAAAGCAACTCACACTTATCAGCATTAAACTCCATCTGCCATCTTTCAGCCCACTCTTCTAACTGGCCTAAATCTCTCTGTAAACTTTGAAAACCCACATCATTACCCACAATGCCACCTATCTGAGTATTATCTGCATACTTACTAATCCAATTTACCACCCCATCATCCATATCATTAATGTATATGACAAACAACATTGGACCCAGTACAGATCCCTGAGGCACACCACTAGTCACCGGCCTCCAACCTGACAAACCATTATCCACCACTACTCTCTGGCATCTCCCATCCAGCCAATGTTGAATTCATTTTACTACTTCAATATTGATACCTAAAGATTAAAAATTCCTATCTAACCCTCCGTGTGGAACCTTGTCAAAGGCCTTACTGAAGTCCATATAGACAACATCCACTGCTTTACCCTCGTCAACTTTCCTTGTAACCTCTTCAAAAAATTCAATAAGGTTTGTCAAACATGACCTTCCACGCACAAATCCATGTTGACTGTTCCTAATCAGAGCCTGTCTATCCAGATAATTATATATACCATCTCTAAGAATACTTTCCATTAACTTACCCACCACTGACGTCAAACTTACAGGCCTATAATTGCTAGGTTTACTCTTAGAACCCTTTTTAAACAATGAAACCACATGAGCAATATGCCAATCCTCCGTTTCTAATGGCATTTGAAATATTTCTGTCAGAGCTCCTGCTATTTCTACACTAACCTCCCTCTAGGTCCTAGGGAATATCCTTTCAGGATCCAGAGATTTATCCACTTTTACATTCTTTAAAAGCACCAGTACTACTACTTCTTTAATCATCATAGTTTCCATATCTACCCTACTTGTTTCCCTTACCTTACACAATTCAATATCCTTCTCCTTAGTGAATACTGAAGAAAATAAATTGTTCAAAATCTCCCCCATCTCTTTCAGCTCCACACATAGCTTTCCACTCTGATTTTCTAAGGGACCAATTTTATCCATCACTATCCTTTTGCTGTTAATATAACTGTAGAAACCCTTTGGATTTATTTTCACCTTACTTGCCAACCTCATACCTTCATTTTGCTTTTCTTATTTCTTTCTTAAGATTCTTTTTACAATTTTATATTCCTCGAGTACTTCATTTACTCCATGCTGCTTATATTTATTGTAGATCTCTCTCTTTTTCCACACCAAGTTTCCAATATCCCTTGAAAACCATGGCTCTCTCAAACTTTTAACCTTTCCTTTCAACCTAACAGGAACATAAAGATTCTGTACCCTCAAAATTTCACCTTTAAGTGACCTCCATTTCCATATTACATCCTTCCCATAAAACAAATTGTCCCAATCCAATCCTTCTAAATGCCTTTGCATCTCCTCAAAGTTAGCCTTTCTCCAATCAAAATCACAACCCTGGATCCAGACCCATGCTTCTCAATAATTATATTGAAACTAATGGCATTGTGATCACTGGACCCGAAGTGCTCCCCAACAGATACCTCCGTCTCCTGACATATCTCATTCCCTAACAGGAGATCCAACACTGTCCCTTCTCTAGTTGGTACCTCTATGTATTGCTGCAAAAAAATTACCTTGCACACAATTTACAAACACCAAACCATCCAGCCCTTCTACAGAATGGGCTTCCCAGTCTATGTGTGGAAAATTAAAATCTCCCATAATCATAAGTAAGAAAAAGATGATTGTAAAGTTGTTTGCACCATTAGGGATAAACAGAGAGTAAGAGGTGGAGTATTTCTTAAATGCATTTATTTTAATGCAAGGAGCATTGTAAGAAAGATGGATGAGCTTAGAGCATGGATTGATACCCGGAAATATGATGTTGTAGCTGTTAGTGAAACATGGTTGCAGGAGGGGTGTGATTGGCAACTAAATATTCCTGGATTTTGTTTCTTCCAATGTGAGAGAATCGGAGGGGCAAGAGGGGAAGGTGTTGCATTGCTTGTCAGAGAAAATATTACAGCGGTGCTTTGGCAGGGAGGATTAAAGGGCTTGTCTAGGGAGGCTATTTGGGTGGAATTGAGGAATGGGAAAGGTGTAGTAACACTTAAAGGGGTGTATTATAGACCACCTAATGGGGAGTAAGAATTGGAAAAACAAATTTGTAAGGAGATAGCAGATATTTGTAGTAAGCACAGGGTTGTGATTGTGGGAGATCTTAATTTTCCACACATTGACTGGGAAGCCCATTCTGTAAAAGGGCTGGATGGTTTGGAATTTATAAAATCTGTGCAGGATATTTTTTTGCTGCAATACCCAGAGGTACCAACTGGAGAAGGGGCAGTGTTGGATCTCATGTTAGGGAATGAGATGGGTCAGGTGACAGGTATAATTATGGAGAAGGATAGAACTGGACCCAGGGTTGAGAGTTTTGATTGGAGAAAGGCAAACTTTGAGGAGATGCAAAAGGATTTAGAAGAAGTGGATTGGAACAATTTGTTTTATGGGAAGGATGTGATAGAGAAATGGAGGCCATTTAAAGGTGAAATTTTGAGGGTACAGAATCTTTATGTTCCTGTTAGGTTGAAAGGAAAGGTTATAAGTTTGAGAGAGCCATGGTTTTCAAGGGATATTGGAAACTTGGTTCACAAAAAGAGAGAGATCTACAATAAATATAGGCAGTATGGAGTAGATGTGGTGCTTGAGGAATATACAGAATGTAAGAAGAATCTTAAGAAAGAAATTAGAAAAGCTTAAAGAAGATATGAGATTGCTTTGGCAACTAAGGTGAAAATAAATCCAACTAGTGACAGATGAAATTGGTCCCTTAGAGAATCAGAGTGTACAGCTATGTGTGGAGCCAAAAGAGATGAGGAAGATTTTGAACAATTTCTTTTCTTCGGTATTCACTAGGGAGAAGGATATTGAATTGTGTAAGGTAAGGGAAACAAGTAGGGTAGTTCTGGAAACTATGATGATTAAAGAAGAGGAAGTACTGGAACTTTTAAGGAATATAAAAGTGGATAAGTGTCCTGGTCCTGACAGGATTTCCCTAGGACCTTGAGGCAAGTTAGTGTAGAAATAGCTGGGACTCTGACAGAAATATTTCAAATGTAATTGGAAAAGGGGATGGTGCCGGAGGATTGGTGTATTGCTTGGTTCCATTGTTTAAAAAGGGTTCTAAGAGTAAACCTAGCAATTATAGGCCTGTAAGTTTGACGTCAGTGTTGGATAATTAATGGAAAGTATTCTTAGAGATGGTATATATAATTAACTGGATAGACAGGGCCTGATTAGGTACAGTCAACATGGATTTGTGCGTGGAAGGTCATGTTTGACAAATCTTATTGAATCTTTTGAAGAGGTTACTAGGAAAGTTGATGAGGGTAAAGCAGTGGATGTTGTCTATATGGACTTCAGTAAGGCCTTTGACAAGGTTCCACACAGAAGATTAGTTAGGAAAGTTCAATCGTTAGGTATTAATATTGAAGTAGGAAAATGTATTCAACAGTGGCTGGATGGGAGATGCCAGAGAGTAGTGGTGGATAACTGTTCGTCAGGTTGGAGGCCGGTGACTAGTGGTGTGCCTCAGGGATCTGTACTGGGTCAAATGTTGTTTGTCATATACATTAATGATCTGGATGATGGGGTGGTAAATTGGATTAGTAAGTATGCAGATGATACTAAGTTAGGTGGCATTGTGGATAATGATGTAGGTTTTCAAAGCTTACAGAGAGATTCAGGCCAATTTAAAGAGTGGGCTGAAAGATGGCAGATGGAGTTTAATGCTGATAAGTGTGAAGTGCTACATTTTGGTAGGACTAATCAAAATAGGACATACATGGTAAATGGTAGGGCAATGAGGAATGTAGTAGAACAGGGATCTAGGAATAACAATGCGTAGTTCCCTGAAGGAATCTCATGTGGATAGGGTAATGAAGAAAGCTTTTTGTATGCTGGCCTTTATAAATTATAGTATTGAGTATAGGAGTTGTGATGTAATGTTAAAATTGTACAAGGCATTGGTGCCGCCGAGTTGGAGTATCGTGTATAGTTCTGGTCACAGAATTATAGGAAAGATGTCAACAAAATAGAGTACAGAGAAGATTTACTAGAATGTTACCTGTGTTTCAGCACCTAAGTTACAGGGAAAGGTTCAACAAGTTAGGTCTTTATTCTTTGGAGCGTAGAAGGTTGAGGGGGGACTTGATAGAAGTATTTAAAATTATGAGGGGGATAGATCGAGTTGACATGTATAGGCTTTTTCCATTGAGAGTAGGGGAGATTCAAATACGAGGAAATGATTTGAGAGTTAGGGGGCAAAAGTTTAGGGGTGAGATGAGAGGGAACCTCTTTACTCAGAGAGTGGTAGCTTTGTGGAACGAGCTTCCAGTAGAAGTGGTAGAGGCAGGTTCGATATTGTCATTTAAAAAAATGGATTGGTATATGGACAGGAAAGGAATGGAGGGTTATGGGCTGAGTGCAGGTCAGTGGGACGTGAGAGTAAGCATTCGGCACAAAGGGCCGAGATGGCCTATTTCTGTGCTGTAATTGTTATATGGTTAAATATGGATGTGTGAGGTGATGTACATCCTGTGCTATGGAGCGTGTGCAGAGGAGATTTACCAGGATGTTGTCTGGTTTGGAGAACAAGTCTTCTGAGGCAAGGTTGAGCAGAGCTGGGGCTTGAGAATGAGAAGGGACTTGATAATTGTCTACAGGATTATGAGAGGCATAGATAGGGTGGATAGTCAGTACCTGTTTCCCAGGGCATGAATAGCAAATACCAGAGGGCATATGTATAAAGTTAAGGGAGAGAAGTTTAGGGGAGACATCAGGGTTAAGTTTTTTACACTAAGGGTTGTGGGTGCCTGGAATGACTTGCCAGGGATGGTGGTGGAGGCTAAATCATTAGGGGTATTTAAGAGCCTCTTGGACAGGCACATGGATGAAAGAAAAATAGTGGGTTATAGGGTAGTGTGGATTTAGTACTTCCTTTTTATGGAATATATGGGTTGGCACAACATCGAGGGCCAAAGGGCCTGTACTGTGTTGTCGTCTTCTGGCATTTAGTGTCTTAGTTCTGTGTTCTATGTTTGGAGTACAATAATTGAGTTATAGTTTTTCTTTAACATAAATTGCCCTCATTTGTGAAAACCTACAGGAAGACTTCTGCACAAAGGAATTCAAACATTCGTAACACAATCTGGTCTGGGTGAAACCAAAGACACTTCCGTTACTTCTCACATCTTCTTGCAATTAAATTGTTTCAAACTGATGCTGCTCCACTGCACAAAACCACGACAGCAGGTGGGTGTGGGGAGTGGGTAGAATAAAGATACAACTTAAAGTGTGAAAGGCAGGAGATGAAACACGTATATAGGGAGGAAGTGAAGGAGCAGAGTGAGGGGAGGGGACGAGGAAAAGGGGAGAGAGAGCCAGTGAGAGAAAGATTGAAATGGAGAGAGAGAGTGTGAGAGAGTGAAAGGGAGAGAGGAAGAGAGTGAATGGGACAGAGGGAAAGAGGGTGAAAGATGGGGGGAAAGGGAGAAAGAGACAGTGAGAGATAGAGAGACGGAGAACATAAGATACAGGAGCAAGAGTAGGTCATCTGTCCCATCAAGCCTGCTGTTCTATTCAATAAGATTATGGCTGATGAAAGAGAGGAGAGCGTGCTTGAGAGAGGGGCAGGAGAGAGAATGTAATTGGATAAGGGATGATAAATGACTAGATGGAGCGGGAAAGTGAGTATAATTGTGGAGTGCCAAGGAAGAGTTGGAGAGAGAGTAAGGGAATAAGAGGTATGGGAAATGTTATCAACAGAATAAAAAAGGCAAGAAGAAAGAGAAAAGAACATCAGTATGTCCCAGACAGTACATACTTTGAGCTTGCCCACGCCCTGTAACAAAGTGCACAGCAACACTCCCGCACGCTGCCCACAGCTGTGGATTTCCTTTGAGCAGCCCAGGTCTGCCTGATAACATTGACCCACTGCTATTTCAAATTGAGATTGTTGGAAGCAACAACATGAGGTTGCTGCTCATTACAGCAGTGTTGCTTATTTTTCTAACAGGTAAGCAGCTTTGAAATTTTTTTAGCTTGCAGGAGGGAGAGTTATTTTTAATGTAAAGTGGACTTTCCTTAAGATCTGTACACATCCAAGAAGAATTTTGAATCTGAGTCAATGCACAATGAGAGGGTATTTGTTGGGACAGAGAAAGGCTGTTTCTCAGAATGGAGGCTGCTTACTGGAGATGTGCCACAAGGGTGGATGTTAAGATTCTTGTTACTTGCTGTTCGTATAAATGAGTTGGATGCAAATGTTGCATTGTAAAAGAGGGACAAAAGCATGAAGGGTGATGAATACAGGACTAAAGGTGTTATATTTGAATGCACACGGTACACATAGTAAAGTAGATAAACTTGTAGCACAGACAAAAATGGGTATATATGACATTGTGCACATTACTGAATCTTGGCTGAAAGAAGATTATAGCTGGGAATTTAATATCCCAGGATACACATTGTTTTAAAAGGACAGGCAGGTAGCCAGAAGGGTTGGTGGAGCTCTGTGGGTAAAAAATGAAATCAAATTATTAGAAAAAGGTGACATTGGGTTGGACGGTGATGAATCATTGTTGATCGAGCTAAGGAACTGCATAGGTAAAAAGACCCTGATGGGAGTTATATACAGATCCCAAAACAGTAGAAAGGATGTGGTCCACAAATTACAATGGGAGATAGAGAAAGCATGCCAAAAGGGCAATGTTACAATAGTCATGGGGATTTTAATATGTACCTAGATCAGGAAAATCAGCTTGGTGCTGGATTCCAGGAGGGGGATTTTTAGAGAAGCTCGTGGTTGAGCCCTCTAGGGGGATCAGCTATTCAGTCCTCCAAACAGTAGTAAGGACGTGGTCTACAAATTACAATGGGAGATATAAAATGCATGTCAAAAAGGCTAATGTTACAATAGTTTCATGGGGGACTTCAGTGCACCGATAGATTAGAAAATCAGCTTGGTGCCAGAATCCAAGAGGAGGAATTTGTAGGATGCCCATGAGATGGATTTTTTAAAGCAGCTTGTGGTTAAACTCACTAGAGGATTAGCTATTCTGGATTGGGTGTTATTCAGGGACAGAGGATGAGACATGACCTGATTGAGGTGTATAAGACGATGAGAGGCATTGATCATGTGGATAGCCAGAGGCTTTTTCCCAGGGCTGAAATGGCTAACATGAGGGGGCATAGTTTTAAGGTACTTGGAAATAAGTACCAAGGATGTCAGAGGTAAGTTTTTCCACACAGAGTGTAGTGGGTTTGTGGAATGCACTGCCGGCAGCAGTGGTGAAAGCAGATAAAATAGGGTATTTTAAGAGTCTCTTAGATCAGTACATGGAGTTTAGACAAATAGATACTTTACTTTATTGTCACCAATTGATAATACAGCATACAATCATCACAGCGATATTTGATTCTGCGCTTTGCGCTCCCTGAAGTACAAATTGAAGTAAATATAATGAAAATTTAAATTATAAATCATAATTAGAAAATAGAAAAGGGAAAGTAAGGTAGTGCAAGTCAGTTCCGGAGATTTGGAAGGTACGGCCCAGATCCAGGTCAGGATCCATTCAGCAGTCTTATCACAGTTGGAAAGAAGCTGTTCCCAGATCTGGCCGTACAAATCTTCAAGATAGCTGTGAACTAGGGGAATTCTAGGCAATCTCTAGAGTAGGTTACATGGTCGGCACAACATTGTGGTTAGGAGAGCCTGTATTCAGCAATGATTGAATGACGGAGCAGACTCAATGGGCCAGATGGCCTAATTCTGCTCCTATGCCTTATTGTTTTATGGTCTTACTCCTAATATGATAACTCTTTCAATCCTGGAATTGTTCCTATGAACCTCCCCTGGCCCTCACCAATGCCAGCACATATTTTCTTAGATGAGGAGACCAAAACTGTTCACAATACTCAAGGTGAGGCCTCACCAGTGCCTTAAAGCTTCAACATCCCATCCCTGATCTTGTATTCTAGACCTCTTGAAATGAATGCTAACATTGCATTTGCCCTGATGCAAGATTCCCTAAAATTAATTTGGTTTTTGGTGTTGAGGAAGGCAAATATAATAGAAACATAGAAAACCTACAGCAAATACAGGCCCTTTGGCCCCAAAAAGCTGTGTCGAACATGTCCTTACCTTAGAAATTACCTAGGGTTACCCATAGCCCTCTATTTTTCTAAGCTCCATGTACCTGTCCAGGAGTCTCTTAAAAGACCCTATCGTATCTGCCTCCACCACCGTTGCTGGCAGCCCATTCCACACACTCACTGGCCTCTGCGTAAAATACTTATCCTTGACATCTCCTCTGTACCTACTTCCAAGCAACTTAAAACTGTGCCCTCTCGTGCTAGCCATTTCAGCCCTGGGAAAAAAGCCTCTGGCTATCCACACAATCAATGCCTCTCATCATCTTACATACCTCTATAAGGTCACCACTCATCCTCTGCTGCTTCAAGAAGAAAAGACCAAGTTCACTCAACCTATTTTCATAAGGCATGCTCCCTAATCCAGGCAACATCCTTGTAAATCTACAGATTCTGGCATTGTGCCAGATGACTGGAAAATTGCCATGATACTCTGCTATTTAAGAAGGGTGGGAGGCAACAGAAAGGAAACTATAGACATGTTAGCCTGACATCAGTGATCGGGAAGTTGTTGGAATTGATTGTTAAGGATGAGATTACAGAGTACCTGGAAGCACATGACAAGATAGGCCAAAGCCAGCATAGTTTCCTGAAAGGAAAATCCTGCCTGACTAACTTACTGTGATTTTTTGAGGAAATTACAAGCAAAAGGGATGCAGTAGACGTGGTATACTTGGATTTTCAGAGGGCCTGGCAAGGGTGAGGACAAGGTGTCGCACATGAGGCAGCTTAGCAAGATAAGAGCCCATGGAATTACAGGGAAGTTACTAGCATGGGTGGAGCATTGGCTGGTTGGCAGAAAACAGAGTTTTATAAAAGGATTCTATTCTGGCTAGCTACCAATTACCAGTAGAGTTCCACAGAGGTTGGTGTTGGGACTGCTGCTTTTTACGATATATGTCAATGATTTGGACTATGGTATTAATGGATTTGTGGCTAAATTTTTTGATGCTACAAAGATAGGTGGAAGAGTGGGTTTAAGGGTTTAAGCAGAGTTTAAAGGTCGGCACAACATTGTGGGCCGAAGGGCCTGTACTGTGCTGTACTATTCCATGTTCTATGTTCGATTCTCGTTCCTTTGTCCACCCTCCAAGAACCTCAAAACCTCATCCTTGATAATAGACTCCAACACTTCTGTAACCACTGAGGTTGGATTAACTGGCCACAATTTCACTTATTTTGTCTTCTTGATTTTATACTTATCTCTATAGATTCATCTGTCAGTCTCGTACATTTCAAGGAATAAAGTTCCAGCTTGCCCAACCTCTCCAAACAACAGGCTCTCAAGTCCTGGTAACATTCTGGTCAACAGCTAGAAAGGCCACTGTCTGCTCCTATTTTTCATGGTCTTACACATCAAAGTAGGAGCCATATAACCATATAACAATTACAGCACGGAAACAGGCCATCTTGGCCCTTCTAGTCCGTGCCGATGCTTACACTCACCTAGTCCCAGTGGCCCTCACTCAGCCCGTAACCCTCCATTCCTTTCCTGTCCATATACCTATCCAATTTTACTTTAAATCACAATACCGAACCTGCCTCTACCACTTCTACTTCTATCCATTGAAAATTTGAAGCAAATAAACAAAAGTGAAACATATGTCTGTCTGCATAAAAACAGGAAGATAGAAATCAGTCATTAATGCACGGGACCAAAAGTTGACGGACGAAGCCTGAGCAACACTGGCAGAGGGACTTTTCTACACATTTCACAAAGAGCAGCCTGGTTCCCGTAGCTAAAAACTTTTCATTTGCAGGAAGCAAATAGATTTTGAGAAGTTGTTCAATATGAGGATGTATTTAACCACATTAATAGTCAGTAGAGGGGAATTTGTTGGATCTCTGTTCAAATAGAAGTGAAGTGCATTCAGATCATATTGAAATGGATTGGAGGTGCAGAAGGATTGGATCAGTGATGTTATAGATGAAAGTGGGAAAAGACAAGAAGGAGGGAGAAAGAATAATGTCAAGGCTGGATTTTGGTTGGAGGAAAACATCAAGTTCTAGTTTATTGTCATCTCGCTGTACATAGATACAACCAAATGAAACAATGTTCCTCTGGACCACAGTGCAACCACAAAACAAGATTCACACAGCACATAAAGGAAAATATTACTACAAATAAGTTATTAAAATAGAATTCAAAATGCATGTACTGCATTAAACAGTAAAAACAATTCACTGTCCTCGTGACGAGGCCTCGGTGGTTGCAGGTTTTCATTAGTCTCACAGCCTGAGGGAAACAGCTGTTAACCAGTCTGGCAGTCCTAGTCCTGATGATCCTGTATATTCTCCCTGACAACAGTGGGTCAAAAAATTGTGGGTAGGATGGTTGGATTCTCAACAATACTTCGGTCTTTGTCTAAACACTTCAGGTAAATGTCGCAATTGTGAGGAGGGAAACCCAGATGATCCTCTGGTGGGATTGTGCAGTGTAATGCCTTGCAGCTTCTGTACCACACAATGATACAGCCAGAAAGGGGACTCCCAATGATGTTCCTGTAGAAAGTTGTTAGAATGGGAGTAGGGAGCCTTGCATACATCATTCTTCTCAAGAGTATAGCTGCCTCTGTGCCTTCTTGACTAGTGAGGATGTATTGTGGGTCTAGGTTAGATCATCCATTGTGTGCGCACCAAGGAACACTCTCCCCATGTGAGACCATTGGTGTGCAATGGAGAGTGTTTGACCTGTGACTACTTGTGCCTTCATTTCTTTTGCCTTGTCAATGTTGAGACCCAGGTTGTTGTTCTCGCACCATTTAACAAGCCTCTTTATTTTCTTTTTGTATGCCGATAAGATCATTAGGGGACTTGATGATGCTGTTTGACCTAGATCTGGCAGTGCAGTCATGAGTCAGTAGTGTGAATAGCAGTGGCAGAACACACATTCCTGGTGTCACTGGTGTTCATTGTGATGGAGCTTGAGATGTTGCTGCCAACTCAAACTGATTCAGGTCTTTCCATCAAGAAGTCCAAGATCCAGTTACAGAGAGGGGAGCCAAGTCCTAATGAGGACGCAGAAGATTATTCAAGAAGGGTTAAACTTTAATTTGCAAATCAAAGCTGAGACAGTCATTGAGCTAGTTGCTGATTGCCCACTGATCCTTGGACATAGCATGTTTTATAGCAATCTCCTGGTTTAGTTGTATTAGCATATCCAATCGGTCTATAGTTGCGTACCACACGTACAGCCGCCACTATTGTTTCTACCCATTGACTTAATCATGTTCTAATCTACATCTCTTAGCTACCTCTCATTAACCCATCATTGTCTTCTACATTCTTAATATTTCATTCTCCTACTAAATTGGGTACATGCATAGCAAATAGCAAACTCAGACTACATAATTTACATCTCTTAGCTTCCTCTTAACACACCATTGTCTTCTACATTCCCAAGATTTCATTCTCTAGCAAATAGCAAGTTGCAACTTTTATACTCCAATACAGGTTGAGTTGGTGGTGAGGAAGGCAAATGCAAAGATGGCATTCATTTTAAGGGGTCTAGAATACAAGAGCAGGGATGTGATGCTGAGGCTTTATAAGGCACTGGTGAGGCCTCACCTTGAGTATTGTGAACAGTTTTGGGCTCCTCATCTAAGAGAATATGTGCTGGCATTGGAGAGCGTTCAGGGGAAGTTCACGAGGATGACTCCAGGAATAAAAGACTTATCATATGAGGAACACTTGATGACTCTGGGCCTATACTCACTGGAATTCAGAAGGATGGTGGGGGGTGGGGTGGGAATCTCAATGAAGCCTTTCGAATCTTGGAAGGCCAAAACAGAGTAGATATAGAAAGGATATTTCCCATGTTGGGGGATTCTAGGACTAGAGGGAGTCAATAGACAATAGGTGCATAAGTAGACCATTCGGCCCTTTGAGCCTGCACTGCCATTCTGAGATCATGGCTGATCATCTACTATCAATACCCGGTTCCTGCCTTGTCCCCATATCCCTTGATTCCCCTATCCATAGGATACCTATCTATCTCCTTCTTGAAAGCATCCAGAGAATTGGCCTCTGCCTTCTGATGCAGTGCATTCCACATCCCCACAACTCTCTGGGAGAAGAAGTTTTTCCTTAACTCTGTCCTAAATGACTTACCCCTTATTCTTAAACCATGCCCTCTGGTACTGGACTCTCCCAGCATCTGGAACATATTTCCTGCCTCTATCTTGTCCAATCCCTTAATAATCTTATATGTTGCAATCAGATCCCCTCTCAATCTCCTTAATTTCAGTGTGTACAAGCCCAGTCTCTCTAACCTCTCTGCGTAAGACAGTCTGGACATCCCAGGAATTAACCTTGTGAATCTACGCTGCATTTCCTCTACAGCCAGGATGTCCTTCCTTAACCTTGGAGACCAAAACTGTACACAATACTCCAGGTGTGGTCTCACCAGAGCCCTGTACAAATGCAAAAGAATTTCCTTGCTCTTGTACTCAATTCCCTTTGTAATAAAGGCCAACATTCCATTAGCCTTCTTCACTGCCTGCTGCACTTGCTCATTCACCTTCAGTGACTGATGAACAAGGACTCCTAGATCTCCTTGTATTTCTCCCTTACCTAACTCTACATCGTTCAGATAATAATCCGCCTTCCTGTTCTTGCTCCCAAAATGGATAACCTCACACTTATTCACATTAAACGTCATCTGCCAAGTATCTGCCCACTCACCCAGCCTATCCAAGTCACCCTGAATTCTCTTAACATCCTCATCATGTGTCACACTGCCACCCAGCTTAGTATCATCAGCAAACTTGCTGATGTTATTTTCAATGCCTTCATCTAAATCGTTGATGTAAATTGTAAACAGCTGTGGTCCCAAAACCGAGCCCTGTGGCACCCCACTAGTCACCACCTGCCATTCCGAGAAACACCCATTCACCGTTACCCTTTGCTTTCTATCTGCCAACCAGTTTTCTATCCATGTCAATATCTTCCTCCCAATGCCATGAGCTCTGATTTTACCCACCAATCTCCTATGTGGGACCTTATCAAATGTCTTCTGAAAATTGAGGTACACTACATCCACTGGATCTCCCTTGTCCAACTTCCTGGTTACATCCTTGAAAAACTCCAATAGATTAGTCAAGCATGATTTGCCCTTGGTAAATCCATGCTGGCTCGGCCCAATCCTATCACTGCTATCTAGATATGCCACTATTTCATCTTTAATAATGGACTCTAGCATCTTCCCCACTACTGATGTTAGGCTGACAGGATGATAGTTCTCTGTTTTCTCCCTCACTCCTTTCTTAAAAAGTGGGATAACATTAGCCATTCTCCAATCCTCAGGAACTGATCCTGAACCTAAGGAACATTGGAAAATGATTACCAATGCATCTGCAATTTCCAGAGCCACCTCCTTTAGTACCCTAGGATGCAGACCATCTGGACCTGGGGATTTGTTAGCCTTCAGTCCCATCAGTCTACTCATCACCGTTTCCTTTGTAATGTCAATCTGTTTCATTTCCTCTGTTACCCTATGTCCTTGGCCCATCCATATATCTGGGAGATTGCTTGTGTCTTTCCTAGAGAAGACAGATCTAAAGTACTTATTAAATTCTTCTGCCATTTCTCTGTTTCCCTTAACAATTTCACCCAATTCATTCTTCAAGGGCCCAACATTGTTCTTCACTATCTTCTTTCTCTTCACTTACCTAAAAAAGCTTTTGCTATCCTCCTTTACATTCCTGGCTAGCTTGCGTTCGTACCTCAGTTTTTCTCCCTGTATTGCCTTTTTAGTTGTTCATTTAATACAGATATTCTTTAGCTAGAGGGAGGTAAAAATGCGGTATTTGTTACCACAAGCAGTTGCGTAGGAAGGTCGTTGGGTGCAACTAAGGCAGAGGTAGATAGGTTCTTGATTGGCCATGGGATCAAAAGTTAGGGGGAGAAGCCTGGGGAATGGGACTGAGGAGGGACAGAAAAAGGGGTTTGCCATGTTTGAATGCCAGAGCAGACTCAATGGGCCAAATGGCCTAAATCTGCCTCTATGTCTTATGGGCTTATACAGATCATTGATGGAGGTTGAAATTGAGGAGGACTTGAAGAAGGACCTCAGGCTGAGAGACTGTTGTGATGTAATATTCAGTGCCTTTGTTGGCGTTAAATAAAAATGGAGGTTAAAGAATTTTTTTTCGCAATTAGTCTGTTATAGGAGTCAACAGGACAAGTGATTTGTAGGAGGCTTCACTTAGTTCATTTCCTGTTTTGATATTACTTTGTTTCTCTCTGTGTTTTGGGCAGCCTGAGGTTTTGGCCCTTTGAGGTTTGTTAACTTTACACAATGTGAATGTGAAACCAGATCTTACTGCTCTGCGAGGTGTTAATTGTCAGGGGTGTGTTCGTTGGCAGAGGTTCCATAGAGTCATGGAACAGTTGTATCAGAGGGATAGGAAGGTAGGCTGAGGGGGTGGTCTGGTTCTGCTGGTAAAGAATGGCAGTAAATCGGTAGAAAGATATTGAATCCTTGTGGGTTGAGTTAAGAAACTGCAAGGGTAAAATGATGGTGTTTATATGCAGGCCTCCCAACAGTGAATGATATGTTAAACCAGCAAATAGAAAAGCCCTATCAAAAGGGCAATGTTATGATAGTCATGGGAGACTTCAACATGTAGGTTGATTGGGCAAATCAGGATGGAAATGGATCTCAAGAGAGTGAGTTTGTTGAATGCCTATAAGATGGCTTTTTAGAGCAGTTTGTTATTAAACCTACTAAGAGATCAGCTATACTGGACTGGGTTTTATGTAATGAACTAGAGGTGAATAGGGAGCTAATGGTAAAGAAACCCTTAGGATCAGTGATCACAATATGATTGAGTTCAACTTGAAATTTGACAGGTAGAATGTAAAGTCTGACATAGCAATATTTCAGTGCAGTAAAGGAAATTACAGTGGTATGAGGGAGGATTACATAAGCACATGGATGTCAGTGAGTTAGACCAGGACAAGAATTTAAAAGGAGACAGATTTATAGAGCAGGTGTCAGAGGAGCAGGTGACAGAGTATGAGGGCTTTGGCTCAACGGGGCTTCAGTGATAATGGGTCAAGGAGAGGCAGGTTATTTGTGAAGAATAGAAACAGGAAGTGTGTCTGTGAGGCCAGTGTTGTGCACTGAGTGTCAGAAGTGGGAAGTCCAGGAGACTCCTAGCCTCTCAGACGGACACATCTGTGCCATGTGCGATGAGCTGCAGCTCCTTAGGGACCGGGTTAGGGGACTGGAGATGCAGCTCAATGACCTTCATCTGGTCAGGGAAAGTGAAGAATTGATAGAGAGGAGTTACAGGCAAGTAATCACTCTGGGGCCTTAAGAAACAGATAAGTGGGTAACAGTCAGGAGAGGGAAGGGCAAGAGTCAGCTACTAGAGAGTACCCCTGTGGCTGTCCCCCTTAACAATAAATACTCCTGTTTGAGTACTATAGGGAGGAACGACCTACATGGGGGAAGCAACAGTGGCCACGTCTCTGGCACAGAGTCTGGCTCTATGGTTCAGAAGGGTAAGGAAGGAAGAAGGTAGCAGTAATGGGGGCCCTATAGTTAGGGGGTCAGACAAGTGATTCTGTGGATGCAGGAAAGAAACACTCAAGGTAGTTTTCTAGGGTCCGGGATGTCCACGATATCCTGAAATGAGAAGGTGAACAGCCTGAGGTCATGGTACATACTGGTACCAACAACATAGGTAGGAAAAGTGAGGAGGTCCTGAAAAAGGACTACAGGCAGTTAGGAAAGAAGTTGAGAAGCAGGACCTCAAAGGAAGTAATCTCGGGATTACTGCCTGTGCCATGCAATAGTGAGTATAGGAATAGAGTGAGGTGGAAGATAAATGTGTGGCTGAGGGATTGGAGCAGGGGTCAGGGATTCAGATTTATGGATTATTGGGACCTCTTTTGGGGCAGGCATAACCTGTACAAAAAGGATGGGTTGCACTTGAGTCTGAAGGGGACCAATATTCTGGTGGGGAGGTTTGCTAACACTATTGGGGAGAGTTTAAACTAGAATTGCTGGGGGTGGGAATGGGACTGAAGAGACAGAGGAAGGCTCACAAATAGAGAAAGCTTAGAGATGCTGCAAGAAGGAGAATAGGCAGGTGATAGACAAGGGATGTGCTCAGAGCAATGGTTTGAGATGTGTCTATTTTAATGCCAGAAGCATCATGAACAAAGCAGATGAGCTTAGAGTGTGGTTCAGTACTTGGAGCTATGATGTTGTGCTGTTACAAAGATTTGGATGGCTCAGGGGCAGGAATGGTTACTTAGAGTGCCAGGCTTTAGATATTTCAAAGGACAGGGCAGGAGGCAAAAGAGATGGGGCATGGCACTGCAGATCAGAGGTAGTGTCAAAACTGCAGAACAGGAGGAAGTCATGGAGGGATTGTTTACTGAGTCTCTGTGGGTGGAAGACAGAAACAGGAAGGGGTCAATAATTCCACTGGGTGTTTTGTACAACCCAACCAATAGTAACAGGGACATCAAGGAGCAGATAGGGAAACAAATTCTGGAAAGGTGCAATAATAACAAGGTTGTGGTGGTGGGAGATTTTAATTTCCCAATGATCAATTGGCATCTCTCTAGAGCAAGGGGTTTAGATGGGGTGGAGTTTGTTAAGTGTGTTCAGGTAGGTTTCCTGACACAATATGTAGATAAACCTTCAAGAGGAGAGGCTGTACTTGATCTGGTATTGGGAAATGAACCTGGTCAGGTGTTAGTTCTCACAGTGGGAGAACATTTTGGAGATAGTGATCACAGTTCTATCTCCTTTACATCAGCATTGGAGAGGGATAGTAACAGACAAGTTAGGAAAGTGATTGGAGTAAGGGGAAATATGAAGCTATTAGGCAGGAACTTGGAAGCATAAATTGAGAACAGATGTTCTCAGGGTAATGTATGGCAGAAATATGGCAAATGGTCAGGGGATATTTACTTGGCATCTGCAAAGGTACATTCCAATGAGGCGCGGAAAGGATGGTAGGGTACAGGAACCATGGTGTACAAAAGTTTTTGAAAATCTGGTTCAGAAGGAAAGAAAGCATAAGGTACCCCATGCAAGGCTTATTGAGAAAGTAAGGAGGCATGGGATCCAAGGGGCCATTTCTTTGTGGATCCAGAACTGGCTTGCCCACAGAAGGCAAAGAGTGGTTGTAGACGGGTCGTATTCTGCATGGAGATTGGTCACCAGTGGTGTGCCTCAGGGATCTGTTCTTGGACCCTTCATGATTTTTATAAGTGACCTGGATGAGGAAGTGGAGGGATGGGTTAGTATGTTTGCTGATGACAAAAAACTTGGAGGTGTTGTAGATAGTATGGAGGGATGTCAGAGGTTACAGTGGGACATTGATAGGATGCAAAACTGTGCTGAGAAGTGGCAGATCAAGTTCAACCCAGATAAGTGTGAAGTGGTTCATTTTAGTAGGTCAAATATGATGACAGAATATAGAATTAGTGGCAGTGTGGAGGGTCTTGGCAGTGTGGAGGGTCAGAGGGATCTTGGGATCATAAGACGCTCAAAGCAGCTGTGCAGGTTGACTGTGTGGTAAAGAAGGCATGTGGTGTATTGGCCATCAATCGTGGTATTGAATTTAGGAGCCAAGAGGTAATGTTGCAGCTATATAGGACCCTGGTCAGAGCCCACTTGGAGTACTGTGCTCAGTTCTGGTCACCTCACTACAGAAAGGATGTGGAAGCCATAGGGAGGGTTCAGAGGAGATTTACAAGGATGTTGCCTGGATTGCGGAACATGCCTTATGAGAATCGAACATAGAACATAGAACATACAGCACAGTACAGGCCCTTCGGCCCACAATGTTGTGCCGACCCTTAAACTCTGCTTAAACCCTGAAACCCACTCCTCCACCTATCTTTGTAGCATCAAAAAATTTAGCCACAAATCCATTAATACCATAGTCCAAATCATTGACATATATCGTAAAAAGCAGCAGTCCCAACACTGACCTCTGTGGAACTCTACTGGTAATTGGTAGCTAGCCAGAATAGAATCCTCGTTTTCTGCCAACCAGCCAATGCTCCACCCATGCTAGTAACTTCCCTGTAATTCCATGGGCTCTTATCTTGCTAAGCTGCCTCATGTGCGACACCTTGTCCTCACCCTTGCCAGGCCCTCTGAAAATCCAAGTACACCACGTCTACTGCATCCCTTTTGTCTAACCTGCTTGTAATTTCCTCAAAAAATCGCAGTAAGTTAGTCAGGCAGGATTTTCCTTTCAGGAAACTATGCTGGCTTTGGCCTATCTTGTCATGTGCTTCCAGGTACTCTGTAATCTCATCCTTAATAATCAATTCCAACAACTTCCCGACCACTGATGTCAGGCTAACCCTAATGACTGATTTCTATCTTCCTATTTTTATGCAGACAGACATATGTTTCACTTTTGTTTATTTGCTTCAAATTTTCAATGGATAGAAGTAGAAGTGGTAGAGGCAGGTTCGGTATTGTGATTTAAAGTAAAATTGGATAGATATATGGACAGGAAAGGAATGGAGGGTTATGGGCTGAGTGAGGGCCACTGGGACTAGGTGAGTGTAAGCATCGGCACGGACTAGAAGGGCCAAGATGGCCTGTTTCCGTGCTGTAATTGTTATATGGTTATATGGATCCCACTTTGATGTGTAAGACCATGAAAAATAGAAGCAGACGGCCTTTCTGGCCATTGACCAGAATGTTACCAGGACTCTGGTAACACCTCACACTTATCAGCATTAAACTCCATCTGCCATCTTTCAGCCCACTCTTCTAACTGGCCTAAATCTCTCTGCAAGCTTTGAAAACCTACATCATTATCCACAACGCCACCTATCTTAGTATCATCTGCATACTTACTAATCCTATTTACCACCCCATCATCCAGATCATTAGTGTACATGACAAACAACATTGGACCCAGTGCAGATCCCTGAGGCTCACCACTAGTCACTGGCCTCCAACCTGACAAACAGTTTCCACCATTACTCTCTGGTATCTCCCATCCAGCCACTGTTGAATCCATTTTCCTACTTCAATATTAATACCTAATGATTGAACCTTCCTAACTATTTTCCATGTGGAACTTTGTCAAAGGCCTTGCTGAAGTCCATATAGACAACATCCACTGCTTTACCCTTGTCAACTTTCCTAGTAACCACTTCAAAAAATTCAGTAAGATTTGTCAAACATGACCTCCCACGCACAAATCCATGTTGACTGCTCCTAATCAGACCCTGTCTATCCAGATAATTATATATACCATCTCTAAGAATACTTTCCATTAATTTACCCACCACTGACATTAAACTTACAGGCCTATAATTGCTAGGTTTACTCTTAGAACCCTTTTCAAACAATGGATTACATGAGCAATACACGAATCCTCCGGCACCATCCCTGTTTCTAATGACATTAGAAATATTTCTGTCAGAGCCCCTGCTATTTCTACACTAACTTCCCTCAAGGTCCTAGGGAAATCCTATCAGGACCCGGAGACTTATCCACTTTTATAGTCATTAAAAGCTCCTCTTCTTTAATCATCATAGTTTCCATAACTACCCTACTTCTTTCCCTTATCTTAGACAATTCAATATCCTTCTCCTTAGTGAATGCCGATGAAAAGAAATTGTTCAAAATCTCCCCCATCTCTTTTGGCTGCACACATAGCAGTCCACTCTGATTCTCTAAGAGACCAATTTAATCCTGCACTATGTTTTTGCTATTAATATAACTGTAGATACCCTTCCGATTTATTTTCACCTTACTTGCCAAAGCAAGCTCGTATCTTCTTTTAGCTTTTCTAATTTCTTTCTTGAAACCAATGGGATTTTGATCACTGGACCCAAAGTGCTCCCCAACACATATCTCTGTCACCTGAACTATTTCATTCCCTAACAGAAGATCCCTTCTCTAGATGGTACCTCTATGTATTGCTGCAAAAAACTATGCTGTACACATTTTACAAACTCCAAACCATCCATCCCTTTTACAGTATGGGCTTCTCAGTCTATGTGTGGAAAATTAAAATGACCCACAATCACAACCCTGTGCTTACTACAAATATCTGCTATCTCCTTGCAAATTTGCTCCTCCAATTCTCCTTCCCCATTAGGTGGTCTATCATACACCCCTATAAGTGTTACTACACCTTTCCCATTCCTCAATTCCACCCAAGTAGTCTCCCTAGGTGAGCCCTCTAATCTATCCTGCCAGAGCACCGCTGTAATATTTTCTCTGACAAGCAACACAACACATCCCCTCTTGTCCCTCCGATTCTATCACACCTGAAGCAACGAAATCCAGGAATATTTAGTTGCCAATCACACCCCTCCTGCAACCATGTTTCACTAATAGCTACAACATCATATTTTCAGATATTGATCCATGCTCTGAGCTCATCCACCATTTTTACAATGCTCCTAGCATTAAAATAAATGCAGTTAAGAAATTCTCCATTTCTTCCTCTCTGTTTATCTCTAACTTTACTGTCTTCTTTTTCTTCCTTCTCCTATACATCTGTTCCTACACTCTGGTTCCCCTCCCCCCTCGTATCTAGTTTAAATCCCCCATTTCCCGCCAGAACAGGTCCCACCTTCCCTGGAAAACTGCCCAATTATCTATAAATCTATAAATATTTCAGGGGTAAGTTTTTTACGCAGGGGGTTGTGAGTGCCTGGAATGACTTTCCAGGGATGGTGGTGGAGGCTAAGACATTAGGGGTATTTAAGAGCCACTTTAACAGGCACATGGATGAAAGAAAAATGGAAGGTTATGGGGTAGTGTGGGTTTAGTACATTGTTTAAAGAATTATATGGGTCAGCACAACATGGAGGGCTGAAGGGCTGCAGTGTTCTGTATGGTTCACTGATCTTTTTTGCCTTAATCTTCTGGACTGTCTATCATGTCAAAAGTTTAATTAAAGTTATTGTAGCCAACATCCACTACTCTACCCACATCAAATGATAGATGTACAAGATAACGATAAATTATATTAGAGGAAATGTGTGAGCATAGATCGGAAGTTGCTTATTGCATCAAAACATAAGCAGTGGAAGACCCCAAGGATCAGAATCAGGTTTATTATCACCGGCATGTGTCATGAAAGGACCTAACCTGGTGTCAACATATTGATGCAGCTACAAAGAAGGCAAGAAAGCATCTGTACTTTATTAGAAGTTTGAAGAGATTTGGTATATCAACAAATACACTCAAAAACTTCTGTAGATGTACTATGGAGAGCATTCCGTCAGGTTGCATCACTGTCTGGTATGGGGGGTGGGTGCTACTGCACAGGACCAAAAGAAGCTGCAGAGGGTCATAAATTTAGTTTGCTCCATCTTGGGTTCTAACTTACAATGTACTCAGGACACCTTCAACGAATGGTGTCTCCTACAGGCATCTTATTAAGACCTTAAGATATAGGAGCAGAAGTGGGCCATTTGGCCCATTGAGTTTTCTCTACCTTTCAATCATGGTCTGATCCAATTCTTCCAGTCATCCCCACTCCCTGCCTTCACCCCATACCCTCTGATGCCCTGGCTAATGAAGAACCTATCTATCTCTGCCTTAATACACTCAATGACTTGGCCTCCATAGCCTTTTGTGGCAACAAATTCCACAGATTTACCACCCTCTGACTAAAATAATTTCTCCATACCTCTGTTCTAAATAGATGTCCTTCAATCCTGAAGGCGTGCCCTTTTGTCCTAGGCTTCCCTACCATGGGAAATAACTTTGCCATATCTAATCTGTTCAGGCCTTTTAACATTCGAAATGTTTCTATGAGATCCCCCTCATTCTCCTAAACTCCAGGGAATACAACCCAAGAGCTGCCAAACATTCCTCATGCAGTAACCCTTTCATTCCTGGAATCATTCTTGCGAATCTTCTCTGAACCCTTTTCTATGTCAGTATATCCTTTCAAACATAAGGAGCCCGAAACTGCACACAGTTAAGAACCCCCAGCAGCTAGGACATGCTCTTTTCTTACTATTATGACCAAGTAAGATGTACAGAAGCCTGAAGGCACACACTCAGTGATTCAGGAACAGCTTCTTCCCCTCTGCCATCTGATTCCTAAATGGACATTGATCCTGTGAATACTACCTCTCTTTTCTAATATATATATTTATATTGTGTTTTTGCATGATTTTAATCTATTCAATATATGCATACTGTAATTGATTTACTTATTTATTTGTTTTTTCTTCTTCTATATTATGTATTGCATTGAACTGCTGCTGCTAAGTTAAGAAATTTCATGGCACATGCTGGTGATAATAAACCTGATTCTGATTCTGAATCCGATTCTGAGTGTATGTCCTCAGGCTTCTGTACCTCCTTCCTGACAGTAACAATGAGAAGTGGGCGTGGGCTGGGTGATGGGGTCCTTAATAACAGATGCCACCTTCCTGAGGTACCACTCCCTGAAGATGTCAGGATACTACAGAGGTTATATAGCCACGGTGTTGCCTTCTGTATTGGTGCATCCATTTGTTGGAACCAGATGAGATGCTCAGAGATATTGACACCTAGGAACTTGAAGTTGCTCACTCTCTTCACTTCTGATCCCTCTCCAAGGATTGGTTTCTGTTCACTCATCTTATCCATCCTAGAGTCCACAATTAGCTCTTTCATCTTACTGACATTTAGTGCAAGGTTGTTGCTGTGACACCACTCCACTAACTGGTTTATCTTGTTCCTCTCATCTCCATAGAACCATAGAACACGACAGCACAGTACAGGCCCTTCAGCCCTCCATGTTGTGCTGACCCATATAATCCTTAAAAAAAGTACTAAACCCACACTACCCCATAACCCTCTATTTTTCTTTCATCCATCCTTCTCCTTCTGAGATTCTACCAACAATGGCTGTATCATTGGCAAATTTATAGAGGGCTATTGAGCTAAGCCTAGCCACAGAGTCATGGGTACAGAGAGAGTAGAGCAGTGGGCTAAGTACACACCCCTGAGGTGCACCAGTGATGATAGTCAGTGAGGAGGAGATATTATCACCAATCCACACAGATTGTGCTCTTCCGGTTAGGAAGTCGAGGATCCAATTGCAGAAGGAAGTATAGAGGCCCAGGTTCTGTAACATATCAATCAGGATTGTGGGAATGATGGTGTTAAACACTGAACTAATTCATTATCTAATTAATTAACTAATTATTATCCAGGTGAACTAATGTCATATGAAGAGCCATTGAGATTGCATCTGCTGTAGACCTTTCATGCAATGGCAAATTTGAGTGGGTCCAGGTCCTTGCTGAGGCAGGAGTTCATTCTAGTCATGACCAACCTCCCGAAGTATTTCATCACTGTAGATGTGAGTGCTACTGGATGATAGTCATTAAAGCAACTCACATTACTCTTCTTAGGACCGATATAACTTTTGCCTTTTTGAAGCAGGTGGGAACTTCTGACTGTAGCAGTGAGAGGTTGAATACTCCCACCAGCTGGTTGGCACAAGTTTTCAGTGCCTTACCAGGTACTCTACTGG
Organism: Hypanus sabinus; assembly: GCF_030144855.1. Classification (NCBI taxonomy): domain Eukaryota; kingdom Metazoa; phylum Chordata; class Chondrichthyes; order Myliobatiformes; family Dasyatidae; genus Hypanus; species Hypanus sabinus. Next base: position 187,091,446 of record NC_082710.1, on the reverse strand, counting down.
AGCCTGCTGCCTTGTGAGGGTTCATCTTTCCTCAAAGCCTCATATCAGCCTTCGAGACAGATCACAGGGTCACCTGGTGAGCAGGGATCTTCACAGCTGTAGCTATATTCTCCCTTTCAAAGCAGGCATAAAAGGCATTGAGTTCATCTGGTAGTGAAGATTTGATGTCATTCATGCTATTGGGGTTTGCTTTTTAGGAATTAATGTCTTGCAAACTCTGCCAGAGTTGTCATGTATCCAATGTCAGCTTTCACCTTTGGAGTTGGGATGTAATGTTAAAATTGTACAAGGTATCGGTGAGGCCAAATTTGGAGTATTGTGTACAGTTTTGGTCACTGAATTATAGAAAGATGTCAACAAAATAGAAAGAGTACATTAGGGTTAGGGTTAGGGTCCTATTTTGGTAGGACTAATCAAAATAGGACATACATGGTAAATGGTAGGGCATTGAAAAATGCAGTAGAACAGAGTGATCTAGGAATAATGGTGCATAGTTCCCTGAAGGTGGAATCTCATGTGGATAGGGTGGTGAAGAAAGCTTTTGGTATGCTGGCCTTTATAAATCAGATCACTGAGTATAGGAGTTGGGATGTAATGTTAAAATTGTACAAGGCATTGGTAAGGCTGAATTTGGAGTATTGTGTACAGTTCTGGTCACTGAATTATAGGAAAGATTCCAGTAGAAGTGGTAGAGGCAGGTTCGGTATTGTTATTTAAAGTAAAATTGGATAGGTATATGGACAGGAAAGGAATGGAAGGTTATGGGCTGAGTGCGAGTCAGTGGGAATAGGTGAGAGTAAGTGTTAGCGTGGATTAGAAGGGCCGAGATGGACTGCTTCTGTGCTGTAATTGTTATATGGTGATATGATGTTTCCTCTAAACCTCCCTCCCTTAATTTTGTACATATGCCCTCTGGTGTTTGCTATTGGTGCCCTGGGAAACAGGTACTGACTATCCACCCTATCTATGCCTCTCATAATCTTGTAGACCTCTATCAAGTCCCCTCTCATTCTTCTACGCTCCAAAGAGAAAAGTCCCAGCTCTGCTAACCTTGCTTCATATTGCTTGTTTTTCAAACCAGGCAACATCCTGGTAAACCTCCTCTGCACCCTCTCCATAGCTTCCACATCCTTCCTATAATGAGGTGACCAGAATTGAACGCAAGTGTGGTCCCACCTCCGCTAGATGGAGGAGAGTGGGTAGAGGGGAACTGGTTAGGTCTGGAATCCAAAAAAGAAGTGAAGATGAGGACTCGGTAGATTAGAATGTCAATTGACTTAGCTCTAAATGACAGAAGATAGTGATGGTGGAGCATTATTCTGATTGAATGTCAGAGACCTGTGGTGTTCTTCAAGGATTAGAGCTGTGATCTCTATTGTTTGTTTCAATAGGTTTCAATAGGTACACTTAATGACAAAGAAATGTATACAATATACTTTGTACATTCAGAAATTGTTTTTCTTTGCAAACATCCATGAAAACAGAGGAGTGCCCCAGAGAATGAATGACATTTAAATGTTAGAATCCCCAAAGCGCCCCCCCACTCCCCCTCCCACACACAAGCAGCAACAAGTCAATGACCACCACCCCCCCCCCCCACACCACCAGCATAAAAGCATCGGCATCTGCCACCGAGCGTGCAGCAAAGCATCAATAAAGACACAGACTTCCAGTACCCCAAAGACTACTCGTTCACCCAGTAATTCGACATACCACTCTCTCTCTCTCCCTAACAAGGGAAAAAGAAATGCCCCATTTCACAGCAAGAGGGGAGACACAACAAACAACTCACTGATTTATGCTGTTAAGTCTGATAAATAAAAGTGTTATATAAATATCCTTTTGACATGGGTGGTAAATAAGAGGAAAATGTACAGTACTTAGCAGGACCCACAAGAGGATTGGGGCAGACAAGCTGGCAGGACCCACAGGACCATTGGTGTATAGTAGATAGCAGGAGTCACAGAAGCATTGCCCTCTCTCAACTCATATCCCCTTGTTTGAATCTCCCCTACTCTCAATGGAAAACGCTATCCACGTCAACTCTATCTATCCCCCTTATAATTTTAAATACCTCTATCAAGTCCTCTCTCAATCTTCTACGCTCCAAAGAATAATGACCTAACTTGTTCAACCTTTCCCTGTAACTTAGGTGCTGAAACCCAAGTAACGTTCTAGTAAATCTTCTCTGTACTCTTTAGCATTGTTGTACAGTAGATGGAAGGACCCACAGAGCTGAGAGGCTATATAGGATCCTAGTCCTAACCCTAACCCTAACCCTTTTTTGGCTGGCCTGCTTAAAAATCCCCCAAAATTATGCTAAAGACATGAGTGTGTGCTGTTTTGTACTTGTTGATCCCATTGCTCAGATCACCTAAAGCCTGTTTGTCATTGGCCTGAGGTGGGAGCTGACGGTCCGAGGGGTGGCATCGATGGTGGAAGAATGACGACTGAGTGAGCTCCAATGACATTTTGACTGTGACTTGGGCCCGTTCTGTTTTTTTTCCCCCTTTGTTTATTTTCATTACTAACCCTATATTCAGATTAAGATTCATAAAGTACAGGCATGTTTCAAGCCTGTATGTGTATCTGTCCCCCACTTTTCCTTTGCTACATTGACGACTGCATTGGTGCTGCTTCCTGAACGCATGCTGAGCTCGTTGATTTCATTAACTTTGCCTCCAACTTTCACCCTGCCCTCAAATTTACCTGGTCCATTTCTGACACCTCCCTCCCCTTTCTTGATCTTTCTGTCTCTATCTCTGGAGATTGCTTATCTACTGATATCTACTACAAGCCTATGGAGTCTCACAGCTACCTGGACTATTCCTCTTCCCACCCTGTCTCTTGCAAAAATGCCATCCCTGTCTCGCAATTCGTCCGTCTCCGCCACATCTGCTCTCAGGATGAGGCTTTTCATTCCAGGACTAAGGAGAAAGGGGCTTCCCTTCCTCACCATCAACTCTGGTCTCAAAAGCATCTCTCCCATTTCATGCACATCTGCTCTCGCCCCATCCTCCCACCACCCCACAAGGGATAGGGTTCCTCTTGTTCTCACCTACCACCCCACCATCCTCTGGGTCCAACATATAATTCTCCGTAACTTCCGCCACCTCCAACGGGATCCCACCACATCTTTCCCTCCCCCCCTTTCTGCTTTCTGCAGGGATCGCTCCCTACATGACTCCCTTGTCCATTTGTCCCCCTCATCCCCTCCCACTGATCTCCCTCCCGGCACTTATCCTGTAAGTGGACCAAGTGCTACACCTGCTCTTACACTTCCTCCCTCACCACCATTCAGGGCCCCAGACAGTCCTTCCAGGTGAGGTGACACTTTACCTGTGAATCGGCTGGTGTGGTATACTGCGTCCGGTGCTCCTGCTGCGGCCTTCTCTATATTGGTGAGACCCGACGCAGACTGGGAGACCGTTTCGCTGAACACCTACACTCTGTCCACCAGAGAAAGCAGAATCTTCCAGTGGCCACACATTTTAATTCCATATCCCATTCCCATTCTGATATGTCTATCCATGGCCTCCTCTACTGTCAAGATGAAGCCATACTCAGGTTGGAGGAACACCTTATATTCTGTCTAGGTAGCCTCCAACCTCATGGCATGAACATTGATTTCTCTAACTTCTGTTAATGCCCCTCCTCCTCATCTTACCCCATCCCTTTATCTATCTATCAATCTATTTATTTATTTCCCCTTTTTTTCTCTTTTCTCACTCTGTCCCTCTCACAATCACACCTTGCCTGTTCTCCAGATCCCTCTGGTGCTACCTTACCCCTTTCTTTCTCCAGAGGCTTCCATCCCATGATCCTCTCCCTCTCTAGCTGCGTGTCCCTTTTGCCAATCAACTTTCCAGCTCTTAGCTTCATCCCTCCCCCTCCTGTCTTCTCCTATCATTTTGGGTCTTCCCCTCCACCACCTACTTTCAAATTTCTTACTATCCCTTCTTTCAGTTAGTCCTGATGAAGGGTCTCAGCCCAAAATGTCGACTGTACATAGAACTGTAGGACATTACAGCACAGAAACAGGCCTTTTGGCCCTTCTTGGCTGTGCCAAACCATTTTTCTGCCTAGTCCCGCTGACCTGCACCTGGCCATATCCCTCCATACCCTCTCATCCATGTACCTGTCCAAGTTTTTCTTAAATGTTAAAAGTGACCCACATTTACCACTTCTTCTGGCAGCTTATTCCACACTCCCACCATTCTCTGCGTGAAGAAGCCCCTTGCCTAATGTTCCCTTTAAACTTTTGCCCCTTCAACCTTAAGCCATGTCCTCTGGTTTTTTTTCTCCCCTAGCCTCAGTGGAAAAAGCCTGCTTGCATTCATTCTATCTATACCCATCATAATTTTATATACCTCTATCAAATCACCCCTCATTCTCCTATGCTCCAGGGAATAAAGTCCTAACCTATTCAACCTTTCTCTGTAACTCAGTTTCTCAAGTCCCAGCAACATCCTTGTAAGCCTTCTCTGCACTCTTTCTACCTTATTAATATCCTTCCTGTAATTTGGTGACCAAAACTGCACACAATACTCCAAATTTGGCCTCACCAATGTCTTAGACAACCTCACCTTAACATTCCAACTCTTATACTCAATACTTTGATTTATAAAGGCCAATGTAGCAAAAGCTCTCTTTACCACCCTATCTACTTGTGACACCACTTTTAGGGAATTTTGTATCTGTTTTTCCAGATCCCTATGTTCTACTGCACACCTCAGTGCCCTGCCATGTATGTTCTACCTTGGTTTGTCCTTCCAAAGTGCAATACCTCACACTTGTCTGCATTAAACTCCATCTGTCATTTTCCAGCCCATTTTTCCAGGTGGTCAAAATCCCTCTGCAAGCTTTGAAAATCTTCCTCACTGTCCACTACACCTCCAATCTTTGTATCATCAGCAAATTTGCTGATCCAATTGACCACATTATCATCCAGATCATTGATATAGATGACAAATAACAAGGGACCCAACACTGATCCCTGTGGTACATCACTAGTCACAGGCCTCCACCCAGAGTAGCAATCCTCCACAATCACTCTCCAGCTTCTCTCATTCAGCCAATGTTTAATCCAATTTACTACCTCACCATGTATACCTAGCAACTGAATCTTCCTAACTAACCTTCCATGTGGGACCTTGTCAAAGGCCTTACTGAAGTCCATGTATACAACATCCACTGCCTTCCCTTCATCCACTTTCCTGGTAACCTTCTAGAAAAACTCTAATAAATTAAACATGACCTACCATGCACAACGCCATGTTGACTCTCCCTAATAAATCAAATTTACCAGCCTATAATTTCCCAGATTATTTTAGAGCCTTTTTAAAAACTTCTTCCTATAGATGTTGCCCAGCCTGTTGCCTTCCACCAGCATTTTGTGTGTGTTGCTGACAAGGATGTTGCCTGGATTGGGGAGAATGCCTTATGAGAATGGATTGAGTGAACTGATGAGAGGTGTATGAGATAATGAGAGACATTGATCATGTAGATAGTCAGACGCTTTTTCCCAGGGCTGAAATGGTTAGCACCAGAGGGCATAGTTCTAAGGTGCATGGAAGCAGGTACAGAGGAGATGTCAGGGGTAAGTTTTTTATGCAGAGAGTGGTGAGTATGTGGAATGGATTGCCAATGCGGTGGTGGAGGCCGAAACGATGGGGTCTTTTAAGAGACTCCTGGATGCATACATGGAGCTTAGAAAAATAGAGGGCTATGTAGTTTTAAGGTAAGGACATGTTTGACACAGCTTTGTGGGCTGAAGGGCCTGTATTGTGCTGTAGGTTTTCTATGTTTCTAACCATTGGGGTACAGTAGATTGCAGGAGTCACAGGGTCATATGGTAGATAGCAGGATCTAGGGGATCATTGGTGTACAGTAGAGAGCAGGACCCACAGATGTATGATAGATGGCAGGACTTGCAGGATCACTGGAGTACAGAGGGACCTTGGACTGGATCCATTGCATCCTGGAAGTGGAAACACAAGTAGTTATTGTGCATAATATTACATAACAGCATATTTGCTTTCAATGGTTGGGGTTATGAGTATAAAAGTCAGGAAAATATAACCTTCCTTGATTAAGCCTCACTTGGACTGCATACAGTTCTGGTTGCTCCATTATAGGAAGGCCATGGAGGTTTTGGAGGCAAGCAGATGTTGGCTGGAATAGAGGATATTGGTTTTGGTTTATTATTGTCACATGTTCCAAGATGCAGTGAAAAGCTTGATTTGCATACTGTTCAGATAGATCACATCATTACAGAGTACATGATATGATCTATCTATAACAATGCAGATAAAAGCAACTGAAAATGTGTAGTGCAGGTAATCCAAATACGAGATCTTAACAAGTAAGATAGTGAGGTCAAGCATTGCATTCCAGAGTCTGATACCAGTGGGGTAGAAGCTGTTCTTGAGCGCTGTGCTTTGAGCTTTCAAGCTTTTGTATATTCTGCCTGATGGGAGAGGGGAGAAGAGAAAATGTCTGGGGTGGATGTGGCCTTTGATTATGTTGGCTGCTTTACTGAGGCAGTGAGAAGTGTAGCCATAGAGAGGAGGTTGGTTCCTGTGATGTGCTGAGCTGTAACCACAACTCTGCAATCTCCTGTGGTCACGTGCAGAGCAGCTGCCATACCATGCCTCAGTACAAACTTGGATTGTTTTCTCTGAAGCTTTGGAGCTGGGGCATAATCTGACAGAAGCATATAAAATTTGAAAGGGTCAATCATCAGTCTTTTTGTCAGAGTGGGAACACCAAACACTAGACAGTATAGCTGTAAGGTGGGGGGGGGGGGAGGATTTTCAAAGTGGATGTATGAGACAGGTGCTTTATTTGAAATGCAGAGATTGATAGGTACCTGGAATGTACTGCCTGGGGAAGTGGTGGAAGCCAATATGATAATAATGTTTAAGAGGCATTCAGGTACACACATGACCTGACAGGGAATTATGGGATGCGGTTAAATAGTATCATACCTGGAACAGACATTATGAGCTGAAGGGCCATTTCCTGTGCTGGAATGTTCCATGTCTACACTGTCATTAAAATCTCAAATCAAGCTTGAGGAACATCATCATCTCACCTTCAACAGGAGGCCTGCATAGTTTAAAAGGAGAATAAATAGAAAGGGAAGGAGTTTAAATACTTTTATGGTGGAAGAATGTGCAAGGATAAACCCAAGGCCCCAGTAAAATTAGGAAGCCTTAATTTGATTCAGAGTAATTGAAGGATAAGTTGTGGCAGGAGATTGCAGATTGTGGATATATGGCATGCTTTGTGAGAAACCAAGGACCTATGTAAGTCATTATGACCAACCTCATAATACAACCGAATCTGCAGACAGATTCATTTGAGTAACCACAAGGCTATGATGTGCGTGGATGGCAGCTCTTGAGCTGTGGTCATATTGCAGGTGAATCACCCATGAAATTGGAAGGAAATGAATAACTTTAAGGTCAGTAGCAGATGGCAGGTGGTGCATAAAATCCCTCACCCCAGCCTCCCTAATAGATATACCACATCAGGTACATTCAGAGTGATACTCATTTTGTAGCTTCATGTTGTCACTGTTTCATAGGCTGAGAGGAAACAAAGTGGGAAGGTACAGCCTGTTATTACAAAACTTACAATGGCTCCCAAGTCAATCCTGCAGAATAATTTGAAAGGCAATTCAGTCTCTTGACCCTCTTACGCCATTCACTGACTGACCCCTTTCTCAATATATTTGTTCTCTCTGTCTCTGGGTCTCTCTGTCTCTACCTCCTTGTCTCTCTATCTGCCTCTGAAAGAAGAGAAAACATGAAATATGAATGCAGAGTAGCTAATAATATAAAGCAGGATATCAAAAGTTTTTTTCAGTTATATAAAGAGTAAGAGGGGTGAGTGTTGATATTGAACCACTGGAAAATGATGCTGGTGAGGTAGTAATAGGGGACGAAGAAATGGTAGATGAACTTCATGGGTACTTTGCATCTGTCTTCACTGTGGAAGATGTTGGCAGAGTTCCAGAGGTACGTGAGTATCAGGGAGCAGGAGTGAGTGCTATTGCTATTACAAAGCAAAAAAGTGCTAGGCAAACTCAAAGGTTTTAAGGTGGATAAGACATCTGGGCCAGGTTGACTACATCCCAGAGTCCCGAGAGAGTTTGCTGAGAGATAACAGATGCATTGGTCATGATTTTTCAAGAATCACTTGATTCTGGTATGGTCCCAGAGGACTGGAAGATTGCAAATGTCGCTCCACACTTTAAGAAGGGAGGAAGGCAAAAAGAAGGATATTTTATGCTAGTTAGTCTAACCTCAGTGGTTGCGAACATGTTGGTGTCTATTATTAAGGATTAGGTTTTGAGGTACTTGAACACAATAATAAAATAAGTCAAAGTCAGTAAAGAGAAATCTTACCTGACAGATCTGTTAATAGTTCTTCAAGGAAGTAAGAAACAGGGTGGACAAGGGAGAGGCAATGGATGTCATTTACTTGGATTCTCAGAAGACATTTGATAAAGTGGCATACATGAGGCTATTTAACAAGATAAAATCCTATGGCGTTACAGGAAAGCTACTGGCATGAATAATGGATTGGCTGATAGGCAGGCGGTAGCAAATGGGAATAAAAGGAACCTTTTCTGCTTGGCTGCTGGTGACTAGTGCTGTTCCTCAGTAGTCAGTATTGGACCACTACTTTTCACATTGTCAGTGATTTAGATAGTGGAATTGAAGGCCCTGTGACAAAGTTTGCGGAAGATATGAAGAAAGGTGGAGGCGTAGGTAGTGCTGAGGAAACAATGCGATTGCAGCAGGACTTTGACAAAGTGGAAGAATGGGCGGATGGAAAATGTGTTGGGGAATGTATTTTGGTAAAAGGAATTATAGTGTGGATTATTATCAAAATGGGGAGAAGGTTCAAACAACAGAAGTGCAGAGGGACTTAGAAGTCCTTGTGCAAGACTCCCAGAGAGTTAATTTAGACTACCAGACTACCAGAAGGTTAATTTATCCACAACTGTATCCACAACTAGGTTAATTTAGACTACCAGACTACCAGAAGGTTAAGAATGAGGCTGTAGTAAAGAAGATAACTGCAACGTTGGCATTTATTTCAAGGGGAATAGAATATAAAAACAAGAAGTTAATGCAGAGCCTTTATAAGACACTAATCAGGCCGCAGTTAAGATTATTGTCAATAGTTTTGGGCCCCATATCTCTAAAAGGATGTGTTATCATTGGAGAGAGTCCAGGGGAGGTTTACAAGGATTAAGTGGTTAACGTATTAGAAGAATTTGGCATGTCTGGGCCTGCACTCATTAGAATTTAGAAGAATGTGGATGGAACCTCATTGAAACCTACTGAATGTTGAAAGGACCAGACAGGGTGGATGTGGAGAGAATGTTTCCTGTGGTGGTGGTATCCAGAACTGAAGGGCACAGCCTCAAAATTGGAGGGCAATTCTTTAGAACAGAGGTAAGGAGGAACTCTTTTAAGACAGAGTGCAGTAAATCTGTGGAATGCTCTGACACAGACTGCATGGAGGCCAAATGCGTGAGTATATTTAAGGCAGAAGTTGATTATTTCCTGTTTGGTTGGGGCATCAAATGATATGGCCAGGTGTATGGGGTTGAGTGGGATCCCAGATCAAACAAGATAGAAATGTGGAGCAGGCTCGAAAGGCTAAATGGCCTAATTCTGCTCCTATGTCTTTTGCCTGTGTGTGTCTGTTGGTCTGTCTTTTGTCCATGTCTGTTTGTCTGTCTCTGTCTGTGTGGGTCTGCCTGTCTCTGCTTGTGTCTGTCTGTCTCTCTTGGTCTTTATCTGTGGTTGCCTGCCACTCTCTTTGTCCACTACTCTCTCAATCCCCCTTCCCCCCCCCATTCCCTCCTCCCCACCCCACGCCTCCCCTTCCTCTTCCCTCCTTCCTTTTTTCTTTGTACCTCTCTCCCACTTTAGACAATAGACAATAGCAGAAGTAGACCATTCGGCCCTTCGAGCCTGCACCGCCACTTACTATCATTCTCTACCTTCACTTCCTTTCTACCTTCAGACCAGCATTTCTCCTTCTCCCTACTTGCCTCCAAGAAAAACCATCATCTTACAAACAGCTATTGACAGAAAATGTGGAAAAGGGATAGAAAATGGAATTTGATGTTCTGTGGTTTGTATCATATTGTATGAACTCTTTCTCTAGGTTGGAGCATGGCCTTAGCAAATCCACAAAAGTTCATGGATGGAAGAATTAATCAGACTGTACAGTTTCCTCTGTGCCACAACATTAGTAAGCCAGATCAAGTCTTTAATTTGGAGTGGCGATTCATTCAGGAAGAGATATCAAGTTCAATCCTCACATTTTCACCCAACTCTCTACACCCATTCATCTCAGAGACTTTCAAAAACCGTGTGAATTTCTCCAGGACCAATGCAGTATTACTTCTTAAAGACATACAAACTACGGATGAAGGAACTTATGAACTGGAAGTTACAAATGCAGCCGGGAAATCGTCTAAACGCTCAGTTTTTCTAACTGTAAATGGTAAACTCATTTTACTTCTTTGAATGGTCTCAGCCTGCTCCATAATATGTGGAGAATATCAGTGTAGGACCAGGTCTGTGTTGATTCCACCCTGAGTGATCATATCAGTCCAGGGATCACATTACACTGTCTGTGGCTAATTTCACTGTTAATAACCAAAGATGTCTGAAGTACAGATTCACAAGGTTAATTCCATCAAGATTCCCTACCATACTTCGGGGTATGGAGGAATTGTCTTTATGGACTAAATACGAGGTATTGCATTTTGGGAGATCAAACTAGGGATGGACAGATAGTGAATGATAGGGTCTGGTGAGTATTATAGTTTAAAGAAGCAGGTGCATTGTTTGCTGAAAGTGGCAGCACTAGTAAATAGGGTTGTGAAGCAGGCATATAACACATAAACTACATAAGACCATAAAGTATAGGTGCAGAATTAGGCCATTTAGTCCTTTCAGCCTAGTCCGCTATTCCATCATGTCTGATCCCGGATCTCACTCAACCCCATACACCTGCCTCCTCCTCAGTCCATCGAGTCTGCTCCACCATTTTTTCATGGTTGATCCATTTTCCTCTCAGACCCAGTCTCCTTCCTTCTCCCTGAATCCCTTCATGCCTTGACCAATCAAGAATCTATCAATCTCTGCTTTAAATATACGTAAAGACTTCTGTGGCAAGAAAATTCCATGGATTTACCACTCTCAGGCTAAAGAAGATCTTACTCATCTCCATTCTAAAAGGACGTCCGTCTATTCTAAGGTTGTGTCCTCTGGTCTTAGACTCCACCACCATAGGAAACATCCTCTCCACATCCACTCTATCAACACCTTTCATGATTTGATAGGTTTCAATTAGGTTGCGGTGAATACAGGCCCAGAGCCATCAAGCATTTTTCATATGACAAGCTGTTCAATGCTGGAATCATTTTTGCAAACATCCTTTCAAGCCTCTCCAGTGTCTGCACATTCTTTCGCAGATAAGGAGAAAAGAAAGAAAAGCAAAAGAGAGGGCATACAAGGAAGTCAGAGCTAGTGGGAAGAAAGAGGATTGGGGAGCTTTTAAAAACTTGCAGAAGGAAACTAAGAAGTTCAGTCGGAAGGAAAAGATAAATTATGAGAGGAAGCTGGTGACTAATATCAAGGAAGATACTACAAGCTTGAGGGAGTTATAAGACCATTAGAAAATGATGCTGGAAATATTATAATGAAAAACGCAGAGATGGCAGAGGAACTGAATGCGTATTTTGGAAGACATCTGCTGTATACTGGACATTCAAGAGTGTCAGGGAAGTGAAGTATGTGCAGTGAAGGATATGACTGAGAAGGTGCTCAAGCAACTTAATGTATTGATGATGGAGACATCTCCTGGACCTGATGAAATGCACCCTCAGATTCTGAAGGAAGTAGCTGGAGAGATTGTGGAGACATTAACATTGGTCTTTCAAGAATCAATAGATTCCAGCATTGTACTGATTGACTGGAAAATTGCAAATGTAACCCCGCTATTTAATAAGGATAGAAACATAGTAACATAGAAACATAGAAAACGTACAGCACAATACAGGCCCTTCGGCCCACAAATTTGTGCCGTACATGTTCCTACCTTAGAAATTACTAGGCTTACTCATAGCCCTCTATGTTTCTAAGCTCCATGTACCTATCCAAAAGTCTCTTAAAAGACCATATCGTATCCACCTCCACCACCGTTACCGGCAGCCCATTCCACGCACTCACCACTCACTGCATAAAAAACTTACCCCTGATATCTCCCCTGTACCTACTTCCCAGCACCTTAAACCTGTGTTCTCTTGTGGCAACCATTTCAGCCCTGGGAAAAAGCCTCTGACTATCAAATCACCCCTCATTCTCCTACGCTTCAGGGAATAAAGTCCTAACCTATTCAACCTTTCTCTGTAACTCAGTTTCTCAAGTCCCAGTAACATCCTTGTAAACCTTCTCTGCACTCTTTCAACCTTATTAATATCCTTCCGTAATTAGGTGACCAAAACTGCACACAATACTCCAAATTCAGCCTCACCAATGTCTTATACAATGTCAATACTTTGATTTATAAAGGCCAATGTACCAAAAGATCTCCTTATGACCCTATCTGTGACAACACTTTTAGGAAATTATGTATCTGTATTCCTAGATTCCTCTGCACTACTGCACTCTTCAGTGCCCTACCATTTACCTTGTATGTTCTACCTTGATTTGTCCTTCCAAAGTGCAATACTTCACACTTGTCTGCATTAAACTCCATCTGCCATTTTTCAGCCCATTTTTCCAGCTGGTCCAAATCCCTCTGCAGGCTTTGAAAACCTTCCTCACTGTCCACTACACCTCCGATCTTTGTATCATCAGCAAATTTGCTGATCCAATTGACCACATTATTATCCATTTCATTGGTATAGATGACAAGTAACAATGGACCCAGCACTGATCCCTGTGGCACACCACTAGTCACAGGCCTCCACTCAGAGTAGCAATCCTCCACTACCACTCTCTGGCTTCTCCCATTGAGCCAATGTCTAATCCAATTAACTACCTCTCCATGCATACCTAGCAACTGAATCTTCCTAACTAACCTCCCATGTGGGACCTTGTCAAAGGCCTTACTGAAGTCTATGTAGACAACATCCCCTGACTTCTCTTCCTCCACTTTCCTGGTAACCTCCTCGAAAAACTCTAATAGATTGGTTAAACATGACCTACCATGCACAAAGCCATGTTGACTCTCCTTAATAAGTCCCTGTCTATCCAAATACTTGTAGATCCTATCTCTTAGAACTCCTTCCAATAATTTACCTACTACTGATGAAAAACTTACTGGCCTACAATCTCCCAGATTACTTTTTGAGCCTTTTTTAAACAACAGAACAACGTGAGCTATCCTCCAGTCCTCCGGCACCTCACTCGTAGATACTGACATTTTAAATATATCTGCCAGGGCCCCTGCAGTTTCAACACCAGTTTCCTTCTGAGGGAGTACCTTGTCAGGTCCTAGGGATTTATCTACTCTGATTTGCCTCATGACAGCGAGCACCTCCTCCCCTTCAATCTCTATAGGTTCCTGACCTCATTTCTTGTTTGCCTTATTTCCACAGACTCCATGCCAGCTTCCTTAGTAAATACAGATGCAAAAAACCCATTTAAGATCTCCCCATTTCTTTTGGTTCCATACATAGCTGACCACTCTGATCTTCAAGAGGACCAATTATATCCCTTACTGTCCTTTTGCTCTCAATATACCATGGACGCTTTTAGGATTATCCTTAACCTTGACTACCAAAGCAACCTCATGTTTTCTTTTAGCCCTCCTGATATCTTTCTTAAGAATTCTTTTGCCCTTTTTATACTCCTCAAGCACCTTATTTGCTCCCTGTTCCCTATACATATTATACATCTCTCTCTTCTTCTTCATCAGAGTTCCAATATCCCTCAAGAACCAAGGTTCCTTATTCTTATTCACTTTGCCTTTAATCCTGACAGGAACATACAAACTCTGCACTCTCAAAATTTCTCCTTTGAAGGCCTCCCACTTACCAATGACATCCTTGTCAGAGAACAACCTGTCCCAATCCACGCTTTTTAGATTCTTTCTCATTTCTTCACATTTGGCCTTTTTCCAGTTTAGAACCTCAACCTGAGGACCAGATCTATCTTTATCCATGATCAAGTTGAAACTAATGGTGTCACTGGAACCATAGTGTTCCCCTACACACACTTCCGTCAGCTGTCCTAACTCGTTTCCTAATAGAAGATCTAATATTGCATCTTCTCTAGTTGGTACCTCTATATAGTGATTTAGAAAACTTCTGTGAACACATTTTACAATCTCTAACCCATCTAGATCTTTAACAGTATGGGAGTGCCAAGCAATATGTGGAAAATTAAAATCCCCTACTATCACAACTTTATGTTTCTTGCAGTTGTCTGCTACCTCCCTCCAGATTTGCTCCTCCAATTCTTACTAACTATTGGGTGGTCTAGAATACAAGCCCATTAATATGGTCATACCTTTCCTGTTTCTCAGCTCCACCCATATGGCCTTGGTAGACAAGCCCTCTAATCTGTCCTGCTTGAGCACTGCTGTAACATTTTCCCTGACTAGCAATGCCAATCCCCCACCCTTCATCTCTCTACCTCTATCACATCTGAAACATCTAAACCCTGGAACATTAAGCTGCCCGTATTGCCCCTTCTCCAGCCAAATTTCATTAATGGCTATTGTGTCATAATGCCACGTGTCAATCCAGGCCCTCAGCTGGTCAGCCTTTCCCACAATACTCCTCGCATTGAAATAGACACAACTCAGAAGATTATTACCACCGCACACAAACCTTCTATTTGTGACTTTGTATGAACTTTTAACATAATTTATTTTCACCTGCTCTGTCACTCTGGTTCCCATCCGCCTGTAAATCTAGTTTAAACCCTCCCCAATAGCACTAACAAACCTCCCTGCAAGGATATTGGTCCTCCTGTAGTTCAGGTGTAACCCGTCTCTCTTGTACAGGTCCCACCTGCCCCAGAAGAGGTCCCAATGATCCTGAAATCTGAAATCCTGCCCCTACACCAGTTTGTCAGCCACATGTTCATCCACCAGAGCCTCCTATTCTTACCCTCACTGGCACATGGCACAGGTAACAATCCTGCGATTACCACCCTCGAGGTCCTGCTTTTTAACTTCCTACCAAGCTCTCTTTACTCACTCTTCAGGACCTCCTCTTTCTTTCTACATCATTGGTACTGATGTGTACCACGACATCTGGCTGATTACCCTCCCACTTCAGAATGCTGTGCATGTGATCAGAGACATCCCTGACCCTGGCACCCAGGAGGCAACAAACCATCCGGGAGTCTCTGTCATGACCACAGAACCTCCTGTCTGTACCTCTAACTATCGAGTCCCCTATCACTACCGCTCTCCTCTTCTTCCCCCCTCCCTTCTGCACTGCAGAACCAGACTCAGTGCCAGAGATCCGGCTGCCCCAGCTTGTCTCAAGTGAGTATCCAAATCGGTATACCTGTTGTTGAGGGGAATGGCCACAGGGGAACCCTACTCTGCCTGACCTTTCCCCTTCCCTCGCCTGATGGTAATCCAATTACCTGTGCCCTGCTCCTTTGGCATAACTACCTCCCTGAAACTACTATCTATAAACTCCTCATTCTCCTGAGTGATCCAGAGGTCATCCAGCTCCTGCTCCAGTTCCCTAACACGGTTTGTTAGGAGCTGCAGCTGGATCATTGGGACTCCTTTTGGGGCAGGCATGTCCTGTACAAACAGGGCGGGTTGCACTTGAATCTGAGCGGGACCAATATCCTGGCAGGGAGGTTTGCTAAGACTATTGGGGAGAGTTTAAATTAGAATTGCTTTTGGATGGGAACCAAACTGAAGAGACGGAGTAAGGGGCTATGGTTCACAAATAGAGAAATCTTGAAGTCGGTGGACGGATAGGCAGGTGAAAGAGAAGGGTAAAGCTCAGAGCGATGGTTTGAGATTGTCTATTTTAAGGCAAGAAGCATCATGAACAAAGCAGCTGAACAGAGCGTGGATCACTACTTAGAGCAATGATGCTTTGGCCAATACAGAGACTTGGATGGCTCAGGGCCAGGAATGGTTACTTCAAGTGTCAGGCTTTAGATGTTTCAGCAAGGACAGAGAGGGAGGCAAAAGAGATGGGGGCATGGCACTGCTGATCAGAGATAGTGCCACGGCTGCAGAAAAGGAGGAAGTCATAGAGGGATAGTTTACTGAGTCTCTGTGTGTGGAAGTTAGGAACAGGAAAGGGTTAATAACTCTACTGGCTATTTGTTTTATAGACTACCCAATAGTAACAAGGACATCAAGGAACAGAAAGTGAGACATATTCTGGAAAGTTGTAATAATAACAGGGTTGTCATGGTAGAAGATTTTAATTTCCCAAATATCGATTGGCATCTCCCTAGAGCGAGGGGTTTAAGTAGGGTGGAGTTTGTTCAGTGTGTTCAGGAAGGTTTCCTGACACAATATGTGGATAAGCCTACAAGAGGAGAGGCTGTACCTGATCTGTTATTGGGTGATGAACCTGGTCAGGTGTCAGGTCTCTCAGTGGGAGAGCATTTTGGAGATGGTGTTCACAATTCTATCTCCTTTACCATAGCCTTGGTGAGGGATAGGAACAGACAAGTTAGGAAAATCCTTAATTGGAGTATGGAGAAATCTAAAGCTATCAGGCTGGAACTTGGAAGCACAAGTTGGGAACAGACATTCTCAGGGAAATGTACAGAAGAAATGTGGCAAATGTTCATGGGATAATCGAGTGGTGTTCTGCATAGGTACGTTCCAATGAGACAGGGAATGGATGGTAGGGTACAGGAACCATGGTGTACAAAGGCTGTAATAAATCTAGTCAAGAAAAAAAGAAAAACTGACAAAAGTTTCAGAGAGGTAGGTAATATTATAGACCTAGAAGATTATAAGGCTAACAGGAAGGAGCTGAAGAATGAAATTAGGAGTGCCAGAAGGGGCTATGAGAAGGCCTTGGTGAAAACCCCAAGGCATTCTACAAGTATATGAAGAACAAGAAGATAAGACATGAGAGAATAGACAGTGCAAAAGTGTGTATGGATCTGGAGGAGATAGCAGAGGTACTTAAAGAAAACTTTGCTTCAGTATTCACTACAGAAAAGGACCTTGGCAATTTTAGGGATGACTTACAGTGGATTGAAAAACTTGAGCATGTTGACATTAAGAAAGGGGATATCAGCATGGCTTTGTCAAAGGCAGTTCATGCCTTACGAGCCTGATTGAATATTTTGAGGATGTTACTAAATATGTTGATGAAGGTAGCACAGTAGATGTAGTGTATAAGGATTTCAACAAGGCATTTGAAAAGGTACCCATGCAAGGCTTATAGAGAAAGTAAGAAGGCATGGGTTCTAAGGGGACCTTGCTTTGTGGATCTAGAATTGGCTTGCCTACAGAAGGCAAAAGTAGTTGTAGATGGGTCATATTCTGCATGGAAGTTGGTGACCAATGGTGTGCCTTAAGGATCTGTTCTGGGACCCTTTCTCTCTGTGATTTTTATAAATCACCCGGATGACTAATTGGAGGGATGGGTTAGTAAATTAGCTGATGACACAAAGGTTGTGGGTGTTGTTGAGGGCTGTAGAGGTTACTGCGGGACATTGAAAGGATGCAAAACTGTGCTGTGAAGTGACAGATGGAGTTCAAACCAGTTAATAGACAATAGGTGCAGAAGTAGACCATTCGGCTCCTCGAGTCTGCACCGCCATTCTGAGATCATGGCTGATCATTCACTATCAATACCCAGTCCCTGCCTTGTCCCCATATCCCTTGATTCCCCTATCCATCAGATATCTATCTAGCTCCTTCTTGAAAGCATCCAGAGAATTGGCCTCCATCGTCTTCTGAGGTAGTGCATTCCACACCTGCACAACTCTCCAGGAGAAGAAGCTCTTCCTCAACTCTGTTTTAAATAACTGACCTCTTATTCTCAATCCATGCCCTCTGGTACTGGACTCTCCCAACATCTGGAACATATTTCCTGCCTCAATCCTATCAAATCCTTTAATTATCTTAAACGTTTCAATCAGATCCCCTCTCAATCTCCTCAATTCCAGCGTGTACAAGCCCAATCTCTCCAATCTCTCTGCATAAGACAGCCCTGCCATCCCAGGAATCAACCTAGTGAATCTACGCTGCACTTCCTCAACTGCCAGAATGTCCTTCCTTAAACCTGGAGACCAAAACTGTACACAATATTCCAGGTGTGGTCTCACCAGGGCCCTGTACAAATGCAAAAGGACATCCTTGCTCTTGTATTCAATTCCCCTTGTAACAAAGGCCAACATTCCATTTGCCCTCTTCACTGCCTGTTGCACTTGCTCATTCACCTTCATTGACTGGTGAACTAGGACTCCTAGGTCTCTTTGCGTTTCTCCCTTACCTAACTCTACTCCATTCAGACAATACTCTGCCCTCTTGTTCCTGCTTCCAAAGTGGATAACTTCACATTTATTCACATTGAATGACATCTGCCAAGTATCTGCCCACTCACCCAGCCTATCCAAGTCTCCCTGTATTCTCCTAACGTCCTCTTCGCATGTCACACTGCCACCCAGTTTAGTATCGTCAGCAAACTTGCTGATATAGTTTTCAATGCCCTCATCTAAATCATTGACATAAATCATAAAGAGCTGTGGTCACAATACAGAGCCCTGTGGTACCCCACTAGTCACCTCCAGCCAGTCCGAGAAACACCCATTCACTGCTACCCTTTGCTTTCTATCTGCCAACCAGTTTTCTATCCATGTTGAAACCCTGCCCCCAATGCCATGAGCTCTGATTTTACTCACCAATCTCCTATGTGGCACCTTATCGAATGCCTTCTGAAAATCTAGGTACACAACATCCACTGGCTTACCCTCGTCTAACATCCTTGTTACACCCTCAAAAAACTCCCAACAGATTAGTCAAGCATGATTTGCCCATGGTAAATCCATGCTGGCTCGGCCTAATCCTATTTCTGCCATCAAGATGTGCCACTATTTCGTCCTTAATAATGGACTCAAGCATCTTCCCCACGACTGACGTTAGGCTAACAGGGCGATAGTTCTCTGTTTTCTCCTTCCCTCCCTTCTTGAAAAGTGGGATAACATTAGCCACTCTCCAACCTTCAGGAACTGATCCTGAATCTAAGGAATTCTAAGGAACATTAAGTATGAAGTGATTCATTTTGGTAGGTCAAATATGATGGCAGAATATAGCATTCATGGTAAGACTCTGTAATGTGGAGGATCAGAGGGATCTTGGGGTCCGAGTCCACAGGATACTTAAAGCTGCTGCGCAGGTTGACTGTGTAGTTAAGAAGGCATACAGTGCATTGGCCTTCATCAACTGTGGGATTGAGTTTAAGAGCTGAGAGATAATGTTACAGCTATATAACTATTGGAGACTAAGGTGGGAAGATATGCCTGGAGGCCGTGGAAGTGAGCGAGGTCCTCAATGAATATTTCTCTTCGGTATTCACCAATGAGAGGGAACTTGATGACGGTGAGGACAATATGAGTGAGGGTGATGTTCTGGAGCATGTTGATATTAAGGCAGAAGAGGTGTTGGAGTTGTTAAAATACATTAGGACGGATAAATCTCCGGGGCCTGACAGAATATACCCCAGGCTGCTCCACAAAGCGAGGGAAAAGATTGCTGAACCTCTGGCTAGGATCTTTATATCCTCGTTGTCCACGGGAATGGTACCGGAGGATTGGAGGGAGGCGAATATTGTCCCCTTGTTCAAAAAAGATAGTATGGATAGTCTAGGTAATTATAGACCTGTGAGCCTTAAGTCTGTCGTGGGAAAGCTGTTGGAAAAGATTCTTAGAGATAGGATCTATGGGCATTTAGAGAATCATGGTCTGATCAGGGACAGTCAACATGGCTTTGTGAAGGGCAGATCATGTCCGACAAGCCTGATAGAGTTCTTTGAGGAGGTGACCAGGCACTACACCTTTGAGTGTAGTTGAGGGTAGTGCAGTGGATGTGATCTATATGGATTTTAGTAAGGCATTTGACAAGGTTCCACATGGTAGGCTTATTCAGAAAGTCAGAAGGCATGGGATCCAGGGAAGTTTGGCCAGGTGGATTCAGAATTGGCTTGCCTGCAGAAGGTAGAGGGTTGTGGTGGAGGGAGTACATTCAGATTGGAAGGTTGTGACTAGTGTTGTCCCACAAGGATCTGATCTGGGACCTCTACTTCTTGTGATTTTTATTAATAACCTGGATGTGGGGGTAGAAGGGTGGATTGGCAAGTTTGCAGATGACACAAAGGTTGGTGGTGTTGTAGATAGTGTAGAGGATTGTCAAAGATTGCAGAGAGACATTGATAGGATGCAGAAGTGGGCTGAGAAATGGCAGATGGAGTTCAACCAGGAGAAGGACAAACTCCAAGGCAGAGTACAAAGTAAATGGCAGGATACTTGGTAGTGTGGAGGAGCAGAGAGATCTGGGGGTACATGTCCACAGATCCCTGAAAGTTGCCTCACAGGTAGATAGGGTAGTTAAGAAAGCTTATGGGGTGTCAGCTTTCATAAGTCGAGGGATAGAGTTTAAGAGACACTATGTAATAATGCAGCTCTATAAAACTCTAAATGTCAATAATGAACCTGCCTCTACCACTTCTACTGGAAGCTCATTCCACACAGCTACCACTCTCTGAGAAAAGAAGCTCCCCCTTGTGTTACCCCTAAACTTTTGCCCCCTAACTCTCAACACATGTCCTCTTGTTTGAATCTCCCCTACTCTCAATGGAAAAAGCCTATACATGTCAACTCTATCTATCCTCCTCATAATTTTAAATATCTCTATCAAGTCCCCCCTCAACCTTCTACGCTCCATAGAATAAAGATGTAACTTGTTCAATCTTTCCCTGTAACTTAGGTGCTGAAACCCAGGTAACATTCTAGTAAATCTTCTCAGTATTCTCTCTATTTTGTTGACATCTTTCCTATAATTCGGTGACCAGAACTCTAAACAATACTCCAAATTCGGCCTCACCAATGCCTTGTACAATTTAAACATTACATCCCAACTCCTATACTCAATGCTCTGATTTATAAAAGCTAGCATACCAAAAGCTTTCTTCAGCACCCTATCCACATGAGATTCCACCTTCAGGGAACTATGCACCATTATTCCTAGATCACTCTGTTCTACTGTATTCTTCAATGCCCTACCATTTACCATGTATGTCCTATTTGGATTATTCCTACCAAAATGTAGCACCTCACACTTATCAGCATTAAACTTCATCTGCCATTGTTCAGCCTCCATTTCTCTATTACATCTTTCCCATGAAAGAAGTTGTCCCAATCCACTCCTTCTAAATCCTTTCGCTTCTCCTCAAAGTTAGCCTTTGTCCAATCAAAAATCTCAACCCTAGGTCCAGTCCTATCTTTCTCCATAGTTATATTGAAACTAATGGCATTGTGATCACTGGACCCGAAGTGCTCCCCAACACATACCTCCATCACCTGACCTATTTCATTCCCTAACAGAAGATCCAACACTTCTCCTTCTCTAGTTGGTTCCTCCATGTATTGCTGCAAAAAACTATTCTGCACGCATTTTACAAACTCCAAACCATCCATCCCTTTTACAGTATGGGCTTCCCAGTCTATGTGTGGAAAATTAAAATCTCCAACAATCACAACCCTGTGCTTACTACAAATATCTGCTATAAATGACCTGGATGTAGTTGCGGAAGGCTGGGTGAATAAGTTTGCGGATGACACGAAGATTGGAGGAGTTGTGGATGGAGCTGTAGGTTGTCGAAGGTTACAAGAGGATATAGACAGGCTGCAGAGTTGGGCAGAAAAATGGCAGATGGAGTTCAATCCGGACAAGTGTGAGGTGATGCATTTTGGAAGGACAAACCAGAAGACTGAGTACAGGATTAATGGACATTTACTTAAGTGTGGATGAACAAAGGGACCTTGGGGTTCAAATCCATACATCTCTCAAGGTCGCTGCACAGGTTGATAGGGTAGTTAAGAAAGCCTATGGGATGGTAAGCTTCATTAACAGGGGGATTGAGTTCAAGAGTTCAAGATTGAGGTCTTGTGGAGTGCAAGTCATTGGGAGTATTTAAGGCAGAGATTGATAGGTATCTGAGTAGTCAGGGCATCAAAGGTTATGGTGAGAAGGCGGGGGAATGGGACTAAAGGGGAGATTGAATCAGCTCATGATGAAATGGCAGAGCAGACTCGATGGGCCAAATGGCCGGCTTCTGCTCCTTTGTCTTATGGTCTTAAGGTCTAAACATCCCAGAACCTGCCACACGAGTTTCTTTCCTGCGTCCACAGATTCGCCTGTCTGACCTCCTAACTAGAGAGTTCCCTATCACTACTGCCTTCCTCTTCCTTTCCCTACCCTCCTGAGCCACAGGGCCAGACTCAGTGCTATCCCTTAGACATTTTGCAAATTTTCTCTTTTGAGGTCCAGTGCTGACCTGGTTTTCCCAATCCACTTTCATATTAAAATCCCCAATGATTATCATTGCCCTTCTGACAGGCCTTTCTATCTGCTGCTGTAATTTGTAATCCACATACTGGCTGCTGTTTGGAGGCCTGTATACAACTGTGATTAGGGTCCTTTTACCCTTGCCATTTCTTAACTCAACCCATGAAGACTCTACACCTTCCAATCCTAATAATAATAATAGGCATTCGTTAGTCTCGTGAGACCTTGGATTTGCACCTTGGAACGTTTCCAGGGTGCAGGCCTGGGAAGGGTTGTTTGGGGGACTGGCAGTTGTCCAAACTGAAAGCCTTCCCCTCTCTATTCCACCGATGTTGTCCAAGGGAAGGGCACTAGGACCCAAGCAGCTTGGCACTGGTGTCATCGCAGAGCAATGTGTTGTTAAGTGCCTTGTTCAAGGACACAACACGCTGCCTCAGCTGAGGCTTGTACCAGTGACCTTTAGATCACTAGTCTGATGCCTTATCCACTTGGCCATGCGCCAATGATCCTAAGTCGTCCCTTTCTAATGATTTAATATTATTTCTTGTACACAGCAACCCCTCTGCCCACTAACCTATCTTTTTGATTCTCTGAATATCCTTGGATGTTCAGCTCCCAAAGGCAGCCATCCTTTAGCCAAGTTTCAAAGATGGCCACAACTTAATATTTGTCAATCCGTAGCTGAATTTCATTAAGGTAGCTCACACGATTCTTCTTAGGACTGATATAATTTTTGTCATTTTGAAGCAGGTAAGAACTTGGCAACTTTAGCATTGAGAGGTTGAAAATGTCCTTGAATACTCCCGCCAGTTGGTTAGCACAAGTTTAGAGAGCCTTATCAGGTACTCCATGGAGTTTGCCGCCTTGCGAGGTTTCACACTTCTTAAAGACAGCCTAATATCAGCCTCTTATACAGATCACAGGGTCACTGTGTGAGCAGGGACCTTCACAACTGTAGCTATATTCTCCCTTTCAAAGCAGGCATAAAAGACATTGAGTTCATCTGGTAGTGAAGCATTGCTGCCATTCGTGCTATTGGGGTTTGCTTTGTAGGAAGTAAGGTCATGCAAACTCTGCCAGAGTTGTCATGCATCCAATATCACCTTCAGCCTTGTCCAGAATTGTCTCTTTGCTCTTGAAATAGCCCTGAGTAAGTCATACCTAGTTTTCTTTCAGACCTGGGTCATCAGACTCAAAATGACACAGATCTAGCCCTCAGCATACGATGTACCTCCTGGTTCATCCATGACCTTTGGTTTGAAATGTACAGCAAGTTTTTGTACAGACACACTCAACCACACAGCTTTTAATAAAGTTGGTAACAACTGCAGCATACTTATTCAGATTCAAAGGTGAATCCATGAAATAGGTCAGTCCACCGGCACTCTTGTGCTTTCCTTAACTATACCCTGGTGCTGGTGCTGCAGTCTTCAGTCTCTGCCTAAACTCAAAGTAGAACTACAGCCAAGTGATCAGACTTTCTGAAGTGAAGGCATGGAATAGCATGGTAAACATTCTAGGTGGAGGTGTAACAGTATGTTGTTTCCTCTGGTACTACAAATGATTTGTTGATAGTAATTATTAAGTGATTTTTTTGGCTAGCTTGGTTAAAATCCCCCCAAATGATGCAAAGACATAAGTGTGTGCTGTCTTGTACATGTTGATCCCATTGCTCAGATCACCTAAAGACTGTTTGTCACTAGCCTGAGGTGGAATATATACTGCTACCAAAATGGCTTCCTCAACTCCATACCTCCCCCTTCTCCCCGTAAACTTTGATGCTGTAACCAGTCAAGAACGTATCAATCTCCCCCTTAAAAACACCCAAATTCCACAAATTCATCACCCTCTGGCCAAAGAAATGTTTCCACATCTGTTTTAAATGGACACCCCTAAATCCTGAGGCTTGGCCCTCTTGTCCTAGACTCCCCCACCATGGGAAAATGTTCCTTGTATAATAGCCCTTTCATTCCTAAATTCATGCTTGTGAAATGCCTCTGGATCCTCTCCAATGCCAGCACATCTTTTCTTAGATGTTCAAGACCTCTTGAAATCAATGCTGATATTACATATGCCTTCCTTACCATAGACTCAAACTTCAAATTAATCTTTAGGGTGTTTTGTACAAACACTCCCAAGTCCCTTTGCAACTGATATTTTTGGATTTTCTCTGCATTTAGAAAATAGTGTGTGCATTTATTTCTACTACCAAAGTGCGTAACCATGCATTTTCCAATATTTGCCACTTTCTTGCCAATTTTCCTAATCTGTCTAAGTTTTTCTGCAGTCTACCTGTTTCATCAACTAACCTTCATATCATCTGCAAACTTGACAACACAGCTATCTTCTCAATCATCTAAATAACTGATATACAGCATTAAAAAAAAGCGGTCACAACACTAGCTGGCAGCCACCAGAAAAGGCTCCTTTTAGTCCCACTCGCTGCCTCCTCAGCCAATGCTCTTAACTATGCTAGTAACTTTGCTAGTAATGCCATGGGCTCTTAACTTAGTAAGCAGCCTCATTTGTGACTCCTTGTCAAAGGCCTTCTGAAATATACAACATCCACTGCATTGTTGACTGGAGTATCCTACTTGTACTCTCCGCAAAGAATTCCAACAGATTCGTCAGGCAAGATTTTCCCTATAGGAAACCATGCTGATTTGTTCTATCCAAACTTTGTCCTACTCCAAAAATTTAATCCATAACAATTGACTCCAACATATTCCCTGTGAGGTGAGGCTAATTGGTCTATCATTTCCGTCCTGCTGCCTCCTCCTTTCTTAAAGAGTGGAGTGACATTTTAAATGTGTTAACTATTTTCTAAACAGGGAGAAAATCCAAAAACCTGAGATGCAAAGGGACTTGGGATTCCTTGTGCAGAACACCCTAAAGGTTAACTTGCAGGTTGAGTCAGTGGTGAGGAAGGCAAATGCAATGTTAGCATTTGTTTCAAGATATCTGGAAGATATGATGCTGAGGCTTTATAGGGCACTGGTGAGGCCTCACCTTGAGCATTGTGAACAGTTTTGGGCCACTCATCTTAGAAGAGATGTGCTGGCAATGGAGAGGGTTCGGAGGAGGTTCACAAGGATGATTCCAGGAATTAAAGGGTTATCATAGAAGGAACGTTTAATGGCTCTAGGTCTCTACTTACTGGAATTCAGAAGGATGAAGGGGGATCTCATTGAGACCTTTCAAATGTTGAAAGGACTAGACAGAGTAGATGTGGAACGGATGTTTCGCAGGGTAGGAGAGTCTAGGACAAGAGGGCACAGCCTCAGGATAGAGGGGTGTCCATTCAAAACAGAGATGCGGAGAAATTTCCTTAGCCAGAGGTGGCAAATTTGGGTGTATTTAAGGCAGAAACTGATAGGTTCTTGATTGGAAATGGCATCAAAGGTTACGGGAGAAGGCTGGGTAATGGGGTTGAAGAGGAGAAAAAAAGAATCAGCCATGATTGAATGGCATAGCAGAGTCGATGGGCCAAATGGCCTAATTCTGCTTCTATGTCTTATGGTCTTATGATCTTTCCATTCCTAAAGAACCACGCCAGAGTCCAATGATTCTTGAAAAATCATTACTAATTCCTCCACAATTTCTATGGCTATCTCTTTTAGAACCCCATGATGAAGTTCATTTGATCTGCGTGAACTATATACCTTTAGGTCTTTCAGCCTTTTGAGCACCTTCCTCCTTGTAACAGCAACTGCACTCACTTCTCCTCCCTCACACCCTTCAACACTTGGCTAACTATGTTTTCACAGTGAAGACTAATGCAAAATACTCACTTAGTTCATCTGCCATCTTCTTTGCCCCAGTATTATTTCTCTGGCCTCATTTTCTAGCAGTCCTACATCCACTCTCATCTCTGTTATTTTTTATACACTTGAAAAAACTTTTTCTATCCTCCTTGATATTGTTTGCTAGCTTGCTTTCATATTTAATCTTTTCCCTGCGAAGGATTTAATAGACAATAGACAATAGGTGCAGAAGTAGACCATTCAGCCCTTTGAGCCTGCACTGCCATTTTAAGATCATGGCCGATCATCTACTATCAATACTCGGTTCCTGCCTTGTCCCCATATCCCTTGATTCCCCTATCCATAAGATACCTATCTAGCTCCTTCTTGAAAGCATCCAGAGAATTGGCCTCCACTACTTCCGAGGCAGTGCATCCCAGACCCCCACAACTCTCTGGGAGAAGAAGTTTTTCCTTAACCCTTATTCTCAAACCATGCCCTCTGGTACTGGACTCTCCCAGCATCTGGAACATATTTCCTGCCTCTATCTTGTCCAATCCCTTAATAATCTCATATGTTGCAATCAGATCCCCTCTCGATCTCCTTAATTCCAGCGTGTACAAGCCCAGTCTCTCCAACCTCTCTGTGTAAGACAGTCCGGACATCCCAGGAATTAACCTTGTGAATCTACGCTACACTTCCTCTATAGCCGGAATGTCCTTCCTTATCCCTGGAGACCAAAACTGTACACAATACTCCAGGTGTGGTCTGACCAGGGCTCCGTACAAATGCAAAAGAATTTCCTTGCTCTTGTACTCAATTCCCTTTGTAATAAAGGCCAACATTCCATTAGCCTTTTTCACTGCCTGCTGCACTTGCTCATTCACCTTCAGTGACTGATGAACAAGGACTAGATCTCTTTGTATTTCTCCCTTACCTAACTCTACATCGTTCAGATAATAAAGTGCCTTCCTGTTCTTACTCCCAAAGTGGATAACCTCACATTTATTCACATTAAACGTCATCTGCCAAGTATCTGCCCACTCACTCAGCCAATCCAAGTCACCCTGAATTCTCCTAACATCCTCATCACATGTCACACAGCCACCCAGCTTAGTATCATCAGCAAACTTGCTGATGTTATTCTCAATGCCTTCATCTAAATTGTTTATGTAAATTGTAAACAGCTGTTGTCCCAATACCGAGCCCTGTGGCACCCCACTAGTCACCACCTGCCATTCCGAGAAACACCCATTCACCGTTACCCTTTGTTTTCTATCTGCCGACCAGTTTTCTATCCATGTCAATATCTTCCTCCCAACGCCATGAGCTCTGATTTTACCCACCAATCTCCTATGTGGGACCTTATCAAATGCCTTCTGAAAATCGAGATACACTACATCCACTGGATCTCCCTTGTCTAACTTCCTGGTTACATCCTTGAAAAACTCCAATAGATTAGTCAAGCATGATTTGCCCTTGGTAAATCCATGCTGGCTCGGCCCAATCCTATCACTGCTATCTAGATATGCCACTATTTCATCTTTAATAATGGACTCTAGCATCTTCCCTGCTACTGATGTTAGGCTGACAGGACAATAGTTCTCTGTTTTCTCCCTCCCTCCTTTCTTAAAAAGTGGGATAACATTAGCCATTGTCCAATCCTCAGGAACTGATCCTGAATCTAAGGAACATTGGAAAATGATTACCAATGCATCCGCAATTTCCAGAGCCACCTCCTTTAGTACCCTAGGATGCAGACCATCTGGACCTGGGGATTTGTCAGCCTTCAGTTCCATCAGTCTACTCATCACTGTTTCCTTCCTAATGTCAATCTGTTTCATTTCCTCTGTTGCCCTATGTCCTTGGCCCATCCATACATCTGGAAGATTGCTTGTGTCTTCCCTAGTGAAGACAGATCTAAAGTACTTATTAGATTCTTCTGCCATTTCTCTGTTTCCCATAACAATTTCACCCAATACATTCTTCAAGAGCCCAACATTGTTCTTAACTTTCTTCTTTCTCTTCACATACCTAAAAAAGCTTTTGCTATCCTCCTTTATATTCCTGGCTAGCTAATATTGATTGTTTAGTTCCAAGGGCTTAGATGGGACAGAGTTTGTTAAGTGTGTCTGGGATGGATTCCTGTCACAGTATGTTGACAGGCCGACTAGGGGGAATGCCATACTAGATCTAGTATTAGGTAACGAACCGGGTCAGGTCACAGATCTGTCAGTGGGTGAGCATCTGGGGGACAGTGATCACTACTCCCTGCCCTTTAGCATTATCATGGAAAAGTATGAATCAGAGAGGACAGGAAAATTTTTAATTGGGGAAGGGCAAATTATGAGGCTATAAGGCTAGAACTTGCGGGTGTGAATTGGGATGATGTTTTTGCAGGGAAATGTACTATGGACATGTGGTCGATGTTTAAGAATCTTTTGCAGGATGTTAGGGATAAATTTGTGCAGGTGAAGAAGATAAAGAATGGTAGGATGAAGGAACCATGGGTGACAAGTGAAGTGGAAAATCTAGTTAGGTGGAAGAAGGCAGCATACATGAGGTTTAGGAAGCAAGGATCAGATGGGTCTATTGAGGAATATAAGGTAGCAAGAAAGGAGCTTAAGAAGGGGCTGAGGAGAGCAAGAAGGGGGCATGAGAAGGTCTTGGCAAGTAGGGGAAAGGAAAACCCCAAGGCATTCTTCAATTATGTGAAGAACAAAAGGATGACAGGAATAAAAGTAGGACCGATTAGAGATAAAAGTGGGAAGATGTGCCTGGAGGCTGTGGAAGTGAGTGAGGTCCTCAATGAACACTTCTCTTCAGTATTCACCAATGAGAGGGAACTTGATGACAGTGAGGACAATATGAGTGAGGTTGATGTTCTGGCGCATGTTGGTATTAAGGGAGAGGAGGTGTTGGAGTTGTTAAAATACATTAGGACAGATAAGTTCCCGGGGCCTGATGGAATATTCTCCAGGCTGCTCCACGAGGCGAGGGAAGAGATTGCTGAGCCTCTCTCTGGCTAGGATCTTTATGTCCTCGTTGTCCACGGGAATGGTACCGGAGGATTGTGGGGGGTGAATGTTGTCCCTTTGATCAAAAAAGGTAGTAGGGATAGTCCAGGTAATTACAGACCAGTGAACCTTACGTCTGTGGTGGGA
This sequence comes from Hypanus sabinus, assembly GCF_030144855.1. Lineage (NCBI taxonomy): Eukaryota > Metazoa > Chordata > Chondrichthyes > Myliobatiformes > Dasyatidae > Hypanus > Hypanus sabinus. The sequence continues at coordinate 187,061,979 of NC_082710.1, read as the reverse complement.
AAGCTGTTGGAAAAGATTCTTAGAGATAGGATCTATGGATATTTAGAGAATCATGGTCTGATCAGGGACAGTCAGCATGGCTTTGTGAAGGGCAGATCGTGCCTAACAAGCCTGTTAGAGTTCTTTGAGGAGGTGACCAGGCATATAGATGAGGGTAGTGCAATGGATGTAATCTATATGGATTTCAGTAAGGCATTTGACGAGGTTCCACATGGTAGGCTTATTCAGAAAGTCAGAAGGCATGGGATCCAGGGAAGTTTGGCCAGGTGGATTCAGAATTGGCTTGCCTGCAGAAGGCAGAGGGTCATGGTGGAGGGAATACATTCAGATTGGGGGGTTGTGACTGGTGGTGTCCCACAAGGATCTGTTCTGGGACCTCTACATTTCGTAATTTTTATTAACGACCTGGCTGTGGGGGTAGAAGGGTGGATTGGCAAGTTTGCAGACGAAACAAAGTTTGGTGGTGTTGCAGATAGTGTAGAGAATTGTCGAAGATTGCAGAGAGACATTGATAGGATGCAGAAGTGGGCTGAGAAGTGGCAGATGGAGTTCAACCCAGAGAAGTGTGAATTGGTACACTTTGGAAGGACAAACTCCAAGGCAGAGTACAAAGTAAATGGCAGGATACTTGGTAGTGTGGAGGTGCAGAGGGATCTGGGGGTACATGTCCACAGATCCCTGAAAGTTGCCTCACAATAGGATAGTTAAGAAAGCTTATGGGGTGTTAGCTTTCATAAGTCGAGGGATAGAGTTTAAGAGATGCGATGTAATGATGCAGCTCTATAAAACTCTAGTTAGGCCACACTTAGAGTACTGTGTCCAGTTCTGGTTGCCTCAGTATAGGAAGGATGTGGAAGCATTGGAAAAGGTACAGAGGAGATTTACCAGGATGCTGCCTGGTTTAGAGAGTATGGATTATGATCAGAGATTAAGGGAGCTAGGGCTTTACTCTTTGGAGAGAAGATGAGAGGAGACATGATCGATGTGTACAAGATTTTAAGAGGAATAGACAGAGTGGACAGCCAGCGCCTCTTCCCCAGGGCACCACTGTTCAGTACAAGCGGACATGGCTTTATGTTAAGGGGAGGGAAGTTCAAGGGGGATATTAGAGGAAGGTTTTTAACTCAGAGAGTGGTTGGTGTGTGGAATGCACTGCCTGAGTTAGTGGTGGAGGCAGACACACTAATGAAGTTTAAGAGACTACTAGATAGGTATATGGAGGAATATGGGGGGGGTTATATGTGAGGCAGGGTTTGAGGGTCAGCACAACATTGTGGGCCGAAGGGCCTGTAACGTGCTGTACTATTCTATTCTATGTTCTCTCAGTTCCTCTGTTTCCAACGTATCTGCTCCCAGGATTAAGCTTTTCATTCCAGAACTAATGAAATGGTCTCCTTATTCAAAAGAAAGGGCTTCACCATCAACATTGCCCTTGCCTGCATCTCTTCCATTTCACACATCTCTGCCCTCACCCCATCCTCCCACTGCCACACCAGAAATAGGGTTCCTCATGTCCTTACCGAGCAACATCTTTCCAGCATATGCAGATTTTCTCCTGTTTGTTATCTACCTTTGTTGCCAATGAATTAAGACCATAGGGCTATAAGATATAGGAGCTGAATGAGGCCATTTGGCCCATTGAGTCTGCATCACCATTTCATTGTGACTGATCCAACTTTCCTCCTAGCCCTATTCTCATGCCTTCTTCAAATAGCCCTTCATTCCCTGACCAATCAAGAGTCTATGAACCTCTACCTTAAATACACATAAAGATGGTCTCCATAGTTGCCTGTGGCAAAGAATTCCACTTATTCACCACTCTCTGGCTGAAGAAATTTCTCTTCATCTCCATTCTAAAAGGATCCTCTCCACATCCATCTATCAAGGGCTTTCACCATTCGATAGATTTCAATTAGGTAACTCCACATTCTTCTGAATATTATTGAATGCAGGTCCAGAGACATCAAAAGCTCTTCATTTAACAATCAGTTCAATCCTGGAATCATTTTCATGAACCCTCTTCAGTTGCAGCATATCCTTACTTAGATAAGCAGCCCAAAACTTCTTACAATACTCCAAGTGATTTATAAAGGCTCAACATTACTTCCTTGCTTTTATATTCTAATCCTCTGGAAATGAATGCTAACATCACATTTGACTTCCTCACTATTGACTCAACCTGCAAATTAACCTTTATGGAATCCTGCACAAGGACCTGCCACCTTGTATTTCACCTTGAACTTCATTGGACCCTTTACTCTTCATTTTTTTTTGTATTTTCTCTCCATTTGGAAAATTATCAGCCTTTTCATTTCTTCTACCAAAGTACATAACCACACATTTCCCAACAATGTATTCCAGGACCTGTATTCCCAGATCCCTTTGTTCTACCACATTCATCAATGCCCTAATGCTATCCTGGTTAGTCCTCATAAAGTGTCTGCATTAAATTCCATCTGCCTGGTCCACATCCTGCTGCAAGTCTTGCGCCAATTATCCGATCGTGTCATCACTTTATCATCCAGTTCATTGATATAGATGATAAAGAATAATGGACTCAGCATCAATCCTTGCTGCACTCCACTAGTTATAGGCTTCCAGTCAGAGATGCAACCATCTAGTACCATACTCTGGATTCTCCCACAAGGCCAATGTCTAATGAGGAAGGCTTTAAAGCTCTCCATTTCTTTTTATACAACAGATCCAACATGCTCCCATCCTGCACTACTCTCTTCCATCAGGTGAAATGGGTCTCTACTCTCAATAATTTCTCCCGCGGCTCCTCCCATTTAATTCAAACTAAAGGTGTAGCCATGGACACTTGCATGGGTCCCAGCTATGCCTGCCTTTTTGTTGGCTATGTGGAAGTCTATGTTCCAAGCTTACACTACTATTATTCCCCAACTTTCAATATGCTACATCAACAACTGCATTAGTGCTGTTTCTTGCACCCATGCTGAGCTCATTGACTTCATCAACTTTGCCTCCAACTTCCACCCAGCCCTCAGATTTATTTGGTCAATTTCTGACACCTCCCTCCCCTTTCTTGATCTCTCTGTATCTATCTCTGGAGGCAGCTTATGTCCTGATATCTTGTATAAACCCACTGATTCTCACAACTACCTGGACTATACAACGCCCCACCCTGTTACTTGTAAAAATGCCATCCCTTTCTCTGTTCCCCTGTTTCCATTGCATCAGCTCTCAGGATGAGGCTTTTCCTCCCAGAACGAGTGAGATGTCCTCCTTTTTCAAAGGAAGGGTCTTTTCTTCCTTCACCATCAATGCTGCCCTTACCCACATCTCTTCCATTTCGTGCACATCTGTCCTCACCCCATCCACGTGCCACCCCACCAGGGATAGGGTTCCTCTTCTCCTCACCTACCAACCCACTGGCCCCCACATTCAGCACGTGCTGTAATTCTCTGTAAACTTTGCCATCTCCAATGGATCCCACCACCAAACACACCTTTTCATCCCCCCTCCGCTTTCAGCTTTCTGCAGGGATTGCTCCTGACTCAACTCCCTTATCCATTCATCCCTCCCAACTGATCTCCCTCCTAGTATTTATTCTTGCAAGCAAAATGAGTGCCATAATTGCCTCTATACCTTATCTCTCACTACCATTCAAGGCAACAAACACTCCTTCTAGGTGAGGCTACACTTCACCAATCTGTTGGGGTCATCTACTATATCTGGTGTTCCTGGTGTGGCCTCCTGTATCTTATAACCATGTAACAATTACAGCGTGGAAACAGGCCATCTCGGCCCTTCTAGTCCATGCCGAACGCTTACTCTCACCTAGTCCCACTCAGCCCATAACCCTCCATTCCTTTCCTGTCCATATACCTATCCAATTTTACTTTAAATGACAATACTGAACCTGCCTCTACCACTTCTACTGGAAGTTTGTTCCACACAGCTACCACTCTGAGTAAAGAAAGTCCCCCTTGTGTTACCCTTAAACTTTGCCCCCTAACTCTCAAATCATGTCCTGTTTGAATCTCCCCTACTCTCAATGGAAAAAGCCTATGCATGATAACTCTTATCTATCTCCCTCATTATTTTAAATACCTCAATCAAGTCCTGCCTTAACCTTCTACACTCCAAAGAATAAAGACCTAACTTGTTCAACCTTTCCCTGTAACAATAGACAATAGACAATAGGTGCAGGAGTAGGCCATTCGGCCCTTCTAGCCAGCACCACCATTCACTGTGATCATGGCTGATCATACACAATCAGTACCCTGTTCCTGCCCTCTCCCCATATCCCTTGACCCTGCTATCTACAAGAGCTTTATCTAACTCTCTCTTGAATGCATCCAGAGACTTGGCCTCCACTGCCTTCTGGGGCAGAGCATTCCACATATCCACCACTATCTGGGTGAAAAAGTTTTTCCACATCTCAGTTCTAAATGGCCTACCCCTTATTCTTAAACTGTGGCCTCTAGTTCTGGACTCACCCATCAGTGGGAACATGCTTCCTGCCTCCAGCGTGTCCAATCCCTTAAAAATCGTATATGTCTCAATCAGATCACCTCTCATCCTTCTAAATTCCAGTGTATACAAGCCCAGTCGCTCCAATCTTTCAACATATGACAGTCCTGCCATTCCGGGAATTAACCTTGTGAACCTACGCTGCACTCCCTCAATAACAAGAATGTCCTTCCTCAAATTTGGAGACCAAAACTGCACACAATACTCCAGGTGGGGTCTCACCAGGGACCTGTACAGCTGCAAGTCCTATACTCAATTCCTCTTGTTATAAAGGCCAGCATGCCGTTAGCCTTCTTCACTGCCTGCTATACTTGCATGCTTGCTTTCATTGACTGATGTACAAGAACACCTAGATCTCGTGCTTCCCCTTTTCCTAACTTGACTCCATTTAGATAGTAATCAGCCTTCCTGTTCTTGCCACCAAAGTGGATAACCTCACATTTATCCACATTAAACTGCATCTGCCATACATTTTCCCACTCACCCAATCTGTCCAAGTCATCCTGCATTCTCATAACATCTTCCTGACATTTCACACTGCCACCCAGCTTTGTGGCATCAGCAAATTTGCTAATGTTACTTTTAATCCCTTCATCTAAATCATTAATGTATATTGTAAACAGCTGCGGTCCCAGCACCGAACCTTGCGGTACGCCACTGGTCACAGCCTGCCATTCTGAAAGGAACCCATTAATCGCTACTCTTTGTTTTCTGTCAGCCAGCCAATTTTCTATCCATGTCAGTACTCTGCCCCCAATACCATGTGCCCTAATTTTGCCCACTAATCTCCTATGTGGAGCTTTATCAAAAGCTTTCTGGAAGTCCCAGGTACACTACATCCACTGGCTCTCCCTTGTCCATTTTCATAGTTACATCCTCAAAAAACTCCAGATTAGTCAAGCATGATTTTCCCTTCATAAATCCACGCTGACTCGGACTGATCCTTCTACTGCTATCCAAATGTGTCGTGATTTTCTCTTTTATAATTGACTCCAGCATCTTTCCCACCACTGACGTCAGGCTAACCGGTCTGTAACTCCCTGTTTTCTCTCTCTCCCTCCTTTCTTGAAAAGTGGGACAACATTAGCCACCCTCCAATCAGCAGGAGGGTCCAGTAACTTAGGTGCTGAAACCCAGGTAACATTCTAGTAAATCTCTGTACTCTCTCTATTTTGTTGATATCTTTCCTATAATTTGGTGATCAGAACTGTACACAATACTCCAAATTCGGCCTTACCAATGCCTTGTACAATTTTAACATTACATCCCAACTCCTATACTCAATGCTCTGATGTATAAAGGCCAGCATACCAAAAAATTTCTTCAGCACCTTACCCACATGAGATTCCACCTTCAGGGCACAATCCACCATTATTCCTAGATCACTCTGTTCTACTGCATTCTTCAATGCCCTACCATTTACCATGTATGTCCTATTTGGATTATTCCTACCGAAATGTAGCAACTCACACTTTTCAGCATTAAACTCCATCTGCCACTCTTCTAACTGGCCTAAATCTCTCTGCAAGCTTTGAAAACCTACTTCATTATCCACAACACCACCTATCTTAGTATCATCTGCATACTTACTAATCCTATTTACCACCCCATCATCCAGATCATTAGTGTACATGACAAACAACATTGGACCCACTGCAGATCCCTGAGGCTCACCACTAGTCACTGGCCTCCAACCTGACAAACAGTTATCCACCATTACTCTCTGGTATCTCCCATCCAGCCACTGTTGAATCCATTTTCCTACTTCAATATTAATACCTAATGATTGAACCTTCCTAACTAACTTTCCATGTGGAACTTTGTCAAAGGCCTTACTGAAGTCCATATAGACAACATCCACTGCTTTACCCTTGTCAACTTTCCTGTAACCACTTCAAAAAATTCAATAAGATTTGTCAAACATGACCTTCCACGCACAAATCCATGTTGACTGCTCCTAATCAGACCCTGTCTATCCAGATAATTATATATACCATCTCTAAGAATACTTTCCATAATTTACCCACCACTGACGTCAAACTTACAGGCCTATAATTGCTAGGTTTACTCTTAGAACCCTTTTTAAACAATGGAACCACATGAGCAATACGCCCATCCTCCGGCACCATCCCTGTTTCTGATGACATTTGAAATATTTCTGTCAGAGCCCCTGCTATTTCTACACTACACTCCCTTAAGGTCCTAAGCAATATCCTGTCAGGATCCAGAGATTTATCCACTTTTATATCCCTTAAAAGCACCAGTACTTCCTCCTCTTTAATCGTCATAGTTTCCATAACTTCCCTACTTGTTTCCCTTACCTTACACAATTCAATATCCTTCTCCTTAGTGAATACTGAAGAAAATAAATTGTTCAAAATCTCCCCCATCTCTTTCAGCTCCACACATAGCTTTCCACTCTGATTCTCTAAGGGACCAATTTTATCCCTCACTATGCTTTTGCTATTAATATAACTGTAGAAACCCTTCAAATTTATTTTCACCTTACTTGCCAAAGCAACCTCGTATCTTCTTTCAGCTTTTCTAATTTCTTTCTTAAGATTCTTTTTACATTCTTTATATTCCTCGAGCACCTCATTTACTCCATGCTGCCTATATGTATTGTAGATCTCCCTCTTTTTCCGAACCAAGTTTCCAATATCCCTTGAAAACCATGGCTCTCTCAACTTTTAACCTTTCCTTTCAACCTAACAGGAACATAAAGATTCTGTACCCTCAAAATTTCACCTTTAAATGACCTCCATTTCTCTATTATATCCTTCCCATAAAACAAATTGTCCCAATCTACTCCTTCCATGTCCTTTCGCATCTCCTCAAAGTTAGCCTTTCTCCAATCAAAAATCTCAACCCTGGGTCCAGTCCTATCTTTCTCCATAATTATATTGAAACTAATGGCATTGTGATCACTGGACCCAAAGTGCTTCCCCACACATACGTCCGTCACCTTACCTATCTCATTCCCTAACAGGAGATCCAACACTTCCCTTTCTCTAGTCGGTACCTCTATGTATTGCTGCAAAAAATTATCCTGCATACATTTTACAAACTCCAAACCATCCAGCCCTTTTACAGAATGGGCTTCCCAGTCTATGTGTGGAAAATTAAAATCTCCCACAATCACAATTTTGTGCTTACAAATTTGCTCTTCCAATTCCTGCTCTCCATAAGGTGGTCTTTAATACACCCCTATAAGTGTTACTACACCTTTCCCATTCCTCAATTCCAACCAAATAATCTCCCTAGATGAGCCGTCTAATCTATCCTGCCAAAGCACCGCTATAATATTTTCTCAGACAAGCAATGCAACACCTCCCCCTCTTGCCCCTCCGATTCTATCACACCTGAAGCAACGAAATCCAGAAATATTTAGTTGCCAATGACCCCCCTCCTGCAACCATGTTTCACTGATAGCTACATATTTCCAGGTATCAATTCATGCTCTAAGTTCATCCACCTTTCTTACAATGCTCCTAGCATTAAAATAGATGCATTTAAGAAACTCTCCACCTCTTCCTCTCTGTTTATCTCTCACGATGCGATCAACTTTATTATCTTTTTCTTCCTTCTCCCCTACATCTTTGGTCTGAGCACCCCCCTTCTCTATCACCTGCCTATCCTCCCTCACACACTGTCTACTAGCTTTCTCTATTTGTAAACTAACCTCCTCTCCCCTAGTCTCTTCAAATTGATTCCCACCCCCCAACCATTCTAGTTTAAAGTCTCTCCAGTAGCCTTAGCAAATCTCCCTGCCAGGATATTGGTCCCCCTAGGATTCAATTTTTGTACAGGTCACATCTGCCCCAAAAGAGGTCCCAATGATCCAGAAACTTTAATCCCTCAGCCACGCACTTATCCTCCACCTCATTCCATTCCTACTCTCACTGTCACGTGGCACAGGCAGTAATCTTGAGATTACTACCTTTGTGGTCCTTCTTCTCAACTGCCTTCCTAACTCCCTATATTGTCCTTTCAGGACCTGTTCCCTTTTCTTACCTATGTCATTGGTACCTATATGTACCACGACCTCTGGCTCCTCACCCTCCCACTTCAGGATATCTTGGACGCGATCAGAAACATAGAACATAGAATAGTACAGCACATTACAGGCCCTTCGGCCCACAATGTTGTGCTGACCCTCAAACCCTGCCTCCCATATAACCCCCTACTTTAAATTCTTCCATATACCTGTCTAGTAGTCTCTTAAATTTCACCAGCCAATTCTGAATCCACCTGGCCAAACTTCCCTGGATCCCATGCCTTCTGACTTTCCGAACAAGCCTACCGTGTGGAACCTTGTCAAATGACTTACTAAAATCCATGTAGATCACATCCACTGCACTACCCTCATCTATATGCCTTGTCACATCCTCAAAGAACTCTATCAGGCTTGTCAGGCATGATCTGCCCTTCACAAAGCCATGCTGACTGCCCCTGATCAGACCATGATTCTCTAAATGTCCATAGATCCTATCTCTAAGAATCTTTTCCAACAGCTTTCCCACACAGACGTGAGGCTCACTGGTCTATAATTACCTGGACTATCCATACTACCTTTTTTGAACAAGGGGACAACGTTTGCCTCCCTCCAGTCCTCTGGTACCATTCCCGTGGACAACAAGGACATAAGCATCCTGAACTCTGGCACCAGGGAGGCAAACTGCCATCTGGGTCTCCTGATCGCGTCCACAGAATCGCCTATCTGACCCCCTAACTATCGAGTCCCCTATTACTACTGCCTTCCTCTTTCTTTCCCTACCCTCCTGAGCCACAGGGCGGACTCTGTGCTGGAGGCACGGCCACTGTTGCTTCCCCCGGGTAGGCTGTCTCCCCCCAACAGTACTCAAACAGGAGTACTTATTGTCAAGGGGTACAGCCACTGGGGTACTCTCTGGTACCTGACTCTTCCCCTTCCCCCTCCTAACCGTGACCCACCTGTTTGCCTCCTGTGGTGCCGGTGTGACCACCTGCCTGTAACTCCTCTCTATCAGCTCCTCACTCTCCCTGATAGAATTGGTCCTCCTGAAGATCAGAGTGGTCGGGTATGTAGAGAACCAAAAGAAATGGGAGAGATATTAAATAGGTTTTTTGCATCTGTATTTACTAAGGAAACTAGAATGGAGTCCATGGAAGTCATGGAACTTATACAGATTATAGAGGAGGAGGTGCTTGCTGTCTTGAGGCAAATCAAAGTAGATAAATCCCCAGGACCTGACAGGGTATTCCCTTGGACCTTGAAGGAGACTAGTGTTGAAATTGCAGGGGCCCTGGCAGAAATACTTAAAATGTTGATATCCATAGGTCAGGTGCCAGAGGATTGGAGGATAGCTCATGTAGTTCCGCTGTTTAAAAAATGCTCAAAAAGTAAGCCAGGAAATTATAGTCCGGTAAGTTTGACATCGGTAGTAGGTAAATTATTGGAAGGAGTTCTAAGAGATAGGATCTACAAGTATTTGGATAGACAGGGACTTATTAGAAAAAGTCAGCATGGCTTTGTGCGTGGTAGGTCATATTTAACCAATCTATTAGAGTTTTTCGAGGAAATTACCAGGAAAGTGGATGTTGTATACATGGACTTCAGTAAGGCGTTTGACAAAATCCCGCATGGGAGGTTAGTTAGGAAGATTCAGTCGCTAGGTATACATGAAGAGGTAGTAAATTGAATTAGACATTGGCTCAATGGAAGAAGCTGGAGAGTGGTAGTGGAGGATTGCTACACTGAGTGGAGGCCATTGTTATTTGTCGTCTATATCAATGATCTGGATGATAATGTGGCAAATTGGATTAGCAAATTTGCTGATGATACAAAGATTGGAGGTGTAGTGGACAGTGTGGGATTTGGATCAGTTGGCGGAATGGGCTGAAAAATGGCAGATGGAGTTTAATGCAGACAAGTGTGAGGTATTGCACTTCGAAAGGTCAAACCAAGGTAGAACATACAAGGTAAATGGTAGGACACTGAAGAGTGCAGTAGAACAGAGAGATCTGGGAGTACAGATACATAATTCCCTAAAAGTGGCGTCACAAGTAGATAGGGTCGCAAAGAGAGCTTTTGGTACATTTGGCCTTTATAAATCAAAGTATTGAGTATAAGAGTTGGAATGTAATGGTGAGGTTGTATAAGACATTGGTGAGACTGAATTTGGAGTATTGTGTGCAGTTTTGGTCACCTATAGAACCATAGAACACTACAGCACAGTACAGGCCCTTCAGCCCTCCATGTTGTGCCGACCCATATAATCCTTAAAAAAAGTACTAAACCCACACGACCCCATAACCTTCCATTTTTCTTTCATCCATGTGCCTGTCCAAGAGGCTCTTAAATACCCCTAATGTTTTAGCCACCACCACCATCCCTGGCAAGTCATTTCAGGCACTCACAACCCTCTGTGTAAAAAAAACTTACCCCTGATGTCTCCCTTAAACGTCCCTCCCTTAATTTTGAACATATGCCCTCTGGTGTTTGCTATTGGTGCTCTGGGAAACAGGTACTGACTAACCACCCTATCTATGCCTCTCATAATCTTGTAGACCTCAATCAAGTCCCCTCTCATTCTTCTACACTCCAAAGAGAAAAGTCCCAGCTCTGCTAACCTTTCTTCATACGACTTGTTCTCCAATCCAGGCAACATCCTTGTAAATCTCCTCTGCACCCTCTCCATACCTTCCACATCCTTCCTATAATGAGGTGACCAGAATTGAACACATTACTCTAAGTGCAGTCTAGAGTTGCAACATGATCTCTCTACTCTTGAACTCAATCCCCCTATTAATGAAGCCTAGCATCCCATAGGCCTTCTTAACTACCCTATCAACCTGTGCAGCGACCTTGAGGGATGTATGGATTTGAACCCCAAGGTCCCTTTGCTCATCCACATTCTTAAGTAACTGATCATTAATCCTGTACTCAGTCTTCTGGTTTGTCCTTCCAAAATGCATCACCTCACACTTGTCCGGATTGAACTCCATCTGCCATTTTTCTGCCCAGCTCTGCAGCCTGTATATATCCTCTTGTAACTTTCGACCACCTACAGCTCCATCCACAACTCCTCCAACCTTCGTGTCATCCACGAACTTACCCATCCTTCTTCCTCTACATCCAGGTCATTTATAAAAATCACAAATAGCAGGGGTCTCAGGACAGATCCCTGTGGCACTCCACTAGTCATCGACCTCTAGGCAGAATACTTTCCTTCAACAACTACATTCTGCTTTCTTCCTTTAAGCCATTTTTTTATCCAAACAGCCAAGGTTCCACTTATCTCATGCCTCATGACTTTCTGGATGAGTCTCTCATGAGGGACCTTGGCAAATGCTTTGCTAAAGTCGATGTAGACCACATCCACTGCCCTGCCCTCATCAATTTCTTTTGTTACCTCTTCAAAAAACTAAATCAGGCTTATGAGGCACGATCTTCCCTTCACAAAGCCATGCTGACTATCCATGAATAGACTGTACTTCTCCAAATGCTCAGAGATCCTATCCTTAAGAATCCTTTCCAGTAGTTTGCATACTACTGACATAAGACTCACTGGTCTATAGTTCCCAGGTTTCTCCCTGTTACCTTTTTTAAAGAAGGGAACTACATTTGCCATTCTCCAGTCTACTGGCACTTCCCCTGCAGCCAAAGAGGATTCAAACATCATGGTTAATGCTCCTGCAATCTCTTCTCTCAATTCCCACAAAACTTGGGATGTATCATATCCGGCCCTGGGGATTTATCAATCTTAATATTTTTAAGAAGATCCAGCACTTCTTCCTTAAACTCCACACTGTCCAGCACACAGGCCTGCTCTACTTCGACCTCATCCTGATCAAGATCCTTTTCACTTGTGAATACTGAAGCAAAGTATTCATTTAGGACCTCCCCATGTCAGGATGTGGGGACAGGGGTGCTGTGAGAGAACCCACATGCAGGACACAAACACTTCTTTCTCAGGTACAATAAAATAGCGTTTCTTGCTAGTTGCACAGAAGATCGGAAAATCGAGGACAAAGGAACACGAACCTCAGACTAGGGACTAGGATTGCCATGGACCTGGGATTTAGAAATGGAATGGGGATAGCTGCGGTCATGGCTTGGACAGCGGGAACACAGTCAGCCGCGGACCTTGGACTCGGACAGGGGGAACATGGACAGCCGTGGACCTTGGACATGGACAGGGGGAACATGGACAGCCGTGGACCTTGGACATGGACAGGGGGAACATGGACAGCCGTGGACCTTGGACATGGACAGGGGGAACATGGACAGCCGTGGACCTTGGACATGGACAGGGGGAACATGGACAGCCGCGGACCTTGGACTCGGACAGGGGGAACATGGACAGCCGCGGACCTTGGACATGGACAGGGGGAACAGGGACAGCCGTGGACCTTGGACATGGACAGGGGGAACATGGACAGCTGTGGACCTTGGACTCGGACAGGGGGAACATGGACAGCCATGGACCTTGGACTCGGACAGGGGGAACATGGACAGCCGTGGACCTTGGACATGGACAGGGGGAACAGGGACAGCCGTGGACCTTGGACATGGACAGGGGGAACATGGACAGCCGTGGACCTTGGACATGGACAGGGGGAACATGGACAGCCGTGGACCTTGGACTCGGACAGGGGGAACATGGACAGCCGTGGACCTTGGACACGGACAGTGGGAACATGGACAGCCGTGGACCTTGGACATGGACAGGGGGAACATGGACAGCCGTGGACCTTGGACATGGACAGGGGGAACATGGACAGCTGTGGACCTTGGACATGGACAGGGGGAACATGGACAGCCGTGGACCTTGGACATGGACAGGGGGAACATGGACAGCCGTGGACCTTGGACATGGACAGGGGGAACATGGACAGCCGTGGACCTTGGACATGGACAGGGGGAACAGGGACAGCCGTGGACCTTGGACATGGACAGGGGGAACATGGACAGCCGTGGACCTTGGACATGGACAGGGGGAACATGGACAGCCGTGGACCTTGGACTCGGACAGGGGGAACACAGTCAGCCGTGGACCTTGGACATGGACAGGGGGAACATGGACAGCCGTGGACCTTGGACATGGACAGGGGGAACATGGACAGCCGTGGACCTTGGACATGGACAGGGGGAACATGGACAGCCGTGGACCTTGGACATGGACAGGGGGAACAGGGACAGCCGTGGACCTTGGACATGGACAGGGGGAACATGGACAGCTGTGGACCTTGGACATGGACAGGGGGAACATGGACAGCCGTGGACCTTGGACATGGACAGGGGGAACATGGACAGCCGTGGACCTTGGACATGGACAGGGGGAACATGGACAGCCGTGGACCTTGGACATGGACAGGGGGAACATGGACAGCTGTGGACCTTGGACATGGACAGGGGGAACATGGACAGCCGCGGACCTTGGACATGGACAGGGGGAACATGGACAGCTGTGGACCTTGGACATGGACAGGGGGAACAGGGACAGCCGCGGACCTTGGACTCGGACAGGGGGAACAGGGACAGCCGTGGACCTTGGACACGGACAGGGGGAACATGGACAACAGACAGGAACATCAAGTCAGGACTCCGCCTTCCACTCAGGCACCGAGCCGGGACTTTTTCAGAGGGTAGACACAGACAATGGACAGGAACATTAGGTCAGGACTCCTCCTTCCACTCAGGCACCGAGCTGAGACTCTTCGAGGGGTAGACACAGATACAGACAATGTAGACACAAACATTGAGTCACGACTCCGCCTTCAACTCACCCCTGGGAGATTGACCTCGCCCCGAACTACTCTGGCGACGGAAGGCGAATTGCTGGTTCTCTGATGCGGGCTGGATCGCTCTGGCTTGTTGTAGCGGCAGCAACTTGTAAAGGCTTCTTTAATGCTCTCACACTGAACTGCTACAGCGAGGGGCTTATAAACTGCTGTTCGGGTCGAGGGTAGATTACCTTGATTGCCGAGTTCGAGGGACACGTGAAACACAATTAGACGGGAACAAGGAGTTAATGGTCCGGATCGCAACCCAACTACATTTAAAGAGGAACTGATCCGGACAATGACACCCCAACCTCCTCCGCTTCCAGGCACACATTGCCCTCTTTATCCTTTAGCGGTCCCACTTTATTTCTCGTCATCCTTCTATTCTTCACATATGCAGAGAACGCCTTAGGGTTTTCCTTAATCCTACATGCCAAGGCCTTCTCATGCCCCCTTCGAGCTCTCCTTAGTCCTTTCTTTAGCCCCTTCCTGGCTACCCTATATTTCTCATAAGCCCCTCCTACTTCCTGCTTCATATATCTAACATATGCTTCCTTTTTCCTCTTGATGAGTTGCCTCACATTTCGTCAGCTATGGTTCCCTTTTCCTACCATTTTTTCCTCAACTCAGTGGGACAAACCTATCCTGAACCCAGCTCCAGTGGTTCCTAAACTTTTCCCACATTACTTCTGTGCTTTCCCCTTTGAACATCTGTTTCCAATTTACTCTCGCTAGTTCCTGCCTCATCCCTTCAAAGTTAGCTCTTCCCCAGTTAAGCACTTTACCATTTTGTCTGATTTTATTCCTTTCCATAGCTATGCTGAAGCTAAGGGAGTTGTGGTCACTCTCACCAAAATGCTCCCCCATCAAGAGGTCTGTCACCTGGCCAGGTTCATTACCCAGAACTAGATCCAGTATAGCCTCTCCTCTCATCGGCCGGTCTTCATACTGTGCCAGGAATCCTTCTTGAACACACCTGACAAATTCAGCCCTATCTATCCCCCTTGCAGTCAGGAGGCGCCGTCAATATGAGGGAAGTTGAAATCACCCATAACTACTACCCTGTATTTCCTGCTCCATTCTAAAATCTGCCTGCTTATCTGCTCCTCGGTGTCCCGAGGGCTATTTGGGGGTTTATTGACTACTCCCAGCACAGTAATTGATCCCTTCCTATTTCTGACTTCCACCCAGACTGACTCCGTGGACACTCCTTCTGTAGCGTCCTCCCTTTCTATAGCCGTGATACTATCCCTGACCAGCAATGCCACTCCCCCCTTTACTACCTCCCATCTTATTCCTTTTAAAACACCTGAACCCTGGGACCTGCATCATCCAATCCTGCCCATCCTCCAACCAAGTTTCAGTAACAGCGACAACATCGTAGTTCCACGTACTAATCCATGCTCTGAGTTCATCCTCCTTGTTCCTAATACTCTTAGCATTGAAATAGACACATTTCAACCCCTTTAACTGGCTTGAATTATATTCTGTCTCCTGCCTGTCCTTCCTCATCAACTCAGAACTCTGAGCATCATGCCCTTGTCCTTCTACCTTAATCTCTGTGCTCACATTCTGATTCCCAGCCTCCTGCCAAACTAATTTAAACCCTCCCAATCAGCTCCATCAAACCTGCCCACCAGGATATTGGTCCCCCTGGGATTCAAGTGCAACCCGTCCTTTTTGTACAGGTCACACCAGACCCAAAAGAGGTCCCAGTGATCCAGAAATCTGAATCCCTGCCCCCTGCTCCAATCCCTCAGCCAGGCATTCATCCTCCACCTCATTCTATTCCTATTCTCACTGTTGCGTGGCACAGGCAGTAATCCCGAGATTACTATCTTTGAGATCCTGCTTTTCAACTTACTTCCTAACTCCCTGTAGGTTCTTTCAGGACCTCTTCCCTTTTTCTACCTACATCATCATATGTACCACAAACCTCTGGCTGTTCTCCCTCCCACCACAGGATATCTTGGACGGGATCAGAAAAATCCTGGACCCTGGCACCTGGGAGGCAAACTACCATCCGAGTTTCTTTCCTGCATCCACAGAATTTCCTGTCTGAACCCCTGACTATAGAGTCCCCCTATCACTACTGCCTTCCTCTTCCTTTCCCTACCCTTTGAGCCACAGGGCCAGACTTGTGACAGAGGCACGGCCACTGTCGCTTCCCCAAGGTAGGCTGTCCCCACCACCCCCCAACAGTACTCAAACAGGAGTACATATTGTCAAGGGGTAAAGCCACAGGGGTACTCTTTAGTACCTGACTCTTCCCCTTCCCTCTCCTGACTGTGACCCATTTCCCTGTCCCCCGTGGCCCTGGAGTGACCACCTGTCTGTAACTCCTCTTTATCACCTCCTCACTCTCCCTGACCAGACGAAGGTCATTGAGCTGCAGCTAACACGGTCCCTTAGGAGTTGCATCTCGATGCACCGGGTGCAGATGTGGCCGTCCGGGACGCCGGGAGACTCTAGGACCTCCCACATTCTTCACCGACCACAGAAAACTGGCCTCACATACGTACTAACTCCTTTTGCAATCAACAACTGCCTTACCATTTCCCGTTACCGCCGAGCAAAAGCCCTTTCACTCCCAACGCTGCCCGCTGGATATGGCTGCCTTCTTTTTAAACTGTTCACGCTCGACTGGCTGACGTCACGCGCCTGCGCAGTCTGGCCTCTCCCTTCCCCTGAGAACTCAAAATGTCTTCCAGCTGGACATCCTTAGGTGCTCTCCCGCTGCCTTCTTGTTCTGAATCCAGGAATTACAGGAAGGATATTAATAAGATTGAAAGAGTGCAGAGAAGGTTTACAAGGATGTTGCTGGGACTTGAGAAACTGAGTTACAGAGAAAGGTTGAATAGGTTAGGACTTTATTCCCTGGAGCGTAGGAGAATGAGGGGTGATTTGATAGAGGTGTGTAAAATTATGATGGGTATAGATAGAGTGAATGCAAGCAGGCTTTTTCCACTGAGGCTAGGGGAGAAAAAAACCAGAGGTTATGGGTTAAGGGTGAAGGGGGAAAAATTTAAAGGGAACATGGGAGGGGGCTTCTTCACACAGAGAGTGGTGGGAGTGTGGAATGAGCTGCCAGATGAAGTGGTGAATGCGGGCTCCCTTTTGACATTTAAGAAGGACAGGTGCATGGATGAGAGGGGTTTGGAGGGATATGGCCCAGGTGCAGGTAAGTGGGACTAGGCAGAAAAATGGTTCAGCACAGCCAAGAAGGGCCAAAAGGCCTGTTTCTGTGCTGTAATGTTCTATGGTAAGAGCTGTGATGGGATTGGAGAGGGTCCAGAGGAGGTTCACAAGGATGATTCCGGGAATGATAGTGTTATCACACAAGGATCGTTTGATGGCTCTGAGTCTGTACTTGCTGGAACTCAGAAGGATGGGGGCGGGGGTGTGGGATCTCTTTGAAGTGCTGAAAGGCCTCAACAGAGTAGATGTAGAAAGGATGTTTCCTATGGTGGGAGAGTCTTGGACAAGAGGGCACAGCCTCAGGATGGAAGGGTGCCCTTTCAATATAGAGAAATTTCTTTAGCCAAAGGGTGGTGAACGTGTGGAATTCGTTGCTACATGAAGCTGTGGAGGCCAGGTTGTTGGGTGTACTTAAGGCAGAAATTGATTGGTTCTTGATTAGACATGGCATCAAAAGTTACTGAGAGAAGGCCAGGGCTGGGGTTGAGGAGGAGAATAAAAAGGATCAGCCATGATGAAATTGCAGAGCAGATGATAGGCCAGAAGGCCTAATTCTGCTCCTATGTCTTATGATCTTATTTACTTTTATTTTCAGAAGGCATTTACTGGGGTGCCACACATGAGCTGCTTAACAAGATAAAATCCTATGTCGTTGCAGAAGAGATACTAGCATGGATTGCAGCCTGGCTAACAGGCAGAAGGTAGCAAGTGGCAATAAAGAGGGCATTCTTTGGTTGGCTGTCAGTGAGTTGTGGTGTTCTTCAGGGTGAATATTGGTACTGCTATTTTTCACATTGATCGTCAGTAATTTGGATAACAGAATTAATGGCTTTGTTTCTGGATGATATGGTGACAGGTGGAATGGCACAATGTGCTGAGGAAGCAATGCAATTGCAGCAGCACTTGGACAAATTGTAAGAATGGGCAAAAAAGTGTGAGATGGACTATAATGTTGGGAAATGTTTGTTAATGCATTTTGGTAAAAGGAACAATAATGGGGAGTATTATCTAAATGGTGTGAACATCAGATGTGCAAGAGGGACTTAGGAGTCATCATGGAAGGAGGGATATGGTTAGGAAGGAGGGGTGGAATTGAGGAATGGGAAAGGTGTAGTAACACTGATAGGAGTGTATTATAGGCCACCTAATGGGGAGCGTGAGTTGGAAGAGCAAATGTGTAAGGAGATAGCAGATATTTGTAGTAAACAGAAGGTGGTGATTGTGGGAGATTTTAACTTTCCACACGTAGACTGGGAAGCTCATTCTGTAAAAGGGCTGGATGGTTTAGAGTTTGTGAAATGTGTGCAGGATAGTTTTTTGCAACAATACATAGAAGTACCGACTAGCGATGGGGCAGTGTTGGATCTCCTGTTAGGGAATGCGATAGGTCAGCTGACAGATGTATGTGTTGGGGAGCATTTCGGGTCCAGTGATCACAATAGCATTAGCTTCAATATAATTATGGAGAAGGACAGGGCAGGACCTAGAGTTGAGATTTTTGATTGGAGAAAGGCTAACTTTGAGGAGATGCGAAGGGATTTAGAGAGAGTGGATTGGGTCAAGTTGTTTTATGGGAAGGATGTAATAGAGAAATGGAGGTCATTTAAGGGTGAAATTATGAGGGTACAGAATCTTTATGTTCCTGTTAGGTTGAAAGGAAAGGTTAAAGGTTTGAAAGCACCATGGTTTTCAAGGGATATTAGAAATTTGGTTCGGAAAAAGAGGGATGTCTACAATAGATATAGGCAGCATGGAATAAAGGAATTGCTCGAGGAATATAAAGAATGTAAAAGGAATCTTAAGAAAGAGATTAGAAAAGCTAAAAGAAGATACGAGGTTGGTTTGGCAAATAAGGTGAAAGTAAATCCAGAAGGTTTCTACGGTTATATTAAAAGCAAAAGGATAGTGAGGGATAAAATTGGCCCCTTAGAGAATCAGAGTGGTCAGCTATGTGTGGAGCCGAGGGAGATGGGAGAGATTTTGAACGATTTCTTCTCTTCGGTATTCACTAAGGAGAAGGATATTGAATTGTGTAAGGTGTGGGAAACAAGTAAGGAAGTTATGGAACCTATGACAATTAAAGAGGTGGAAGTACTGGTGCTTTTAAGAAATTTGGAAGTGGATAAATCTCCAGGTCCTGACAGGATATTCCCCAGGACCTTGAGGGAAGTTTGTGTAGAAATAGCAGGAGCTCTGACAGAAATCTTTAAGATGTCATTAGAAAGGGGGATTGTGCCGGAGGATTGGCGTATTGCTCAAGTGGTTCCATTGTTTAAAAAGAGCTCTAGAAGTAAGCCTAGCAATTATAGAAATGTCAGTTTGACATCAGTGGTGGGTAAATTAATGGAAAGTACTCTTAGAGATAGTATTAATAATTATTTGGATAGACAGGATCTGATTAGGAGTAGCCAGCATGGATTTGTGCGTGGAAGGTCATGTTTGACAAACCTTATTGAATTTTTTGAAGAAGTTACGAGGAATGTTGATGAGGGTAAGGCAGTGGATGTAGTCTATAAGGACTTCAGCAAAGCCTTTGACAAAGTTCCACATGGAGGGTTAGTTAAGAAGGTTCAGTCGTTAGGTATTAACGCTGGAGTAATAAAATGGATTCAACAGTGGCTAGATGGGAGATGCCAGAGAGTAGCGGTGGATAATTGTTTATCGGGATGGAGGCCGGTGACTAGCGGGGTGCCTCAGGGATCTGTTTTGGGCCCAGTGTTGTTTGTAATATACATAAATGATCTGGATGATGGGGTGGTAAATTGGATTAGTAAGTATGCCGATGATACTAAGGTAGGAGGTGTTGTGGATAATGAGGTGGATTTTCAAAGCTTGCAGGGAGATTTATGCCGGTTAGAAGAATGGGCTGAATGTTGGGAGATGGAGTTTAATGCTGAGAAGTGTGAGGTTCTACATTTTGGCAGGAATAATCCAAATAGAACATACAGGGTAAATGGTAGGGCATTGAGGAATGCAGAGGAACAGAGAGATCTAGGAATAACAGTGCATAGTTCCCTGAAGGTGGAGTCTCATGTAGATAAGGTGGTGAAGAAGGCTTTTGGAACGCTGGCCTTTATAAATCAAAGCATTGAGTACAGAAGTTGGGATGTAATGTTAAAATTGTATAAGGCATTGGTAAGGCCAAATTTGGAATATTGTATACAGTTCTGGTCACCGAATTATAGGAAAGATATCAATAAATTAGAGAGAGTGCAGAGACGATTTACTAGGATGTTACCTGGGTTTCAGCACTTAAGTTACAGAGAAAGGTTGAACAAGTTAGGTCTCTATTCATTGGAGCGTAGAAGGTTGAGGGGGGATTTGATTGAGGTATTTAAAATTTTGAGAGGGATAGATAGAGTTGACGTGAATAGGCTGTTTCCATTGAGAGTAGGGGAGATTCAAACGAGAGGACATGATTTGAGAGTTAGGGGGCTGAAGTTTAAGGGAAACACGAGGGGGTATTTCTTTACTCAGAGAGTGATAGCTGTGTGGAATGGGCTTCCTGTAGAAGTAGTAGAGGCCAGTTCATTTGTGTCATTTAAGGTAAAATTGGATAGGTATATGGACAGGAAAGGAGTGGAGGGTTATGGGCTGAGTGCGGGTAGGTGGGACTAGGTGAGATTAAGAGTTCGGCATGGACTAGGAGGGCCGAGATGGCCTGTTTCCTTGCTGTGATTGTTATATGGTTATGGTTATAGGTAAGGCTCCCAGAAGGTTAATTTTACAGGTTGAGTCTGTGATGAAGAAGGCATATGCAATGTTGGCATTTATTTCAAGGGGAATAGAATATAAAAGCAAGGAGATAATGCTCAGCCTTTATTAGCCACTAATCAGGCCACACTTAGAGTATTGTCAACAGTTTTGGGCCCCATATCTCAGAAAGGATGTATTGTTATTGGAGAGGATCCAGAGGAAGTTCACTGGGATTATTCCAGGAATGAAGGGGCTAACATATGAAGAGCGTTTGGCAGCTTTGGCCACGTATTCACCGAAATTTAGAAGAATGAGTGGGTATTTCATTGAAACCTTCCAAATGTTGAAAAGTATAGATAGGGTGGTTATGGAGAGGATGTTTCCTGTGGTGGGGGTATCTAGAACTAGAGGGTACAGCCTCAAAACTGAAGGGTGACCTTTTCAAACAGAGGTACGGAGGATTTTTTTTGACTTGAGAGTAGTGAATTGGTGGAATGCACTGCCACAGACTGTGGTGGAGGCCAAGTCAGTACATATTTTTAAGACTGAAATTGATACTTTCCTGATCGATCAGAGCATCAAATGATATGATGAGGTGGCAGGTGTATGGGGTTGAGTGGGATGGTGGAATGGTAGAGCAGATTCAATGGGCTGAATGGCCTAACTCAGCTCTTATGTCTCATGACCTTGTGTGTGTCCGGTGGGGAAAGACTGCTAGGTTAAGATTCATGGATCATTTTAAGTATAGCATTAACTCATTAGAAGGGGTGATACTCCAAACTTACTGCTAATGATATCTGGACTACCAACCAAAAAAGTGTAAAATCAACATCACACCTTTTATCACCTGATGAATGCTGTAGAAATCGTCATCATCTGCAAACTTATATCTTGCATATTTAATCACATCCTACCTTTTGATCATATCTGGTTCATCCATTTTCTGTTTGAATGTACAGTTGCTGTGTCCACTCCGCAAGTTGAAATGATCCCTGAGGCTCCACAGATTGGTGAAAATGTGACTTTGCAATGCTCTGCTCAAAAGGGAAATCGCATCCAGTACAGTTGGTACCGATGTGATCTGCCTCTGTCAAGTGAAATGAACTATCATCTGACAAAGAACAACAAGTCCCTGACAATCCAAAATGTGCAGAAATCTGATGTTGGTATCTACAGGTGCAAAGTGGAAAACCGTATCAGCTCTAATCATGTAGATTTTGTGATGCAGCTCTGTCGTAAGTATATCATCATAACTTAATGATATCTTTTGATCACATGAGTAAGGGTAATCATTGCAGATGTTACCATATCAGTGCCAATATTATCCATCCACTTCAGCTAAAGTTAAACTTCTTAGATCTGCATTTCTTCTCTGTATACCTCCCTTGCTTCTACTATATAGCCATATAACAACTACAGCACAGAAACAGACCATCTCGGCCCCTCTAGTCCATTCCGAACGCTTACTCTCACCTAGTCCCACCTACCTGCACTCAGTCCATAACCCTCCATTCCCTTCCTGTCCATATACCTACCCAATTTTGTTTAAATGACAAAATAGAACCTGCTTCTACCACTTCAACTGGAAGCTCATTCCACGCAGCTACCACTCTCTGAGTAAAGAAGTTCCCCTCGTGTTACCCCTAAACTTTTGCCCCCTAACTCTCAACTCATGTCCTCTTGTTTGAATCTCCCCTACTCTCAATAGAAAAAGCCTATCCACGTCGTCTATCTATCCCCCTCATAATTTTAAATACCTCTATCAAGTCCCCCCTCAACCTTCTACACTCCAAAGAATAAAGACCTAACTTGTTCAACCTTTCCCTGTAACTTAGGTGCTGAAACCCAGGAAACATTCTAGTAAATCTCCTTTGTACTCTCTCTATTTTGTTGATATCTTTCCTATAATTTGGTGACCAGAACTGTACACAATACTCCAAATTTGGCCTCACCAATGCCTTGTACAATTTTAACATTACATCCCAACTCCTATACTCAATACTCTGATTTATAAAGGCCAGCATACCAAAAGCTTTCTTTACCACCCTACCCACATGAGATTCCACATTCAGGGAACTATGCACCATTATTCCTAGATCAATCTGTTCTACTGCATTCCTCAATGCCCTACCATATACCATGTATGTCCTATTTGGATTATTCCTACCAAAATGTAGCACCTCACACTTATCAGCATTAAACTCCATCTGCCAGCTTTCAGCCCACTCTTCTAACTGGCCTAAATCTCTCTGCAAGCTTTGAAAACCTACTTCATTATCCACAACACCACCAACCTTAGTATCATCTGCATATTTGCTAATCCAATTTACCACCCCATCATCCAGATCATTAATGTATATGACAAACAACATTGGACCCAGTGCAGATCCCTGCGGCACACCACTAGTCACCAGCCTCCAACCTGACAAATAGTTATCCACCACTCCTCTCTGGCGTCTCCCATCCAGCCACTGTTGAATCCATTTTACTACTTCAATATTAATATCTAACAATTGAACCTTCCTAACTAACCTTCCATGTGGAACATTGTAAAAGGCCTTACTGAAGTCCATATGGACAACATCCATTGCTTTACCCTTGTCAACTTTCCTAGTAACCACTTCAAAAAATTCAAAAAGATTTGTCAAACATGACCTTCCACGCACAAATCCATGCTGACTGTTCCTAATCAGACCCTGTCTATCCAGATAATTGTATATACCATCTCTAAGAATACTGTCCATTAATTTACCCACCACTGATGCCAAACTGATAGGCCTATAATTGCTAGGTTTACTCTTAGAACCCTTTTTAAACAATGGAACCACATGAGCAATACGCCAATCCTCCAGCACCATCCCCGTTTCCAATGACATTTGAAATATTTCTGTCAGAACCCCTGCTATTTCTACACTAACTACCGAAGAAAAGAAATTGTTCAAGATCTCCCCCATCTCTTTCAGCTCCACACATAGCTTTCCACTCTAATTGTCTAAGGGACCAATTTTATCCCTCACTATCCTTTTGCTATTAATATAACTGTAGAATCCCTTCAAATTTATTTTCACCTTAATTGCCAAAGCAACCTCACATCTTCCTTTAGCTTTTCTAATTTCTTTCTTAACATTCTTCTTACAGTCTTTATATTCCTCGAGCACCTCATTTACTCCATGCTGCCTATATATATTGTAGATATCTCTCTTTTTCCTAACCAAGTTTCCAATATCCCTTGAAAACCATGGCTCCCTCAAACTTCTAACCTTTCCTTTCTTCCTAACAGGAACATGAAGATTCTGTGTCCTCAAAAGTTCACCTTTTTATGATCTCCGTTTCTCTATTACATCCTTCCCATAAAACAAATTGCCCCAATCCACTCCTAAATCCTTTCGCATCTCCTCAAAGTTAGCCTTTAGCCTTTCTCCAATCAAAAATCTCAACCCTGGGTCCAGTCTTATCCTTCTCCATATTTTTATTGAAAATAATGGCATTGTGATCACTAGGCCTGAAGTGCTCCCCAACACATACCTCCATCACTTGAACTATTTCATTCCCTAACAGAAGATCCAACACTGCACCTTCTCTAGTCGGTACCTCTATGTAGCGCTGCTAAAAACTATCCTGCACACATTTTACAAACTCCAAACCATCCAGCCCTTTTACAGTATGGGCTTCCCAGTCTATGTGTGGAAAATTAAAATCTTCCACAATCACAACCCTGTGCTTACTACAAATATCTGCTATCTCCTTGCAATTTGCTCCTCCAATTCTCGCTCCCCATTAGGTGGTCTATAATACACCCCTATAAGTGTTACTACACCTTTCCCATTCCTCAATTCCATCCAAATAGCCTCCCTAGAGGAGTCCTCGAATGTATCCTGCAAGAGCACCGCTGTAAAATTTTCTCTGACAAGCAACGCAACAACTCCCCCTCTTGTCTCTCCAATTCTATCACACCTGAAGCAATGGAATCCAGGAATATTTAGTTGCCAATCACACCCCTCCTGCAACCATGTTTCACTAATAGCTACAACATAATATTTCCAGGTATCAATCCATGCTCTAAGCTCATCCACCTTTCTTGCAATGCTCCTATCATTAAAATAAATGCATTTAAGAAATTCTCCACCGCCTCCTCTCTGTTTATCTCTAACAGTACAAAGAACTCTACCGTCTTCTTTTTCTTCCTTCTCCCATACTTCTGTTCCTACACTCTGGTTCCCCTCCCCCCTCGTATCTAGTTTAAATCCACTGGAGCCTCTATAGCAAACCTACCTGCAAGATTATTTGTCCTCCTCCAGTTCAGATGTAAACCGTCCCACCGGAACAGGTCCCAGGAAAACTACCCAATTATCTATAAATCTGAAGCCCTCCCTCCTGCACCATGTCTTCAGCCATAAGTTGATCTGTACTATCTTACTATTTCCAAACCCACCTGCATGTGGCACTGGTAGCAATCCTGAGATTGCTATCCTGGAGGTCCTGTCCTTTAACTTGGCACCTAGCTCCCTAAGCTCACCTTTCAGGATCTCCTCACTCTTCCTACCCACATCATTGGTCCCTACATGGACCATGACATCCGGCTGCTCACCCTCCCTCTTGAGAATACTGAGAACTCGATCCGAGATATCGCAGACCCTGGCACCAGGGAGGCAACAGACCATCTGGGATTCTCAATCTCTTCCACAGAACCTGCTATCTGTCCCCCTAACTATTGAATCCTCTATCACTACTGCTCTCCTCTTTTCCCTCCTTCCCTTCTGAGCTGAGGGTCCAGTCTTGGTAACAGAGATGCAACCACTGTAACTTGTCCCTGGTAGGTCGTCCCCATCAAAAGTATCCAAAACGGTATACATTGTTGATGGGAATGGCTGCAGGAGTGCTCTGCTCTTCCTGTCTATTCCCCTTCCCTCTCTTGACAGTCACCTGTCTCCTGACTCCTAGGGGTGATTATCTCTCTGAAACTCCTGTCTATTTCTGCCTCTGCCTCCCGAATGATCTGAAGCTCCTCCAGCTCCAGTTCCCTAACACGGTTTGTCAGGAGCTGCAGCTGGATGCACCTTTTGCAGGTGTAGTCATCAGGGACAGCTGTGTTCTCACTGACTTCACACATACTGCAAATGGAGCACTCGACTGCCCTAACTGCTGCCTCCATTACCTACTCCTAAGCTAATTAGATTAATTCAAGGAGCTTACCCAGCCTTACCTCACCTGGAGTGAAGCTCGTACTCAGTCTCTGCTCGCTTTCTGAAATCCCCCGCTGATCTCAGAGGCCGACTTTCACGCGCTTGCACAGTCGTGGCCCATTCAAACCTCGCCTCTGCCTGTTCTCGCCGAAGCCTGATTGAGCCAAAGCCGTCCCACTCTGCCTCAGTCAACTCCGACAATGGCCGCTGTATATGGCAGTCTTTCCTTGTAAACCTTTGGCGTGCTACGTCACGCACCTGCGCAGTCTAACCTCTTTGCCCCGATCCATTTTAAAAAAAAGCTTCTCTCCGAGCTTCTTTTACCCTTCCCTCTCCACATCTTGCTTTGATTTAAATCATATTCAAATTTATACTCAATACTTTGATTTATAAAGGTCTGTTATAAGGTGTGCAGTACACTATTGTGTTGACAGATAATAAAATGTCTTGCAATATTTTTAATAGAAGTCAATAACATCACAACTGAAGAACAAAGGGCTTGTGTAAATTGAACACTATCAATGGATTCTTGATCTTGTAGCGAGATGCCACTTACTTTCGTAGAATTAAGCGGTGATATATGTACCATGTAAGACCAATTCAAAACATAAGACCATACAACGTAGGAGCAGAATTAAGCCCTTCAGCCAATCAAGTCTACTTCACTATTTCATCATGGCTGATCCCAGATCCTATTCAACCCTATACACCTGCCCTCTCAACCCTATACACCTGCCCTCTCAACTTCTGCTTTAAATATACCCATGGACTTGGCCTTCACCACAGTCCGTGGCAGAGCATTCCACAGATTCACCATTCATTGGCTAAAAAAATTCTTCCTTTCTTCTGTTCTAAAAGGTCAGCCCTCAATTTTGAGTCTGTGTCCTCTAGTTCTGGATAGCCCTACTGGAGAAGATATCCTCTCCACATCCACTTATCTAGCCCATTCAAAATTCAGTAGGTTTCAATAAGATTCTCCCTGCATTCTTCTAAATACCAGTAAGTACAGGCCCAAGCTGCCAAGTGCTTCTCATATGTTACTGCCTTCATTCCAGGAATCATCCTCATGGACTTCCTCTGCACTCTCCAGTGATAATACATTCTTTCTGAGGTAAGGGGCCCAAACTGTTGACAAATGCGGCCTGACTACTGTCTTATAAAGGCTCAGAATTATTTCCTTTCTTCCATTTTCTATTTCCCTTGAAATAAGTGCCAACATTGCATTTGCCGCCTTTACCACAGACTCAACCTGTGAATTAACCTTCTGGGAGTATTGAATGAGGATTCTTAAGTCCCTTACACCTCTGATCTTTGATATTTCTCCCCATTTAGATAATAGTTCGCACTATTGTTCCTTTTACCAAAATGCATTATTATACATTTACCAAAACTATATTCCATCTATCACATTTTTGCGCAGTCTTCCAATTTGTCTAAGATAGTGTCATGGCTGCAGAAAAGTTGGACGATATGGAGGGATTCTCTACGGACTCTCTGTGGGTGGAGGTTAGGAACAATAAGGAGTCAATAACTCTACTGGGTATTTTTTATAGGCCGCCCTGCAGTAGCAGGAGGAGCATATAGGGAAACAGATCTTGGAAAGGTGTAATAATACCAGAGTTGTCGTGGTGGGAGATTTTAATTTCCCAAATATCGATTGGCATCTCCCTAGAGCAAGAGGTTTAGATGGGGTGGAGTTTGTTAGGTGTGTTCAGGAAGGTTTCTTGACACAAAATGTAGATAAACCTACAAGAGGAGAGGCTGTACTTGATTTGGTATTGGAAAATTTAACCATATAACAATTACTGCACGGAAACAGGCCATCTCGGCTCTTCTAGTCCATGCTGAACCCTTACTCTCACCTAGTCCTACCGACCTGCACTCAGCCCGTAACCCTCCATTCCTTTCCTGTCCATATACCTATCCAATTTTACTTTAAATGACAATACCGAACCTGCCTCTACCACTTCTACTGGAATCTTTCCTATAATTCAGTGACCAGAACTGTACACAATACTCCAAATTCAGCCTTACCAATGCCTTGTACAATTTTAACATTACATCCCAACTCCTATACTCAATACTCTGATTTATAAAGGCCAGCAAACCAAAAGTTTTCTTCACCACACTATCCACATGAGATTCCACCTTCAGGGAACTATGCACCATTATTCCTAGATCAATCTGTTCTACTGCATTCCTCAATGCCCTACCATATACCATGTATGTCCTATTTGGATTATTCCTACCAAAATGTAGCACCTCATACTTATCAGCATTAAACTCCATCTGTCATCTTTCAGCCCACTCTTCTAACTGGCCTAAATCTCTCTGCATGCTTTAACAACCTACTTCATTATCCACAACACCACCTATCTTAGTATCATCTGCATACTTACTAATCCAATTTACCACCCCATCATCCAGATCATTAATGTATATGACGAACAATATTGGACCCAGTACAGATCCCTGATGCACACCACTAGTCACTGGCCTCCAACCTGACAAACAGTTATCCACCACTACACTCTGGCATTTCCCATCCAGCCACTGTTGAATCTATTTTATTACTTCAATATTAATACCTAACGATTGAACCTCCCTAACTAACCTTCTGTGTGGAACTTTGTCAAAGGCCTTACTGAGGTCCATATAGACAACATCTACTGCTTTACTGTCATCAACTTTCCTACCCCTTCAAAAAATTCAATAAGATTTGTCAAACATGACCTTCCACTCACAAATCCATGTTGACTGTTCCTAATCAGACACTGTCTATCCAGATAATTGTATATACCATCTCTAAGAATACTTTCCATTGATTTACCCACCACTGACGTCAAACTTACAGGCCTATAATTGCTAGGTTTACTCTTAGAACACTTTTTAAACAATGGAACCACATGAGCAATATGCCAATCCTCCGGCACCATCCCTGTTTCTAATGACATTTGAAATATTTCTGTCAGAACCCCTGCTATTTCTACATTAACTTCACTCAAGATCCTAGGGAATATCCTGTCAGGTTCTGGAGACTTATCCACTTTTATATTCTTTCCAAGTGCCAGTATTTCCTCTTTTTTAATCATCATAGTTTCCATAACTACCCTACTTGTTTCCCTTACCTTAAACAATTCAGTATCCTTCTCCTTAGTGAATACCGAAGAAAAGAAATGGCTCAAAATCTCCCCCATCTCTTTTGGCTCCACACATAACTGTCCACTCTGACTCTTTAAGAGACCAATTTTATCCCTCACTATCCTTTTGCTAGTAATATAACTGTAGAAACCCTTTGGATTTATTTTCACCTTACTTGCCAAAGCAACTTCATATCTTCTTTTAGCTTTTCTAATTTCTTTCTTAAGATTCTTTTTACATTCTTTATATTTCTCGAGCACCTCATTTACTCTATGCTGCCTATATTTATTGTAGATCTCTGTTTCCGAACCAAGTTTCCAATATCCCTTGAAAACCATGGCTCTCTCAAACTTTTAACCTTTCCTTTCAACCTAACAGGAACATAAAGATTCTGTACCCTCAAAATTTCTCCTTTAAATGATCTCCATTTCTCTATTAGATCCTTCCCATAAAACAAATTGTCCCAATCCACTCCTAAATCCTTTTGCATCTCTTCGAAGTTAGCCTTTCTCCAATCAAAAATCTCAACCCTGGGTCCAGACCTACCCTTCTCCATAGTTATATTGAAACTAATGGCATTGTGATCACTGGACCCGAAGTGCTCCCCAACACATTCCTCCGTCACCTGACCTATCTCATTTCTAACAGAAGAGTTTGGTACCTCTATATATTTCTGCAAAAAACTATCCTGCATACATTTTACAAATTACAAACCATCCAGCCCTTTTACAGAACGGGCTTCCCAGTCTATGTGTGGAAAATTAAAATCTCCCACAATCACAACCTTGTGCTTACTACAAATACCTGCTATCTCCTTACAAATTTGTTCCTCCAATTCTCGCTCCCCTTTAGGTGGTCTATAATACACCCCTATAAGTGTTACTACACCTTTTCCATTCCTCAATTTTACCCAAGTTGCCTCCCTAGATGAGCCCTCTAACTATCCTGTCAGAGCACCGCTGTAATACTTTCTTTGACAAGCAATGCAACACCTCCCCTCTTGTCCCTCTGATTCTATCACACCTGAAGCAACGAAACCCAGGTATATTGAATTGCCAATCACACGACTCCTGCAACCATGTTTCAATAGTAGCTGCAACATCATATTTCCACATTATCAATCCAGTGAACCTGGTCAGGTGTCAGGTCTCTCAGTGGGAGAGCATTTTGGAGATAATGATCATAATTCTATCTCCCTTACAATAGCATTGGAGAGAGATCAGAATAGACAAGTTAGAAAAGCATTTAATTGGAGTAAAAGGAATCATGGGGCTATCAGGCAGGAAACTGGAAGCATAAATTGGAAAGCAATGTTCTTAGGGAAAAGTACAGAAGGAATGTGGCCAATTTTCAAGAGATATTTGTGTGGAGTTCTACATATGTATGTTCCAATGAGACAGGGAAGTTATGGTAGGCTACAGGAACTGTGGTGTACAAAGTCTGTAATAAATCTAGTCAAGAAGAAAAGAAAAGCTGACAAAAAGTTCAAAGAGCTAGGTAATGATGGAGGTCTAGATTATAAGGCTAATAGGAAGGAGTTTAAGAAGGAAATTGGGCGAGCCAGAAGGGGCCATGAGAAGGCCTTGGTGGGCAGGATTACGGAGAACCCCAAGGCTTTCTACAAGTATGTGAAGAGGTAGAAGAATACGACCTGTCAAGTGTGCCTTTGGGAAAGTATGTATGGAACCGGAGGAAATAACAGAGGTACTTAATGAATACTATACTCAGTATTCACTATTGAAAAAGATCTTGGTGATTGTAGTGATGACTTCCAGCAGACTGAAAAGTTTGAGTATGTAGATATTAAGAAAGAGGATGTGCTGGAGCTTTTGGTAAGCATCAAGTTGGATAAGTCACCGGGACCGGATGAGAGGTACCCCATCCGTGGGAGGCAAGGGAGGAGATTGCTGAGCCTCTGGCAATGATCTTTGCATCATCAATTGGGACGGGAAAGGTTCCAGAGGATTGGAGGGTTGCGGATGTTGTTCCTTAATTCAAGAAAGGGTGTAGAGATAGCGCAGGAAATTATAGACCAGTGAGTCTTACCACAGTGGTTGGTAAGTTGATGGAGAAGATCCTGACAGGCAGGATTTATGAACATTTGGAGAAGTACAATATGATTAGGAATAGTCAACATGGCTTTGTCAAGGCCAGGTCGTGCCTTACGAGCCTGGTTGAATTTTTTGAAGATGTGAGTAAACGCATTGATGAAGGAAGAGCAGTAGATGTAGTGTATATAGATTTCAGCAAGGCATTTGATGAGGTACCCCATGCAAGGCTTATTGAGAAAGTAAGGAGGCATTGATTTCAAGGGGACACTGCTTTGTGGATGCAGAAGTGCCCACAGAAGGCAAAGAGTGGTTGTAGACAGGTCATATTCTGCATGGAGTTCAGTCACCAGTCAGTCTGGGACCCTTACTCTTTGTAATTTTTATAAATGACCTGGATGAGGAAGTGGAGGGATGGGTTAGTAAGTTTGCTGATGACACAAAGGTTGCAGGCTGTCGGAGGTTACAGCGGGACATTGATAGGAGGTAAAACTGGCCTGATAAGTGGCAGATGTTCAACCCAGATAAGTGTGAAGTGGTTCATTTTGGTAGGTCAAATATGATGACAGAATATAGTATTAATGGTAAGAGTCTTGGCAGTTTGGAGGATCAGAGGGATCTTGGGTTCCGAGTCCATAGGATGCTCAAAGCAGCTGCGCAGGTTGACTCTGTAGTTAAGAAGGCTTACAGTGTATTGGCCTTCATCAATGATGGAATTGAATTTCGAAGCCGAGAGGTAATGTTGCATCTATTGGACCCCGGTCAAAGCCCACTTGGAGTGCTGTGCTCAGTTCTGGTCGCCTCACTACAGGAAAGATGTCAAAGCCATAGAAAGGGTGTAAGAAGAGATTTACAAGGATGTTTCCTGGATTGGGGAGCATGCCTAATGAGAATAGGTTGAGTGAATTCGGCCTTTTCTCCTTGGAGCGGGGGAAGATGAGGTGAACTGATAGAGGTGTACAAGATGATGAGAGTCATTGATCGTGTGGATAGTCAGAGGCTTTTTCCCAGGGCTGAAATGGTTGTCACAAGAGAACACAGTGTTAAGGTGCTGAGGAGTATGTACAGAGGACATGTCAGGGGTAAGCTTTTTACTCAGAGTGGTGAGTGCGTGGAATGGGCTCCCGGCAACGGTGGTGGAGGCAGATACGATAGGGTCTTTTATGAGACTTTTGGACAGGTACATGGAGTTTAGAAGGGCTATAGGTAAACCTAGTAATTTCTAAGGTAGGGACATCTTTGGCACAACTTTGTGGGCCATAGACAAAAGATAGTAGGTGCAGGAGTAGGCCATTTGGCCCTTCTAGCCAGCACCGCCATTCACTGTGATCATGGCTGATCATACACAATCAGTACCCTGTTCCTGCCCTCTCCCCATATCCCTTGACCCTGCTATCTATAAGAGCTCTATCTAACTCTCTCTTGAAAGCATCCAGAGACTTGGCCTCCACTGCTTTCTGGGGCAGAGCATTCCACCACTCTCTGGGTGAAAAAGTTTTTCCACATCTCTTTTCTAAATGGCCCACCCCTTATTCTTAAACTGTGGCCTCTAGTTCTGGACTCACTCATCAGTGGGAACATGCTTCCTGCCTCCAGCATGTCCAATCCCTCAATAATCTTATATGTTTCAATCAGATCCCCTCTCATCCTTCTTAAATTCCAGTGTATACAAGCCCAGTCGCTCCAATCTTTCAGCATATGACATTCCCGCCATTCCGGGAATTCTTGTGAACCTACGCTGCACTCCCTCAATAGCAAGAATGTCCTTCCTCAAATTTGGAGACTAAAACTGCACACAATACTCCAGGTGGGGTCTCACCAGGGCCCTGTACAGCTGCAGAAGGACCTCTTTACTCCTATACTCAATTCCTCTTGTTATAAAGGCCAGCATGCCATTATTGTGGTCCTGTATTGTGCTGTAGGTTCTTACATTACTATGTTTCTAACTTCCCATGATTCAGGATATTTACAAGGACAAGTGTGTAAAAAGGGCCCATAGGATCAGTGGGGACCCAAGCCATCCCAACCATTATCTATTCCAGCTGCTACTTTTCGGGAAGCGGTACTGCAGCATGAAAGCTAGGACCAACAGGCCCTGGGACAGCTTCTTCCACCAGGCCATCAGACTGATGAACTCATGCTGACTTCAGTGTACTCTGTATTACGTCGACTGTTTTTATTATAAATTACTATGTTGCACATTGCACATTTAGATGGAGATGTAACATAGAGATTTTTGCTCCTCGTGTATGTGAAAGATGAAAGAAATAATGTCAATTCAATTCAATTCCTCATCTTACCATAGAACCATAGAACATTACAGCACAGAAACAGGCCTTTTGGCCCTTCTTGGCTGAGCCAAACCATTTTTCTGCCTAGTCCCACTGACCTGCACCTGGGCCATATCCTCCAAACCCCTCTCATCCATATACCTGTCCAAGTTTTTCTTAAATGTCAAAAGTGAGCCCGCATTCACCACTTCATCTGGCAGCTCATTCCACACTCCCACCACTCTCTGCATGAAGAAGCTCCCCCCCAATGTTCCCTTTAAACTTTTCCCCCTTCACCCTTAACCCATGACCTCTGGTTTTTTTCTCCCTTAGCCTCAGTGGAAAAAGCCTGCTTGCATTCACTCTATCTATACCCATCATAATTTTATACACCTCTATCAAATCACCCCTCATTCTTCTACACTCCAGGGAATAAAATC
Organism: Hypanus sabinus; assembly: GCF_030144855.1. Taxonomy (NCBI): domain Eukaryota; kingdom Metazoa; phylum Chordata; class Chondrichthyes; order Myliobatiformes; family Dasyatidae; genus Hypanus; species Hypanus sabinus. Next base: position 187,027,738 of record NC_082710.1, on the reverse strand, counting down.
CTAACCTATTCAACCTTTCTCTGTAACTCAGTTTCTCAAGTCCCAGCAACATCCTTGTTAACCTTGTCTGCACTCTTTCAACCTTATTAATATATTCCTGTAATTAGGTGACCAAAACTGCATACCACACTCCAAATTCGGTCTCACCAATGTCTTATACAACCTCACCATTACATTCCAACTCTTATACTCAGTACTTTGATTTATAAAGGCCAATGTACCAAAAGCTCTGTTTACAACCCTATCTATTCGTGACACCACTTTTAGGGAATTATGTATCTGTACTCCCAGATCATTCTGTTTGAATGCACTCCACAGTGTCCTACCATTTACCTTGTATGTTCTACCTTGGTTTGACCTTCCAAAGTGCAATACCTCACACTTGTCTGCATTAAACTCCATCTGCCATTTTTCAGCCCATTCCTCCAACTGGTCCAAACCCCTCTGCAAGCTTTGAAAACCTTCCTCGCTGTCCACCACACCTCCAATCTTTGTATCATCAGCAATTCAATTTGCCACATTATCATCCAGATCATTGATACAGATGACAAATAACAATGGACCCAGCACTGATCCCTGTGGCACACCACTAGTCACAGGCCTCCACTCAGAGTAGCAATCCTCCACTACCACTCTCCAGCTTCTTCCATTGAGCCAATGTCTAATCCAATTTACTACCTCTCCATGTAAACCTAGCGACTGAATCTTCCTAACTAACCTCCCATGCGGGACCTTGTCAAAGGCCTTACTGAAGACCATGTATACAACATCCACTGCCTTCCCTTCATCCACTTTCCTGGTAACTTCCTCGAAAAACTCTAATAGATTGGTTAAACATGACCTACCACGCACTAAGCCATGCTGACTTTTTCTAATAAGTCCCTGTCTATCCAAATACTTGTAGATCCTATCTCTTGTATTCCTTCCAATAATTGACCTACTACCGATGTCAAACTTAACGGCCTATAATTTCCCGGCTTACTTTTTGAGCGTTTTTTAAACAACGGAACTACATTCTCCAATCCTCCGGCACCTGAGCTGTGGATATCGATATTTTAAATATTTCTGCTAGGGCCCCTGCAATTTCAACACTAGTCTCCTTCAAGGTCTGAGGGAATAATACCCTGTCAGGTCCTGGGGATTTATCTACTCTGATTTGCCTCAAGACAGCAAGCACTTCCTCCTCTTCAATCTGTATAAGTTCCGTGACCTCCCTACTTGTTTGCCTTGTTTCCATAGACTCCATTCCGGTTTCCTTAGTAAATACAGATGCAAAAAATCCATTTAATATCTCTCCCATTTCTTTTGGTTCCATATATAGCCGACCACTCTGATCTTCAAGAGGAGCAATTCTATCTCTTACTATCCTTTTGCTCTTAACATACCTGTAGAAGCTCTTAGGATTATCCTTCACCCTGACTGCCAAAGCAACCTCATGTCTTCTTTTAGCCCTCCTGATTTCTTTCTTAAGTATTTTCTTACTCTTTTTATACTCATTTCTTCCCTGTTGCCTATACATGTTAAACAGCTCTCTCTTCTTTATCAGAGTTCCAATATCCTTCGAGAACCAAGGTTCCTTATTCTTATTCATTTTGCCTTTAAACAGGAACATACAAACTCTGCACTCTCAAAATTTCTCCTTCGAAGGCCTCCCATTTACCAATCACATCCTTGCCAGAGAACAATCTGTCCCAATCTACGCATTTTAGATCCTTTCTCATTTCTTCAAATTTGGCCTTTTTCCAGTTTAGAACTTCAACCCGAGGGCCAGATCTATCTTCATCCATGATCAAGTTGTAACTAGTGGTGTTATGATCACTGGAACCAAAGTGTTCTCCTACACTCACTTTCGTCACCTGTCCTAACTCATTTTCTAATAGGAGATCTAATATTGCATCCTCCTATATTGATCTATATATACATCTATATATTGATTTAGAAAACTTTCCTGAACACATTTCACAAACTCTAGCCCATCTAGACCTTTAACAGTATGGGAGTCCCAATCAATGTGTGGTGTGGAAAATTAAAATCTGCTACAATCACAATTTTCTGTCTCCTGCAGTTGTCTGTTATCTCTCTGCAGATTTGCTCCTCCAATTTTCGCTGACTATTGGGTGGTCTATAATACAACCCTACTAATGTGGTCAAACCTTTCCTGTTTCTCAGCTCCACCCAGATGGCTTCAGTAGACAAGCCCTCTAATCTGTCCTGCCGAAGCACTGCTGTAATATTTTCCCAGACTAGCAAAGCCACCCCCACCCCCACCCCACCTTCATCCCTCTCCCTCTATCACGTCTGAAACATCGGAACCCTGGAACATTGAGCTGCCAGTCCTGCCCCTCCTGTAGCCAAGTTTCAGTAATGGCTACAATGTCATAATGCCACGTGTCAATCCAGGCCCTCAGCTCGTCAGCCTTTCCCACAATACTCCTCGCATTGAAATATACACACCTCAGAAGATTATTACCACCACACACAACCTTTGTGACTTTGCATGAACTACTAACATCATTTATTTTTACCCCTGTTCCACTATCTACTCTGGCACTCTGGTTCCCATCCCCCTGCAAATCTATTTTAAACCCTCCCCAATAACACCAGCAAACCTCCCTGCAAGTATATTGGTCCCCTTGTAGTTCAGGTGTAACCCGTCTCTCTTGTACAGTTCCCACCTGATCCAGAAGAGGTCCCAATGATCTAGAAATCTGAAACCCTGCCCCCTACACCAGTTTCTCAGCCACGTGTTCATCTGCCAGAGCATCCTACTCTTAACCTCACTGGCACGTGGCACAGGCAGCAATCCGGAGATTACTACCCTCGAGGTCCTGTTTTTCAACTTCCTACCAAGCTTCTGTACTCACTCTTCAGGACCTCCTGACTCTTTCTACCTATGTCATTGGTACCAATGTGTACCACGACATCTGGCTGATTACCCTCCCACTTTAGAATGCTGTGCACACAATCAGAGGCATCCTTGACCCTGGCACCCGGGAGGCAACAAACCATCCGGGAGTCTCTGTCACGACTATAGAATCTCCTGTCTGTACCCCTGACTATGGAGTCCCCTATCACTACCGCTCTCCTCTTCTTCCTCCCTCCCTTCTGCACTGCAGAACCAGACTCAGTGCCAGAGATCCCACTGCCCCAGCTTGTCCCAGGTAAGCCATTCCCCACCCCACCAACATTATCCAGATCGGTATACCTGTTTTGGAGGGGAATGGCCACAAATGAACCCTGCACTAACTGCCCTTTCCCCTTCCCTTGCCTGACGGTAACCCAATTACCTGTGCCCTGTTCCTTAGGTGTAACTATCTCCCGGAAGCTACTATCTATAAACTGCTCAGTCTCCCAAATGATCTGGAGGTCATCAAGCTCCTGCTCCAGTTCCCTAATGAGGTCTGTTAGGAGCTGTAGCTGGATGCACTTCTTGCAGGTATCGTTGTAGGGACACTGGAGGTCTCCCTGACTTCCCACATCCTGCAAGAGGAGCACTCCAACATCCTGCCTGGCATATTCTCTAGTCTGAACAAAAAAAACAAAAACTTACCAGAACTTACCCTCGCCTCTGCCTGACTGAGCCAAAGCCGTCCCACTTCGACTCAGTCCACTCCAACGATGGCCGCTGTAAATGGCGCTCCTCCTTTTAAACCTCGGCACGCTATGTCACGTGTCTGTGCAGTCTAGCCTCTTTCCCCGATCAGTTAAAGAAAAGAAAAAAACGACCTTCCCTCCGCGTTGCTTCAGTCTTCCACTCTCAACCTCTTGCTTTGATTGAAAAGTTTCCCAGGAACCTTCCCCTGGTATAGGCAACTTCACACACTTCTGACCCCTGGCACTCACAAACTTCTAGCATTTTGCTCAAGCCTTCCGCAGTGAAGACTGATGAAAAATACTTATTCAGTTTATTTGCCATTTATAAATAAATATAAAATAAACGTTTGATGATTCTGAGTCTGTACGCGCTGGAATTCAGAAAGATGAGGGGGGGATCTCATTGAAAACTTTTGAATGTTGAAAGGCCTAGACCGAGTAGATGTAGAAAGGGTATTTCCCATGGTGGGAGAGTCTAGGACAAGAGGGCACAGTCTCAGAATAAAGGGGCACCCTTTCAAAACAGAGATGCAAAGAAATTTATTTAGCAAAAGGGTGGTGAATTTGTGGAAGTTGTTGCCACATGCAGCTGTGGCGGCCAGGTGATTGGGTATAGCTAAGGCAGAGATTGACAGGTTCTTGATTGGACATGGCATCAAAGATTATGGGGAGAAGGCAGGGATCTGGGGTTAAGGAGGAGAAAAGAAAACGATCAGTCATGATTGAATGGTGGAGCAGACTTGATGGGCCAGATGACCTAATTCTGCTCCTATGTCTTATGGTCTAAATATTTACTGAACTCTTACATTTAATTTCAGTACCATTGAGTGAAAACCCAGTCATCTATGGGCACCTTGGATATGGTGGTTATCTGGGATATATTGGGTACATAATCCTCATTGTGTTGTGCTGCCAGAGGAAGATACAAGCAAAGAAGTTGTCAACAGAGAGTGGTAAGAACACAGCAGAAGATGCAGACTAAATGCTCATAGAGTCAGTTGCATTTATACTGCATGGAGGAAAGCCCTGTGGTCCAGCTCATCCATGCTGAACAAGTTGACCACCTGAGCTTGACCCATTTACCTGAATTTGGCTCAAATCCCTCTAAATTTTTCCTCTTTGTATACATGTCTAAATGTCCTTTAATCTTTGCAGTTGTGCCTCTCTTGACCACTTCTTCTAACAGCTGGTGCACTTCAGTAGTGTATGCTTAGCAATTGCTTTACTCTCTATATACACATGACTATGGCTATGTGGCTAGGCATAGTTCAAATACCATCTATAAATTTTCTGACAATACAACCATTGTTGGTAGAATCTCAGATGGAGATGAGAGGGCATACAAGAGTGAGATATACCAACTCATGTAGTGGTGTCGTAGCAACATCCTGGCATTCAACGTCAGTAATATGAAAGAACTGACTGTGGACTTCAGGAAGGGTAAGACGGAGGAACATATCCCAATTCTCATTGAGGGATCAGAAGTGGAGAAAGTGAGCAGATTCAAGTTCCTAGGTGTCAAGAACTCTGAGGACCTAACCTGGTTCCAAAATATGGATGCAGTTATAAAGAAGGCAACACAGTGACTATACTTCATTTGAAGTTTGAAGAGATTTGGTATATCAACAAATATACTCAAAAACTTCTATAGATGTACTGTGGAGCACATACTGACAGGCTGCATCACTGTTTGGTGTGTGTGTGTGGGGGGGGGGGGGGTCTACTGCATAGGACCGAAAGAAGCTGCAGAGGGTTGTAAAGTTAGTCGGCTCCATCTTGGGTATCAGCCTACAAAGTATCCAGGATATTGTCAAGGAGTGATGTCTCAGAAAGGCAGTGTCCATTATTAAGGACCTCCAGCACCCAGGGCATGCCCCTTTCTCACTGTTACCGTCAGGGAGGAGGTACAGAAGCTTGATGGCACACTCAGCGATTCATGAACAGCTTCTTCCCCTCTGCCATCTGATTCCTAAATGGATATTGAACCCATCTCTTTTTTAATATGTATTATTTCTGCTTTTTGCATGATATTTAACCTACTCAATAAATGTATACCGTAATTCATCTATTTTTTATTATTATCATTTCTTCTATATTGTGTATTGTATTGAACTGCTGCTGCTAAGTTAACAAATTTCATTGCTCATGATGGTGATAATAAACCTGATTCTGATACCCACCACCCTCTGTATGAAAAACTTGCTACTTAGATCCCCATCAATCTTTCCACTCTTATCTTAAATCTAAATCCCTACAGTTTTAGACTCTGCCTGTTCTGGGAATAAGTCTGTGACCATTCAGCTAATTTTTGCTATTCATAATTTTATAAATATCTGTAAGGTCACCCTTCAGAATCCTATGCTCCAGGCAAATAGACCCTCGCCTATCTGATCTCTCCTTATAATTCAAGATCTCCGTTTTGGTAATGTCTTTATGAATTTTCTTCATCCTTTCCAGTTTAGTAGCATACTTCCTATAGCTAGTCACAGAGCTGAGTCCCGTGAGGGTCTAGGTACCATGTGATGACCAGTGGTACCAGTCACACAGTCTGATTGTGATTCACATTCTCTAGTTCTCTTCAACATCTTACATTTATCTTTTGATTTTGTTTCAGAAACAATTTATGAGAACAGCCATATAAGCAAACAGATGGCTCTTTCCAGCATGCATGACACCAAGATTTTGTGCAACATACCAAAGAGCAAGCAAAGCATGAGATAATGCAACCACATTTTCTCAGATCTTGCTGTTAAGGTACTGTTTGGAGATCTACTACTACTTGGCTTAATTTGCTGTACAGAGAAGAACATATGCCAATCATTACTGAAAACTCAAGGTTTGATTCTTTCAGCTCACATTCCTTGATGCATAATTCCTGTCAACATATGGCTTTACTCCAATCAAAGGAATTTTAGATACTGCTAATTTGACAGAAAAGCAGAAAGTTCTACAGAACTGTAGACACCATTGTTCATGCTATTGCAAATAAAATTCCCTTAATTAGAATTTATTCAACTAATAAAACTGCAAAAATAAGTTAGTGACCAACAAGATTCTATGATTGTGCTGTTTGTTAAGGCTTTAAAGACATCGGAGTGGAATTCGGTCATTTGGCCCAATCTCCTGCCTTCTCCCAGTGACACTTCACAGCTTTACTAATCAAGAACCCATAAACCTCCACTTTAATGACTTGGCCTCACTCTGATTGACCACACTCTGGCTAAAGAAATTAGAACATAGAAATCTACAGAACATTACAGGTCCTTCGGCCCACAACGTTGTGACAACTATGTAACCTACTCTAGAAATGGCCTAGAATTTCCCTAGCGCATAGCCTTCTATTTTTCTAAGCTCCATGTACCTATCTAACAGTCTCTTAAAAGACCCTATTGGATTCACCTCTACCATGCACCCACCACTTTCTGTGTGAAAAACTTACCTCTGACATCTCCATTGTACCTACTTCCAAGGAAAGATGATGAAGGGTCTTGGCCCGAAACATTGGCTACTCTTTTCTCACAGATGCTGCCTGACCTGCTGAGTTCTTCCAGTGTTGTGTACGTATTCTTTCTTACCATTAATAATATATTCCATCTTCAAATCTGACCTACCAAAATGAACCACTTCACACTTGTTTGGGTTGAATTCCATCTGCTTCTTCTCAGCCCAGTTCTGCATCCTATCAATGTCCTGTTTTAACTTTGACAACCCTTCAGACTATCCACAACACCCCAAACTTTTGTGTCATTAGCGAATTTACTAACCCACCCCCATCCTTTTACATCCTCATGCAGGTCATTTATAGAAATCACAACAGGAGGTCTCCCGGAACAGATCCCTGTGGGACACTACTGGTCACAGTCCTCCATGCAGAATACAAACCATTTACAGCCACTCTTTGCCTTCTGTGGGCAAGCCAATTCTGGATCCACAAAACATGGTCTCCTTGGATCCTATGCCTCATTACTTTCTGAACGAGCCTTTCATGGGGAACCTTATCAAATGCCTTACCACTCTAACTTCATCAATGTTTTTTGTTACATCCTCAAAGAATTCAGACTTGTAAGGCACGACCTGCTCTTGACAAATCTATGCTGACTATCCCTAATTGGATAATGTCTCTCCAAATGCTCATAAATCCTGCCTCTCAGGATCTTCTCCAACAACTTGCCCACCACTGAAGTAAGACTCACTGGTCTATAATTTTCTGGGTTATCTCTACTCCCTTTCTTGAACAAAGGAACAACATTTGCAAGCCTCCAACCCTCTGGTAGCTCTCCCATCCCTATTTGGCTTACTCATGGGATGGATATACATAAGTTATCATTATACGCAAATGACTTGTTATTATATATTTCTGATCCTGAGAAATCCATTCCTGCAGTTATATCATTGTTAGCTCAGTTTAGTAATTTTTCCGGGTATAAATTAAATCTTAATAAGAGTGAATTGTTTCCCTTAAATAGACAGATTCCAATTTATGGAAATTTACCTTTTAAATTAGTTAATGACTCTTTTATATACTTAGGGATTCAAATTACAAAAAACCATAAGGAGTTATTTAAGGTTAATTTTTTTACCCTTAATTGATCAGATTAAATGTTTGTTCACTAAATGGTCACCATTATCTTTATCTCTAACAGGTTGGATTAATGCTATTAAGATGATTATTTTACCCAAGTTTTTATATATATTTCAAGCGGTACCAATTTTTATTCCGAAATCTTTTTTTGACAATGTTGATTCAAAAATTTCCTCATATATATGGCAGAATAAAAATCCTAGATTAGGTAAAAAATATTTACAGAAGGCAAGAAGGGAAGGTGGATTGGCATTGCCTAATTTTAGATTTTGTTATTGGACAATGAATATCCGATATTTGATATGTTGGTTAAAGGATTGGGATTTATCTTTTAGTCCTCATTGGGTAAATCTGGAAACTAAATCTGTACAAGGATTTTCATTAGGTTCTATTTTAGGGACTTCTCTTCCCTTTGCTCTTTCTAATTTGCAGAAACGAATTGACAATCCGATAGTCAAACATACTTTATGTATATGGTTTCAATTTTGGAAATTTTTTGGGTTGAATCAATTTGTTTTAACTATTCCTATTGTATCCAATTTCTTTTTTCATCCTTCTATTATAGACCAAGCTTACTCAGCTTGGAAGACTAAAGGATTACTATGATTTTCTGACTTATTTTTGGATAATTGTTTTATGTCTTTTGAACAATTATCTAATAAATATAATTTGCCTAGATTTCATTTTTTTTTAGATATTTACAGATTAGGAATTTCTTAAACACTGTACTTCCTACCTTTCCAAATTTTGAGCCTTTGGGTATTTTGGAGAATTTGTTAGAACTAAATCCTTCTCAGAAAGGTGTAATATCAAAACTTTACAATATAATTATGAAAATACATTCAGAGGCCTTCTATAAAATTAAAAATGATTGGAAGAGAAATTAACTTTATTATCCCTACTGAGAATTGGGATAAAATTCTTCAATTAGTTAATTTATCATCTATATGTGCTAAACATTTATTAATAGTTTAAAGTTGTGCACAGGGCTCATATGTCCAAGGATAAATTGGCTCATTTTTATTCCTATATAAATCCTATTTGTGACATATGTCATTCTGAGATAGCGTCTTTAACTCATATGTTTTGGTTATGTCTGCTTTTGAAAAAATATTGGAAAGACATTTTCGATATTATTTCCACGGTATTGAACATTCATTTACAACCTCATTCTATTACTGCAATTTTTGGTTTACCAATGATGGACTCAATCCATTTATCTTCTTCTGCTTGTCGGATGATTGCATTTCTTACATTAATGGCTAGAAGATCTATTTTGTTGAATTGGAAAGAAATTAATCCCCCTACCATATTTCATTGGCTTTCTCAAACTTTGTTATGTCTAAATTTGGAGAAAATTTGAAGTGTTGTATTTGACCCTTCTATTAATTGTGAAAAGACATGGAGACCATTTATTCAATATTTTCATATGATGTAATTTGACCTGTTCCAATCCTATTCGTTTTTTTGGTTTTGATTCTACATACGTTAAGAGGATTGGAGTTGGTGATACCGATGATTTTGTACTTTTTTAATAGATACTATAAACAGCCCATTATTTTATATATTTTTTTCCTTTTCTTTTTTTTCTCCTTTTTTTTCTCTTTATTAGTGTTAGGTTGTTAGATTAGTTTTTTCTTAGGGTTAATTTTTTTTTCTTTTTCTCTTTTTTTAAATATATGATATATCTAGTTTTATTCTGTTTATATGATATTTGTATTATTCATGACTTGGGAAGACTTAACTTTACTGTAATTATTGCTTGTGTATCCTTTCATGTTCAGTGTAACTTTGTAAGTTTGTAATCCCACTATCTACGTATTAATCTTATCATGTTGATATTAATAATAATATTAAAGAGATTGAAAAAGACCTTTAGTTGTAGTCTCAATGAATCTCAGTGCAAAAAGGCTGCCTGCATTTACCCTATCTATACCTCTCATAATTTTGTCTACCTCAATCAAATCTCCGCTCAGTCTTCTACATTCCAAGCAATGAAGTCCTAACCTATTCAACCTTTCCACTGGGCTTTATCCACTGAAGTTTCAGAGTAACAGTTCAGCATGGACTAGAAGAGATGAAAGGTCTTTATCTGAGCTGAGGTGCTCTTTGTATTTATGACTCTACATTCTCTACCTAGTTAACTAATGCAGGTATCTTATTTGACTCCCCCCGCCAGCATAGTTATGCTGCTGCCTTCAGTATTCAATTCTCCAATGGCATTATTATTTATTTATGAGATGCTACAGCTTGGATTTATCTTTGCAGTTTTTCATCATTCTGTGTACAGATGTAAATTTGACAAAGGTACCTCTTCAATTCCTTGACTGCTCTATTATATAAAAATTTCCAGGTGATCAAATAAACCAAAGAAAGATGAGAGAGGAAATATTAAAGAAAGATGAGAAGCTGCATGATAGTAGAACAATGTAAAACTTGTTTATTTTATGAAGTCGTTACAAGTAACACTTTACTAAATTCACCAAAGAATATAGCACAATCAGGCTGCTAAATTAAGATGCATAATCCCATGTCTCCTTCAGCAATGAAATGACAAGTGTTCAGTGTAGTACACACAATGAATGTGAAGATATTCAACCGTACATTTACCAGACAGAATACACAACTCCACAGGTGAAAGATGGTTGGGACTAAATCATCTCGACAGGTCCAGCAGGATGCAGAAAAGGACACTGGATTTAATATGAAACAATGATCACAAACACATATCTCCATCATATGTTATAGAACTTAGAACACAGAATAGTACGGCACAGTACAGGCCCTTCAAACCCACAATGTTGTGATGACCCTTAAACCCTGCCTCCCATATAACCCCTCACCTTAAATTCCTCCATATACCTGTCTAGTAGTCGCTTAAATTTCACTAGTGTATCTGCCTCTACCACTGACTCAGTGTATTCCACACACCAACCACTCTCTGAGTGAAAAATCTTCCTCTAATATCCCCCTTGAACTTCCCTCCCCTTACCTTAAAGCCATGTCCTCTTGTACTGAGCAGTGGTGCCCTGGGGAAGAGGTGCTGGCTGTCCACTCTATCTATTCATCTTAATATCTTGTATACCTCTATCATGTCTCCTCTCATCCTCCTTCTCGCCAAAGAGTAAAGCCATAGCTTCCTTAATCTCTGATCATAATCCATACTCTCTAAACCAGGCAGCATCCTGGTAAATCTCCTCTGTACCCTTTCCAATATCTCCAGATCCTTCCTATAGTGAGGCGACCAGAACTGGACACAGTGGTTAGTGTGGCCTAACCAGAGTTTTATAGAACTGCATCATTACATCGCGACACTTAAACTCTACCCCTTCGATTTATGAAAGCAAACATTCCATATGCTTTCTTAACTACCCTATCTATCTGTGAGGCAACTTTCAGGGATCTTTGGACATGTATCCCCAGATCTCTCTGCTCCTCCACACTACCAAGTATCCTGCCATTTACTTTGTACCCTGCCTTGGAGTTTGTCCTTCCAAAATGTACTACCTCACACTTCTCTGTGTTGAACTTCATCTGCCACTTCTCAGCCTACTTATAACCATATAACAATTACAGCACGGAAACAGGCCATCTTGGCCCTTCTAGTCCGTGTAGAAAGCTTACTCAGCTAGTCCCACTGACCCGCACTCAGACCATAACCCTCCATTCCTTTCCTGTCCATATACACTGTTGAATCCATTTTACTACTTCAATATTAATACCTAACGATTGAACCTTCCTAACTAACCTTCCGTGCGGAACCTTGTCAAAGGCCTTACTGAAGTCCATATAGACAACATCCACTGCTTTACCCTTGACAACTTTCCTAGAAAACTTTTCAAAAAATTCAGTAAGCTTTGTCAAACATGACCTTCCATGCACAAATCCATGTTGACCGTTCCTAATTAGACGCTGTCTATCCAGATAATTATACATACCATCTCTAAGAATACTTTCCATAAATTTACCCACCACTGACGTCAAACTGACAGGCCTATCATTGCTAGGTGTACTCTTAGAACCCTTTTTAAGCAATGGAACCACATGAGCAATACGCTAATCCTCTGGCACCATCCTCGTTTCTAATGATATTTGAAATATTTCTGTCAGAGCCCCTGCTATTTCTACACTGACCTCCCTCAAGGTCTTAGGGAATATACTGTCAGGATCCGGAGATTTATCCACTTTTATATTCCTTGAAAGCGCCAGTACTTTCTCTTCTTTAATTGTCATAGTTTCTATAACTTCCCTACTTGTTTCCCTTACTTTACACAATTCAATATCCTTCTCCTTAGTGAATACTGAAGAAATTGTTCAAAATCTCCCCCATCTCTTTCGGCTCCACACATAGCTGTCCACTCTGATTCTCTAAGGGACAATTTTATCCCTCACTATCCTTTTGCTATTAATATAACTGTGGAAACCCTTCAGATTTATTTTCACCTTACTTGCCAAAGCAACCTTGTATCTTCTTTTAGCTTTTCTAATTTCTTTCTTAAGATTCTTCTTACATTCTTTATATTCTTCGAGCACCTCATTTACTCCATGCAGCCTGTATTTATTGTAGATATCTCTCTTTCTCCTGACCAAGTTTCCAATATCCCTTGAAAACCAACAGGAACATATTCTGTACCCTCAAAATTTCACCTTTAAATTACCTCCATTTCTCTATTACATCCTTCCCATAAAACAAATTGTCCCAATCCACTCCTTCTAAATCCTTTCGCATCTTCTCAAAGTTAGCCTTTCTCCAATCAAAACTCTCAACCCTGGGTCCAGTCCTATCCTTCTCCATAATTATATTGAAACTAATGGCATTGTGATCACTAGGCCTGAAGTGCTCCCCAACACATAACTCTGTCACTTGACCTATTTCATTCCTTAACAGAAGATCCAACACTGCCCCTTCTCTAGATGGTACCTCTATGTATTGCTGCAAAAAACTACCCTGCACACATTTTACAAACTCCAAACCATCCATCCCTTTTACAGTATGGGCTTCCCAGTCTATGTGTGGAAAATTAAAATCTCCCACAATCACAACCCTGTGCTTACTACAAATATCTGCTATCTCCTTGCAAATTTGCTCTTCCAATTCTCGCTCCCCATTAGGTGGTCTATAATACACCCCTATAAGTGTTACTACACCTTCCCCATTCCTCAATTCCACTCAAATAGTCTCCCTAGAGAAGCCCTCTAATTTATCCTGCCAGAGCACAGCTGTAATATTTTCTCTGACAAGCAACTCAACACCTCCCCTTCTTGTCCCTCTAATTCTATCACACCTGAAGCAATAGAATCCAGGAATATTTAGTTGCCAATCACACCCCTCCTGCAACCATGTTTCACTAATAGCTACAACATCATATTTCCATGTATCAATCCATGCTCTAACATCACCCAGCTTTCTTACAATGCTCCTAGAATTAAAATAAATGCATTTAAGAAATTCTCCACCTCTTCCTTTCTGTTTATCTCTAACAGTACAAAGAACTTTACTGTCTTCTTTTTTTCTCCTTCTCCCATACATCTGTTCCTACACTCTGGTTCCCTTCCCCCATTGTATCTAGTTTAAATTCACTTGAGCCTCTCTAGCAAACCTATCTGCAAGAATATTTGTCCCCCTCCAGTTCAAATGTAAACTGTCCCGTCGGAACAGGTCCCACCTCCCCTGGAAAACTGCCCAATTATCTATAAATCTGAAGCCCTCCCTCCTGCACCATGTCTTCAGCCATGTGTTGATCTCCACTATCTTACTATTTCTAAACCCACCTGCATGTGGCACTGGTAGCAATCCTGAGATTGATATCCTGGATGTCCTGTCCTTTAACTTGGCACCTAGCTCCCTAAACTCACCTTTCAGGGCCTCCTCACTCTTCCTACCCACATCATTGGTCCCTACATGGACCATGACATCCGGCTGCTCACTCTCCCTCTTGAGAATACTGAGAACTCGATCCGAGATATCACGGACCCTGGCACCAGGGAGACAACAGACCATCCGGGATTCTCAATCTCTTCCACAGAACCTCCTATCTGTCCCCCTAACTATCAAATCCCCTATCATTACTGCTCTCCTCTTTTTCCTCCTTCCCTTCTGAGCTGAGGGTCCAGTCTCGGTGCCAGAGACTCAACCACCTCAACTTGTGCCTGGTAGGTCGTCCCCACCAACAGTATCCAAAGTGGTATACTTATTGTTGATGGGAATGGCCACAGGGGTGCTCTGCTCTTCCTGTCTATTCCCCTTCCCTCTCCTGACAGTCACCCAACTACCTGTCTCCTGACACCTTTCATGCACCTTTCTTACAATGCTCCTGGCATTAAAATAGATGCATTTAAGTAACTCTCCCCCTCTTACTCTCTGTTTATCCCTAATGGTGCAAACAACTTTATTATCCTTTTCTTCCTTCTCTCCTACATTTTCGGTCTGAGTGCTCCCCTTCTCAGTCACCTGCCTATCCTCCCTCACACTCTGCCTACAAGCTTTCTCTACTTGTGAACCTCCTCTCTCCTAGTCTCATCAATCTGATTCCCACCCCTCAACCAATTTAGTTTAAAATCTCTTCAGTAGCATTTACAAATCTCCCCGCCAGGGTATTGGTCCCCTTAGGATTCACATGCAACCCATCCTTTTTGTATAGGTCACCTCCTCAAAGAACGATATCAGGCTTGTTAGACACGATCTGCCCTTCACAAAGCCATGCTGACTGTCCCTGATCAGACCATGATTCTCTAAATGTCCATAGATCCTATCTCTAAGAATCTTTTCCAACAGCTTTCCCACCACAGACGTAAGGCTCACTAGTCTATAATTACCGAGACTATCCCTACTACCTTTTTTTGAACAAGGGGACAACATTCGCCTCCCTCCAATCCTCCGGTACCATTCCCATGGACAATGAGGACATAAAGATCCTAGTCAGAGGAGCAGCCTGGGGAATATTCCATCAGGCCCCGGGGACTTATCCATCCTAATTTATTTTAACAACTCCAACACCTACTCTCCCTTAATATCAACATGCTCCAGAATATCAACCTCATTCATATTGTCCTCACCATCATCATGTTCCCTCTCATTGGTGAATACCGAAGAGAAGTATTCATTGAGTACCTTGCTCACTTCCTCAGCCTCCAGGCACATCTTCCCACCTTTATCTCTAACCGGTCCTACCTTCACTCCTATCATCCTTTTGTTCTTCACATAATTGAAGAATAATTGGGGTTTTCCTTTACTCTACTCACCAAGGCCTTCTCATATCCCCTTCTTGCTCTCCTCAGCCCCTTCTTAAGCAACTTTCTTGCTAGCCTATATTCTTCAATAGACCCATCTGATCCTTGCTTCCTAAACCTCATGTTTGTTGCCTTCTTCCACCTGACTAGATTTTCCACCTCACTTGTCATCTATGGTTCCTTCACCCTACCTTTCTTTATCTTCCTCACTGGGACAAATTTATCCCTAATGTCCTGCAAGAGATCCCTAAACATCGACCACATGTCCATAGTACATTTCCCAGCAAAAACATCATTCCAAGTTCTAGCCTCATAGCCTCATAATTTGACCTTCCCAATTAAAAATTTTCCTGTAATCTCTGATGCTATCTTTTTGCATGATAATGCTAAAGGCCAGGGAGCAGTGGTCAATGTCCCCCAGATACTCACCCACTGACAGATCTGTGACCTGACCCGGTTTGTTACCTAATAATAGATAGAGTTGACCTAGTCGGCCTGTCAGCGTACTGTGAAAGGAATCCTTCCTGGACATGCTTAACAAACTCTGCCCCATCTAAACCCTTGGAACTAATCAGGTGCCAATCAATATCAGGGAAGTTAAAGTCACCTATGATAACAAACCTGTTATTTTTGCACCTTTCCAAAATCTGCCTCCCAATCTGCTCCTCGGTATCTCTGCTACTACCAGGGGGCCTATAGAATACTCCCAATAGAGTAACTGCTCCCTTCCTGTTCCTGACTTCCACCCATACTGACTCAAAAGAGGATCCTGCTACATTACCCACTCTTTCTGTAGCTGTAATAGTATCCCTGACCAGTAATGCCACCTCTCCTCCCCTTTTTCCTTCCTCTCTATCCTTTTAAAGCACTGAAATCCAGGAATATTGAGAATCCATTCTTGCCCTGGTGCCAGCCAAGTTTCTGAAATGGCCACTACATCATAATTCCATATATGATGTAGGTGAAAGTAAATCCGAAAGGTTTCTACAGTTATATTAAAAGCAAAAGGATAGTGAGGGATAAAATTGGCCCCTTAGAGAATCAGAGTGGTCAGCTATGTGTGGAGCCGAGGGAGATGGGAGAGATTTTGAACGATTTCTTCTCTTCAGTATTCACTAAGGAGAAGGATATTGAATTGTGTAAGGTGTGGGAAACAAGTAAGGAAGTTATGGAACCTATGACAATTAAAGAGGTGGAAGTACTGGCGCTTTTAAGAAATTTAAAAGTGGATAAATCTCCAGGTCCTGACAGGATATTCCCCAGGACCTTGAGGGAAGTTTGTGTAGAAATAGCAGGAGCTCTGACGGAGATCTTTAAGATGTCATTAGAAATGGGGATTGTGCTGGAGGATTGGCGTATTGCTCATGTGGTTCCATTGTTTAAAAAGGGTTCTAGAAGTAAGCCTAGCAATTATAGACCTGTCAGTCTGACATCAGTGGTGGGTAAATTAATGGAAAGTATTCTTAGAGATAGTATTAATAATTATCTGGATAGACAGGATCTGATTAGGAGTAGCCAGCATGGATTTGTGCGTGGAAGGTCATGTTTGACAAACCTTATTGAATTTTTTGAAGAAGTTACAAGGAATGTTGATGAGGGTAAGGCAGTGGATGCAGTCTATATGGACTTCAGCAAAGCCTTTGACAAAGTTCCACATGGAAGGTTAGTTAAGAAGGTTCAGTTGTTAGGTATTAATGCTGGAGTAATAAAATGGATTCAACAGTGGCTAGATGGGAGATGCCAGAGAGTAGTGGTGGATAATTGTTTATCGGGATGGAGGCCGGTGACTAGCGGGGTGCCTCAGGGATCTGTTTTGGGCCCAGTGTTGTTTGTAATATACATGAATGATCTGGATGATGGGGTGGTAAATTGGATTAGTAAGTATGCCGATGATACTAAGGTAGGAGGTGTTGTGGATAATGAGGTGGGTTTTCAAAGCTTGCAGGGAGATTTATGCCGGTTAGAAGAATGGGCTGAATGTTGGGAGATGGAGTTTAATGCTGAGAAGTGTGAGGTTCTACATTTTGGCAGGAATAATCCAAATAGAACATACAGAGTAAATGGTAGGGCATTGAGGAATGCAGTGGAACAGAGGGAAACACGAGGGGGCATTTCTTTACTCAGAGAGTGATAGCTGTGTGGAATGAGCTTCCTGTAGAAGTAGTAGAAGCCAGTTCAGTTGTGTCATTTAAGGTAAAATTGGATAGGTATATGGACAGGAAAGGAGTGGAGGGTTATGGGCTGAGTGTGGGTAGGTGGGACTAGGTGAGATTAAGAGTTTGGCACGGACTAGGAGGGCCGAGATGGCCTGTTTCCGTGCTGTGATTGTTATATGGTTATATGGTTACATGTTTTCTCCTTTTTCTCCTCCCCTTTTTCCCCCTCTCCATATCTCTTAAAACACTGAAACCCAGGAATATTGAGAATCCATTCTTGCCCTGGTGCCAGCCAAGTCTTTGTAATGGCCTCTGCATCATAATTCCATGTATGTATCCAAGCTCTCAGTTCATCACCTTTGTTCCTGATGCTTCTTGCATTGAAGCATATGCACTTTAGCTCTTCTACCTTACTAACCTTACACCCTTTATTCTGCTTCTCTTCCCTCAAAGCCTCTTTATATGTTAGATCTGGCTTTACTCCATGCATTATACTTGCAGTTCTCCCATCTCTTCCACCTTTATCCTCTCCACCTCACTATCTGCTCTAACACTCTGGTTCCGCTCCCTCTGCAAATCTAGTTTAAAACCCCTGGATCAGCACTAGCAAGCCATCCTGCAAGGATGTTAGTCCCCCTCCAGTTCAGGTGCAACCCATCCCGTTGGAACAGGACCCACCTTCCCTGGATCAAGGCCCAATTGTCCAG
This sequence comes from Hypanus sabinus, assembly GCF_030144855.1. Taxonomy (NCBI): domain Eukaryota; kingdom Metazoa; phylum Chordata; class Chondrichthyes; order Myliobatiformes; family Dasyatidae; genus Hypanus; species Hypanus sabinus. Next base: position 187,009,469 of record NC_082710.1, on the reverse strand, counting down.
AAACATGAAGCCTCCCTCCTGTACCAACTCCTTAGCCACGTATTTAGCTGCATTATCTTCGTATTTCTAGCCTCACTAGCACATGGCATGGGTAGCAATCCCAAGATTGCAAACTTGGAGGTCCTGTCCTTCATCTTTGCACCTAACTCCCTAAACTCTCTTTGTAGGACCTCCTCTTTCTTCTTATCCATGTCATTGGTCCCAACATGGACCACGACATCTGGTTGCTCATCCTCCTACTTGAGAACACTGAGAATTCGATCCGAGACATCATGGACCATGGCACCAGGGAGGCAACAGACCATCTGGGATTCTCAATCTCACCCACAGATACTCTTATCTGTCCCCCTAACTATCGAATCCCCTATCACTACTGCTCTCCTCTTTTCCCTCCTGCCCTTCTGAGCTGAGGGTCCAGTGTCGATGCCAGAGATGCGACCACTGCAACTTGCCCCTGTCCACCAACAGTATCCAAAAAGGTATACTTATTATTGATGGGAACGGCCACAGGGGTGCTCTGTTCTTTCTGTCTATTCCCTTCCCTCTTCTGACAGTCACCCAGTTACCTGCCTCCTTACTTTTAGGGGTGCCTGTCTCCCTGAAACTCCTGTCTATTTCTGCCTCTGCCTCATGAATGACCTGAAGTTCATCCAGCTCCAGCCCCAGTTCCTTAAGTTGGTTTGTCAGGAGCTGCAGCTGGATGCACATTTTACAGGTGTATCAACAGGGACAATTGGGCTGTCCCTGAATTCCCACATACTGCAAACGGAGAACTCGACTGCCCTAACTGCTGCATCCATTACCTACTTCTAAGTTAATTAGATTAATTAAAGGAGCTTACCCAGCCTCACCTCACTGGGAGCAAGCTCATCCTCAGCCTCTGTTCGCCGATGCTTCTCGAGCCAAAGCCTTCCTACTCTGTGTCCAACTACTCTGTTGCCTGCTCTGTTAAGACGCTCACTTTTTAAACTCTCCCACTGTTCTCACAGGCCGACCATCACGTGCTTGCGTAGTTGTGCCCTGTTATAACTGCCGAAGAAATGACCTTCCCCTCTCAATCTGCTTGCTTTTTAAGTTCTCCTGCTGTTCTCACAGGCCAGCCTTCACACGCTTGTGCAGTCATGCCCCTTTCAAACTGCTGAAAAAATGACCCTCGTAGTTTATACAGGTGCTTTTTCCTGTGATCTTACAACAGACATTTTAGAACATAGAAACCTACAGCACATTATGGGCTCTTGGGCCCACAATGATGTGTCGTCCATGTAACCTGTTCTAGAAACTGCCTAGAATTTTCCTACTGCTTAGCCCTCTATTTTTCTAAGCTCCATGTACCTATCTAAGTCTCTTACAAGACCCTATTGTATCTGCTTCCATCACCACTGCCAGCAGTGCATTCCATGATCCACCACTCTCTGTGTGATAAACTCACCTTGTCCTTACTTCCAAGCACCTTAAAACTATGGCTCCTTGTGTTAGCCATTTCAGCTCTGGGAAAAAGCATGGCTATCCACATGATTAATGCCTCTCATCATCTTATAAACCTCTATCAGGTCATCTCTCATCCTCTGTTGCCCAAGGAGAAAATGCCAAGTTCACTCAACCTACTCTGAAAATGCATGCTCCCCAATCCAGGCAACACCTTTGTAAATCTCCTCTGCACTCTATCTATAATTTCTCCAATAATTTATTTGTTACTTTATACATTTACATTGTGCCTTGATTTTACAAATTGAAAGTTTATGCTTCAGTAATTTACCTTATAATTGTGAGCTAAGATTCTTCATTTCTGCTTTGTCTGTACCGTTTTACCTCTTTCAACTTGACATAGTTTCTTCGTAGTTTAAAAGCTGTGAACATAACAATTACAATTATTCAGTCGGTGAAGCTGAAATGTTTCTACCACATGATATAGGCATTTTCCCTTTCCAATGCATTGACTGCTTTGAAAAATCCTTGCAATTTCATTAAAAAGACAGTTTGTCAGTTACAACACCAGAAGACTCACTAAGAAGGCCATGACCTCCTTGGAGCGGCAGAAGATGAGAGGTAACCTGAAAGAAGTGTATAAGATGATGAGAGGCATTGATCGTGTGGATTTTCAGAGGCTTTTTCCCAGGGCTGAAATGGCTAACATGAGAGGGCACAGTTTTAAGGTATTTGGAAGTAGGTACAGAGGAGATGTCAGGAGTAGGGTGGGGAGTGTGTGGAATAGGCTGCTGGCGACAGTGGTGGAGGTGGATACTAAGGGGTCTTTTAAGAGATTCCAGGATAGGTATAAGGAGCTTAGGAAAATAGAGGGCTATGGGTCATCTCTGAAGTACACGTTTGTCACAGCATTGTGGACTGAAGGGCCTGTATTGTGCTGTAGGTTTTCTCTGCTTCTATGACAGTATGGAACTTGAGGAGCCAGCGCAAGTGGTACATGAAGCTCGATATCAAAGCTTAAGAGTAGTTTGGACAGTGGGGGGCTGACAGGGCTATGGGGAGTAGGTAGTTTAAATAGTTTGGCACAGACTGGATGGGCCAAAGGACCTATTTTTGTGCTGTACTTTTCTATGATTCTAAGAGCATAAGATTTACCAGAAAGAGGAGGAGCTTAGAAGGAGACAATGGCGCCTAACTCTCCTTCGCTTGTGTCTTTGGAAACAGCTCAATTTCTAACTTTAATATCTCTATTTTTTCCCTATCAGGGTTCTTTTGAAGAACCTGACCTGGAGTTGCACACTGACTTCAGTTCTTTGCGGGAATGGGACCAGCTCTTGGGGTTTCACGAAATGCCAAGAATGCAGCCTAAGAGATTAGCTTACCTTTGGAGTTCCGGGATCCCGTGGCTCTGGGGACGGGCAGACAGAATGTCACTGTCCCAGCAGGAAATCGGTGTGTTGTGGGAGATGGAAGATCTCCGGCTGTGTACCCAGAGACCTGAGGTCTTCGGAAAAAGCGATGCAATGGACTTTTAACATTGAAAATCAGCAAGTTATTTGTTATGTCTCCCCTCTTGCTGTGAAATGGGGACAGCTTTTCTCTTATTAGGGAGAGAGAGAGAGCCTGCGGTATGTCAACTACTGGGTGAACGCGTAGTCTTTGGGGTACTGCAATTCTGTTTCTTTGCTGTTGCGTTGCTGCATGCTTGAGTGCTCAGCGAGGGGTACCAATGCTTTTTTTGTTGGTGCGGAAGGGGGGATCGTTTCTTTGCTGCTGCTTATGAGTAGGAGGGACGGGAGCTGTGGGGTTCTAACATTTAACTATCATTCATTCTTTGGGGCATTCTTCTGTTTTCGTGGACTGTTGTGAAGAGAAAACATTTCATATATAATATACATTTCTCTGACATTAAATGTACCTTTGAAACCTTTGATATAGAATCAGAATTAGGTTATTTGGCCTATCAAGTCTGCTCCACCATTTCATCATGCCTGATCCATTTCCTTCCCGGTCCCAATCTCGTGCCTTCTCTCCATATCCCTTCATGCTATGAATCTATCAGTCTCTTCCTTAAAAAGAGACTTGGCCTCTACAGCTGCTTGTAGCAAAAATTTCATAGATTCACCACTCTGGCTAAAGAAATTCTCCTCACCTCCATTTTAAATGGCTATCTCTCTATTCTGAGGTTGTGTCCTCTGGTCTCAGACACCTACACCACAGGAAACATCCTCTCCACATCCACTTTATTGAACATTCGATAGGCTTCAATGAGATCCACCCCTTTTTCTTCTGAATTCCAGAGACGACAGACAGACACAGAGCTATCAAACACTCCTCATATGATAATCTTTTTAATAATCTTGATAATCCTGGAATCATTTTCATGACTTCCTTTAAATGCTCTCCAATATCACCTCATCCCTTCTAAGAGGCCCAAAACTGCTCACAATACTCCAAGTGAGGCCTCACCAGTGCTTTATATAACCTCAACATTACATCCTTGCTTTTATATTCTAATTCTCTTGAAATGAGTGCTCACATCGAATTTGCCTTCCTCACCACAGATTCAACCTGCAAATTAAGGAATCCTGCATAGGAACTCCCAATTCCCCTTGCACCTCAGAATTCTGAATTTACTTTTCACTTTGAAGAGTCTCTACCGAAGTGCATGACCATACAATTCCTGACACTGTTTTCCATCTGCCACTTCTTTGCTCATTTTCCTAATCTATCTAAGTCCTTCCTCAAAATTACCCACCTTCCACATATCTTCGTATTGTCTGCACACCTGGACACAAAGGCATCAATTCTGTCATCCAACTCATGGACATACTGCTTAATGTAAAAAGAACTGGTCTCAACACAGACCCATGTGCAACACCACTAGTCACTGGCAGCCAACCAGATAAGGCATCCTCAGCAACATGCACAACATGCTGGAGGAACTCAGCAGGTTAGGCAGCATCCATGGAAATGAGCAGTCAATGTTTCGGGCTGAGACCCTTCGTCAGGACTGAATAGGGAGGGGGCAGGGAGAAGTACCAGAGGATTGGAGGATTGCAAATGTTGTTCCCTTGTCCAAAAAAGGGAGTAGAGATAACCCAGGAAATTATAGACCAGTGAGTCTGTTATTTCCAGTGGTGGGCATGTTGCTGGAGAAGATCTTGAGATTTATGAGCATTTGGATAGACATTATCTGATTAGAGATAGTCAGCATGGCTTTGTCAAGAGTAGGTTGTGCTTTATGAGCCTGATTGAATTCTTTGAGGATGTAACAAAACACACTGATGAAGGTAAAGCAATGGATGTAATGTATATGGATTTCAGTAAGGCATTTGATAAGGTTCCCCATGCAAGGCTCATTCAGAAAGTAATGAGCATGGGATCCAAGGGGACCTTGCATTGCGGATCCAAAATTGGCTTGCCCACAGAAGGCACAGGGTGGTTGTGGATAGTTCATATTCTGCATGGAGGTCAGTGACCAGTAGTGTTCCTCAGGAATCTGTTCTGGGACCCCTCCTCTTTGTGATTTTTATAAATGACCTGGATGAGGAAGTGGAGGGATAAGTTAATAAGTTTGCTGATGACAAAAAAGTTAGGAGTATTATGGATAGTGTGGAGGGCTGTCAGAAGTTATAGCGGGATATCAACAGAATGTAAAACTGGGCTGAGAAGTGGCAGATGGAGTTCAACCCAGGGAAGTGTGAAATGGTTCACTTTGGTAGGTCAAATGTGAAGACAGGATACAGTATTAAAGGTAAGACCCAGGGCAGTGTGGAGGATCAGAGATCTTGGGGTCCATGTCCATAGGACACTCAAAGTGTTGCTAAGAAAGTGTATAGTGTGTTGGCATTCATCAACCATGGGACTGAGTTCAAGAGCCATGAGGTAATGTTACAGCTATATAAGACCTTGGTCAGACCCCACTTGGAGTACTGTGTTCAGTTGTGGTCACCTCACTACAGGAGTGGTGGATACTATAGAGGGAGTGCAGAGGATATTTACAAGGATGTTGCCTGAATTGGAGACTGTGCCTTATGAGAATAGGTTGAGTGAATTTAGCTTTTCTCCTTGATTCGATGAGAGGTAACCTGATAGGAGTATCGAAGGTGATGAGAGGTATCGACTGTGTGGATAGTCAGAGGCTTTTTCCCAAGGCTGAAATGGCTAAAAATAGGGGGCATAGTTTTAAGGTACTTGGAAGTAGGTACAGAGGGGATGTCAGGGGTAAATTCTTGACACAGAGAGTGGTGGATGCGTGGAATATTTCCAGAAGACATTTTATCAGGTGCTGCATAAAAGACTTATCCAGAAGATAAAGATGCACAGAGATGGGGAGTGATGCATTAACATGGATAGAGAATTGGTTAACTAATAGAAAGCAGACAGTTGGGATACATGGGTGTTACTCTGGTTGGCAATTAGTGGTGAGCGGTGTGCTGCAGGGGTCAGTGTTGGGCCCCCAACTGTTCATGATATACATTAATGATCTGGAAGAGGGGCTGAGTGCAAAGTATCTAAGTTTGCTGATGATACTAAATTGAGTGGAAAAACAAATTGTGCAGAAGATACGGGGAGTCTGCAGAGAGATATAGATAGGTTAAGTGAGTGGGCAATGATCTGGCAGATGGAATATAATGTTGGTAAATGTGAGGTCATCCATGTTCGAAGGAAAGATGAAAGAGCAGATTATTACAATGGTTTGTATTTAAATGCTAAAAAAGGCAACATGATGCTCTGCAGAAGGACTTGGGAGTGCTTGTGCATGAATCAAAAAAGGTTGGTTTGCATGTGTAGCAGGTTATCAAGAAGGCAAAGGGAATACTGGCCTTTATTGCCAGAGGGATTGAATTTAAGAGCAGAGAGGTTATGCTGCAACTGTACAGAATACTGCTAAGGCCGCACCTGGAGTACTGCATGCAGTTCTGGTGTCCTTGTTTGAGGATTTACCAGCTTTGGAGGTGGTTTGGAGGAGGTTTACAGACAGACAGACAGATATACTTTATTGATCCCGAGGGAAATTGGGTTTCATTACAGCCGCACCAACCAAGAATAGTGAAGAAATTTAGCAACATAAAACCATAAATAATTAAGTAATAATAAGTTAATCATGACAAGTGGAAATAAGTCCAGGACCAGCCTATTGGCTCAGGGTGTTTGACACTCCAAGGGAAGAGTTGTAAAGTTTGATGGCCACAGGTAGGAATGACATCCTATGACGCTCAGTGCTACATCTTGGTGGAATGTCTCTGGCTCCATGTACTCCTGTGCCTAACCAGTACATTATGGAGTGGATGGGAGTCATTGTCCAAGATGGCATGCAACTTGGACAGCATCCTCTTTTCAGACACTACCATCAGAGAGTCCAGTTCCACCCCCACAACATCACTGGCCTTACAAATGAGTTTGTTGATTCTGTTGGAGTCTGGTACCCTAAGCCTGCTGCCCCAGCACACAACAGCAAACATGATAGCACTGGCCACCACAGCCTCGTAGAACATCCTCAGAATCGTCCGGCAGATGTTAAAGGACATCAGTCTCCTCAGGAAATAGAGACGGCTCTGGCCCTTCTTGTAGACAGCCTCAGTGTTCTTGACCAGTCCAGTTTATTGTCCGTTCATATCCCTAGGTATTTGTAATCCTCCACTATGTCCACACTGACCCCTTGGATGGAAACAGGGTTCTACTCACACCATGTGACAAAGTTTCTCACCGTAGCCCTGTACTCAGCCTCATCTCCCTTGCTGATGCATCCAACTATGGCAGAGTCATCAGAAAACTTCTGAAGATGGCAAGACTCTGTGTTGTAGTTGAAGTCCGAGGTGTAGATGGTGAAGAGAAAGGGAGACAATACAGTCCCCTGTGGAGCCCCAGTGCTGCTGACCACTCTGTCAGACACACAGTGTTGCAAACGCACGTACTGTGGTCTGCCAGAGAGGTAATCAATAATCCATGACACCAGGGAAGCATCCACCTACATCACTGTCAGCTTCTCACCCAGCAGACCAGGGCGGAAGGTGTTGAATGCACTAGAGAAGTCAAAAAAATAACCCTCACAGTGCTTGCCGGCTTGTCCAGGTGGGCGTAGACACGGTTCAGCAGGTAGACGATGGCATCCTCAACTTCTAGTTGGGGTTGATAGGCAAAATGGAGGGGGTCTAAGTGTGGCCTAACCATAGCCCAGAGCTGCTCTAGAATAAGTCTCTCCAGGGTCTTCATGATGTGGGAGGTCAATGCCACCGGTCTGTAGTCATTAGAGCCACTGGGGCGCAGCATCTTTGGTATAGGAATGAGGCAGGACGTTTTACACATCAAAGGAAGCCTCTGGAGACTCAGGCTCAGGTTGAAGACATGGTGAAGTACTCCACATAGCTGGAGGGCACAGGCTTACCAGGTTGATTCCTGGGACTATACTTGCTGGAATTCAGAAGAATGAGAGATCTTATAGAAACATATAAAATCATGAAAGCGATAGATAAGATAGAAGCAGAAAATTGTTTCCACTGCTAGATGAGACTAGAACTAGGGGACATAGACATAAGATTCAGGAGAGTAGATTTAGGACAGAGATGAAGAGGAACTGCTTTTCCCAGAGAGTGGTGAACCTATACAATTCTCTATTGATTGCAGTAGTGGAGGTTACTTCAGTAAATTTATTTAAGACAAGGTTGAATGGTGGAGCAGGTTCCACAAGTCAAATGGTCTAATTGTGCTTCTGTTTCTTATGTTCTTATGGAATGCACTGCTGGTGACAGTGGTGGAGGCGGTTACAATAGGGTCTTTTAAGAGACTCTTATGTGGGCTGAAGGGCTCGTAATATGCTGTAGATCTCTATTTTCTATGTTCTTAACTGAACATAGAAAGCACTCATACTTTGCATCTGTCTTCACTGTGGAAGAGTGTGAAGTGGGTCGTGAGGGTCAGGGAGCAGTAGTGAGTGCCATTGCTATTACAAAGGAAAAAGTGCTTGGCAAACTCAAAGGTCTTATGGTGGATAAGCTTGGACCAGAAGGACTACATCCCAGAGACCTGAGAGGGGTTCCTGAAGAGATAACAAATGCATTGTTCATGATCCTTCAAGAATCACTTGATTCAGGCATGGTCCTGGAGGATTGCAAATGTCTTTCCACTCTTTAAGAAGGAAGGAAGGCAAGAGAAAGCAAATTATAGGCCAGTTAGCCCAACCTCAGTGGTTGGGGAAGTTCTGGTGTCTATTATTAAAGATGAGGTTTCAGGATACTTAGAGACTAATGATAAGTCAAAGTCAGCATGGTTTCTGTAAAGGGAAATCTTGTCTGACATGTCTGTTAGAGTTCTTCGAGGAAATAACAAGCAGGGTGGACAAAGGAAAGGCACTGGATTTTCAGAAGGCATTTGATAAGGTGCCTCACCTGAGGTTGCTTAACAAAATACATCTTATGATGTTACAGGAAAAATAATGGCATGGCTGACAGGCAGGAGGTAGTGAGTGGGAATTAAAGGAGCCAGTCTGTGGGTACATTTAAGGCTATAGTTGATCATTTCCTCATCAGTCAGGGCATCAAAGGATATGGTGAGAAGGCAGGTATGTGGGATTAAGTGGGATCTGGGATCAGCCATGCTGGAATGGCAGAGAAGATTAAGGAGCTGAATGGCCTAATTCTGCTCTTATGTTTTATGGTCTTATCATCACGGTCTGGTCCGTGGACTCCTCATTCCAATTATTTCCTTTTCCTCATGTTCCGTTGGGCACCATGATTAAGGCACCTGATCTTCATTTTGAACCGGTAGCATAAAAGGCTCCGGGTTACAGCTATTCAGTGTTGGACCATCATCAGAAGTTCATCACCAGTAACCAGTCACTGGAAGCCAGTCATCTCAGCACATTCATATATAAATTTCAGGATTTCACAAATTGGCACAAGCTTATATAACTGAAACTCTGCAAAATATACTGTATAATCAATACAATTCTAGTACAGTTCCACAGATACTCACAGAACTTGGCGTGAAAGAGGGTGAACAATCCAAGACCACATACATAGAGCATCACCATCAGAATAATTTTCAAAGACAGTGCTTGGTATGCTAACCGACATTTTTTGACTGTGAACACAAGTACAATAGCCAGTTACAGATAAGTAATTGTGGAATTATAACACAGAATATGGCTGGCTTGTCATATCCATGCTTTCTAAAGGGTGTTATTTCGCTTTGCCCACATCCCTAATTTTATTTTATTTAGAGATACAGGTCTATCCGGCCCATTGAGCTGTGCCACCCATCAACTCATTGATTTAACCTTAGCCTAATCACAGGATAATTTACAATGGCCAATTAACCTACCAACTGGTATGTCTTTGGTCTGAGAGAGGAAACTGGAGCACTCAAAGGAAACCCATATGCATATTGGAAGAATGTATATTTTTTTTAAACAGAGGACACCAAAATTGAATTAAATAATGTAGGACAGTCCTCTCAATCACACCAATACATTTTAAACATTCTAAAGATGTTTAAGATGCTGAGGTCATGTCCAACCAAACTTGTAGAGCTTTTGACACATTGGCCTTCATGGAGGTTACCAGGGAAATTGATTAAGGAAAGGTAATAGATGTTTCTTACAAAGACTGTACATGGCCTTTAACAAGGTCCTGATTAGGAAGTTGGTCAAGAAGGCTTGGTTGCTTGGAACCCAAGATGAATAAATTGGATTCAACAATGGCTTCATTGGAGAAGCCAAAGAGTGGTAGTAAATGGCTACCTCTCTGACTGGAGGACTATGACCAGTGTTGTGCCATAGGGACCAGTTCTGTTTATCATGTATGGCAATGATCTGGATGATAAAGTGGTTAACTGGGTCAGCAAATTTGCAGATGACACCAAGATTGAAGGCATAGTGGACAGCGAAGAAGGCCATCATGCCTTGCAGCAGGATCTGGACCAGCTAGAAAAATGGCCTGAAAAATGGCAGCTGGAATTTAATGCAGACAATTCCTTTGTAGGATCAACCAGGGTAGTTCTTACACAGTGAATGGTAGGGCATTGAGGTGTGTGGTAGAACAAATGGATTTGGGAATACAGGTCCATAACTTGGTGAAAGCGGATTGACAGGAAAATAGGGTCATAGAGAAAGCTTTTAGCACATTGACCTTCATAAATCAGAGTACATTTGGCCCTCCATATCCGCAGATTCAACCAACCGTGGATTTTCCAATGTTCCAATGAATCAGCAAGTGCAGCAGGCAGTGAAGAAGGCTAATGGAATGTTGGCCTTTATTACAAAGGGAATTGAGTACAAGAGCAAGGAAATCCTTTTGCATATGTACAGGGCCCTGGTGAGACCACACCTGGAGTATTATGTACAGTTTTGGTCTCCAGGGTTAAGGAAGGACATCCTGGCTGTAGAGGAAGTGCAGCGTAGATTCACAAGGTTAATTCCTGGGATGTCCGGACTGTCTTACGCAGAGAGGTTAGAGAAAGTGGGCTTGTGCACGCTGGAATTAAGGAGATTGAGAGGGGATCTGATTGCAACATATAAGATTATTAAAGGATTGGACAAGATAGAGGCAGGAAATATGTTCCAGATGCTGGGAGAGTTCAGTACCACAGGGCATGGTTTAAGAATAAGGGGTAGGTCATTTAGGACAGAGTTAAGGAAAAACTTCTTCTCCCAGAGAGTTCTGGGGGTGTGGAATGCACTGCCTCAGAAGGCAGTGGAGGCCAATTCTCTGGATGCTTTCAAGAAGGAGCTAGATAGGTATCTTATGGATAGGGGAATCAAGGGATATGGGGACAAGGCAGGAACCGGGTATTGATAGTAGATGATCAGCCATGATCTCAGAATGGCGGTGCAGGCTCAAAGGGCCGAATGGTCTACTTCTGCACCTATTGTCTATCGAAAATATTCAATAAAAAAGTTAGAGACGTTGCTGGGCTTTCTTTGCTATGGAGCTGGTGTTGAGGGACCAGGTGAGATTCTCCGCCAGGTGAACACCAAGAAATCTGGTGCTCTTAATGATCTCTACTGAGGAGCCGTCGATGTTTAGCAGGGAGTGGTCCCTCCGTGCCCTCCTGAAGTCAACAACCATCGCTTTTGTTTTGTTCACATTCAGAGACAGGTTGTTGGCTCTGTACCAGTCCATTAGCTGTTGCACCTCCTCTCTGAATGCTGACTCATCATTCTTGCTGATGAGACCCACCATGGTCGTGTCATCAGCAAACTTGATGATGTGGTTTGAGCTGTGTGTTGCAGCACAGTCATGGGTCAGCAGAGTAAACATCAGAGGACTGAGCAGACACTCCTGGGGCAGCCCCTGTGCTCAGTGATGGTTTTGGAGATGTTGCCTCCGATCTGGACTGACTGAGGTCTCCCAGTCAGGAAGTCTAGGATCCAGTTGCAGAGGGAGGTGTTCGGGCCCAGTAGGCTCAGCTTTCCAGTCTGCTTCTGAGGAATGATTCTGTTGAATGCTGACCTGAAGTCTATGAACAGCATTCAAACATATGTGTCTTTTTTGTCCAGGTGGGTTAGGACCAGGTGGAGGGTGATGGCAATGGCGTCGTCTGTTGAGCGGTTGGGACGGTACGCCAACTGCAGGGGGTCTTGATAGGTCTCATGACGAGCCTCTCGAGACACTTCATGATGGTGGATGTGAATGGAATGGGATGGTAGTCATTGAGGCAGGACACTGAAGACTTCTTCAACATGGCGAAGATGGTGGCGGCCTTGAAGCACGTCGGAATGATGGCACTGCTCAGGGAGATGTTGAAGGTGTCAATGAGAACATCTGCTAGCTAGTCTGCACATCCTCTAAGAACTCTACCAGGAATATTGTCTGGTCCAGCAGCCTTCCGTGGGTTGACCCTGCACAGGGTTCTTCTCACATCGGCCATGGTGAGACACAGCACCTGATCATTTGGAGGAGGGGTGGACTTCCTCGCCACCATGTCATTTTCTGCCTCAAAATGAGCGTAGCTGTTGTTCAGCGCATCTGGGAGGGAGGCATCACTCACACAGTCAGGTGATGTTGTCCTGTAGTTGGTGATGTCCTGAATGCCCATCCACATGCACCGCGTGTTGTCGCTGTCCTGGAAGTGGCTGTGCATTCGCTGGGCATGTGCTCGCTTTGCCCCTCTGATGGCCCGTGACGGTTTGGCCCTTGCTGTTGTTAGGTCTGCCTTGTTGCCTGCTCTGAAGGCAGAGTCATGGGTCCTCAGCAGCGCACGCACCTCTGCTGTCATCCATGGCTTCTGGTTAGCGCATGTAGTGATGGTCTTGGACACAGTTACATTGTCGATGCACTTGCTGATGTAGCTAGTCACTGATGCCGTGTGGTCCTTTAAGTTACACCTCGTGTCTCATTCATTTGCTACTTATGATGTGAGTGACAGGAAAGAGTTTAAGGGATGGCTGGCTAGCTATGTGAAGCACTACAGCCTCAAGAACTTAAAGATCATGGGAGAATTGGCTTCGGCTGATGCCGAGGCAGCATCAGCATTCCTAGAAAAGCAAAGATGGTTGCGTCTGTACTGAACATGCACAGACATTTTTTCTTGTCATTATTCCCTAAACAATACAGTATAACAACTATTTACATAGCATTTACATTGTATTAGGTATTGTAAGTAATCTAGAGAGGATTTAAAGTATATGGGAGGATGTGCTTAGGTTATATGCAAATACTATGACTTTATATAAGGGAATTGAGCATCCGCGGGGGGATTCCTGGAACCAATCCCCTGCGGATACCGAGGGACGAATGTATTGTATTCAGGAGATGGGATGTGATGTTGAAGTTGTACAAGACATTAGTGAGGCCGAATTTGGGATAATAGTTGCTGCTCTGGTCACCTACCTACAAGCTTAGGTAGGAATTATATGGTAAACAGTACGGCACTGAGGAATGTAGTAGAACAGAGGGATCTGGGAATACGATAAAACCATAAACCATAAGATACAAGACCAGAATGAGGTCATTTGGACCTTCAAATATGCTCTGCCATTTCATCAAATATTCCTCTCTGCCCCATTCTCCTGCCTTCTCCTTGTATTCCTTCATGTCCTATTCAATCAAGAATCTATCAACCTCTGCATTAAATGTACATAAAGGCTTGGCCTCCACAACTGCCTGTGGCAAAGAATTCCACAGATTCGCCACTTTCTGGCTAAAGAAATTCTTTCTCATCTCCATTCTAAAAGGATGTCTTCTGACATTGTTCCCTTTGGTCTTAGACTGTCCCACCATAAGAACATCCTCTCCACATCCACTCTATCAAGGCCTTTCACCATTCAATAGGTTTCAATGAAGTTACCCCTCATTCTTCTGAATTCCAGTGAATACCAGCCCAGAACCATCAGACGCTCTTCATAAGACAAGCCATTCAATTCTGGAATCACTTCTATGATCCCGCAAGAAGAGCATTCCTCTATCCAGCCTGTCTTATATGACTAAGGAGTTGGTGTAGCAGGGAGGTCATAAATTTTTTCAATCATTTGGCTCTCTTTCAGGGAAGGGACCGGTGCCGGGAACACGGCTCTTTACGATGTACGTCAATGATTTGGACTAAGGTATTAATGGATTTGTGGCTAAATTTGCCGATGATACAAAGATAGATGGAGGAGCGGGTACTGTTGAAGGAACAGAGAGCCTGCAGAGAGACTTCGAGAGTTTAGGAGAATGGACAAAGAAGTGGCAAATTAAATACAATGTTGTAAAGTGTATGGGTCATGCATTTTGGTGGAAGAAATAAATAGGCAGACTTATTATTTAAATGGGGAGAGAATTCAAACTGCAGAGCTGCAAAGAGACTAAGGAGTCCTTCTGCGAGATACCCTAAAGGTTGACATGCAGGTTGAGTCAGTTGTGAAGAAGGTGAATGTAATGTTGGCATTTATTTCTAGAGGTATAGATTTCTAGAGGTATAGAATATAAGAACACAGATAGTGGTGTTGAGGCTCTATAAGACACTTGTGAGACCACACTTGGAAGTATTGTATGCATTTTTGGGCTCCGTATTTTAGAAAGGATATACTGACATTGGAGAAGGTCCACAGAAGATTCACAAGAATGATTCCAAGAATGAAAGGGTTACCACATGAGGAATGCTTGGCAGCTCCTGGGCTGTATTCCCTGGAGTTCAGGAGAATGAGTGGGGATCTCATAGAAACATTCTGGATGTCAAAAGGCCTGAACAGATAAGATATGGCAAAGTTATTTTCCATGGTAGGGGATTACAGGACAAAAGGGCAAGTCTTCAGGATAGTAGGACATCAATTTAGACCAGAAGATTTAGGAGCAGAAGTAGGTCACTCAGCCCATTGAGTCTGCTCTGCCATTCAATCATGGGCTGACCCACTCTATCCAGTCATCTCCACTCCCCTGCTTTCACCCCATGCCTCTGATGCCCTGGCTAATTAAAAACCTATCTATCTCTGCCTTAAATACACCCAATGATGTGTATTAGGATGTGGAAGCCATAGAAAGGGTGCAGAAGAGAGTTACAAGGATGTTGCTTGGATCGGGGAGCATGCCTTATGAGAATAGGTGGAGTGAACTCGGCCTTTTCTCCTTGGAGCGAAGGAGGATGAGGTGATAAAGGTGTATAAGATGATGAGAGGCATTGATTGTAGGGATAGTCAGAGGCTTTTTCCCAGGGCTGAAATGGTTGCCACAGGAGGACACAGGTTTAAGATGCTGGGGAGTAGGTACAGAGGAGATATCAGGGTAAGTATTTTACTCAGAGAGTGGTGAGTGTGTGGAATGGGCTGCCAGCAACGGTGGTGACGGCGGATACGATAGGATCTTTTAATAGACTTTTAGATAGGTACATGGAGCTTAGTAAAATAGAGTGCTATAGGGAAGCCCAGTAATTTCTAAGGTAGGGACACGTTCGGCACCACTTTGTTGGCCGAAGGGCCTGTATTGTGCTGTAGGTTTTCTATGTTCTATGTTCAATGACTTGGCCTCCACAGCCACTTGTGGCAACAAATTCCATAGATTTACCACCTTCTGACTAAAGTAATTTCTCTGCATCTCAGTTCTAAACGGAAGTCCTTCAATCCTGAAGTCATGCCCTCATGGCCCAGAATGTCCTACTATGGAAAATAACTTTGCCATATCAAATCTTTTCAGGTCTTTTAACATTTGGAATGTTTCTATGAGATTCCCCCTCATTCTCCTGAACTCCAGGGAATACAGCCCAAAAGCTGCTAGATATTCCTCAAACTGTAACCCTCTCTTTCCTGGAATCATTCTCATGAATCTTCTCTGAACCCTCTCCAATGTCAGTATATCCTTTATGAAGTAAAGAGCCCAAAACTGTACACAATACACCAAGTGTGGTCTCATGAGTGCCTTATATAGCCTCAACATCACATCCGGGCTCTTATATTCAATACATCTAGAAATGAATGTCAACATTGCATTTGCCTTTTTCACAACCAACTCAACATGCAGGTTAACCTTTAGGACCACATGGACTCCAAAGTCTCTTTGCATCTCTGTGTTTAGAATTCTCTCCCCATCTAAATAATAATCTGCCCGTTTATTTCTTCCACCAAAATGGATGACTATACACTTTCCAAGATTGCATTTCATTTACATAAGAACATAAGAAATAGACAGTAGACAATAGGTGCAGAAGTAGACCATTCGGCCCCTCGAGTCTGCACCGCCATTCTGAGATCATGGCTGATCATTCACTATCAATACCCAGTCCCTGCCTTGTCCCCATATCCCTTGATTCCCCTATCCATCAGATATCTATCTAGCTCCTTCTTGAAAGCATCCAGAGAATTGGCCTCCACCGTCTTCCGAGGCAGTGCATTCCACACCTCCACAACTCTCTGGGAGAAGAAGCTCTTCCTCAACTCTGTTTTAAATAACTGACCTCTTATTCTCAATTTATGCCCTCTGGTACTGGACTCTCCCAACACCTGGAACATATTTCCTGCCTCAATCCTATCAAATCCTTTAATTATCTTAAACGTTTCAATCAGATCCCCTCTCAATTTCCTCAATTCCAGCGTGTACAAGCCCAATGTCTCCAATCTCTCTGCGTAAGACAGCCCTGCCATCCCAGGAATCAACCTAGTGAATCTACGCTGCACTTCCTCAATTGCCAGAATGTCCTTCCTTAAACCTGGAGACCAAAACTGTACACAATATTCCAGGTGCGGTCTCACCAGGGCCCTGTACAAATGCAAAAGGACATCCTTGCTCTTGTACTCAATTCCCCTTGTAACAAAGGCCAACATTCCATTTGCCCTCTTCACTGCCTGTTGCACTTGCTCATTCACCTTCATTGACTGGTGAACTAGGACTCCTAGGTCTCTTTGCATTTCTCCCTTACCTAACTCTACACCGTTCAGACAATACTCTGCCCTCTTGTTCCTGCTTCCAAAGTGGATAACTTCACATTTATTCACATTGAATGACATCTGCCAAGTATCTGCCCACTCACCCAGCCTATCCAAGTCTCCCTGTATTCTCCTAAAGTCCTCTTCGCATGTCACACTGCCACCCAGTTTAGTATCGTCAGCAAACTTGCTGATATAGTTTTCAATGCCCTCATCTAAATCGTTGACATAAATCGTAAAGAGCTGTGGTCCCAATACAGAGCCCTGTGGTACCCCACTAGTCACCTCCAGCCAGTCCGAGAAACACCCATTCACTGCTACCCTTTGCTTTCTATCTGCCAACCAGTTTTCTATCCATGTTGAAACCCTGCCCCCAATGCCATGAGCTCTGATTTTACTCACCAATCTCCTATGTGGCACCTTATCGAATGCCTTCTGAAAATCTAGGTACACAACATCCACTGGCTTACCCTCGTCTAACATCCTTGTTACACCCTCAAAAAACTCCAACAGATTAGTCAAGCATGATTTGCCCTTGGTAAATCTATGCTGGCTCAGCCTAATCCTATTTCTGCCATCAAGATGTGCCACTATTTCGTCCTTAATAATGGACTCAAGCATCTTCCCCACGTCTGACGTTAGGCTAACAGGGCGATAGTTCTCCGTTTTCTCCTTCCCTCCCTTCTTGAAAAGTGGGATAACATTAGCCACTCTGCAATCTTCAGGAACTGATCCTGAATCTAAGGAACATTGGAAAATGATTACCAATGCATCCGCAATTTCCTGAGCCACCTCTTTTAGAACCCTCGGATGCAGACCATCTGGACCCGGGGATTTATTAGCCTTCAGTCCTACCAGTCTACTCATCACAGTTTCTTTCCTAATGTCAATCTGTCTCAATTCCTCTGATATCTTATGACCCTGGCCCATCCATACATCTGGGAGATTGCTTGTGTCCTCCCTGGTGAAGACAGATCTAAAGTACGCATTAAATTCTGTTGCATTTCCCTGTTTCCCATAACAATTTCTCCCAATTCATTCTTCAAGGGGCCAACATTGTTCTTAACTATCTTCTTTCTCTTCACATAGCTAAAAAAGCTTTTGCTATCCCCTTTTATATTCCTGGCTAGACTGAGCTCATACCTGATTTTTTCTCTCCGTATTGCTTTTTTAGTTAAGATCTGCTGTTCCTTAAAACTTTCCCAATCATCTGTATTCCCACTCATCTTAGCCCTGTCATACTTCTTTTTCTTTAATGCTATACAATCTCTGACTTCCTTTGTCAACCACTGTGGCCCCTTCCCCCTCTTTGAATCCTTCCTTCTCATTGGAATGAACTGCTTTTGCATCTTTTGTATTATGCCCAAGAATATCTGCCACTGCTGATCCACTGTCTTTCCTGCCAGGGCATCCGCCCATTTAACTTTGGCCAGCTCTTTCCTCATCGTTCCGTAGTCTCCTTTATTTAATTGCAACACTGACACCTCTGATCTGCCCTTATCCCTCTCAAATTGTAGATAAAAACTTATCATGTTATGATCACTACTTCCTTATGGCTCCTTTACTTCAAGATCACTTATCAATTCCTGTTCATTACACATCACCAAGTCCAAAATAGCCTCGTTCCTGGATGGCTGAAGCACAAGCTGTTCCAAAAATACATCCCTTAGACACTCCACAAACTCCCTATCCTGGGGTCCAGCACCTACCTGATTCTCCCAGTTCACCTGCATGTTGAAATCTCCCATAACGACTGCATTACCTTTAGCACATGCCAATGTTAACTCCCTAATCAACTTGTACCCAATATCCATGCTACTGTTTGGGGGCCTGTACACAACACCCATTAGGGTCTTTTTACCCTTACTGTTCCTCAGCTCAATCCACACAGACTCTACTTCCCCTGTTCCCAAGTCACCTCTTGCTAAGGACTGAATCTCATTCCTCACCAACAGGGCCACCCCACCCCCTCTTCCCATATTTCTGTCTCTACGATAGCACGTATACCCTGGTACACTCAATTCCCAGGCCTGATCCCCTTGCAGCCATGTCTCCATTATCCCCACTGTCCTGAGTCTTTAAAGGGACCATTCCTAGCTATCCATACTTCGGAGAGTTAGAGCATCTAGCTGGGTGACTGTCGGGAGGAATGAAAATATGAATAGGCAGTTATACCAGAGAAAACCCGTGGCCATTCCACTCAAAAATAAGTATACTGTACCACTATGGATACTTATGTGGGGGATGCCCTCCCGGGAAAATGCCATAGCGACCCGCTTACAGGCACTGAGCATGGCTCCACCATGCAGCATAGAAAGAGAGAGAAGAAGGGAGTGGTAGTGATAGGGGACTCAATTGTTAAGGGAACAGACAGGAGATTCTGTGGATGTGAACGGGACACCCAGATGGTATGATGCCTACCAGTTGCCAGGGTCAGGGTGTCTCAGATCGCCTCCACAAAATTTTGGAGAGGAGGGAGAGCAGCCAGATGTCTTGGTACATATTGGTACCAATGACATTGAAAGGAAAAGCAAAGAGGTCCTGAAAATAGATTATAGAGAGCTAGGTAGAAAGCTGAGACTTCCAGAGTAGTAATTTCTGGATTACAACCTGTGCCAACATGACAGTGAGCGTAGAAACAGGAAGATATAACCATATAACCATATAACAATCACAGCACGGAAACAGGCCATCTCTGCCCTCCTAGTCCGTGCCGAACTCTTAATCTCACCTAGTCCCACCTACCCACACTCAGCCCATAACCCTCCACTCCTTTCCTGTCCATATACCTATTCAATTTTACCTTAAATAACACAACTGAGCTGGCCTCTACTACTTCTACAGGAAGCTCATTCCACACAGCTATCACTCTCTGAGTAAAGAAATACCCCCTCGTATTTCCCTTAAACTTTTGCCCCCTAACTCTCAAATCATGTCCTCTCATTTGAATCTCCCCTACTCTCAATGGAAACAGCCTATTCATGTCAACTCTATCTATCCCTCTCAAAGTTTTAAATACCTCGATCAAATCCCCCCTCAACCTTCTACGCTCCAATGAATAGAGACCTAACTTGTTCAACCTTTCTCTGTAACTTGTGCTGAAACCCAGGTAACATCCTAGTAAATCTTCTCTGCACTCTCTAATTTATTGATATCTTTCCTATAATTCGGTGACCAGAACTGTACACAATATTCCAAATTTGGCCTTACCAATGCCTTGTACAATTTTAACATTACATCCCAACTTCTGTACTCAATGCTTTGATTTATAAAGGCCAGCGTTCCAAAAGCCTTCTTCACCACTCTATCTACATGAGACTCCACCTTCAGGGAACTATGCACTGTTATTCCTAGATCTCTCTGTTCCTCTGCATTCCTCTGCCCTACCATTTACCCTGTATGTTCTATTTGGATTATTCCTGCCAAAATGTAGAACCTCACACTTCTCAGCATTAAACTCCATCTGCCAACGTTCAGCCCATTCTTCTTTTTTTTTTCAATCTTTTTATTGTTTCATATATATATGAAGAAAAAACATAACATAATAATGAATAGGTTATAAATACAATAGACTTGAAAGTACATTGATAATAAGATAATAATATCCTATTAAAACATCAACAGAAAAAAGTACATTAATCAATCAAGTCTGTATAATTACATATGAAAAAAAAATAATAATCAAAAAAGAAAAAAAAATAAAAATAAGTAAAAGAAAATGTATATTAATAAAAAAACACTAAACTAAACTAACATGGGCAATAGTAACAGTTTATAAGTATGTGATAGTGTCAAAAAAAACTCCGAAACTCCATACCTGAACAAGAATAAGCAGAAAGGAGGTCTGGAAAAGGCCAAATTAATTCATATGAAAATGTCGAATAAACGGTCCCCAAGTTTCTTCAAATTTGACTGATGAGTCAAAAATAGTGCTTCTGATTTTTTCTAAACTTAGATATGAAATAGTTTGGGAGAGCCACTGAGACGTGATAGGAGGATTTACTTCTTTCCAGTTTTGTAATATAGACCTTCTGGCCATTAATGTTGCAAAAGCAATCATTCGTCTGATTGAAGGAGAAAACTGAATACCATCCTCATTTGGTATACCAAAAATTGCAGTAATAAAATGAGGTTGTAAATCGATATTCCAAATTGAAGAAATGGTAACAAATATGTCCTTCCAATAGTTATGTAAAGTGGGACATGACCAAAACATGTGGGTCAATGAAGCCACTTCTAGATGACACCTGTCACATTGAGGGTTAATATAAGAGTAAAATCGAGCAAGCTTATCTTTAGACATATAAGCTCTATGTACAATTTTAAATTGTATTAAAGCATGTTTAGCACATATAGAAGAAGAATTAACCATTTGTAAAATTTTTTCCCATTTATCAGTTGAAATATTATATCGAAGTACTTTTTCCCATTCTTGTTTAATTCTATCTGATATTTCTGGTTGTATCTTCATAATCATATTATAAATAAAAGCTACTAATCCCTTCTGATAAGGGTTTAAGGTAAAAATCAAATCTGAGAAATCTACTAAAGTTGAATTGGGAAAAGATGGTAGAACTTTATGTAAGAAATTTCTGATTTGTAGATATCTGAAAAAAATAGATTTAGTTAGTTTAAATTTGTTGGAAAGTTGGTCAAAGGACATCAAAGTATCTTCAAAAAAAAGATCACGAAAACATTTTATACCTTTCCTTTTCCATATGCTAAAAGCTTGATCTGTCCAGGAAGGTTTGAAAAAAAAATTAAGTAAGATAGGGCTATCAAGAGCAAAGTTTTTCAGAGTAAAAAACTTACGAAATTGAAACCAAATTCGTAATGTATGTTTGATAACAGGATTAGATATCTGTTTATTGAATTTAACTAAATCAACAGGAAGAAAAGAACCAAGAACAGAGAATAGAGAATATCCCTTTACCTTGTTACATTCCAAATTTACCCACTGCGGACGCAGTGGTGAATCCAAATCTAATTTCCAATACGTTAAGTTACGAATATTATTTGCCCAATAATAAAATCTAAAGTTAGGTAAAGCTAAATCACCATCTTTTTTAGATTTTTGTAATTGTTTTTTACTTAACCTGGGGTTTTTATTTTGCCACACAAATGAGGAAATTTTTGAATCAATGTTGTCGAAAAAAGATTTGGGAATAAAAATTGGTAAGGCTTGAAATAAATATAAGAATTTTGGTAAAATCATCATTTTAATAGCATTAATCCGACCAATTAATGATAAGAATAAGGGAGACCATCTTGTAGTAAGTTGTTGAATTTGATGGAGCATAGGTAAAAAATTCAGTCTAAATAAATCTTTATATTTCTTGGTAATTTTTATACCTAAATAGGTAAAGTTATCAGTAACAACTTTAAATGGTATCCTGTCATTCAATAAAGTTTGTGCGTTTAAGGGAAATAATTCACTCTTATCCAAGTTTAGTTTATAACCAGAAAAGCTACCAAATTGAGCCAACAAGAATAAAATAGCGGGAATAGACCTGTCAGGATCAGAAATATATAACAGCAAGTCATCAGCATAAAGTGATAATTTGTATAACTTCTCATTACGGGTAATACCAAAAATATTAGGAGATTCACGAATAGCAATGGCTAAAGGTTCTAATGCGATATTAAATAATAAAGGACTTAAGGGACAACCTTGCCTCGTACCACGAGATAATTGAAAAAAAGAGGATCTATAATTATTTGTAAGAACAGAAGCAACAGGTTTATAATATATTAATTTAATCCATGATATGAAGTTGGGACTGAAATTAAAATTTCTCAATGTGTTAAATAAGTATGTCCATTCAACTCTATCAAAAGCTTTTTCAGCATCTAATGAGATAACACATTCTGGGATTGTGGGTGATGAAGTATGAATTATATTAATCAATTTTCTAACATTAAAAAAAGAATACCGATTCCTAATGAAACCAGTTTGATCTACTGAAATAATCTGTGATAGTACCTTTTCTAATCTAATGGCTAAAATTTTTGTAAGAATCTTAGAATCTACATTTAATAATGATATAGGGTGTTAAGATGCGCAAAAAGTAGGATCTTTATCTTTTTTAAGAATTAGAGAGATAGTAGCTTCATAAAAAGATTGAGGTAATCTTTTCTTAGCAAACGCATCATTAAAGATTTCACATAACCAAGGGGAAAGCAAAGAAGAAAAAGTTTTAAAAAATTCTACAATATAACCATCAGGGCCAGGAGCTTTCCCTGAATTCATTGATGAGATAGCCTCTCCTATTTCAGCCATAGAGATAGGAGCATCTAACAAGCTACGATCTTCATCTATCAGTTTAGGAATATTCAAATTGTTAAAAAAGTTATCCATCATGGACAGGTCACCATCAAATTCTGATTGATATAAAGATTTATAAAAATCTTGAAAAGTATTATTGATTTCTTTATGATCAGTAGTTAAATTACCGTCTTGTTTACGAATTTTAATAATTTGTCGCTTAGTCGAAATAGCTTTTAATTGATTAGCTAACAGTTTACCAGTTTGATCACTGTGAATATAGAATTGAGCTCTGGTCCTAATTAATTGACTTTCAATTGAAGAAGATAATAGTAAACTATGTTCCATTTGAAGCTCAACTCTCTTCTTATAAAGTTTTTTGGTAGGAGTCACGGAATAAATCTTATCAATTTCCTTAATTTTATCCACTAATAAAGCAATATCTAAATATCTTTGTTTTCTTTTACCAACGGAATATGAGATAATTTGTCCACGGATAAAAGCCTTAAAAGAATCCCAAAGTATTCCTCTGTCAATTTCTTCAGTATAGTTTGTTGAGAAAAACAAGTCAATTTGCTGTTTTATGTAGGTGATAAATTCTGGGTCTTGAAGCAAAGTAGCATTAAGTCTCCAAGATCTAATATTAAGTCCAAAATCTTAATAGATAACTTCAAAGGTGCATGATCCGAAATAGTAATAGAATCATATTTACAATCAATAACATCCGTTAATAACCGATGATCAATAAGAAAATAGTCAATTCTAGAATAACTATGATATACATGTGAAAAAAATGAAAATTCTTTATCTTTAGGGTTCAAAAACCGCCATATTTCAGTGATTCCCGAATCAACCATAAAAGAATTAATAAGTAAGGCTGATCTATTCGGAAGAGTACGGATAGGTTTAGATCTATCCATCGAAGGATTCAAACAACAATTAAAATCTCCACCCATTATCAACATATATTCGTTTAGATTAGGAAGGGAAGTAAATAAACGTTTAAAAAATTCAGGGCAGTCAAAGTTTGGAGCATAAATATTAACTAGAACCACTTTTCGACTAAAAAGTGAACCAGTTATCAACAAAAATCTGCCCTGTGGATCAGAAATAATTTCATGATGTGTAAACGAAATTGAGGGGTCTATAAAAATAGACACACCCCTAATTTTAGCGGTACAATTCGAGTGAAATTGTTGTCCGTTCCAGAACCTAAAAAAACGCTGATTATCCTCCCTCCTAATATGGGTCTCCTGTGCAAAAATAATATTAGCGTTCAATCTATGGAATACTTTAAATATTTTTTTACGTTTAATCGGATGATTTAAACCATTAGTATTCCAAGAAATAAAGTTAATAGATTTATCCATCATGCCAATATCTGTTGTGTATATCATAAAATGTTACAAAGACACATAACCCATATTTCAGGAAGAAGGAAAATTGATTCAGGAGCAAGCGGAGAACATGACACCTCAACAATATTAATAATTTAAAGTCGGCCCATAGACTAAAAGCAAAAAAATAAAAGTCAAAAGCGTGAAAAAAGATCCCTCCCCCCTCCCCCCACCCTTTGAAAGAAAGCCAAGCGGCAGGCACATAATCTAATACTAACATTACCCCCATTTCAAGATGGCAGCTCCATAAAAAGATTTAAAAAAAACTATGTAACACGCAGATTTAAATATAGGGTTGCAAAAAAAATATATCAGTCAGAATGAAAAAACTAATATAGTAAAACAAACAATCATTAATAAAAAAGTATAAACATTAAAATTTAAAAGTGTAATATACCTTTAAAAAAAAATCCCATACTCAAATACAAGAAAGATGACGTTTCATAAGCAAAGGCTTATGGGAAGAAGAAACGACATTTTGAAAAGCCATATTACAAAATATAAATGTAAGTTCAGCAATCTATTAAAAGAAATTTAATAAAAAAAAGTTATCAAAGACACTACAATATATAAAAAAAACCCAAAAAATCCAAAACATTCGTCCCATTTCTAAATACAGGCACACAGATAAATGTTTACAGAAAACAAAGTCTTACGGGACAAAGAAACGACATCTTGAAAAAAAAGTAAATCATTATTACAAAATATAAACGTTTATATCCAAAACAAAGAAAAGAATAAAAAAAAAGATATTATAAAAATTAAAAAGAGCATCTATAAACAATAGTGATAGTAAAAAAAACCAGACCCGTAGATCAGGATAAGAAGTTATAACCCAACTTCATAGGTTAAAACTTAAAATGAAATGGCATCCTCTCTCCGAAAGATCCTCAACGTAACACATAGTTCAGGTTGCACTAGAAGATCGATATTCTTCAACAAATTCCTTCGCTTCTTCCGGAGTGTTAAAAAATTGCTGTCTGTTGTCGTTCAGCGTAATTCTAAGCTTCGCTGGATACATTAAAGCTTGTTTAAGTCCAATCAAGTGAATCTCTGCCATCACTGGTTTAAAAGCTATTCTCGCTCTCATTACTTCGAACGAATAATCCTCAACAATTCGAAATGTGTTAGTGTTGTGAGAAATCATACCTTTTTTACGAGCTAATCGAATTAAACGCTCTTTCTCATGAGGATAATGAAGGCGGACAATCACCACTCATGGTTTAACACTCGTAGCCGAAAACCTCGCAACTCTGTGAGCGCGGTCGATAACAGGTTTAGCTTGCAAACCTTCACCACCGAAAATTTCCCACAGTAATTTAGAGAAAAATTCAGTTAAATCACTGGACTCAACTTTTTCGGGAAACCCGATGATTCGCAAGTTCTGTCTGCGAGATCGGTTTTCGAGATCAGTAATTTTAAACTTATACTGATCTACTGTTTTAACAGTCGATTGTATCTTCTTGTCTAGCGCTTCCATTGTACGTACTTTTTCACAAATTAATTTTTCAAGAGTCGTAAACTTATCTTCATGCCGCTGAATATCCAATGCCTGCAGTTGAAGCTTATTATCAAGCGATCTAACAACTCCTTCAAGTTCAGACATTTTCATGGTAAGCTTGATTTCCAAACTTGCCAGTTTACTTTCCAAACTAGTTGCTTTACTTTCCATTTTACTTTCCAGCTTGCTTTCCAGACTTCCAAGTTTAGCATCCAGTTTAACGTCCAGAAGGTTAGAAATTGCGTCGATAGATAGAGGCTCCTTAGACGATTTCTTGCTTGTAGCCATTTTAAGTTTGACAGAATTAGATCAAATATAGTTTTAGGAAAAAGAAGTTAATCGAAAGTATCAACTCATATGATTAAATTCAAAAAGATTTAATTAGAGGGTGATTATAGTTGAAAAAATAAAGAGCGCCTAAAAGGCAGATGTTTACGTCGCCATCTTGAAACTCCCACACCCCAGCCCATTCTTCTAACCGGCATAAATCTCCCTGCAAGCTTTGAAAACCCACCTCATTATCCACAACACCTCCTACCTTAGTATCATCGGCATACTTACTAATCCAATTTACCACCCCATCATCCAGATCATTCATGTATATTACAAACAACACTGGGCCCAAAACAGATCCCTGAGGCACCCCGCTAGTCACCGGCCTCCATCCCGATAAACAATTATCCACCACTACTCTCTGGCATCTCCCATCTAGCCACTGTTGAATCCATTTTATTACTCCAGCATTAATACCTAACAACTGAACCTTCTTAACTAACCTTCCATGTGGAACTTTGTCAAAGGCTTTGCTGAAGTCCATATAGACTGCATCCACTGCCTTACCCTCATCAACATTCCTTGTAACTTCTTCAAAAAATTCAATAAGGTTTGTCAAACATGACCTTCCACGCACAAATCCATGCTGGCTACTCCTAATCAGATCCTGTCTATCCAGATAATTATTAATACTATCTCTAAGAATACTTTCCATTAATTTACCCACCACTGATGTCAGACTGACAGGTCTATAATTGCTAGGCTTACTTCTAGAACCCTTTTTAAACAATGGAACCACATGAGCAATACGCCAATCCTCCAGCACAATCCCCATTTCTAATGACATCTTAAAGATCTCCGTCAGAGCTCCTGCTATTTCTACACAAACTTCCCTCAAGGTCCTGGGGAATATCCTGTCAGGACCTGGAGATTTATCCACTTTTAAATTTCTTAAAAGCGCCAGTACTTCCACCTCTTTAATTGTCATAGGTTCCATAACTTCCTTACTTGTTTCCCACACCTTACACAATTCAATATCCTTCTCCTTAGTGAACACCGAAGAGAAGAAATCGTTCAAAATCTCTCCCATCTCCCTCGTGATTTGGCACATAAATACATGGCTGATGATTAGGATTACTCCTGGGGGAGGTAAGTACCTATAAAGGTATGTACCTTTTTAAAAACCTATAGAGAGCAACTAAAAAAAGGGAAAAGATGAAATATGAAAGCAAACTAGCAAATAATGTCAAAGTGGATAGTAAAAGTTTTTTCAAGTATGTTAAAAATAAGAGAAATGAGAGTGGATATAGGACCGCTAGAAAATGAAGCTGAGTTTAATGGAGTTTAATGCTGAGAAGTGTGAGGTTCTACATTTTGGCAGGAATAATCCAAATAGAACATACAGGGTAAATGGTAGGGCATTGAGGAATGCAGAGGAACAGAGAGATCTAGGAATAACAGTGCATAGTTCCATGAAGGTGGAGTCTCATGTAGATAGGGTGGTGAAGAAGGCTTTTGGAACGCTGGCCTTTATAAATCAAAGCATTGAGTACAGAAGTTGGAATGTAATGTTAAAATTGTACAAGGCATTGGTAAGCCCAAATTTAGAATATTGTGTGCAGTTCTGGTCACCGAATTATAGGAAAGATATCAATAAATTAGAGAGAGTGCAGAGACGATTTACTAGGATGTTACCTGGGTTTCAGCACTTAAGTTACAGAGAAAGGTTGAACAAGTTCGGTCTCTATTCATTGGAGCGTAGGAGGTTGAGGGGGGATTTGATCGAGGTATTTAAAATTTTGAGAGGGATAGATAGAGTTGACGTGGATAGGCTGTTTCCATTGAGAGTAGGGGAGATTCAAACGAGGGGACATGCTTTGAGAGTTAGGGGGCAGAAGTTTAAGGGAAACACGAGGGGGTATTTCTTTACTCAGAGAGTGATAGCTGTGTGGAATGAGCTTCCTGTAGAAGTAGTAGAGGACAGTTCAGTTGTGTCATTTAAGGTAAAATTGGATAGGTATATGGACAGGAAAGGAGTGGAGGGTTATGGGCTGAGTGCGGGTAGGTGGGACTAGGTGAGATTAAGAGTTCGGCACGGACTAGGAGGGCCGAGATGGCCTGTTTCCGTGCTGTGATTGTTGTTATATGAAATAATAATGGTGGACAAGGAGATGGCTGATGAACTAAGTGAGTATTTTCCATCAGTTTTCATTGTGGAAGACACTAGTAGTATGCCTGATGTGGTAGTGTGTAAAGGAAGAAAAGTGGGTGCAGTTACTATTACAAGAGAGACGGTGCTCAAAAAAGCTGAAAGACCTAAAGGTACATTAGTCACCCGGATTAGATGAATTGCACCCTAGAGTTCTGAAAGAGGTAGCATTTGAAGATTGTAGTGGCATTAGAAATTATCTTTCAAAAATCATTGGACCCTGGCACGGTGCCAGAGGACTGGAAAATTGCAAATGTTACACCACTCTTTTAAGAGAGGAGGAAGGCAGCAGGAAGGTGCTACACATGAGGCTGCTTACCAAGTTAAGAGCCCATGGTTTTACAGGAAAGTTACTAAGAAGGTCAGAGTATTGGCTGATTGGAAGAAGTCAGAGAGTGGGAATAAAAGAGTCCTTTTCTGACTGACTGCCAGTGACTAGTTGTGTTCCACAGGGGTCGGTGTTGGAACCACTTCTTTTTACACTGTATATAAACGATTTAGATGATGGAATAAATGGCTTTGTTGCTCAGTTTGCTTATGATATGAAGATTTTAGATTAGGACAATGGGAAAGAAGTGGCAATGTTGGAAATTCATGGTCATGCACTTGTTGGTAGAAATAAATGTGTGATCGAGAGACTGTTGCAGCAGGAAGAGGAGGAGCAAAGGGCTCAGACAGCGCTGAGTGCTGGGAAGCAGCTGAGGTGAGTGTGCTTTAAAAGGGCACATGGAGGGCCAGTGTTAAAGAGTGTTGACTAGTTGATTAGAGGAAGTGAGTACTTGAGATAATTGTCAGGGGCAAATAAATGGAGGGGTAACTGAAGAGGAGTGGCCAGTGTGTGAGAGGCTCAGGGTAGGAGTGGAGCTTTGAGGCTTTGGCATGCAGAGGTTAAGGACGAGCTTGCTCCCAGTGAGGTAAGGCTGGGCAAGTTGCTTTAATTAATTTAATTAAATTAGGAGTCGGTAATGGAGGCAGCAGTTAGGGCAGTCAAGTGCTCTGCATACAGGATATGGGAAGTCAGGGACAGCACAATTGTCCCTGATGAAAACATCTGTAAAAGGTGCAATCAGCTGCAGCTCCTGACAAACCGAGTTAAGGAACTGGAGTTGGAGCTGGATGAACTTCGGATCATTCGTGAGGCAGAGGCAGAAATAGCAGGAGTTTCAGGGAGATAGTCACTCCTAGATGACCGAACAGTCAGAGAGAATTGGAGGAGCAAATCTGTAGAGAGATAGCAGACCGATGTAAGAAACAGAAAGTTATAATAGTAAGGGAGTTTAACTTTCCACATATTGACTGGGATTCCCACACTGTGAAGGGGCTAGATGGCTTGGAGTTTGTCAAATGTGTTCAGGAAAGTTTTCTAAATCAATATATAGAGGTACCAATGAGAGAGGATGCAATACTTGATCTCCTATTAGGGAACCAGACTGGTCAGGTGACAGAAGTTATGTGTAGGCCAACATTTTGGGTCCAATGACCATAATGCCATTAGTTTCAAGTTAATTATGGATAAGGATAGGTCTGAACCTCTAGTTAAGGTTCTAAATTGGAGAAGGGCTAATTTTGTGGAAATGAGAAAGGATCTAGGAAGAGTGGATTGGGTAAGTTGTTTTCTGACAAGGATGTGTTCAGTAAATGGAAGGCCTTCAAGGGAGAAATTTTGAGAGCGCAGAGTGTGCATGTTCTTGCCAGGATTAAAGGCAAAGCTAACAGGCATAGGAAACCTTGGTTTTCAAGGGATATTGGCAATCTGGTTAAGAAAGAGAGAGAGGTGTAAGAAAATACTAAAGAAGGCAATCAGGAAGGCAAAACAAAGACATGGACATGAGGTTTCTTTGGCAGACAATGTGAAGGTAAACCCGAAGGGTTTCTACAGGTATATTAAAAGGATAGTAAGGGACAAAATTGGTCCCCTAGACGATCACTGTGATCGTCTGTGTGGAGTCTCACAAGATGGGTGAGATCATTTTTGCATCAGCGTTTACTCAGGAAACTGGCATGGCATATATGGAAGGGAAACAAGCAGTAGTGTCATGGAACATACAGAGATTAAAGAGGAGGAGGCGCTTGCTGCCTTACAGCGAATAAAGGTAGATAAATCCCCCGGGCCTGACATGATATTTCTTTGGACCTTGAGAGAGATTAGTGTAGAAATTGCAGGGGCCTTGGCAGAAATATTTAAAACGTCCTTAGCCACGGGTGCAGTTCCAGAAGATTGGAGGGTAGCTCATGTTCCATTGTTTGAAAAACGCTCCAAAAGTAAACCAGGAAATTACAGGCCGGTGAGCCTGACATCAATAGTAGGTAAATTATTGGAAGGTGTTCTGAGAGTTCGAATATACAAATATTTGGACAGCTAAGGGCTGGTTAAGAATAGTCAGCATGGCTTTTTGTGTGGTAATGAATCTTGTAGAATTTTTTGAGGTGGTTACCAAGAAAGTAGGTTAAGGACAGGCCGTGGATGCTGTCTACATGGGCTTTGGTAAGGCTTTTGATAAGGTCCCATATGGGAGGTTAGTTCAGAAGGTTCAGACACTAGGTATCCATGGAGAGGTTGTAAACTGGATTTGAAATTGGCTGTGTGGGAGAAAACAGAGTGGTAGTGGATGATTGTTTCTCAGACTGGAGGCCTGTGACTAGTGGTATGCCTCAGGGATCTGTGCTGGGATGTGTCTACATCAATGATCTAGATGATAATGTGATAAATTGAATCAGCAAGTTTGCAGATGACACTAAGATTGGAGACGTGGACAGTGAGGAAGGCTTTAAAAGCTTGAGAGGGATCTGGACCAACTGGAAAAATGGGCCAGAAAATGGCAGATGGAATTTAATGCAGACATGTGTGAGGTGTTGCATTTTGGGGACAAGTCAAGGTAGGACATACACAGTAAATGGTAGGGCACTGAGGAGTGCAGAGGAGCAAAGGGATCTGGGAGTTCAGATACATAATTCCCTGAAAGTGGTGCCACAGGTGGACAGGGTTGTAAAGAAGGCTTTTGGCATCCTGGCATTCATAAATCAAAGTACTGAGTATAGGAGTTGGGATGTTATGGTGAGGTTGTATAGGACATTGGTGAGGTCAACTTTGAGTATTGTGTGCAGTTCTGGTCACCTAACTATAGAAAGGATATCAGTAAGATCAAAAGAGTGCAGAGAAGATTTACCACGATGTTGCCGGGTCTTCAGGAGTTGAGTTACAGGGAAAGATTAAACAGGTTAGGACTTTATCCCTTGGTGCATAGAAGAATGAGGGGAGATTTGATAGAGGTTTACAAAATTATGAGGGATATAGACAGGGTAAATACAAATAGGGTCTTTCCACTTAGATTAGGTGAGATAAATATGAGAGGACATGGCTTTAGGGTGAAAGGGGAAAGGTTTAGCGGGAACATTAGGGAACAACTTCTCTCAGAGAGTGGTGGGAGTGTGGACTCTGATGTGGTAAATGTAGGCTCACTCTTAAGTTTTTAGAATAAATTGGATAGATACATACATAGGAAAGTCTGGAGTGTTATGGACTGGGTGCAGGTCAATGGAACTAGTGGAATAAAGTTTCAGCACAGACTAGAAGGGCTGAATGGCCTGTTTTCTGTGCTGTAGTGCTGTATGGTTCTATGGTGTGGACTATTTTCTAAACAGGAGAACATCCAAGAATCTGAGATGCAGAGGGACTTGGGAGCCCTTGTGCAGAACACCCTGAAAGTTAACTTGCAGGTTGAGTTGGTGGTGCAATGTTAGCACTCATTTCAAGAGGTCTAGATGACAAGAGCAGGGATGCGATGTTGAGGCGTTATAAGGCACTGATGAGCCCTCATCTTGAGTACTGTGAACAGTTTTAGGCTCCGCATCTTAGAAGAAATGTGCTGCCATTGGAGAGGGTCCAGAGGTTCACAAGGATGATTCCAGCAATGAATGGGTTATCATACAAGGAATATTTGATAGCTCTGGGTCTGTACCTGCTGGAATGTAGAAGGATGAAGTGGGACCTCCCTGAAACCTTTCAAATTTTAAAAGAGTAGATGTGACTATAAGACAACAGATGTTGAAAGGATGTTTCCCATGGTGGTACAGCGTTGCAGTAGACAGTGTCCATTTGAAACAGAGGTGCAGAGAAATGCCTTTAGCCAGAGGGTGGTGAATTTGTGGAGTTTGTTGCCACGTGTAGCTGTGGAGGCCAGGTTAGTGGGTGTGTTTAAGGCAGAGATTGATAGGTTCTTGATTGGACATGGTATCAAAGGCTACGGGGAAAAGGCTGTGAAATGGTGTTGAGGAGGAGAGTAAAAAGAGGATCAGCTATGATTGAATGGTGGAGAAGACCCAATGAGCCAAGTGGCCTAATTCTGCTCCTATGTCTTAAGTGCGTGGAATGCACTGCCTGAGTCACTGGTGGAGGCAGATACACTAGACAGGTATATGGAGGAATTGAAGGTGGGGGATTATATGGAAGGCAGGGTTTGAGGGTCGGCACAACATTGTGGGCCAAAGGGCCTGTAATGTGCTATACTATTCTATGTTTCTGTGTTTATATGCTGGAGAGGTAGATGAATGGGTTACAATGAAATGGCAGATCAACTGAAAAGTATTTTAGAGAATACAAATAGAAATCTACAGCACATTACAGGCCCTTGAGCCCATAATATTGTGCCAAACATGTAACCTACTCTAGAAAATGCCTAGAATTTCCTTACCGCATAGCCCTCTATTTTTCTAAGCTCCAAGTACCTACCAAAGAGTCTCTTAAATGACCCCTTTGTATCTGCATTGACCACTGTTGCTTGCAGTGCATTCCATGCAACCTCCACTCTTCGTTGAATAGTTTAGCTCTGACATCTTTTTAATTCGAAGCAAAAGGCAGAGAGTGAAGAAGTAAAGGCATCTTGGACAAAGCCATTTTTTTTAACAGATTGGGGAAAAGAAGCTAGACTGCACAGGCACATGACGTAGCGCGCCAAAGGTTTAAAAAGGAGAGGAATCTTTCAACGGTCTTCTAATTCAAAGCAAGAGGCAGAGAGTGAAGAAGTAAAAGCATCTCGGAGAAAAGCCATTTTTTTTAACAGATCGGATATAAGAGGCTAGACTGTGCAGGTGTGTGACATGGTGCGCCAAAGGTTTAAAAAAAAACCACCATATACAGCGGCCATCGTCAGAGTGGACTCAGTCAGGATGGGATGGCTTTGGCTCAACAGGCTTCAGCGTGAACAGGCAGAAGGGTAGGTTCCGGTAAGCTTTGTTTTGTTTGTTTAGAATAGAGAGAATGCCAAGCAGGATGTTGGAATGCTCCTTTTACAGGATGTGGGAAGTCAGGGAGACAGAGAGCATTAATGCACAGTACAGGCCCTTCGGCCCACAATGTTATGCTGATCCTTTAACCTACTCTAAGATCATTCTAACACTTCCCTACATAGCCCTCTATTTTTCTATTGTCCCTGTGCCCACCTAATATATCCCTAATGTACCAGTTAATGCACCAGCTGTAAGATCAGGGTTCAATTGTTACCACTGTCTGGGTTTTCTCTGGGTGTTCCTGTTTCCTTCCACAGTCCAAAGACAGATAGTTAGCTTAGAGTTAGCAAGTTGTGGGTATGCGATGTTGGTGCCGGAAACAGGGTGACACTTAGAGGCTGCCCAGCAAAATCCTCCCTGATTAGATTTGACATAAATGGAGCACTTCACTGTACGTTTTGATGTACATGTGACAAAGAAAGCTTATCTTTATACTATGCTAAGGTACAAGTCAATCATACTGAATGTGCTATCCTCATTTATCCTGTTCAATATTGGACACAAGATTTCTCAGTAAATATACTGTATGCTGGCTAATTCTTTGTAATGTGCACAGACCCTCAGGTTTGTGCTGCTACGGAGACCTCCGGTGTCCCTGACAATGACACCTGCAAGAAGTGCATCCAGCTGCAGCTCCTAACAAACCGTGTTAGGGAACTGCAGCAGAAGCTGGATGACCTCCGGATCATTCGGAAGAATGAAGAGTTTATAGATGGTAGCTACAGGGAGGCAGTTACGCCAAAGGTAATTGGATTACCATCAGGCGAGGGAGGGGGAAAGGACAGGCAGAGTAGGGATCCCCTGCAGCCATTCCCCTCAACAACAAGTATACCGATTTGGATACTGTTGGGCGGGGGGATGACTTGCCTAGGACAAGCTGCGGAAGCCGGATCTCTGGCACTGAGTCTGGTTCTGCAGTGTAGAAGGGAGGGGGGAAGAAGAGGAGAGCGGTAGTGATAGGGGACTCCATAGTTAGAGGTACAGACAGGAGGTGCTGTGGTCGCGACAGAGACTCCCGGATGGTTTGTTGCCTCCCGGGTGCCAGGGTCAGGGATGTCTCTGATCGCGTGCACAGCATTCTGAAATAGGAGGGTGAGCAGCCAGATACCATGGTACACATTGATACCAATGACGTAGGAAGAAAGAATGAGGAGTTCTTGAAGAGGGAGTATAGAGAGCTTGGTAGGGAGTTAAAAAGCAGGACCTTGAGGGTGGTAATCTCAGGATTGCTACCTGTGCCATGTGCCAGTGAGGGTAAGAGTAGGATGAACATGTACAATGTACTATGTATGTTAATCAAAATGGCTTCTTTGTTTTGTTAAGAGTAGGAATGCTTCTTTGTATGATAAGGTCTTTCTCTCGCAGTTGTTTAGCTTTAGACTTGCTGATATCGGGATTGTATTCATTTGTTAACCAATGGAGAATGTTATTTTGTCTTGTGGGTCTGGGAGCAGGGGCTTCTCAGACTCTTTCTCAGGGGAGTCGGGCAGAAGACGCCGAGGAAGGTGGACGTGCGCTGCACTGCTTGGTCGACCACTCGGGTGGTCCCAGGTGCAAGGACGTGGAGGTCGGAGGAAAGTGATGAGGGGTCGAATGGTTCGATGGTTGAGCTCCAACGATGTGCACTAAACTGACTGAACTTTGATAAGTTGGCGCCTTTTACTTTATTTTCTTTTCCTTCATATATATTGTATTGCATAGTACTTTCTTAGTACTTTTTTAAAGTGTATTCCATAACGGTGTTTGGTGTGAGTTTGATATGGTGTGTGTGTGCGCAGCATAGACTTGATTCTCACAGCACCTGTGTGTACGGGAGGTGGGGTTAGTGAGTGGCTGGATCTCCTTTTCCCCTAGACATATACCAGCCTGTTGGGTAAGTGTTACAAACACGTGGCTGAGGAACTGGTGTAGGGGGCAGAGTTTCAGATTTCAGGATCATTGGGACCTCTTCTGGGGCATGTGGAATCTGTAAGAGAGATGGGTTACACCTGAACTACAGGGGGACCAATATCCTTGCAGGGAGGTTTGTTAGTGCTATTGGGGGAGGGTTTAAACTAGATTTGCAGAGGGATGGGAACCAGAGTGCCAGAGTAGATAGTGGAGCGGGGGTGAAAATAAATGATGTTAAAGTTTCATGCAAAGTCACAAATTTGTTGCACAAAAGCAATAAAGGGTTGTGTGTGGTGGTAATAATCTTCTGAGGTGTGTTTATTTCAATGTGAGGAGTATTGTGGGGAAGGCTGACGAGCTGAGGTTGTGGATTGACATATGGAATTATGACATTGTAGCCATTAGTGAAACTTGGCTAAGGGGGGGCAGGACTGGCAGCTCAATGTTCCAGGGCAAACACGATGAAATCTGCAGATGCTGGAAATTCAAACAACAACACACAGAAAATGCTGGTGGAACACAGCAGGCCAGGCAGCAAGTAGCCCACTACTTTCAAATCTCTTCCTATCTTTTCTTTCAGTTAGTCCTGATGAAGGGTCTCGGCCCGAAACACCGACAGCGCTTCTCCCTATAGATGCTGCCTGGCCTGCTGTGTTCCACCAGCATTTTGTGTGTGTTGTTGTTCAATGTTCCAGGGTTCTGATGTTTCAGAAGTGATAGAGGCAGAGGGATGAAGGGTGGGGGGGGGGGGGGGGGTGGTGGCATTGCTAATTAGGGAAAATGTTCCAGCAGTGCTCAGGCAGGACAGATTAGAGGACTTGTCTACTGAGGCCATATGGGTGGAGCTGAGAAACAGGAAAGGTATGACCACATTAATGGGCTTGTATTATAGACCACCCAATAGTCAGTGAGAATTGGAGGAGCAAATCTGCAGAGAGATAGCAGACAACTGCAGGAAACTTAAAGTTGTGATAGTAGGGGATTTTAATTTTCTACATGTTGATTGGGACTCCCATACTTTTAAAGGTATAGATGGGTTAGAGTTTGTAAAATGTGTTCAAGAAAGTTTTCTAGATCAATATATAGAGGTACCGACTGGAGAGGATGCAATATTAGATCTCCTACTAGGAAACAAGTGAGGACAGGTGTGCGTGTAGGAGAACACTTTGGTTCCAGTGATCATAGCACCATTAGTTTCAACTTGATAATGCATAAAGATAGATCTGGTCCTCAGGCTGAGGTTCTAAACTGGAAAAAGGCCAAATTTGAAAAAAAGAGAAAGGATCTATGAGGGAGTGTCCATGGAGTCAGTCTGGGTGGAAGTCAGAAATAGGAAGGGATCAATCACTGTGCTGGGAGTAGTCTATAGTCCCCCAAATAGCCTTCGGGACACCGAGGAGCAGATAAGCAAGCAGATTTTAGAATGGTGCAGGAAATACAGGGTAATAGCTATGGGTGATTTCAACTTCCCTCATATTGACTGGCACCTCCTGAGTGCAAGGGGGATAGATGGGGCTGAATTTGTCAGGTGTGTTCAAGAAGGATTCCTGGCACAGTATGTAGACCGGCCGACGAGAGGAGAGGCTATACTGGATCCAGTTCTGGGTAATTAACCTAGTCAGGTTACAGACCTCTTGGTGGGGGAGCTTTTTGGTGAGAGTGACCACAACTCCCTTAGACAGAATGGTAAAGTGCTTAACTGGCGAAGGGCTAACTTTGAAGGGATAAGGCAGAAAGTTTTCTAGATCAATATATGTAGGATTAAGGAGAACCCCAAGGGATTCTGTGCGTATGTGAAGAAATGGAGGATGATGAGAACGAATGTGGGACAGCTAAAGGATAAAGAGGGCAACATGTGCCTAGAGGTGGAGGAGGTTGGGGAGGTTCTAAATGAATACTTTGCTTCAGTATTCACAAGTGAAAAGGATCTTGATAAGGATGAGGTCGAAGTTGAGCGGGCCTGTGTGCTGGACAATGTGGAGATTAAGGAAGAAGAAGTGCTGGATCTTCTTAAAAACATTAAGATTGATAAATTCCCAGGGCCAGATATGATACACCCCAGGATGTTGTGGGAATTGAGAGAAGAGATCACAGGAGCATTAGCTATGATCTTTGAATCTTCTTTGGCTGCAGGGGAAGTGCCAGAGGACTGGAGAATGGCAAATGTATTTCCCTTGTTTAAAAAAGGTAATAGGGAGAAACGTGGGAACTGTATAGATCGGTGAGTCTTAAGTCAGCGGTATGCAAACTACTGGAAAGGATTCTTAAGGATAGGATCTACGAGCATTCGGAGAAGTACAGTCTACTCATGGATAGTCAACATGGCTTTGTGAGGGGAAGATCCTGCCTCATGGGCCTGATTAAGTTTTTTGAAAAGGTAACAAATAAATTGATGAGGGTAGGGCAGTGGGTGTGGTCTACATCGACTTTAGCAAAGCATTTGACAAGGTCCTTTACCAGAGACTCATCCAGAAAGTCATGAGGCATGGGATAAGTAGAAGCTTGGCTGTTTGGATAAAAAATTGGCTTAAAGGAAGAAAGCAGAGGGTACTTGTGAAAGGAAAGTATTCTGCCTGGAGGTCGGTGACTAGTGGAGTGCCGTAGGAATATATCCTGGGACCCCTGCTATTTGTGATTTTTATAAATGACCTGGATGTAGAGGCGGAAGGATGGGTGAGTAAGTTTGCGGATGACTCGGAGATTGGAGGAGTTGTGGATGGAGCTATAGGTTGTTGAAGGTTACAAGAGGATACAGACAGGCTGCAGAGTTGGGCAGAAAAATGGCAGGTGGAGTTCAATCCAGAGAAGTGTGAGATGATGCATTTTGGAAGGACAAACCAGAAGACTGAGTACAGGATTAATGGTCAGTTACTTAAGAGTGTGGATGAACAAAGGGATCTTGGGGTTCAAATCCATACATCCCTCAAGGTCACTGCACAGGTTGATAGGGCAGTTAAGAAAGCCTATGGGATGCTAGGCTTTATTAGCAGAGGGATTGAGCTCAAGAGTAGAGAGGTCATGTTGCAACTCTACAAATCTCTGGTGAGACCGCACTTAGAGTAATGTGTTCAATTTTGGTCACCTCATTAGAGGAAGGATATAGAAGCTATGGAGAGGGTGCAGAGGAGATCAACCAGGATGTTGCCTGGTTTGGAGAACAAGTCATATGAAGCAAGGTTAGCAGAGCTGGGACTTTTCTCTTTGGAGTGTAGAGGAATGAGAGGGGACTTGATAGAAGTCTACAAGATTATGAGGGGCATAGATAGGGTGGATAGTCAGTACCTGTTTCCTAGGGCACCAATAGCAAACACCAGAGGGCATATGTACAAAATTAAGGGAGGGAAGTTTAGGGGAGACATCAGGGGTAATTTTTTTAAACAAAGGGTTGTGAGTGCCTGGAATGACTTGCCAGAGATGGTGGTGGAGGCTAAAACATCAGGGGTATTTAAGAACCTCTTGGACAGGCACATGGATGAAAGAAAAATGGTTATGGGGTAGTGTGGGTTTAGTACTTTTTTTAAGGATTATATGTGTTGGCACAACATGGAAGGCTGAAGGGCCTGTACTGTGCTGTAGTGTTCTATGGTTCTATGGATCTAAAAAGCGTAGATTGGGACAGGTTGTTCTCTGGCAAGGATGTCGTTGGTAAGTGGGAGGCCTTCAAAGGAGAAATTTTGAGAGTGCAGAGTTTGTATGTTCCTGTCAGGTTTAAAGGCAAAGTGAATAAGAATAAGGAACCTTGGTTCTCGAGGGATATCGGAACTCTGAAGAAGAGAGAGATGTATAACATGTATAGGAAACAGGGAGCAAATAAGGTACTTGAGGAGTATAAAAACTACAAAAAAATACTTGAGTAAGAAATCAGGAGGGCTAAAAGAAGTCATGAGGTAGCTTTGGCAGTCAAGGTGAATGATAATCCAAAGAGATTCTACAGGTATATTAATAGCAAAAGGATAGTAAGGGATAAAACTGGTCCTTTTGAAGATCAGAGTGGTCAGCTATGTATGGAACCAAAAGAAATGGGGGAGATCTTAAATGGTTTTTTTGCGTCTGTATTTACTAAGGAAACTGACATGGAGTCAATAGAAATAAGGCAAACAAGTAGTGAGGACATGGAACCTATACAGATTGAAGAGGAGGAGGTGCTTGCTATCTTGAGGCAAATCAGAGTGCAGGGGTCCTGGCAGGTATATTTAAAATGCCGATATCTACAGGTGAGGTGCTGGAGAATTGGAGGATTGTTGTTTTGTTGTTTAAAAAAGGCTCTAAAAGTAATCCGGGAAATTATAAGCCGGTAAGTTTGACGTTGGTAGTAGGTAAATTATTGGAAGGAATACTAAGAGATAGGATCTACAAGTATTTAGATAGACAGCGACTTATTAGGAAGTTAACATGGGTTTGTGCGAGGTAGGTCATATTTAACGTTTCTATTTTCGAGTTTTTCGAGGAGGTTACAAAGAAATGGATGAACGGAAGGCAGTGGATGTTTGTCTACATGGTCTTCAGTAAGGCCTTTGACAAAGTCCTGCATGGCAGGTTAGTTAGGAAGATTCAGTCACTAGGTATACATGGTGAGGTAGTAAATTGGATGAGACATTGGCTCAATGGGAGAAGCCAGAGAGTGGTAGTGGAGGATTGCTTCTCTGAGTGGAGGCCTGTGACTAGTGGTGTGCCACAGGGATCAGTGCTGGGTCCATTGTTATTTGTCATCTATATCAATGATCTGGATGATAATGTGGTAAATTGGATCAGCAAATTTGCTGATGATACAATGATTGAATGTTTAGTGGACAGTGAGGAAGGTTTTCAAAGCTTGCAGAGGGATCTGGACCAGCTAGAAAAATAGGCTGAAAAATGGCAGATGGAGTTTAATGCAGACAAGTGTGAGGTATTGCACTTTGGAGGGTCAAACCAAGGTAGAGCATACAAGGTAAATGGTAGGACACTGAGGAGTGCAGTAGAACAGAGGGATCTGGGAATATAGATACATAACTCCCTAAAAGTGGTGTCACAGGTGGACAGGGTTGTAAAGAGAGCTTTTGGTACATTTGCCTTTATAATTCAAAGTATTGATTATAAGAGTTGGAATGTTATGGTGAGTTTGTATAAGGCATTAGTGAGGTTGAATTTGGAGTATAGTGTGCAGTTTTGGTCACCGAATTTCAGGAGGCTATTAATAAGGCTGAAAGAGTGCAGACAAGGTTTACTAGGATGTTGTTGGGACTTGAGAAACTGAGTTACAGAGAAGGGTTGAATAGGTTAGGACTTTATTCCCTGGAGCATAGAAAAATGAGGGGAGACTTGATGGAGGTATATAAAATTATGATGGGTATAGATGGAGTGAATGCAAGCAGGCTTTGTCAACTGAGGTTAGGGGAGAAAAAAACCCAGAAGTCATGGGTTAAGGGTGAAGGGGGAAAAGTTTAAAGGGAACATTGGAGGGGCTTCTTCACACAGAATGGTGGGAGTGTGGAATGAGCTGCCAGATGGAGCGCTAAATGCAGGCTCACTTTTAACATTTAAGAAAAACTTGGGACAGGTACGTGGATGAGAGGTGTATGGAGGGATATGGTCCAGGTGCAGGTCAGTGACACTTGGCAGAAAAAAGGTTTGGCATAGCCAAGAAGGGCCAAAAGGCCTGTTTCTGCGCTGTAATGTTCTATGGTTCTATCTCTCTTGTACCTACTTCCAAGCACCTTAAAACTATGACCCTATTGTTAGCCATTTCAGCCCTGGGTAAAAGCCACTGGCTATCAACACAATCAATACCTCTCATCATCTTATACACCTCTATCAGGTCACCTCTCATCCTCCGTCGCTCCAAGGAGAAAAGGCTATGTTCACTCAACCTATTTTCATAAGGCATGCTCCCCAATCCAGGCAACATCATGTAGATCTCCTCACCACTGCTAAATGCATCCTTCCTGTAGTGGGGTGACCAGATATGAACACAGATATGAGCCCAAGTGGGGTTCAACAAAGGTCTTATATAGGTGCAACATTACCTTATGGCTCTTGAACTCTTGAAAGCCATCACACCATACAAGGCTTAACAACACTCCCAACATGTGCAGCAGCTTTGGGTCTCTTACAGACACAGACCACAAGATCTCACTGATCCTCCAGTCTGCCAAGAATCTTATCATTAATATTACATTCCGTCTTCAAATTTGACCTACTAGAATGACCCACTTCAAACTTATCTGGGTTGAAGTCCATCTGCCACTTCTCAGGCCAGTTCTGCATCCTATCGATGTCCTGCTATAACTTCTGACAACCCTCCAGACTATTCAGAACACCTCAAACTTTTGTGTCAGCAGCAAACTTACTAACCCATGCTTCCACTTCCTCATCTAGAGTACTTATAAAAATCAGAGTGGAGGGGTCCAAGAACAGATCCCTGTGGAATACCACTGGTCACTGCCCTCCATGCAGAATATGAACGATCTACAACCTGCCTCTGCCTTCTGTGGGAAAGCCAATTTTGGGTCCACAATGCAAGGTCTCCTTGATGCCATGTCTCCTTACTTTTTGAATGAGACTTGCATGGGGAGCCTTATCAAATGCCTTACTGAAATCCATATACACTACATCCACTCCTCTAAATTCATCAACGTGTTTTGTTACATCCTCAAAGAATTCAATCAGGCTTGTAAAGCACTGGTCTACAATTTGCTGGGTTATCCTTACTCCCTTTCTTGAACAAGGGAACAGCATTTGCAAACTTCCAATCCTCTGGTACTTCTCCTATCCCTATTGATAATGTAAAGATCATCGCCAGTGTTCAGCAATCTCCTCTCTCGCTTCCCATAGTAGCTTGGGGTATACCTCATCCAATCTTTGTGACTTATCTAACTTAATACCTTTCAACAGCTCCAGCACATCATCTATTCTTAATGTTTATACACTCAAGCATTTCAGTCAGTGGTAAATCATCCTCACAATTGCCAAGGACCTTTTCACTGATGAATACTGAAGCAAAGTATTTATTAGGTACCTCTGCTACCTCCTTGCACGTTTCCACTATCGCATTTGATTGGTCTTTTTCTCACTTGGCTCATCCCCTTGCTCCTCACATACTTGTAGAATGCCTTGGGGTTTTCCTTAATCTTGCTCACCAAGTCCTTCTCATGGCCCCTTCTAGCTCTCCTAATTTCATTCTTGAATCAATTTTATTTATCAATCTCAACTCTTTTGCATCGGTCTTCACTGTAGAAGACACTAGCAGTATGGTGGGAGTTCCAGGTGGCGGGGCTCATGAAGTGTGTGAAGTTACCATAACTAGAGAGAACGTTCTTGGGAAACTGAAAGGTCTGAAGTTAGAAAAGTCATCTGGATCAGATGGTACAGCCCAGAGTTCTGAAAGAGCTGTCTGAAAATATTGTGGAGGCATTAGTAATGATCTTTCAAGAAGCACTTGATTCTGGAATGGTTCCCAAATATGGAAAATTGTAAAAGTCACTCCACTCTTCAAGCAAGGAGAGAGACAGAAGAAAGGAAACTTCATCGAGTTTATCTAACCTCAGTGGTTGGGAAGATGCTGGAGTCTCAGGATACTTGGAATCACACGATAAACTAGACCAGTTTCCTCAAGGGGAAATCTTGTCTGACAAATCTGTTGGAATTCTTTGAATTCATAATAAGCGGGATGAACGAAGGAGAATGGGTTGATGCTGTGTACTTGGATTTTCAGCAAGCCTTTGTCAAGCCTTCTGAAAATCCAAGCAGTGAGCAGCTGTGTTCCACTGGGGTCTGTGTTGGGACTAATTCTTTTTACGTTATATGTCAATGATTTGGATGAATGGAATTGATGGCTGTGTTACAAATTTTGCAGACAATATAAAGATAGGTGGAGGGACAGGTAGTTTTGAGGAAGTAGAGAGGCTACAGAAAGACTTAGACAAAGTAGGAGAATGGGCAAAGAAATGGCAGATGGAATATAGTGTTGAGAAGTGCATGGTCATGCACTTTGGTAGAAGAAATAAAAGGATTGATTATTTTCTAAGTGGACATAAAATACCATAAGCTGATGTACAAAGGGATTTGGGAGTCTTTGTGCAGTGAAATGTAATGTTAGCATTCACTTCAAGAGGACTAGAATATAAAAGCAAGGACGTAATGTTGAGATTTTATAAAACACTGGTGAGGCCTCACTTGGAGTATTGTGAGCAGTTTTGGGCCCCTTATCTTAGAAAGGATGTGCTGAAACTGGGGTGGATTCAAAGAAGTTTCACAAAAATGAATCCAGGATTGAATGGCTTGTCATAGGAAAAGAGTTTGTTGGCTCTGAGCCTATATTCACAGGAATTCAGAAGAGTGAGGGGTGACCTCGCTGAAACTAATCAAATGATGAAAAGCTTTGATAG
This sequence comes from Hypanus sabinus, assembly GCF_030144855.1. NCBI lineage: Eukaryota > Metazoa > Chordata > Chondrichthyes > Myliobatiformes > Dasyatidae > Hypanus > Hypanus sabinus. The sequence goes on along the minus strand of NC_082710.1, from coordinate 186,965,520 downwards.
AGTGGATGTGAAGAGGATATTTCCTATGGTGGAAAAGTCTAAGACCAGAGGACACAGCCTCAAAATAGAGGGGTGTTCTCTTAGAATGGAGATGAGCAAGAATTTCTTTAGTCAGAGTGGTGAATGGTGTAATTCTTTGCCACAGGCAGCTGTGAAGGACAAGTCATCTCGTATATTTAAGATGGAGGTTGATAGATTCTTGACTGGTCAGGGCGTGAAGGGATATGGGGAGAAGACAGAAGATTGGGGTTGAGAGGAAAACTGCATCAGCTGTGATGAAATGGTGAAGCAAACTCAATGGGTCAAATGGGCTAATTCTGCTTCCTATATCTTATGGTTTTATGGTATTAAGTTGTATGATCTTCCTAGTTCTGGCCTCGCTGACATGTGGCACAGATACCATTCCTGAGATCACAACCCTGGAGGTCCTGCCTTTTAACTGAGCACCTAACTCCCTGAACTCCATATACAGAACCTCATCACTCGTGCCACCGATGTCACTGGTGCCTACATGGACCACAATTTCTGGCTGTTCACCCTCCCACTTAAGAATGCTGAAGACTTGATCTGAAATATCCTGGATCCTGGCACCCAGGTGGCAACATACCATCTGGAAATCTCGTTCTTGCTGTTCATTCCCATAAAGAGCACATCCCCTATTCCCCCTTCCCTTGTGAGTCACAGAGGCAGACTCAGTGTCAGAGACCAACCATTTTCATTTTCATCTGTTAGGTCATCCACCCCCACTCCTCAGCAGTATCCGAAGTAATATACATTTTGTTGTTGGGGATGGTCACAGGAGTACTCTGCATTGGCTCCTTAACCCCTTTCCACTTCCTGTCACCCAATTTCCTGTGTCCTGCACTTTGGGTGTAACTACTTCTCTTTATGTCCTAGCTATCACCCCTTCAGCCTCCCAAATGATCCGGAGTTTATCCAGTTTCAGTTCCAACTCCTTAATGTAGCTTGTTAGAAGCTGTAGCTGGATGCACTTCTCGCAGCTGTAGTCTTTAGGGACATTGTAGGTTTCTACGGCTTCCCACATCCCACAAGAGGAGCATTTCACTATCATGCTTGACATCTCTACTGTCCTAGCTGAGCAGATAATATCCATTGCTTTCTCTGAGTGAATCTTCCTTTCGTGGTAGCCTCGAAGAGCTAAACCCTCAAAATCACCACTCTGACTACGTCCATAATTCTTTGAAAGTGGCTGAGATCCTGATGCCATCCAATAGGACTACATAGATTTATAGCTCAGCACAGACTAGATGGGCCAAAGGGCCTGTTTCTGTGCTGTAGTGCTCTATTACTCGCGTGTGTGTGTGTGTACATAGAACACTACAGCCCAGTACAAGCTTTTCCTGTGTAAAATCATGATCTCTTGAAAACCTCACTGCTTTCTTTTCTGGAAATACTCACGATTTTGCTTTGATTTGATAAGTGGCAGACAAGCAATCAGCACGGCAATAGTTTCACTTCCCAGAAAGATGTTTCTTTTCCCTGCAAATAAATAAAATTTGGGAGTAAATGTATGATAGTAGTTAAAAACCTGTTGGATCTATCTCATGAATTATTCCTCTGAAATATTTTCTTGGAATGTAACTACTTTACATCGCTCCTGAATATGACTTCATAGCTGTGTTTCTGGAATATGGCTTGGAAAGAACATATGGCTATAAAACACAGAAGAATTTGGCCATTCAGCCCATCAAGTCTGCTCAGCCATTCCATTATGGCTGATTTATTATCCCTCTCAACCCCAGGCAGAGAAAGTGCAAAACACTGCAGTAATGACAAGGCTGCAAGAACAAAAACAAAAGTCAATCTTTCCCCAAGCAGCAAGACTGATCAACGCCTCCACTCACTAACCCAGAATAACAATTATTTTCTTTTCCTTAAAACTTGGGTACTGAAAATGACATTAAACAATCTTGAATCAATGTGTGCTTCTTTGACTGATTAGTGTAGTTTGGGTTTAAGGAGTCCCACTATTTGGAATGACTGAGAGTGTCGGCAGTGATAACTCAGGAATAACTATTGCAGAAGGAGGACTGGTGTTCAAAACTCAGAGCACAGTGCATCAAACTAACCCTTGCTAGTGATCATATGTGGGAATACCCAAGGCTAAGTGTTTTTTGATTTAATGCATTGTGTAGCAAGCTCAGATGTAGAATTAAATGTCAGGTAACTGAGTGTTAATTATAAGGGTTAACTGAATGCCTGTGAATTGAGTATTAATAAAAATTGAACAAAATCAAAGTGTTGGAGGAACTCAGAAGGTCGAAAAGCATCTGTGAGGGAAAACAAATAACACTGTTATAACACTGGGTTTAGAGAAGTAAGTCGGAGGATCAGAACGGGAGTGCGGCGGGAGCCATCTTGAATTTTTCTTATTCTCATTGGAGTTAAGAGAGGCAGGACTGTGCAGGCGTGTGACAGCGGGCAGTGAAGTGGGGAAGACTTAAAAAGGACACAGCCTTATACAGCGGGCAGCGGAGTGAGCCAGGAGCAGAGCGAAGGCTTAAGGGCTTAGGCGGAAGAGGACAAGGCAACGTAGGTTTAGGTTTTAGTTTTTCCTGTTATTTGAGGAAAGGGAGAATTATGAGTGTGAGGGCAGCTTGTTGTTCTCGGTGTCAGATGTGAGAGGTCCTGGAGTTTCCTAGCCTTCCGGACATCCATATCTGCGCCAGGTGCGCAGAGCTGCAGTTCCTAAGGGACCGTGTTAGGGAACTGGAGCTGCAGCTCAATGACCTTTGTCTGGTCAGGGAGAGTGAGGAGTTGATATAGAGGAGGTACAGGCAGGTGGTCACACTGGGGCCACGGGAGGCAGACAAGTGGGTCACAGTTAGGAGGGGTAACAGGATGAGTCAGGTAATAGAGAGTACCCCAGTGGCTGTACTAACCCTAACCCTAACCCTAAACAGCTGTGGTCCCAATACCGAGCCCTGTGGCACCCCACTAGTCACCACCTGCCATTCCGAGAAACACCCATTCACCGTTACCCTTTGCTTTCTATCTGCCAACCAGTTTTCTATCCATGTCAATATCTTCCCCCCAATACCATGAGCTCTGATTTTACTCACCAATCTCCTATGTGGGACCTTATCAAATACCTTCTGAAAATCGAGGTACACTACATCCACTGGATCTCCCTTGTCTAACTTCCTGGTTACATCCTCGAAAAACTCCAATAGATTAGTCAAGATTATTAGGTTAGCCAATAGATTATTGGCTCAATAAGAGCCAAAAACCACTTTGGGTTGATTTGGAATTAAAAGCTGTTAAACAATTTCATTTAACTTCAATATTAGGAGCTCTATTACCTTTACAGCTCTCTAAAATTCGAAATTTAAAATTTACCTGGTTATTAAACAATCTTTACAGATTTGGATTCAGTTTTGTAATTTTTTAAATTTTAAACAACTTAAGTTGCCTAGTTTTTAATATTGAAGCTTTTTATTTAAACCTTCAATAACTGACCCCATTTTTCTCCTATGGAAAAATAAAGGGATCTGTTTTTTTACAGATTTATTTTATAATGGTCGACTGATGACTTTTGTAGAGTTAATTAATAAATACTCTCTTCTTCATACACATTTTTTGCAATATTTTCAGGTTAGACATTTTTACAACAATATTTACCTAAGTTTCCATATTTACAAGAATCTGATTTGTTGGATACCATTTTGAAATTGAATCCCTTAGTGAAAGGTTCCATTAGCAGAATTTATAATTTACTCTTGTTACAAAAGGTGGACCTATCACTAGAGATTAAAAAAGATTGGGAGAGAGAACTTAATATCACCTTTGTGAATAAGATTGGGTTCGAATTTTGAAAAATGTAAATTCTTCTTCTATACGTGCCAATCACTGTCTAATTCAATTTAAAATTGTCCATCATTATTATTTAACAAAGGAGAGACTATCTAAAATATTTTCTGGTGTAGATAATTATTGTGATAGATGTAAAACTTAAGTAACTACTTTGTCATATATGTTCTGGTCATGTTCTTCGTTAAAACTGTTTTGGAAATCTTTATTTTCTGCAATCTCTAAAGCTTTGAAAATTAATTTACAACCTAATAGATTAACTGTTCTATTTGGAATAGTTCCACATCATATTCGGGGTATTTCATCTTCAGATCAACATTGTTACATTGTTGGCAAGAAGGGCTATTTTATTAAAATGGAAAGATATCTCTTCCCCTACATTAATTGAATGGTTTTCTCAAGTAATATTATGTCTCAGCTTGGAAAAAATTAGTAGAACTTTTGAACCTCGATTTGATTTTGAAAGCGGATGGGGTTCTTTTGCCAAATATTACCATTTAATTTGAATTATTCTATATGGTTTCCTTCTAATTTTATTATCTTTTTTTAAAAAAAATTGTGAACTGGTGGTTGATGAATTTTTTTCCTATATATCTAGATGATGGTTAAACGTATTGCTTCTGTGGGTTGATTCCTAATGGTTTTTTTTGTAGTTAATGGTTTTTTTTTCTTAGTTAGATGGGGTTCTATTTTATCCCTCCTTTTTTCTATATATAAAAATTTTTTAAATCATTTTTATATGTTATTAGTTTTTTTCTGCAGCTCTATTAATTATATACATATTAATTTGTTGAAATTTTGTATTATTCTATAGTTGTATAAGATTATGTATTAATAAAAATAATTAAAAAATGAAAATGAGAAAACCTACAGCACAATACAGGCCCTTCGGCCCACAAAGCTGTCCTTATCTGAGAAATTACCTAGGGTTACCCATTGCCCTCTATTGTTCTGACTCCATATACCTGTCCAAGAGTCTCTTAAAGAAACTATTGTATTTGCCTCCACCACTGTTGCCAGCAGCCCAATCCAGGCACTCACCACTCTCCCACTCTCTGCGTAAGAAACTTACCCCTGACATCTCCTCTGTACCTATTTTCAAGCACCTTAAAGCTGTACCCTCTCATGCTAGCCATTTCAGCCCTGGGAAAAAGCCTCTGACTATCCACATGATCAATGCTCTATCAGGTCATCTCTCATCCTCCATCGCTCCAAGGAAAAAAGGCTGAGTTCACTCAACCTATTCTCATATGGCATGTTCCCCAATCCAGGCAACATCCTTGTACATCTCCTCTGTACCCCTTCTATGGTTTCCACATCCTTCCTATAGTGAAGTGACCAGAACTGAGCACAGTACTCCAAGTGGGGTCTGATCAGGGTTCTATATATCTGCAACATGCCTCTCAGCTCCTAAACTCAATCCCATGATTGATGAAGGCCAATGCGCCATATGCTTTAACCACAGAGTCAACCTGCACAGCAGCCTGGAGTGTCTAATGGACTCGGACCCTAAGATCCCTCTGATCCTCCACCCTGCCCAGAGTCTTACCATTAATACTATATTCTGTCATCATGTTTGAACCATCTCACACTTATCTGGATAAAAATGGCCACTTCTCAGTCATTTTTGTAACCTATCAATGTCCTCTGTAACCTCTGACAGCCTCCACACTATCCATAACACCTCCAAACTTTGTGTCCTCAGCAAATTTACTAACCCATCCCTCCACTTCTTCATCCATGTCATTTATAAAGTCCACAAAGAGTTGGGATCCCAGAACAGATCCCTGAGGCACACCACTGGTCATCGCCCTCCAAGCCGAATATGACCTTTCTACAAGCACATTGCCTTCTGTGGGCAAGCCAGTTCTGGACCCACAAAGCAATTTCCCTTTGGATCCCATGCCACTGTAGAGGTGTGCTACATGCAGCGCTGAAATAATGACATGTAGTCGACGAGCTGCAGTTGCAAAAGAGATTTATTCAAACTTCGCGGCCTCGCTTTAAAGCCTTCCTGATCCCGCCCTCCCCGTAGGGGGCGCATATTCACAGTCCCGTCCCGTGCACGAGCTTTTCCCCTTGCTGGTGAAGCAGACTTGGCGCCCTTTTTGGGACTGGCCTCAAAGCCGGCGCGCGCCGATTTGTGAGCCGGTTCGAGTGCACTGGGAAGTGGGTCGCCACATAACCCCACCCCCAGAACCGGCGATAGACCCCCCAATGTCCACAGTCTGGGCCGGACCCTGTTTGGGAGGTCTGCCTCTGCGCCGCGGTGCCAGAATCTTGACCGGCTGCGCCACGTCCACATGGGCCAGTTTGTGTCGGTCCACCGTGAAAACCTCCTCTCTCCCCCCCAATGTCCAGCACAAATGTGGACCCGTTGTTTCTGATCACCATAAACGGCCCCTCGTTGGGCCGCTGTAGCGGTGCCCAATGTCCGCTCCGTCGTACAAAAACGAACTTACAGTTTAGCAGGTCTTTGGGTACACAGGTCGGGTTCTGCCCATGCTGCAAAGTGGGTATGGGGGCCAGGTTACCGAGCCTCTCGTGTAGTCTGCCCAGGATTGCTGCGGGTTCTTCCTCTTGCCCCCTTGGGGCTGGTATGAACTCCCCTAGGATGGCCAGGGGTGTGCCGTACACCAACTCGGCCAACGAGGCGTGCAGGTCATCTTTGGGCGCTGTGCGGATTCCTAGCAGGACCCAGGGAAGCTCGTCCACCCAGTTAAGTCCTCTCAGGCGGGCCATGAGAGCCGACTTCAGGTGACGGTGGAAACGCTCCACCAGTCCATCCGACTGTGAGTGGTAAGCAGTTGTGTGGTGCAGCTGTGTCCCCAAAAGGCTGGTCATAGCTGACCACAGGCTGGAGGTGAACTGGGCTCCTCTGCCGGAGGTAATGTGGACCGGTACACCAAAGCGAGATACCCAGGTGGCGATCAGTGCCCGGGTGCAAGATTCGGAGGTGGTGTCGGTGAGCGGGACTGCCTCTGGTCATCTTGTGAACCAGTCCATGATAGTGAGGAGGTGCCACGCTCTGCGCGACACTGGCAGGGGGCCCACAAAATCCACATGAATGTGGTTGAAACACCGGTGGGTGAGGCGGAACTGCTGCGGCAGAGCTTTGATGTGCCGCTGCACCTTGGCAGTTTGGCAGTGCATGCACGTTTTGGCCCATTCACTGACCTACTTGCGGAGTCTGTGGCAAACGAACCTGTTGGAGACCATCCGGATGGTTGTCCTGATGGAGGGGTGTGCTAAATTATGAACGGAGTTGAAAATGCGCCACCGCCAGGCTGCCAGGACAACAGGGCAGGGTTGGCCGGTGGTGACGTCACAGAGTAGGGTCCTCTCACCTGGGCCTACGGGGAGGTTCTGGAGCTGCAAACCGGAGACTGCGGTTCTGTAACTTGAGATCTCCTTGTCTGCCTGCTGCGCCTCCGCCAATGCTTCATAGGACCCCTTAGGACAGGGCTTGAATGGTAGGGCGAGAGAGAGAGTCCGCCACGACACTGTCCTTTCCCGAGACATGCCCGACATCCGTCGTGTATTCAGAGATGTAGGACAGATGTTGCTGCTGGCGGGACGACCAGGGATTGGAGACCTTCGTGAACACAAAGGTAAGTGGTTTGTGGTCTGTGAATGCGGTGAAGGGCCTACCTTCCAAGAAGTACCTGAAATGCCGGATTGCCAGGTATAGCGCCAACAGTTCCCGGTCGAAAGCACTGCATTTGAGCTCGGGTGGTCGCAGGTGTTTGCTGAAAAATGCCAGGGGTTGCCAGCGACCCTAGATGAGTTGTTCCAGCACCCCACTGACCGCCATGTTAGATGCATCCACTGTGAGGGCGGTAGGGATGTCCATTCTGGGGTGCACTAGCATCGTGGCAATTGCCAAGGCTTCTTTCGTTTTAATGAAAGTGGTGGCGGACTCCTTGTCCCAGGTAATGTCCTTGCCCTTACCCGACATCAGGGCGAACAGGGGGCGCATGATTCGGGCAGCTAAAAGGAGGAAGCGGTGGTAGAAATTTACCATACCCACAAATTCCTGAAGACCTTTGATTGTGTTGGGTCGGGGGAAATGGCGGACTGTGTCTACCTTAGCAGGCAGAGGGGTTGCCCCGTCTTTAGTAATCCTGTGGCCCAGGAAGTCGATGGTGTCGAGCCCGAACTGGCATTTGGCCGGGTTGATTGTCAGGCCGTAGTCACTCAGTCGGGCGTAGAGTTGACGGAGGTGGGACAGATGCTCCTGACGACTGCTGCTGGCTATGAGGATGTCATCCAAATAGATGAAAGCGAAGTCCAGGTCGCGTCCCACCGCGTCCATTAACCGCTGAAACGTCTGTGTGGCATTCTTTAGGCCGAACGGCATGCGGAGGAACTTGAAAAGGCCGACAGGGGTGATGAGTGCCGTTTTGGGGACATCATCTGGATGCATCGGGATTTGATGGTATCCCCGGACGAGGTCCACCTTGGAGAAGATCTGTGCGCCGTGCAGGTTTGCTGCAAAATCCTGTATGTGCGGCACAGGGTAGCAGTCCGGTGTTGTAGCCTCATTCAGCCTGAGGTAGTCGCCGCATGGTCTCCAGCCCCCTGATGCTTTGGGCACCATGTGCAGGGGGGAGGCCCATGGGCTGTCGGACCACCGTATGATCCCCAATTCCTCCATCCTCTTGAACTCTTCCTTCGCCAGTCGGAGCTTGTCTGGGGGAAGCCTTCGAGCACGGGCGTGGAGGGGTGGTCCCTGTGTCGGGATGTGGCGTTGTACGCCGTGTCTGGGCATGGCTGCCGTGAACTGCGATGCCAGGACTCTGGTGAAGTCGTTGTTGGACAGGGTGATGGAGTCCAGGTGTGGGGCTGGCAAATGGGCTTCCCCCAGGGAGAACGTTTGAAAGGTCTCGGTGTGGACCAGTCTCTGCCTTGGCAGGTCGACCAGTAGGCTGTGAGCCCGCAAAAAATCTGCACCCAGGAGCAGTTGGGCTACGGCAGCCAGTGTGAAGTCCCACGTGAACTGGCTGGAGCCAAACTGTAGCCGCACCGTACAGGTGCCGTAGGTCCTTACTGTGCTGCCATTTGTGGCCCTCAGGTTGGGACCCGGTGCCCTGTTGCAGGTGTCGTAACTCGTCAGAGGTAAGACGCTGATCTCGGCTCCAGTGTTGACCAAAAAGCGGCATCCCGACTGCTTGTCTCACACATACAGGGGGCTATCACGATGGCCAGCCGCTGTAGTAATCAGCGGCGGCTGGCCTTGGCGTTTCCCAGGAACTTGCAGGGTGAGCTTCAGCTGTGGGCTTCTGAGCCCCACCGCTGGTGGTAGAAGCACCATTGTTAGTTGGTCTCCTCACCCCTCCCTCTGGGGTTAGTGGGCTCTGCTGCCGGGCCTGGTCTGGTCTGCTGCTGGGAGCGTGGCCTGGTGATCTGTGCGACGGACGTCCCACTCTCCTTCTTGGCTTTCCACAGTAAGTCTGCCCAGGCTGCCACCTTCCGGGGGTCGCTGAAATCCGCGTCGGACAGCAGCAGGCGTATGTCCTCGGGCAGCTGCTCCAGGAATGCCTGCTCAAACATGAGGCAGGGTTTGGGTTCTCTGGCCAGGGACAGCATTTCGTTCAGCAAAGCTGATGGCGGTCTGTCTCCCAAACCATCCAGGTGCAGTAAGCGGGCAGCTTGCTCGCGCCGTGAGAGTCCAAAAGTCATGAGCAGGGCTTTGAATTCCGTATATTTGCCATCCGCTGGGGGAGACTGTATGAACTCCTCAACCTGGGCCACTGTTTCCTGGTTGAGGGAGCTCACCATGTAGTAGTAACGTGTGTCCTCCAAGGTTATCTGCCAAATGTGGAATTGGGCTTCTGCTTGCTGGAACCATAGGTGAGGTCGCAGCGTCCAGAAGCTTGGCAGTTCTAACGAAACCGCATGAACAGATGCAGCATTGTTCATCGTCGGCTCAAATATCGTTTGGGCCGTCGGGGTCACCAGTTGTAGCGGTGTGCTACATGCAGCGCTGAAATAATGACACGTAGTCGATGAGCTGCAGTTGCAAAAGAGATTTATTCGAACTTTGCAGCTTCGCTTTAAAGCCTTCCTGATCCCGCCCTCCCCGGGCGGGAATACTGTAAGGGGCGCGTATTCACAGTCCATCCCGCGCGTGGGCTTTTCCCCTTGCTGGTGAAGCAGACTTGGCGCCCTTTTTGGGACTGGCCTCAATGCCGGCGTGCGCCGATTTGTGAGCTGGTTCGAGTGCGCTGGGAAATGGGTCGCCACACCGCCTTACTTTCTCAATAAGCCTTGAATGGGGTACCTTGTCAAATGCTTTGCTGAAATCCATATACACTACATCTACTGCTCTAGCTTCATCAATTTATAGGACAGAACTTTGCAGCAGTTTTTCGGAGTTGGACTGCAACCAATCATTGAGTGCAATTGGTTGGAAAGGCTGACTAAAAATAATGCAAGTGGAAACGGAGTGGCCATTCTTTTGAGTATGCCAGTGTTTAGAGTGGCTTTGGCTCATCAGGCTGGGGCAAGGTAAACTGTCTTGTAAGTTTCTCTTTTTTGTTCTTAATTGTCCACTGAATAGAGCTTTGACCAGTGTCCAATCCAGACATCAGAAGATTGGCGAGGTCTTCAATCAGGTCCACTGCCCATTGATAAAAGGCAGGTATGGGTCATAGCAGCATAACAGAGCTTTGACCAGTGACAAACTGACATTTGGGATTGCTTAGTAAGAGTAAATTATAGGAAGGCAGGGTGATTTGCTGCGGCCATTGTTGGAGTGGACATAGAGTGGTGATCCTAAGGCTTTAGCTCTTTGAGGCTTCAGTGAAGAGAGGTTTCACTCAAAGAAAGCAAAGAAATGCTCAAGACTTTTCCTTCTCTTCTTTATACCTACTTAGCTAGGTGAGTAGAGATGGTGAAATGCTCCTCTTGAGGGATGTGGGAAGGCTGGGAGATCTCTACTGCCCCTAACAAATACAACTGCAAAAAGTGCATCCAGCTGCAGCTTCTAACAAATTGTGTTAAGGAGTTGGAGCTTGAACTGGATGAACTCCAGATCATTTGGGAGGGTGAAGGGGTGATAGATAGGGTACAAGTAATAATTCCTGTGTCCTGTGCAGGACACAGGAAACTGTGTGACAGTCCAAAAAGGGGAAAGGGGTTAAGGAGCCAATGCAGAGTACCACTGAGGCCACCCCCCTCAACATTGAATACTGTAGGTACCAATGACATGGATAGGACAAGTGATGAGGTTCTGCACAGGAAGTTGCGGGAGTTAGGAGCTAAGTTAAAAGGTTATGATCTCAGGAGTGCTATGCATGCCACGTGTTAGTGCGGACAGAACTAAGAAGATTATACAGTTTAATACATGGTGAAGAAGTTGGTATAAAAGGAAGGGCAAAACATTTTTTGATCATTGGTTTCTCTTCCAGGGATGGTGTGACCTGCACCAAGGGAAGATTTACACCTGAACTAGAATAGATTCAAATAACCTAGAGGAAAGGTTTGTTAATACTGCATGGTGGGGTTTAAACTAGAGTTGCAGTTCGTGAGAGTTATGGAGGCAAGTGTTGGTAACACTTCAGACAAAAGTACCTTTGTAGAAATCAAATTTCTAGGGTAATGAACTGCCTATACTTCAATGCAAGAAATATCATAGGAAAGGTGGAAAATAGTGCTGAAGATGAGGTAGCTGGTTTACAAACAGAGGCAATGTGTAGGTAACAGAGGCTGCTGATAGGACAAAATTGCAGTCAACAGGGTGAGTTGCAACATAAAAGGTGGACATTTGTTGTATCTTAATGCATGCAGTATACAGAAAAAGGTAGATGAACTTGCAGCACAGTTGCAGATTCTCAGGTATGATGTTGTAAGCATCACTGAATCATGGCTGAAAGATTACTGCTAGGAGCTTAATGTCCAAGGATACACATTGCATTGAAAGGGTAGGCAGGAATGCAGAGGGAGCAGTGTTGCTCTGTTGGTAAAAAAAGTGAAATCAAATCATTAGATTTGGAAGGTATTGGAAGCTAAGGAACTGAAAGGGTAAGAGAATCCTGATGGGAGTTGTACACAGATCCCCAAATAGTATTAAGGATGTGATCTACAAATTACAACAAGAAATAGAAAATGCATGCCAAAAGTGCAATGTTACAATTATCAATATTCAGGTAGTTTAGGAAAATAAGGTTGGTGCTGGATTACAGGAGGGGAAATGTATAGAATGCCTATAAAATGGCTTTTTAGAGCAGCCCAAGGAGCTAGGGCTTTACTCTTTGGAGTGAAGGAGGATGAGAGGAGACATGATAGAGGTGTACAAGATATTAAGAGGAATAGATAGAGTGGACAGCCAGCGCCTCTTCCCCAGGGCACCACTGCTCAGTACAAGAGGACATGGCTTTAAGGTAAGGGGAGGGAAGTTCAAGGGGGATATTAGAGGAAGGTTTCTCACCCAGAGAGTGGTTGGTGCGTGGAACGCACTGCCTGAGTCAGTGGTGGAAGCAGATACACTAGTGAAGTTTAAGAGACTACTAGATAGGTATACGGAGGAATTTAAGGTGGGGACAGGGTTTGAGGGTCGGCACAACATTGTGGACCGAAGGGCCTGTTTCAGAGGATCAGCTATTCTGGATTGGGTGTTGTGCAATGAACCGGAATTCTTGTACCTTGCAGTACAAGAACCCTCAGGGGAAAGTGATCATAATATGTTTGAATTCACCTTGAAATCTGAGCAGAAGCTAAAGTTAGATGTGTCTGTATTAGAGTGGAGTAAAGGGAATTAGAGGCACGAGAGAGGAGTTGCCTAGAATTGATTGGAAAAGAATACTGGCAGGGAAGACAGCAGAGCAGCAATGACTGGAATTTCTTGAAGTAATTGGAAAGATACAGGATATACAGTGGCATGCAGAAGTTTGGGCACTTCTGGTCAAAATTTCTGTTACTGTGAATAGCTAAGTGAGTAAAGGATGACCTGATTTCCAAAAGGCATAAAGATGGATAAAGTAGAGAGCTGGGAAGTTTATCTTTATCCCTCCCCCCACTTCTTATTCCCTCTCGACCATCCCATGTTACTTCACTCCTGATGAAGGGTTTCGGCCCGAAACGTTGTTATTACCTCCTCCCATAGATGCTGTCTGGCCTGCTGAGTTCTGCCAGCATTTTGTGTTTTTTATTTATTTCCAGCATCTGCAGATTCACTCATGTTGCCTCACAAATAGTAAGGTTGTGTGTGGTGGTATATTTCAATGCGAGGAGTATTGTGGGAGAGACAGATGAGCTGAGGGCCTGGATTGACACGTGGAATTATGACATCATAGCCATTACTGAAACTTGGCCACAGGAGGAGCAGGACTGGCAGCTCAACGTTCCAGGGTTCCGATGTTTCAGACGTGATAGAGGCAGAGGGATGAAGGGTGGTTTTGCTAGTCAGGGAAAATAGTACAGCAGTGCTTCAGCAGGACAGATTAGAGGACTTGTCTACTGAGGCCATATGGGTGAGAAACAGGAAAGGTATGACCACATTAATAGGGTTGTATTATAGACCACCCAATTGTCAGCGAGAATTGGAGGAGAAAATCTGCAGAGAGATAACAGACAACTGCAGGAGACAGAAAATTCTGATTGTAGGCAATTTTAATTTTCCACACATTGACTAGGACTCCCAGGTCTAGATGGGTTAGAGTTTGTAAAATATGTTCAGGAAAGTTTTCTAAATTAATATATAGATGTACCAACTAGGGAGGATGCAAAATTGGATCTCCTATTAGTAAATGAGTTAGGGCAGGTGATGGAAGTGTGTGTAGGGGAACACTTTGGTTGCAGTGATCGTAACATCATTAGTTTCAACTTGATCATGGATAAAGATCTGGTCCTTGGGTTGAAGTTCTTAACAGGAAAAAGGCCAAATTTGAAGAAATGAGAAAGGATCTAAAAAGCGTAGATTGGATCAGGTTGTTCTCTAGCAAGGATGTCGTTGGTAAGTGGGAGGCCTTCAAAGGAGAAATTTTGAGAGTGCAGAGTTTGTATGTTCCTGTCAGGATTAAAGGCAAAGTGAATAAGAATAATGAACCTTGGTTCTCGAGGGATATTGGAACTCTGATAAAGAAGAAGAGAGAGATGTATAACATGTATAGGCAACTGGGAGGAAATAAGATGCTTGAGGAGTATAAAAAGAGTAAGAAAATACTTAAGAAAGAGATCAGATGATTTAGGGAATTATGTATCTGTACTCCCAGATCCCTCTGTTCTACTGCATTCTTCAATGCCCTATCATTTACCATGTATGTCCTATTTGGATTATTCCTACCAAAATGTAGCACCTCACAATTATCAGCATTAAACTCCATCTGCCATCGTTCAGCCCACTCTTCTAACTGGCCTAAATCTCTCTGCAAGCTTTGAAAACCTACTTCATTATCCACAATGCCACACATCTTAGTATCATCTGCATACTTCCTAATCCAATTTACCACCCAATCATCCAGATCATTAATGTATATGACAAATAACATTGGACCCAGTACAGATCCCTGAGGCACACCACTAGTTACCGGCCTTGAACCTGACAAACAGTTATCCACCACTACTCTCTGGTATCTCCCATCCAGCCACTGTTGAATCCATTTTACTACTTCAATATTAATACCTAATGATTGAACCTTCCTAACTAACTTTCCATGTGAGGCCTTACTGAAGTCCATATAGACAACATCCACTCATCAACTTTCCTAGTAACCTCTTCAAAAAATTCAATAATATTTGTCAAACATGACATTCCACTCACAAATCCATGTTGACTGTTCTTAATCAGACCCTGTCTATCCAGATAATTATATATACCATCTCTAAGAATACTTTCAGTTAATTTACCCACCACTGACATCAAGCTCACAGGCCGATAATTGCTAGGTTTACTCTTAGAACTCTTTTTAAACAATGGAATCACATGAGCAATATGCCAATCCTCCAGCACCATCCCAGTTTCTAATGACATTTGAAATATTTCTGTCAGAGCCCCTGCTTTTTCTACACTAACTTCCCTCAAGTTCCTGGGGAATATCCTGTCAGGTCCCGAAACTTATCCACTTTTATATTCTTTAAAAGCACCAGTACTTCCTCTTCTTTAATCATCATAGTTTCCATAACTACCCTAATTGTTTCCCTTACCTTACACAATTCAATATCCTTCTCCTTAGTGAATACTGAAGAAAAGAAATTGTTCAAAATCTCCCCCATCTCTTTCGGCTCCACACATAGCTGTCCACTCTGATTCTCTAAGGGACCAATTTTATCCCTCACTATCCTTTAGCTGTTAATATAACTGTAGAAACCCTTTGGATTTATTTTCACCTTACTTGCCAAAGCAACCTCATATCTTCTTTTAGCTTTTCTAATTTCATTCACAAGCTTCTTTTTACATTCTTTATATTTCTCGAGCACCTCATTTACTCTATGCTGCCTATATTTATTGTAGATCTCCCTCTTTTTCTGAACAAAGTTTCCAATATCCCTTGAAAACCATGGCTCCCTTAAAGTTTTAACCTTTCTTTTCAACCTAACAGGAACACCAAGATTCTGTACCCTCAAAATTTCACCTTTAAATGACCGCTATTTCTCTATTACATCCTTCCCATAAAACAAATTGTCCCAATCCACTCCTTCTAAATCCTTTCACATTGCCTCAAAGTTAGCCTTTCTCTAATCAAAACTCTCAACCCTGGATCCAGACCTATCTTTCTCCATAATTACATTGAAACTAATGGCACTGTGATCACTGGACCCAAAGTGCTCCCCAACACATACCTCCGTCACCTGTCCTATCTCATTCCCTAACAGGAGATCCAACACTGCCCCTTTTCTAGTTGGTACCTCTATGTATTGCTGCAAAACACTATCCTGCACACATTTTACAAACTCCAAACCATTCATCCCTTTTAGAGAATGGGCTTCCCAGTCTATGACGGGTCCTGACAGTATATTCCCAAGGACCTGGAGGAAAGTTAGTGTAGAAATAGCAGGGACTCTGACAGAAATATTTCAAATGTTATTAGGAACGGGGATCGTGCCGGAGGATAGACGTATTGCTCATGTGGTTCCATTGTTTAAAAAGGGTTCTAACAGTAAACCTAGCAATTATCGGCCTGTAAGTTTGACGTCAGTGGTGGGTAAATTAAGGAAAGTATTCTTAGAGATGGTATATATAATTATCTGGATAGACAGGGTCTGATTAGGAGCAGTCGACATGGATTTGTGCGTGGAAGGTCATGTTTGACAAATCATTGAATTTTTTGAAGAGGTTACTAGGAAAGTTGACGAGGGTAAAGCAGTGGATGTTGTCTATATGGACTTCAGCAAGGCCTTTGACAAGGTTCCACATGGAAGGTTAATTAGGAAGGTTTAATCATTAGGTTTAATATTGAAGTAGTAAAATGGATTCAACAGTGGCTGGATGGGAAATGCCAGAGAGTAGTGATGGATAACTATTTGTCAGGTTGGAGGCCGGTGCCTCCGGGATTTGTACTGGGTCCAATGTTCTTTGTCATATATATTAATGATCTGGATGATGGGTGGTAAATTGGATTAGGAAGTATGTACATGATACTAGGATAGGTGGCATTGTGGATAATGAAGTAGGTTTTCAAAGCTTGCAGAGAGATTTAGGCCAGTTAGAAGAGTGGGCTGAAAGATGGCGGGTGGAGTTTAATGCTGATAAGTGTGAGGTGCTACATTTTGGTAGGACTAATCAAAAAAAGACATACATGGTATATGTTAGGGCATTGAGGAATGCAGTAGAACAGAGTGATCTAGGAATAATGGTGCATAGTTCCCTGAAGGTGGAATCTCATGTGGATAGGGTGGTGAAGAAAGCTTTTGATATGCTGGCTTTTGTAAATCAGAGCATTGAGTATAGGAGTTGGGATGTAATGTTAAAATTGTACAAGGCATTGGTGAGGCCAAATTTGGAGTATTGTGTACAGTTCTAGTCACAGAAGTATAGGAAAGATGTCAATAAAATAGAGAGAGTACAGAGGAGATTTACTAGAATGTTAGAGAAAGGTTGAACAAGTTAGGTCTTTATTCTTTGGAGTGTAGAAGGTTGAGGGGGGACTTGATAGAGGTTTTTACAATTATGAGGGGGATAGATAGATTTGACATGGATAGGCTTTTTCCATTGAGAGTAGAGAAGATTCAAACAAGAGGACATGAGTTCAGAGTTAGGGGGCATAAATTTAGAGGTAACATGAGGGGGATCTTTACTCAGAGAGTGGTAGCTGTGTGGAATGAGCTTCCACTAGAAGTGGTACAGGCAGGTTCGATATTGCCATTCAAAAAAAAATTGGATAGGTATATGGACAGGAAGAAATGGAGGGTTATGGGCTGAGTGCAGGTCGGTGGGACTAGGTGAGAGTAAGCGTTCGGTACGGACTAAAAGGGCCGAGATGGACTCTTTCTGTGCTGTAATTGTTACATGGTTATGTGTGGAAAATTAAAATCTCCCACAATCGCAATCTTGTGCTTACTACAAATATCTGCTATCTGCTTACAAATTTGCTCCTCTAATTCTCACTCCCTATTAGGTGGTCTATAATACACCCCTATAAGTGTTACTACACCTTTCCCATTCCTCAATTCCACCCAAATAGTCTCCCTAGATGAGCCCTCTAACCTATCCTGCCAAAGCACCACTGTAATATTTTCTCTGACAAGCAATGCAACACCTCCCCCTCTTGCTCCTCCAATTCTATCACACCCCTCCTGCAACTATGTTTCACTAATAGCTACAACATCATATTTCCAGATATCAATCCGTGCTGTAAGCTCATCCACCTTTCTTACAAAGGTGCTAACATTAAAATAAATGCATTTAAGAAATTCTCTACCTCTTCTTCTCTGTTTATCCCTAACAGTACAAACAACTTCACTATCTCTTTCTTCCTTCTCCCCTATATCTTCGATTTGAGCACTCCCCTTATCTATCACCTGCCTCACACACTGTTTGCAAGCTTTCTATATTTGTGAACTACCCTCCTCTCTCCTAGTCTCTTCAATTTGATTCCCACCACCCAACCATTCTAGTTTAAAGTCTCCCCAGTAGCCTTAGCAAATCTCCCCGCCAGGATATTGGTCCCCCTAAGATTCAAGTGCAACCTGATCTTTTTGCACAGGTCACACCTGCCCCAAAAATGATCCCAATGATCCAGAAACTTGAATTCCTGCCCCTTCCTCCAATCCCTCAGCCATGCATTTATCCTTCACCTCATTCCATTCCTACTCTCACTGTCACGTGGCACAGGCAGTAATCCCGAGATTACTACCTTTGTGGTCCTTCTTCTCAACTCCCTTCCTAACTCCCTATATTCTCCTTTCAGTACCTCTTCCGTTTTCCTACCTATATTATTGGTATCAATATGTACCATGACCTCTGGCTCTTCACTCTTCCACTTCAGGATATCTTGGATGCGATCAGAAACATCCCGGACCCTGGCACCAGGGAGGCAAACTATCATCCGGGTCTCATGACTGCGTCCACAGTATCGCCTATCTGTCCCCCTAACTATTGAGTCCCCTATTACTACTGCTTTCCTCTTCCTTTCCCTACCCTTCTGAACTACAGGGCCAGACTCTGTGCCGGAGGCATGGCCACTGTTGCTTCCCCCAGGTAGGCAGTCCACCCCCAACAGTACTCAAACAGGAGTACTTATTGTCAAGGGGTACAGCCACTGGGGTACTCTCTGGTACCTGACTCTTCCCCTTCCCTCTCCTAACCATGACCCACTTGTCTGCCTCCCGTGGCCCTGGTGTGACTACCTGCCTGTAACTCCTCACTCTCCCTGACCAGATGCAGGTCATCGAGCTGCAGCTCCAGTTCCCTAACATGGTTGCTTAGGAGCTGCAGCTCAGAGCACCTGGATGATATGGACGTCCAGGAGGCTAGGAGACTCCAGGACCTCCCACATCCAACACCGAGAACAAGAAGCTGCCCTCACACTCATAATTCCCCCTTTCCCCAAATAACAGGAAAAACTGAAACCTAAACCTACCTTGCCTCTCCAGTTTCCGCCTAAGCCTGTTGAGCCAAAACCCTTAAGCCTTCACTGTTCCCAGCTCACTCCACTGCCCGCTGTATAAGGCTGTGTTCCTTTTAAAATCTTCCTCGCTTCACTGCCTGACATCACATGCCTGCGCAGTCCCGTCTCTCTTAAGCCCGATGAGAAGAAAAAATCAAAATGGCTCCTGCAGCTCTCTCATTCTGATTCTCAGACTTCCTTCTCCAAACTAAACCCGAATCAGGATTTCAGTTCTTTTAAATCTTCCATGCTTCACTTCCTGACATCACACGCATGCGCGGTCCCGCCTCTCTTAACCCCGATGAGAAGAAAAAATCAAAATGGTTCCCGCAGGTCTCCCGTTCTGATTCTCAGACTTCCTTCTCCAAATTGTCTGCACGTTTATGACCATGCATTTTCCAACGTTGTATTTTGTGTGCCACTTTGTGGCCATTCTCCTAATCTGTCTAAGTCCTTCTGCAGCCTACCTGTTTCCTCAACACTACCTGCTCCTCCACCAATCTTTGTATCATTTGCAAACTTGGCAACAAAGCCATCTATTCCATCATCCAAATTATTAATATACAGTATAAAAAGAAACAGCCCCCACATTGACCCCTGCGGAACACCACTAGTCACTGGCAGCCAACCAGTAAAGGATCCTTTTATTCCCACTTACTACCTCCTACCAATCAGCCACGCCAAGAACTTCCCGGTAATACCATGGACTTTTAACTTGGTAAACAGCATCATATATGGCACCTTGTCAAAGGCCTCCTGAAAGTCCAAATATACAACATCCACTGCATCCCCTTTATAATCTCCTCAAAGATTTTGCAGGAGATCTTGTAATCTCCTCAAAGATTTCCAATAGGTTTGTCAGTCAAGATTTTCCATGAAGGAAACCATGCTGACTTCTTCCTATTTGGTCTTGTGACATGTACTCCATAACCTCATCATTAACAATTGATGCCAACATCTTCCCAACCACTGAGGTCAGGCAAACTGGTCTCTGATTTCCTTTCTGCTGCCTTCCTCCTTTCTTAAAGAGTGGAGTGACATTTGCAATTTTGCAGTCCTCTGGCACCATGCCAGAGTCCATTGATTTCTGAAAGGTAATTTCTAATGCCACCACAATCTCCTTTTGCTCTCTCTTTCAGAATTCTAGGGTGCCATTCACCTAATCTGGTTGATAGGTCTTTCAGCTTTTTGAGCATCCTCTCTCTTGTAATATAACTGCACCTACTTCTCTTTCTTCACACACTACAAAATCAGGCATACTGCTAGTGTCTTCCACAGTGAAGACTGATGCAAAATACTCATTTAGTTTATCAGCCATTTCCTTGTCCCCCATTATTATTTCTTCTGCCTGATTTTCTAGCGGTCCTATAGCCACACTCATTTCTCTTATTTTTAACATACTTGGAAAAAACTTTTACTATCCACTTTAGTCTGAAATGGCTAGCACGAGAGGGCATAGATTTAAGGTGCTTGGAAGTAGGTACAGTGGAATTGTTAGGGGTAAATTTTTTATGCAGGGAGTGGTGAGTGAATGGAATGTACTGACAGCGGCGGTGGTGAAGGCGGAAATGATAAGGTCTTTTAAGAGACTCCTGATGGGTACATGGAGCTCAGAAAAATAGAGGACTATGGGTAAGCCTAGGTAGTTCTAAGGTAAGGACATGTTCGGCACAGATCTGTGGGCTGAAGGGTCTGTATTGTGCTGTAGGTTTTCTATGTTTCCATGCTTCCCCCCGCCATCTGGAAAAAGGTACTGAAGCATTTGGGCTCTCACAACCAGACTATGTAAATGTTTCTTCCCCTTAGCCATCAGACTCCTCATAACCCAGAGCCTGGACTGACACCAACTTACTGCCCTCTACTGTGCTTATTTTCTTGTTTATTATTTATTGTAATGCCTGCATTGTTTTGTGCACTTTAGGCGGTCCTGGGTAGATCTGTAGTCTAGTATATTTTTTTGTCTGTGTTGTTATTATGTAGTTCAATGTAGTGTTTGTACTGTTACATGTGGCACCATGGTCCTGAAAAACATTGTCTCGTTTTTACTGTAAACTGTACCAGCAGTTATGGTGGAAATGACAATAAAAAGTGACTTGACTTGACTTGACTTCAATCTAGAATATTTGATCCCCTAGGGGGCTGAACCACGAGCTGCTCTAAAAACAATCTCGTAGACTTTGTAGAAATTCCCCACATGGAATCTTAATAAAGCCAGATCATCTTAGCGATCTTAGTGATGAGGCAATTGAAATACTTCCTTGCTGTTAATAAATG
This sequence comes from Hypanus sabinus, assembly GCF_030144855.1. Taxonomy (NCBI): domain Eukaryota; kingdom Metazoa; phylum Chordata; class Chondrichthyes; order Myliobatiformes; family Dasyatidae; genus Hypanus; species Hypanus sabinus. The sequence continues at coordinate 186,944,368 of NC_082710.1, read as the reverse complement.
GCACAAAGACAATAGAACATAACATATTTGAGCAGAAATAGGCCATTTGGCCCATCAAGTTTTTTCCACTATTTCATCATGGCTGATCCTTTATAGTCCCAATCTCACACCTTATACCCATATCTCTTCATGCCCCAATTAATTAAGAATCTATCAGCCTCTGCCTTAAATATAACTAAAGACCTGGCGTCCACAGCCACTTACGGCAACAAATTCCATGATTCACCATACTTTCACCAAAGAAATTCCTCTTTATCTCTGCCCGAAAAGGACACCCCTCTATTCTGAGGCTGTGTACTCTGGCCATAGACTAGCCTACCATAGGAAACATCCACTCTTTCAAAATTCGGTAGGTTGCAATGAGGTCACTGCTCAGTCTTCTGAATTCTAGTGAATACAGGCTCAGAGCCATCATATGACAACCCGTTCAATCCTGGAATCATTTCTGCGAACCACTTTTGAACTCTCTCCAGTGTCAGCACAATCTTTCAAAAAGGAGGGACCCAAAACTATTCACAATACTCCAAGTGAGGCCTAGCCAGTGCTTTATAAAGTCCCAACATTACATCCTTGCTCTTATATACTAGCCCTCTTGAAATGAATGTTAACATTGCATTTGCCTTCCTCACCACAGACTCTACCTGCAATTTACCCTTTAGGGAATCCTGCATAAGGACTCCCTAAAGATTTTTGAATTTTCGCTCCATTTAGAGAATAGACTACCCTTTAATTTCTTCTACTAAAGTGCATGACCATACACTTCCAGACACCATATTCCTTCTGCCACTTGTTTACCCATTCTCCTAATCTAATTTCTTCTGTAGCCTCTCTACTTCCTCAAAACTACTAGCCCTTCCACCTATCTTCATAACATCTACAAAATTTGGAACAAAGCTTTAACTTACAGTAATTGGAAAGGAAGGACAAAGAGTCCTGTGAGTGATGATGCAGAAAAAGAACCATTACATAGGTAACTGTTGCCAAACAGAGGATGCAACCAATTCCAGAACCTGCTCGGTATGCAATGGAAAATCCTGGAAAAGAGACAAAAGACCTCATGATATCACACACAGTCAGATAACTTCTACCTATTACTTTAGTTTAAGGATCAAACATTAAGGCAAGAGCACATTCTGAATACAGCGTTTTCTGCAGATGCTGGAAACTAAGACCATAAGACCATAAAATATAGGAGCAGAAGTAGGCCATTTGGCCATTGACTCTGCTCCGCTATTCAATCATGGGCTGATCCAATTCTTCCAGTAATCCCCACTCCCCTGCTTTCACTCCGTACCCTTTGATACCCTGGCTAATCAAGAACCTATCTATCTCTGCCTTAAATACACCCAATGACTTGGCCTCCATACCCTCATGGCAACAAATTCCACAGATTTACCACCCTCTGACTAAAGTAATTTCTTTGCATCTTAGTTCTAAATGGACATCCTTCAATTCTGAAGTAGTGCCCCCTTGTCCTAGAACCCCCTACCATATAACCATATAACAATTACAGCACGGAAACAGGCCATCTCGGCAGAACGCTTACACTCAGCCCATAACCCTCCATTCCTTTTCTGTCCATATACCTACCTATCCAATTTTTTTTAAATGACAAAATCGAACCTGCCTCTAGCACTTTGACTGGAAGCTATTTCCACACAGCTACCACTCTCTGAGTAATGAAGATCCCCCTCGTGTTACCCCTAAACTTTTGCCCCCTAACTCTCTACTCATGTCCTCTTGTTTGAATCTCCCCTACTCTCAATGGAAAAAGCCTAGCCATGTCAACTCTATCTATCCCCCTCATAATTTTAAATACCTCTATCAAGTCCCCCCTCAACCTTCTATGCTCCAAAGAATAAAGACCTAACTTGTTCAACCTTTCTCTGTAACTTAGGTGCTGAAACCCAGGTAACATTCTAGTAATTCTCCTCTGTACTCTCTCTATTTTGTTGACATCTTTCCTATAATTCGGTGACCAGAACTGTACACAGTACTCCAAATTTGGCCTTACCAATGCCTTGTACAATTTTAACATTACATTCCAACTTCTACACTCAATGCTCTGATTTATAAAGGCCAGCATAGCAAAAGCTTTCTTCACCACCCTATCCACCATTATTCCTAGATCACTCTGTTCTAGTGCATTCCTTGATGCCCTACCATTTACCATGTATGTCCTATTTTGATTATTCCTAGCAAAGTGTAGCACCACACACTTATCAGCATTAAACTCCATCGGCCAGCTTTCAGCCCACTCTTCTAACTGGCCTAAATCTCTCTGCAAGCTTTGAAAACAATGGGAAATAACTTTGCCACATCTAATCTGTTCAGGACTTTTAACGTTCGAAATGTTTCTACGAGATTCCCCCCACATTCTCCTGAACTCCAGGGAATACAGCCCAGGAGCTGCCAGACGTTCCTCATATGGTAACTCCTTCATTCCTGGAATCATTCTCATGAATCTTCTCTGAACCCTCTCCAATGTCAGTATAACCTTTCTAAAATAAGGAGCCCTAAACTGCACACAATACTCCAAGTATGGTCTGACAAGTGGGTAACAGTCAGGAGAGGGAAGGGCAAGAAGTGGGTACTAGACAGTACCCCAGTGGCTGTCCCCCTTAAAAATAAGTATTCCTGCTCGAGTACTGTTGGGAGGGGATGGCCTACCTGAGGGAAGCAACAGTGGTCGCGCCTCTGGCACAGAGTCTGGTCCTGTGTCTCAGATGGGTACGGACAGGAAGAGGATGGCAGTGATAGGGAACTCTATAGTTAGTGGGTCAGATAGGTGATTCTGTGGATGCAGGAAAGAAACGCAGAAGGTAGTTTACCTCCCAAGTTTAGTGTCCAGGATGTTTCTGATCGTTTCCACACATGATCGTGTATAGAGGTACCAAATAGAGAGGATGCAATAAGAGATCTCCTATTTGCAGTGGTCTCCAAACACCGGGCCGCAAAGCATGTGCTACTGGGCCGCGAGGATACGGTATGAAACAATATCAGTCAGCTGCACCTCTCCTCATTCCCTGTCACGCCCACTGTTGAACTTGAACACACACGAGGTCATTACACACACAAAGTCATTGCCCACGTGAGGTCATCAGTCGCCAAAACACAGTGATACCCTAGCGCCAGGGATCACTGGTTGGCCTCTGGTAATCTGCCGCCTCATACGGCTGGCATGAAGTGCCGTTGATACTGGCTTGGAGCATGGACAGATGGGCGCCACCTCTATATCTGTTCAGCACACAAAAGGAACCCAGTTCTAAAATATTCACAGATGACCTAATTCGGGCTCGGGGTTTCGTAAGTAGCAGAGCAGCTACCTCACTGTGATCTACTGTATGTCATCCCTCGAGCCAAACTTTTGTCGGCTGCTCTCTCTGGACTGCGACAGCTGTGGCCCCGGTACGGGGACCTCCGGCCCTTACCTTGTACTCTCACTGGTGTGTTGCAATGATTTTATAAGTTCATACGAGGAAAATATGTGCTGTGTGTTTAATCTCCAAACGTTACTTAAAATGTTATGATCTATTGACCTATAAGTGAGCTATAATTGACTTATCACTATATTCATGTAAGGAAAATATGCGCTGTGTGCTTTTTATTAAATTCGTTAGATAAACCCTTTTGGAAACAAAATTGACAGACAGACAGGCAGACTTTATTGATCTCGAGGGAAACTGGGTTTTGTTACAGCCGCACCAACCAAGAATAGTGAAGAAATATAGCAATATAAAACCCTAAATAATTAAATAATAATAAGTTAATCATGCCCAGTGGAAATAAGTCCAGGACCAGCAAATAATTAAATAATAATAAGTTAATCATGCCCAGTGGAAATAAGTCCAGGACCAGCCTATTGGCTCAGGGTGTCTGACACTCCTAGGGAGGAGTTGTAAAGTTTGATGGCCGCAGGTAGGAATGACTTCCTATGACACTCAATGTTACATCTCGGTGAAATGAGTCTCTGGCTGAATGTACGCCTGTGCCTAACCAAAACATTATGGAGAGGATGGAAGTCATTGTCCAAGATGGCATGTAACTTGGACAGCATCCTCTTTTCAGACACCACCATCAGAGAGTCCAGTTCCACCTCCACAACATCACTGGCCCTAAGAATGAGTTTGTTGATTCTGTTGGCGTCTGCTACCCTCAGCCTGCTGCCCCAGCACACAACAGCAAACATGATAGCACTGGCCACCATAGTATCATAGAACATCCTCAGCATCGTCCGGCAGATGTTAAAGGACCTCAGTCTCCTCAGGAAATAGAGACAGCTCTGACCCTTCTTGTAGACAGCCTCAGTATTCTTTGACCAGTCCAGTTTATTGTCCATTTGTATCCCCAGGTACTTGTAATCCTCCACCATGTCCACACTGACCCCTTGGATGGAAACGGGGGTCACTGCTGGACCTAGAAGGGTGGCCCTCCTCAGGTTCACCACCAGCTCTTTAGTCTTTTTCATGTTAAGCTGCAGATGATTCTGTTTGCACCATGTGACAAAGTTTCCCACCGTAGCCCTGTACTCAGCCTCATCTCCCCTGCTGATGCATCCAACTATGGCAGAGTCATCAGAAAACTTCTGAAGATGGCAAGACTCTGTGTTGTAGTTGAAGTCCAAGGTGTAGATGGTGAAGAGAAAGGGAGACAGGACAGTCCCCTGTGGAGCCCTAGTGCTGCTGACCACTCTGTCTGACACACAGTGTTGCAAATTGAATGTATTAGCCAGTTATAAGTGACTTATAGTTGACTTATCACCTATATTCCGGTCGTGATTAACACAGCCCCCATACCCCGTCGGCCGGTCCGCAAGAATATTGTCAATATTAAACCAGTCTGCGGTGCAAAAAGGGTTGGTGACCCCTGCTATTAGGAAACGAGTTAGGACAGGTGACGGAACTGTGTGTAGGGGAACACTTTAGTTCCAGTGATCATAACACCATTAGTTTACACGATCATGGATAAAGATAGTTCTAAACTGGAAAAAGGCCAAATTTGAAGAAATGAGAAAGGATCTAAAAAGTGTAGATTGGGACAGGTTGTTCTCTGGCAAGGATGTGATTGGTAAGTGGGAGGCCTTCAAAGGAGAAATTTTGAGAGTGTAGAGTTTGTATGTTCTGTCAGAATTAAAAGCAAAATGAATAAGAATAAGGAACCTTGGCTCTCTAGGGATATTGGAACTCTGATAAAGAGAGATGTATGACATGTATAGGAAACGGAGCAAATAAGGTACTTGAGTAGTATAAAAGTGTAAAAAATACTTAAGAAAGAAATAAGGAGGGCTAAAAGAAGACATGAGGTTGCTTCGGCAGTCAAGGTGAAGGATAATCCTAAAAGCTTCTACAGGTATATCAACAGCAAAAGGATAGTAAGGGATAAAATTGGTCCTATTGAAGAGCAGCTTGAACTGGAGCCTAAGAGGGAGAAGGCAATTCTGGATCTGGTGTTGTGTAATGAACCAGGTTTGATAAGGGAACTCGAGGTAAAGGAGCTTTTAGGAGGTAGTGACCATAATATGTTAAGTTTTAATCTACAATTTGAGAGGGAGAAGGGAAAATCGGAAGTGTCAGTACTATAGTTGAACAAAGGGGACTATGGAGCCATGAGGGAGGAACTGGCCAAAGTTGATTGGAAGGATACTTTAGTAGGGATGACAGTTGAACAACAATGGCAGGTATTTCTGGGAAAAATACAGAAGGTGTACGATCAGTTCATTTCAAAGAGGAAGAAAGAATCTACGGGGAGTAGGGGGCGTCTATGGCTAACAAGGGAAGTCCAGGACAGTATAAAAATAAAAGAGAAGTAAAACATAGTAAAGATGAGCAGGAAGCCAGAGGATTGGGAAACTTTAAAAAGCAACAGAAGATAACTAAAGAGGCAATATGGGGAGAAAAGATGAGGTACGAATGTAAGCTAGCCAAGAATATAAAGGAGGATAGTAAAAGCTTCTTTAGGTATGTGAAGAGGAAAAAATTATTTGGGCCAAATTTGGGCCCTTGAAGGCAGAAACGGGTGAACTTATTATGGGGAACAAGGAAATGGCAGACGAGTTGAACAGGTACTTTGGATCTGTCTTCACCAGGGAAGACACAAACTCCCAGATGTAATAGTGGCCAAAGGACCTAGGGTAACGGAGGAACTGAAGGAAATTCACATTAGGCAGGAAATGGTGTTGGGTAGACTGATGGGACTGAATAGACAATGGACAATAGGTGCAGAAGTAGACCATTCGGCCCCTCGAGTTTACACCGCCATTCTGAGATCATGGCTGATCATTCACTATCAATACCCAGTCCCTGCCTTGTCCCCATATCCCTTGATTCCCCTATCCATCAGATATCTATCTAGCTCCTTCTTGAAAGCATCCAGAGAATTGGCCTCCACCGTCTTCCGAGGCAGTGCATTCCACACCTCCACAACTCTCTGGGAGAAGAAGCTCTTCCTCAACTCTGTTTTAAATAACTGACCTCTTATTCTCAATCCATGCCCTCTGGTACTGGACTCTCCCAACACCTGGAACATATTTCCTGCCTCAATCCTATCAAATCCTTTAATTATCTTAAACGTTTCAATCAGATCCCCTCTCAATCTCCTCAATTCCAGCGTGTACAAGCCCAATCTCTCCAATCTCTCTGCGTAAGACAGCCCTGCCATCCCAGGAATCAACCTAGTGAATCTACGCTGCACTTCCTCAATTGCCAGAATGTCCTTCCTTAAACCTGGAGACCAAAACTGTACACAATATTCCAGGTGTGGTCTCACCAGGGCCCTGTACAAATGCAAAAGGACATCCTTGCTCTTGTACTCAATTTCCCCTTGTAACAAAGGCCAACATTCCATTTGCCCTCTTCACTGCCTGTTGCACTTGCTCATTCACCTTCATTGACTGGTGAACTAGGACTCCTAGGTCTCTTTGCATTTCTCCCTTACCTAACTTGACACCGTTCAGACAATACTCTGCCCTCTTGTTCCTGCTTCCAAAGTGGATAACTTCACATTTATTCACATTGAATGACATCTGCCAAGTATCTGCCCACTCACCCAGCCTATCCAAGTCTCCCTGTATTCTCCTAACGTCCTCTTCACATGTCACACTGCCACCCAGTTTAGTATCGTCAGCAAACTTGTTGATATGGTTTTCAATGCCCTCATCTAAATCATTGACATAAATCGTAAAGAGCTGTGGTTCCAATACAGAGCCCTGTGATACCCCACTAGTCACCTCCAGCCAGTCCGAGAAACACCCATTCACTGCTACCCTTTGCTTTCTATCTGCCAACCAGTTTTCTATCCATGTTGAAACCCTGCCCCCAATGCCATGAGCTCTGATTTTACTCACCAATCTCCTATGTGGCACCTTATCGAATGCCTTCTGAAAATCTAGGTACACAACATCCACTGGCTTACCCTCGTCTAACATCCTTGTTACACCCTCAAAAAACTCCAACAGATTAGTCAAGCATGATTTGCCCTTGGTAAATCTATGCTGGCTCAGCCTAATCCTATTTCTGCCATCAAGATGTGCCACTATTTCGTCCTTAATAATGGACTCAAGCATCTTCCCCACGACTGACGTTAGGCTAACAGGGCGATAGTTCTCCGTTTTCTCCTTCCCTCCCTTCTTGAAAAGTGGGATAACATTAGCCACTCTGCAATCTTCAGGAACTGATCCTGAATCTAAGGAACATTGGAAAATGATTACCAATGCATCCGCAATTTCCTGAGCCGCCTCTTTTAGAACCCTCGGATGCAGACCATCTGGACCCGGGGATTTATTAGCCTTCAGTCCTACCAGTCTACTCATCACAGTTTCTTTCCTAATGTCAATCTGTCTCAATTCCTCTGATATCTTATGACCCTGGCCCATCCATACATCTGGGAGATTGCTTGTGTCCTCCCTGGTGAAGACAGATCTAAAGTACGCATTAAATTCTGTTGCATTTCCCTGTTTCCCATAACAATTTCTCCCAATTCATTCTTCAAGGGGCCAACGTTGTTCTTAACTATCTTCTTTCTCTTCACATAGCTAAAGAAGCTTTTGCTATCCCCTTTTATATTCCTGGCTAGACTGAGCTCATACCTGATTTTTTCTCTCCGTATTGCTTTTTTAGTTAAGGTCTGCTGTTCCTTAAAACTTTCCCAATCATCTGTATTCCCACTCATCTTAGCCCTGTCATACTTCTTTTTCTTTAATGCTATACAATCTCTGACTTCCTTTGTCAACCACTGTGGCCCCTTCCCCCTCTTTGAATCCTTCCTTCTCATTGGAATGAACTCTTTTGCATCTTTTGTATTATCCCCAAGAATATCTGCCACTGCTGATCCACTGTCTTTCCTGCCAGGGCATCCGCCCATTTAACTTTGGCCCTCATTTCCCTCATGGCTCCGTAGTCTCCTTTATTTAATTGCAACACTGACACCTCTGATCTGCCCTTATCCCTCTCAAATTGTAGATAAAAACTTATCATGTTATGATCACTACTTCCTAATGGCTCCTTTACTTCAAGATCACTTATCAATTCCTGTTCATTACACATCACCAAAATAGCCTCGTTCCTGGTTGGCTGAAGCACAAGCTGTTCCAAAAATACATCCCTTAGACACTCCACAAACTCCCTATCCTGGGGTCCAGCACCTACCTGATTCTCCCAGTTCACCTGCATGTTGAAATCTCCCATAACGACTGCATTACTTTTAGCACATGCCAATGTTAACTCCCTAATCAACTTGTACCCAATATCCATGCTACTGTTTGGGGGCCTGTACACAACACCCATTAGGGTCTTTTTACCCTTACTGTTCCTCAGCTCAATCCACACAGACTCTACTTCCCCTGTTCCCAAGTCACCTCTTGCTAAGGACTGAATCTCATTCCTCACCAACAGGGCCACCCCACCCCCTCTTCCCATATTTCTGTCTCTACGATAGCACGTATACCCTGGTACACTCAATTCCCAGGCCCGATCCCCTTGCAGCCATGTCTCCGTTATCCCAACAATGTTGTAGTTCCCCATTTTCATCTGAGCTTCAAGCTCATCTGTCTTATTTCTGACACTACGCGCATTCAAGTATAGAATTCTGAGCCCATTCCTCCTCTCTTTGCTTAAAACACTGTCTACTGTACCTAATCCAGCTCCTTGAACTTCCATCGGGCTAATTGCACGCTGAATTTTGATGACCTTCTCAAGATCACCCAAACCTTCTACACATTTAACCCCATGCTCCTTCTGACAAACCCTCTGGATCTGGATCCCTGCCCCCTGCACATCTAGTTTAACCCCCCCCCCCCCCCCCCCCGAGCAGCACTGGCAAACACTCCTGCAAGAATGTTAGTACCCTTCCGGTTCAGATGTAGACCGTCCCTTCGAAATAGATCCCAATGTCCCTGGAACAAAGACCAATTATCCAAAAACCTGAACCCTTCCTTCCTGCACCATGCTCTCAGCCTCGTGTTAATGTGCATAATCATTCTATTCTTCGCCTCACTCGCACGTGGCACAGGGAGCAATCCCGAGATTGTCACCCTGGAGGTCCTGCCTTTCAGCTTCACTCCTAACTCCCTGAACTCTCTAAGCAGGACCCCCTAATTCACCTTACCTACATCGTTGGTCCCTACATGGACCACTACATCTGGGTTCATGCCCTCGTTCTCAAGAATAGCCTGCACCCGACTGAAGGCTGATAAATCCCCAGGGCCTGATGGTCTGCATCCCAGGGTACTTAAGGAGGTGGCTCTAGAAATCGTGGACACATTGGTAATCATTTTCCAATGTTCTATAGATTCAGGATCAGTTCCTGAGGATTGGAGGGTAGCTATTGTTATCCCACCTTTTAAGAAAGGAGGGAGAGAGAAAACAGGGAATTATAGACCAGTTAGCCTGACATCTGTGGTGGGGAAGATGCTGGAGTCAATTATAAAAGATGAAATAGAATCACATTTGGATAGCAGTAACAGGATCAGTTTGAGTCAACATGGATTTACGAAAGGGGAATCATGCTTGACTAATCTTTTGGAATTTTTTGAGGATGTAACTATGAAAATGGACAAGGGAGAGCCAGTGGATGTAGTGTACCTGAACTTTCAGAAAGCCTTTGATAAGGTCCCACATAGGAGATTAGTGGGCAAAATTAGAGCACATGGTATTGGGGGTAGGGTACTAACATGGATAGAAAATTGGTTGGCAGACAGAAAACAAAGAGTAGGGATTAACGGGTCCTTTTCAGAATGGCAGGCAGTGACTAGTGGGGTACCGCAAGGCTCAGTGCTGGGACCAGAGCTATTTACCATATATATTAATGATTTAGATGAAGGGGTTAAAAGTAACATTAGCAAATTTGCAGATGACACAAGGCTGGGTGGCAGTGTGAAATATGAGGATGTTAGGAGAATGCAGGGTGACTTGGACAGGTTGGGTGAGTGGGCAGATGCATGGCAAATGCAGTTTAATGTGGATAAATGTGAGGTTATCCACTTTAGTGGCAAGAACACGAAGACAGATTACTATCTGAATGGTGTCAAGTTAGGAAAAGGGGAAGTACAACGAGATCTAGGTATTCTTGTACATCAGTCACTGGAAGTAAGCATGCAGGTACAGCAGGCAGTGAAGAAAGCTAATGGCATGTTGGCCTTCATAACAAGGGGAGTTGAGAATAGGAGCAAAGAGGTTCTTCTGCAGTTGTACAGGGCCCTGGTGAGACCACACCTGGAGTATTGTGTTCAGTTTTGGTCTCCAAATTTGAGGAAGGACATTCTTGCTATTGAGGGAATGCAGCATAGGTTCACGAGGTTAATTTCCGGGATGGCGGGGCTGTTATATGTTGAAAGATTGGAGCGACTGGGCTTGTATACACTGGAATTTAGAAGGATGAGAGGGGAATCTGATTGAAACATATAAGATTATTAAGGGATTGGACATGCTAGAGGCAGGAAACATGTTCCTGATGTTGGGGGAGTCCAAAACCAGAGGCCACAGTTTAAGAATAAGGGATAGGCCATTTAGAATGGAGTTGTGGAAAATCTTTTTCACCCAGAGACTTGTGGATCTGTGGAATGCTCTGCCTCAGAAGGCAGTGGAAACCAATTCTCTGCATGCTTTCAGGAGAGAGATAGAGCTCTTAAAGATAGTGGAGTCAAGGGATATGGGGAGATGGCAGGAATGGGGTACTGATTGTGGATGATCAGCCATGATTACAGTGAATGGCGGTGCTGGCTCAAAAAGCCAAATGGCCTCCTCCTGCACCTATTGTCTATTGTCTAAAACAGGTTGAATGTACTCGGTCTTTTGTCCTTGAGCGATGGAGGATGAGAGGTGACCTGATAGAGATGTATAAGATGATGAGAGGCATTGATCTTGTGGATAGTCAGAGGCTCTTTTCGGACTCTTCTGAAGCTGAGAGCTGGAAAGGTGATTGACAAAAGGGATACAGAGCTGGAGAAGGGAAAGGATCATGGGACGGGAGGTTGGAGGAACAACACCTTATATACCGGCTGGGTAGCCTCCAACCTGATGGCATGAACATTGACTTCTCCAACTTCCGTTAATGACCCTCCTCCCATTCTTACCCCATCCCTGATATACTTAGTTTCTCCCCCCTCCTTTTTTTTCTCTCTTTCTGCCCGTCGCTCTGCCTGTTCTCCATCCCCCCGGTGCTCCCCTCCCTCTTTCTTTCTCCCTAGGCCTCCAGTCCAATGATCCTTTCTCTTCTCCAGCTCTGTATCCCTTTTGCCAATCACCTTTCCAGCTCTCAGCTTCACCCCATCCCCTCTGGTCTTCGCCAATCATTTTGCATTTTCCCCTCCCCTTCCTACTTTCAAATCTCTTACTATCTTTCCTTTCAGTTAGTCTTGATGAAGGGTCTCGGCCCAAAATGTCGACAGTGCTTCTCCCTATAGATGCTGCCTGGCCTGCTGCATTCCACCAGCATTTTGTGTGTGGTGGTAAATACAGGCTCACTTTTAACATTTAAAAAAATCTTGGACAGGTACATGGATGAGAGGGGTATGGAGGGATATGGTCCAGGTGCAGGTCAGTGGGACTAGGCAGAAAAATGGTTTGGCACAGCCAAGAAGGGCCAAAGGGCCTGTTTTGATGCTGTAATGTTCTATATCCTTAAGTGGGAAAGTGAACAGCCAGAGGTCATGGTACATATTGGAACCAACGACATAGCTAGGAAAAGGGAGTAGTTCCTGAAAGCAGACTACAGGGAGTTAGGAAGGAAATTGAGAAGCAGGACTGCAAAGGTAGTAATCTCGGGATTACTGCCTGTGCCACGTGACAGTGAGTATAGGAATAGAATAAGGTGAAGGATAAGTGCGTGGCTGAGGGATTGGAGTAGGGGGTAGAGTTTCAGATTTCTAGATCATTGGGACCTCTTTTGGTGCAGGTGAGACCTGTACAAAATGGATGGGTTGCACTTGAATCCCAGGGGGACCAATATCCTGGCGGAAAGGTTTGCTATGGCTACTGGGGAGAGTTTAAACTATAATTGCTGGGGTGTGGGAACCGGACTGAAGTGACGGAGCAAAGGGATGTTGGCTCACAAACAGAGAGAGTTTGGAGACAGTGCGAAAGGGAGGAGAACAGGTGATAGAGAGGTACGATGGTTTGAGATTTGTCTATTTTAATGCTTGGAGTATTATGAATAAAGTGGATGAGCTTAGAGGCTTAGAGCGTGGATCAGCACTTGGAGCTATGATGTTGTGGCCATTACAGAGACTTGGATGGTGCAGGGGCAAGAATGGCTACTTCAAGTGCCAGGCTTTAAATGTTTCAGAAAGGATAGTGAGGGTGGCAGAAGAGGTGGTGGCTTGGCACTCTTGATCAGAGATAGCGACACGGCTGCAGAAAAGGAGGAAGTCATGGAGTGGTTCTCTATGGAGTCTCTGTGGGTGGAAGTTAGGAATAGGAAGGGGTCAATAACTCTACTGGGTGTTTTTTATAAAATAGTAACAGGAACATTGAGGAGCAGATAGGGAGACAGATTCTGGAAAGGAGTAATAATAACAGGGTTGTTGTGGTGGGAGATTTTAATTTCCCAAATATTGATTGGCATCTCCCTAGAGTGAAGGATTTAGATGGGGTGGAGTTTGTTAGGTGTGTTCAGAAAGGTTTCAAGACTACAAGAGGAGAGGTTGTACTTGATCTGGTATTGGGAAATGAACTTGGTCTGGTGTCAGATATCTCAGTGCAACTGAGATAGTGATCACAATTCTATCTCCTTTACCATACCATTAGAGAGGGATAGGAACAGACAAGTTAGGGAAATGTTTAATTGGAATAAGGGGAAATATGAGGCTATCAGGCAGGAACTTGGAAGCATAAACTGGAAACAGATGTTCTTAGGGAAACGTACAGAAGAAATGTGGCAAATGTTCAGGGGATATTTGTGTGGGGTTCTGAGTAGGTACATTCCAATGAGACAGGGAAAAGATGGTAGGGTACAAGATCTGTGGTGTACAAAGGCTGTTATAAATCCAGTCAAGAAGAAAAGAGCTTACAAAAGGTTCAATAAACTAGTTAATGATAAGAATCTAGAAGATTATAAGACTAATGGAAGGAGCTTAAGAATGAAATTAGGAGAGCCAGAAGGGGCCATGAGAAGGCCTTGGCGGACAGGATTAAGAACACCCTACGGCACATTACAAGTATGTGAAGAGCAAGAAGATAAAAGTGTGACAGTGGAAAAGTGTGTATGGAACTGGTGGAAATAGTAGAGGTTCTTAATGAATACTTTGCTTCAGTATTTACTATGGAAAAGGATCTTGGCAATTGTAGGGGTGACTTGCAGGAGAGTGAAAAGATTGAGCATGTAGATATTAAGGGAGAGGATGTGCTGGAGCTTTTGGAAAGCATCAAGTTGGATGGGATGTGTGGGAAGCGAGGGAGCAGATTGCTGAGCCTCTGGCAATAATCTTTGCATCAACAAAGAGGACAGGGGAGGTTCTGGAGGATTGGAGGGTTGCAGATGTTGTTCCCTTATTCAAGAATGGGTGTAGGGAAAGCCCAGGAAATTATAGGCCAGAGAGTCTTCAGTAGTTAGTAAATTGATAGAGAAGATCCTGACAGGCAGGATTTATGAACATTTGGAGTGGCATAATATGATTAGGAATAGTCAGCATGGCTTTGTCAAAGGGAGGTCATACCTTACAAGACTGATTGAATTTTTTTGAGGATGTGACTAAACACATTGATGAAGGTAGAGCTGTAGAGGTAGTGAATATGGATTTTAGGAAGGCATTTGATAAGATGCAAGGCTTATTCCGAAAGTAAGGAGGCATGAGATCCAAGGGGACAGTGCTTTGCGGATCCAGAACTGGCTTGTCCACAGAAGACAAAGAGTGGTTGTAGAAGGGTCATATTCTGCATGGAGGCCAGTGAACAGTGGTGTGACTCAGGAATCTGTTCTGGGATCCCTTCTCTTCATGATTTTTATAAATGACCTGGATGAGGAAGTGGAGGGATGGGTTAGTAAATTTGCTGATGATACAAAGGTCGGGGCTGTTATGGATAGTGTGGAGGGCTGTCAGAGATTACAGGAAGGGTGTGCAAACCAAAGAAAGTGTGTAGAGGAGATTTACAAGGATGTTGCCTGGTTTGGGGAGCATGCCTTATGAGAATAGGTTGAGTGAACTTGGTCTTCCTCCTTGGAGCGACGGAGGATAAGAGGTGACCTCATGGAGGTGTATAAGATTATGAGAGGCATTGATTGTCTGGATAGACAGAGGCTTTTCCCCAGGTCTGAAATTGCTACCACAAGAGTGCACACTTGTAACGTGTTTGGAAGCAGGTACAGAGGAGGTGTCAGGGGTAATTTTTTATGCAGAGAGTGGTGAGTGTGTGGAATGGGCTGCCAGCAGCGTTGGTGGAGGCAGAAGCGATAGGGTCTCTTAAGAGACTCTCAGATAGCTACATGGAGCTTAGAAAAATAGAGGGTAAAGCCTAGGTAGTTCTAAGGTAGGGACATGTTAGGCACAGCTTTTTGGGCCATAGGGCCTGTATTGTGCTGTAGGTTTTCTACGTCTTCTATATTTTCCAGATTCCAAGCAGGAGAGATAAAGCGGTTGCAGCGGATGTTCTATACTTGGATTTTCAGAAGGCCTTTGGCAAAATACCACCCATGAGGCTGCTTACCAAGTTAAGAACACAGGAAAGTTACTGGCATGGTTAGAGCATTGTCTCCTTGGTAGGAGGTAGAGAGTGGGGTGTAAAGGGATCTTTTTTTTTTGGTGGGCTGCTAGTGACTAGTGGTGTTCCACAGGGGTCGATGTTGGGGACGCTTCTTTTTATGCTGTATATCGATGATTTGGATGATGGCATTGATGGCTTTCTTGCCAAGTTTGCAGAGGATGCAAAGAATGGTGGTGTGGCAGGCAGTGTTGAGGAATCAGGTAGGCTGCAGAAGGACAGATTAGAATGGGCAAGAAAGTGGCACAGAAATACAATGTTGCAAAATGCATGCTCATGCGCTTTGGTACAGAAATAAATGTGCAGGCTATTTTCTAAATACAGGTGACCCCATTTTTCGAATGTTTGTTTTATGTCAACTTGCTGTTACGAAAGTCCTACATCAGTTTCCTGTATTCGCTAACAGAAGGTGTTTTCACTGTTATGAGAAAAGGCAGCACAAGTGCTGAGCAGCCAGGCTCCTCCCCGGAAATGCATTCTAGCCGGCATTACTTAAACATGTGCCTGTGAGCATCTGTGCTTTATGTCAATTAATTTTGTGCATCCATTAGCATCCATTCATTAAGGTATCAGAAAAGCATAAAAGAGCGCGTAAGGGTCTTACACTTAGCGTAAAACTAGATATAATTAAGCATTTCGATCGCAGTGAACAAAGTAAGGACATAATGAATTTGGCTAAGGGTTTGTGGAAGTTGACAAAGATGATGTTAAAGAGGTTTTGGCATCGAAAACCAAGAACTGAGAGATGAAGAGCTGAAGAAGAGGAAAGGATAACAATTGAAACCGAACACAGTAGCGAATGGCCCGAAAGTGAAGTTGTCCAGGAACTGAACGGGAAGCAATTGTGTGAGATTTTCACTGTGATTGACAACTCTGCAATGATTGCAGAAGAGTATGACTTTAATTTTATATAACTATATATCTATATAAATATATAAATTTTATATAAATATAGGCAGAATGGAGTAAATGAGGTGCTCGAGGAATATAAAGAATGTAAAAAGAATCTTAAGAAAGAAATAAGAAAAGCTAAAAGAAGATACGAGGTTGCTTTGGCAAGTAAGGTAAACATAAATCTGAAGGGTTTCTACAGTTATGTTAATAGCAAAAGGATAGTGAGGGATAAAATTGGTCCCTTAGAGAATCAGAGTGGACAGCTATGTGTGGAGCCAAAAGAGATGGGGAAGATTTTGAACAATTTCTTTTCTTCAGTATTCACTAAGGAGAAGGATATTGAATTGTGTAAGGTAATGGAAACTATGAAATTAAAGAGGAGGAAGTACTGGCACTTTTAGGAAAATAAAAGTGGATAAATCTCCGGGCCCTGACAAGATATTCCCTAGGACCTTGAGGGAAGTTGGTATAAAAATAGCAGGGGCTCTGACAGAAATATTTCAAATGTCATTAGAAATGGGGATGGTGCCGGAGGATTGGCGTATTGCTCATGTGGTTCCATTGTTTAAAAAGGGTTCTAAGAGTAAACCTAGCAATTATAGGCCTGTCAGTTTTATGTCAGTAGTGGGTAAATTAATGGGAGGTATTCGTAGAGCTGGTATATATAATTATCTGGATAGACAGGGTCTGATTAGGAATAGTCAACGTGGATTTGTGCATGGAAGGTCATGTTTGACAAATCTTATTGAATTTTTTGAAGAGGTTATGAGGAAAGTTGATGAGGGTAAAGCAGTGGATGCTATCTATATGGACTTCAGAAAGGCCTTTGACAGGGTTCCGCATGGAAGGTTAGTTAGGAAGGTTCGATCGTTAGGTATTAATATTAAAGTAGTAAAATATATTCAACAGTGGCTAGATGGGAGATGCCAGAGAGTAGTGGTGGATAACTGTTTGTCAGGTTTGAGACCAGTGACTAGTGGTGTGCCTCAGGGATCTGTATTGGGTCCAATGTTGTTTGTCATATACATTAATGATCTGGATGATGGGGTGGTAAATTAGATTAATAAGTATGCAGATGATACTAAGATAGGTGGCATTGTGGATAATGAAGTAGATTTTCAAAGCTTGCAGAGAGATTTAGGCCAGTTAGAAGAGTGGTCTGAACGATAGCAGATGGAATTTAATGCTGGTAAGTGTGAAGTGCTACATTTTGGTAGGAATAATCCAAATAGGACATACATGGTAAATGGTAGGGCATTGAAGAATGCAGTAGAACAGAGTGATCTAGGAATAATGGTGCATAGTTCCCTGAAGGTGGAATCTCATGTGGATAGGGTACTGAAGAAAGCTTTTGATATGCTGTCCTTTATAAATCAGAGCATTGAGTATAGGATTTGGGATGTAATATGAAAATTGTACAAGGCATCGGTAAGGCCGAATTTGGAGTATTGTGTACAATTCTGGTCACCAAATTATAGGAAAGATGTCAACAAAATAGGGAGAGTACAGAGAAGATTTACTAGAATGTTAGGTCTTTATTCTTTGGAGCGTAGAAGGTTGAGGGGGGAATTGATAGAGGTATTTAAAATAATGAGCGGGATAGATCGAGTTCCAGAGATCGAGAAAAAAAATAAAAAAGGAGGGAGAGAAAAACCGGGGAATTATAGACCGGTGAGTCTGACATCAGTAGTGGGGAAAATACTACAGTTGGTTATCAAAGATATGATAACAGCACATTTGGAAAGAGGTGAAATCATCCGACAAAGTCAGCATGGATTTGTGAAAGGAAAATCATGTCTGACGAATCTTATAGAATTTTTTGAAGATGTAACTAGTAGAGTGGATAGGGGAGAGCCAGTGGATGTGGTATATTTAGATTTTCAAAAGGCTTTTGACAAGGTCCCACACAGGAGATTAGTGTGCAAACTTAAAGCACATGGTATTGGGGGTATGGTATTGATGTGGATAGAGAATTGGTTGGCAGACAGGAAGCAAAGAGTGGGAGTAAATGGGACCTTTTCAGAATGGCAGGCAGTGACTAGTGGGGTACCGCAAGGCTCAGTGCTGGGACCTCAGTTATTTACAATATATATTAATGATCTAGACGAGGGAATTAAATGCAGCATATCCACGTTTACAGATGACATGAAGCTGGGCTGTAGTGTTAGCTGTGAGGAGGATGTTAAGAGGATGCAGGGTGACTTGGATAGGTTAGGTGAGTGGGCAAATTCATGGCAGATGCAATTTAATGTGGATAAATGTGAGGTTATCCACTTTGGTTGCAAGAACGGGAAAACAGATTATTATCTGAATAGTGGCTAATTAGGAAAAGGGGAGGTGCAACAAGATCTGGGTGTCATTGTACATCAGTCATTGAAGGTTGGCATGCAGGTACAGCAGGCGGTGAAAAAGGCAAATGGTATGTTGGCATTCATAGCAAAAGGATTTGAGTACAGGAGCAGGGAGGTTCTACTGCAGTTGTACAAGGCCTTGGTGAGACTGCACCTAGAGTATCGTATGCAGTTTTGGTCCCCTAATCTGAGGAAAGACATTCTTGCCATAGAAGGAGTACAAAGAAGGTTCACCAGATTGATTCCTGGGATGGCAGGTTTTTCATATGTAGAAAGACTGGATCAACTGGGCTTATACTCACTGGAATTTAGAAGATTGAGGGGGGATCTTATTGAAACATATAAAATTCGAAAGGGATTGGACAGGCTAGATGCAGGAAGACTGTTTCCAATGCTGGGGAAGTCCAGAATGCGGGGTCACAGTTTAAGGATAAAGGGGAAGCCTTTTAGGACCGAGATGAGGAAAAACTTCTTCACACAGAGAGTGGGGAATCTGTGGAATTCTCTGCTACAGGAAACAGTTGAGGCTGGTTCATTGGCTATTTTTAAGAGGAAGTTAGATATGGCCTTTGTGGCTAAAGGGATCAGTGGGTATGGAGAGAAAGCAGGTACAGGGTTCTGAGTTGGATGATCAGCCATGATCATACTGAATGGCGGTGCAGGCTCAAAGGGCCGAATGGCCTACTCCTGCACCTAGTTTCTATGTTTCTATGAGTTGACGTGGATAGGCTTTTTCCATTGAGAGTAGGGGAGATTCAAACAAGAGGACATGATTTGAGAGTTGTGGGGCAAAAGTTTAAGGGTAACATGAGGGGGAATTTCTTGACTCAGAGAGTGGTAGCTGTGTGGACTGAGCTTCTGGTAGAAGTGGTAGAGGCAGGTTTAGTATTGTCATTTAAAGTAAAATTGGATAGGTATATGGAGAGGAAAGGAATGGAGGGTTATGGGCTGAGTGCGGGCCAGTGGGACTAGGTGAGGGTAAGCGACGGCACGGACTAGAAGGGCCAAGATGGCCTGTTTCCGTGCTGTAATTGTTATACGATTATGGTTATAATTTTGAAAGGGTATGTAGGTTTTGGGCATATTTGCAGGATGGTTTGAGTGCTTATGAAGAACTGTATGATAGAAAAATGTGCGAGGCTAAGCAGGCAAGCATACTATTGTTTTTCAAGACTTCCACATCAGCCACAGCAGACAACGAAACTTGACCTTCGACATCGAGGCAGGCAGACATGGAAGAAGGTGACCTGCCTGCCCTGATGGAAACAGACAACGATGAGATGACACCCCAGTCTTCTCTACCTCCCACCATCCAACCTCCAATGACTCAGCCTAACACACCATCATCAGCGTCCTCACAGTCTTCCTGATTCCATTATTTCTACTTTTATATAGGCTGTGTATTTTTATGTGTTATTTGGTAGCTTCATAGCTTAAAGGTTACTGGAAAGAGTGCTTCTGTCAGGAGTGCTTGCGCTGTGTGTTTCTGCCGGGAGCGCTGGCACCTTGTGTTTTTGCCCCGAGTGCTGCTGAGAATGTTTGCGTGAGATTTTCACTGTGGTGGGCAGTGCTGCAATAATTGTAGAAAAGTTTTCCTACAATATATAGGCTGTGTATTTATTAGATCATTCCTGCTTTTACTATATGTTACTGTTATTTTAGGTTTTGTGTGTCATTTGGCATGATTTGGTAAGTTATTTTTTGGGTCTGCGAATGCTCACAAATTTTTCCCATATAAATAAATGGTAATTGCTTCTTCACTTTACCGGCTTACGAACCGTTTCATAGGTACGCTCTACCGAATAGCGGGAGAAGCCTTTACAAAAATCTGAGATGGAAAGGGACTTGTGAGTCCTTGTGCACAACACCCAAAAAGCTAGCTTGCAGGTTGAGTCCATAAGACCATAAGTCTTAGGAGCACAATTGTCATTCAGCTCACTGAGTCTGCTCTGCCATTCCATCATGGCTGATACCAGATACCACTCAACACCAAACACCTGGGGGACGTCACGTGATGACGTAGGATCGAGACGCTGGAACCCACCCCTCCCATAAAAAAATCAATAAATTAATGTTTAAGTGAAGAAAAGTAAGTCAATACTTTTTTAAGGCTACTCCAGATTGTTTTAAGCTATGCCTCATAAACAGAGGACAAAGAAAACTACTACCGCGAAGACAGATCAAGTTGGAACAGAATCAAGGCCTACTTCTACCGAAGAACCGCGGACTCAGGTACAATACATCACCAGCGAAACAGAACAGGAAACTGCGGCAGCATCGGCCATTTCTAAAGGAAAAGATCAACGAGAACTGTGCAAGCGTAAAGGAACGAGCATGCGCAAATGAGAGCAACCAGAACTACAAATCTCAGCTGCGATTGAAACCGAAAGTGAAAGTGAATCTGAGAGAGAGTCAGATTCTCTGGAAAAATCATACGAAGATGGAGATGAAAGTTCCTCTGAAAATATAAAAAAGACTTTGAGGCAAATAATGCATAAATTAAATGCATTAAAAGTAATTAAAAGTAACCAAAAAGTAATTACAGAAAAAATAATAAATATGGAGACTATGTTTGATAAAATGACAAAGAAACAGGAAAAAATGGAAAAGAAAATTACAGATTTGGAAATTTGGAAGATATGGATGGAAGAATGAAGAACATGGAATATGATAATAATGCCTGGACATCAGAAAGAAAACAACTCGTGGAAAAAATTGATAAGCTTGAAAATTTTAGTAGACGCAACAATATTAAAATTGTTGGACTTAAAGAAGATACCGAAGGAGAAGACCCAATAATTTTTTTTCAAAAATGGATCCCTGAAAAATTGGAAATGGGAGAAGAAACTTCAATTGAGATTGAAAGGGTGCACAGAGCCTTAAGGCCAAGATCTCACGATGATCAAAATCCGCGATCAATTTTGATAAGATGTTTAAGATACCACGCTAAAGAAAAGATTTTGAGGGCGGCTGCCCAAGGTGCCAAAAGAAGAAAGGGTCCATTGATGATAGCAGAGAAACCAGTTCTTTTTTATCCTGATATAAGTTATAACCTTTTGAAGAGAAAGAAAGAATTCAGCTAAAAAAGTCTTATGGGAAAAAGGTTATAAATTTTTAATGCGTCACCCAGCAACACTGATAATTTTTTTGGAGGAGGGAAAAAGATTTTTTTCTGATTATCGAGATGCGGAGGTGTTTGCACAAAAACTTCCATCCATTTGCTAATTAAACGTAGAGACTTCTAAACGTAATGGTTAAAGACGAAGACAGAGATAGCGAATGGAACTGATGGACAGTTAAGGATGATACAAGGGAGAAAAGTAAAATTTTAGAAATATTAATTGAGAATAGTATGTTTTTTTCTTTTCTTATATATATAATTTTTATGTTGTGGGGGGGCTGGGGAGCTTTGAATCGGTTACTACGGGATTCACGTATGTAATCATGGCGATTGCCATGACCCGTACAATAGAGGGGGGTAATGTGTTTTTTTCTTTCACAACATTAGTAGGGGGGTATTTTGTTTTTTTCTTTATACTCTATTTTTCTTCTATTCTTTTGCCTGGATGATTGGTGCGAACACACATAGCAACATGGAGACTTCTAAAAAGATTTCCCAGGATACCACGAAAGTTGAAAGATTAGGCATTATTATAGATTGGAGTAACATAATTAAAAACAATGACTAATTTATTGAATTTTTTAAGTTTTAATGTTAATGGGCTTAATGGACCAGTAAAAAGAAAAAGAATTTTAACATATATTTAAAAAATGAAAATAGATATAGCTTTCTTACAAGAAACTCATTTAACAGACATAGAACATCAGAAATTAAAAAGAGACTGGGTTGGAAATGTTATTGCAGCTTCATTTAACTCAAAGGTGAGAGGAGTTGCAATTTTGGTTAATAAAAATTTACCAATTCAAATACAAAATGTATTAATTGATTCAGCAGGAAGATATTTAATTATACATTGTCAAATTTTTTCAGAACTATGGACTCTTATGAATATTTATGCATCAAATGAAAATGATATAAAATTTATACAGGAGGTCTTTTTGAATTTGGCTAACGCACATGATAAAATATTAATAGGTGGAGATTTTAATTTTTGTTTAGATCCAGTTTTAGATAGATCAGCAAAGGCTATTACAAAATCAAAAGTAGCAAAATTAACTCTATCATTGATGAAAGACTTAAATTTGATTGATATATGGAGAAGAATCAATCCAAAAGAAAGAGATTATTCATTTTACTCAAATAGACATAAAACATACTCAAGGATAGATTTTTTCCTATTATCAATGAATACTCAAGATAGAGTGAAAAATGTGGAATATAAAGCAAGAAAATTGTCTGATCACTCTCCTTTAATAATGACAATGATAATGATAGATAAAGAGGAATCAATTTATAGATGGAGATTTAATTCAATTCTATTAAAACGTCAAGATTTTTGTGATTTTATGAAAAAGCAGATTCAGTTCTTTTTAGATACAAATTTACATTCAGTTGATGATAAATTTATATTGTGGGAAGCAATGAAGGCATATTTGAGAGGTCAGATAATAAGTTATACTTCTAAAATTAAGAAGGAATATATGATAGAAATAGATCAATTGGAAAAAGAGATTATAAAATTCGAAAAAGAATCTCAAAGAAATATGACAGAAGAAAAACGAAGACAACTTATTAATAAGAAGTTAAAATATAATACACTCCAGACATATCGAACAGAAAAAACAATTATGAGAACTAAACAGAGATATTATGAACTAGGTGAAAGATCACATAAGGTCCTTGCATGGCAGTTAAAAACAGATCAGACTTCTAAAACAATAAATGCAATTCGAACAAAAGTGAATAAAATTACTTATAAGCCTCTAGAAATTAATGAAGCTTTTAAGAATTTTTATTCTGAGTTGTATAAATCAGAATCAAAAAATGATGACGTCAAGATAGAAAGATTTTTATCACAAATAACTCTTCCAAAATTAAATATGGAAGAACAGAAGGGATTAGGTATGCCTTTTACATTGAAGGAGGTTGAAGAAGCTCTGGGATCACTCCAAAGTAATAAATCTCCAGGAGAAGATGGTTTTCCGCCTGAATTTTATAAAAAGTTTAAAGATTTATTAATTCCTCCTTTTATGGAGTTAATACATCAAGCGGAAAGAACGCATAAACTTCCAGAATCTTTTTCAACAGCTATTTTAATAGTATTGCCAAAAAAAGATAGAGACCTTTTAAAACCAGCATCATATAGAGCTATTTCTTTATTAAACACTGATTATAAAATAATAGCAAAAATCTTATCTAATAGATTATCTAAATGCTTACCAAAAGTAGTGCATATGGATCAAACAGGATTTATCAAAAATAGACAATCGGTAGATAATGTAACCCGGTTATTTAGTATAATCCAATTAGCGCAAAAGAAGGAGGAAACGAGTGTGGCAGTTGCTTTAGATGCAGAAAAAGCATTTGATAGATTGGAATGGGATTTTTTATTTAAGGTATTGGAAAAATATGGATTAGGAACATCATTTATAAAATGGATTAAAACCTTAAATACTAATCCCAAAGCTAAAGTAGAGACAAATGGTCAAATTTCAACATCATTTCAGTTAACAAGATCAACTAGGCAAGGTTGTCCATTATCACCTGCTTTGTTTGTGTTGGCAATAGAGCCATTAGCTGAATTAATTAGAATGGACCCAGATATTAAGGGTTTCAGAGTTAATCAGGAAGAATACAAGATTAACTTATTTGCTGATGATGTTCTACTTTATTTAACAGATCCATTACATTCATTATGCAAATTATCTTATAGATTAGAAGAATATGGGAAAATATCAGGTTATAAAATAAATTGGGATAAAAGTGAAATTTTACCTCTTACTAATGGAGACTATAGTCATTGTCGATTAATAACTCAATTTAGATGGTCGGCAAATGGTATAAAATATTTAGGTATAAGAGTTGATAATGACATAAAAAACTTATACAAATTAAATTATTCACCACTTTTGAAAAAAATTCAGGAAGATCTTGATAAATGGATGGCATTACCAATAACATTAGTAGGTAGAGTAAATACTATAAAAATGAATATATTCCCTAGACTACAATATTTATTTCAATCATTACCAATACAATTACCCCAGAAATTTTTTCAAGAGTTAAACAAATATGTGAGGAAGTTTCTCTGGAAAGGTAAGATGTCAAGAATATCGTTGGAAAAATTGACATGGAAATTTGATCTAGGAGGGTTACAACTTCCAAATTTTAAGAATTACTATAAAGCAAATCAACTTAGATTTATTGCATATTTTTTCGAGAAAGATAAACCGGCATGGATTAGAATAGAACTAGATAAAATAGGAGAAAACGTACCATAAGATTTTATATATAAATGGGAATCTAAATGGATACTGGAAAAGAAAGAATCTCCAATATTAAAACATCTGATTGACTTATGGAATAAGATAAATGTTGATGATGAGACAAAAAAATCTTTATTAGCAAAGAGATCTTTAATTCAAAATAGACTTATTCCTTTTACAATGGACAATCAACTTTTATATAATTGGTTTCAAAAAGGGATTAGATATATAGGAGATTGTTTTGAAGGAGGTATATTAATGTCATTTGATCAATTAAAGAATAAATATAAAGTATCAAATAACACTTTATTTTGTTACTTTCAACTAAGGGCTTATTTAAGAGAAAAATTAGGTCAAACAATGTTATTGCCAAAATCTAATGGAATAGAAATTTTAATTCAAAAAGGAAATATTAAAAAATTTATATCTTGTATGTATAATTTGATTCAAAAACAGGCAATTAAACAAGGAGTCCATAAGTCAAGACAAAAATGGGAAAGTGATTTGAATATTAAAATTGAAGAAACAAATTGGTCAAGACTATGTCTTGATAGCATGACAAATACAATAAATGTTCGGTTAAGATTAGTGCAATATAATTTTCTACATCAATTATATATTACACCACAAAAAACAAATAAATTAAATCCAAATTTATCTGATCAGTGTTTCCGATGTAACCAAGAAACTGGTACTTTTTTACATTCTACATGGTCTTGTTCTAAAATTCAACCTTTTTGGACAAATTTAAGACTTTTACTGGAACAAATTACAGGAACACAACTTCCTCATAATCCAATATTACTCTTACTAGGTGATCTTGAAGGGATAAAACCGAAACTCAAACTAAATAAATATCAGAAAGAATTCATAAAAATTGCACTGGCAGTAGCCAAAAAGGCTATTGCAGTTACTTGGAAATCGGATACATATTTAAGTATAGATTGTTGGAAGGAAGAAATTTATGGCTGTATTCCATTAGAAAAAATTACTTATAATTTAAGAGATAAATATGAAACATTTCTGAAAATTTGGTGCCCTTATTTACAAAAGACAGGACTAAATATATAGGTGCTCTGAAGATGAAACAATCGGTTACTTGGGGAAAGAAATAAATATATATACTGAAGTTATTACGAACTCAATGGAGCATGTGGAGACCTTCCAACAACCAGGCACTCTTTCTTTTTTTTTTCCGTCTTTCCTTCTCTTTTTTTTTCTATAGGGAAGTTAGGGGGAGGGGTTAAGGGGAGGGGGGAAGGGTTATATACATTTTTTTTCCATACTTTACTCTGTAATCACTTAAAAACGCAATAAAAAAAGTTTTCAAAAAAAACACCAAACACCTGCTTTCTTGCCATATTCCTCGATGCCCTGACCGATCAGGAAACTATCAACTTCTGCCTTAAATATACCCATGGACTTGGCCTCCACTGCAATCTGTGGCACAGCATTCCACATATTTGCTACTCTCTGGCTAAATATTCCTCCTTACCTCAGTAGGTTTCAATGAGATCCCCCCACCCCCACATTCTTCTAAGTTCCAGGGAGGACCAGCTCAAATCTGCCAAATGCCCCTCATATGTTAACCCCTTCATTCCCAAAATCATCCTGGTGAACCTCCTCGCGACTCCCTCCAATGACAACATATCCTTTCTGAGATCTGGGCCCAAAACTTTTGACAATACTCGCATTAGGGTTAGGGTTAGACAAGTGCAGCCTCTTATAAAGGCTCAGCATTATCTCCTTGCTTTTATACTCTATTTCCATTTAAATAAATGCCAACATTACATTTGCCTCCTTTACCACAGACACAACCTGTAAATTAACCTCCTGGGAGCCTTGCACAAGGATTCCTACACCTCTGATGCTTGAGCCTTCTCCCCAATTAGATAACAGTCCGTACTATTGTTCCTGTTATCAAAATGCATTATCAAACATTTCTCAGCATTGTATTCCATCTGTCACTTTTTTGCCCAGTCTTCCAATTTGTCTAAGTCCTACTGCAATCGTATTGCATCCTCAGCACTACCTACCCCTCCACCTATCTTTGTATCATCCGCAAACCTTGCCACAAAGCCATCAATTTCTTTATTCAAATTATTGACCAACAATGTGAAAAGTAGTGGTCCCAATACTGACTCCTGAGGAACACCACTGGCCACTGGCAGCAAAACAGAAAAGGCCCCTTTTATTCCCATTCGCCACCTCCTGCCTGTCAGCCATTCCTCCATCCATGCCAGTATCTCTCCTGTAATGCGATAGGATTTTCTCTTGTTAAGCAGCCTCATGTGTGACACCTTATCAAATGCCCTCCAAAGATCCAAGTAAATGACATCCACTGCCCACTCAGTGAAGACTTTTCATATTGAAGACTAATGAAAAGTAACGATTCAGTTTGCCCACCACTTCCTTGTCCCACATTCCTACCTCTCCAGCATCATTTTGTAGTGGGCTGTATCAAAGGGGGTGATGAACCAGCATACACGTGGAAGATTGAAAACTTGGCTGAGTGGTGTAATAACAACAACCCCTGTCTCAGTGTCAACAAGATTAAGGAAATGATTGTAAACCTTAGGAGCGGGAAACCAGAGGTCCATGGGCCAGTAATCATAGGAGGATCAGAGGTGGATAGCATCAGTAACTTAAAATTCCTGGGTGGCATTATCTCAGAGGCTCTGTCCTGGACTCATCATATAAATATTAGTGTGAAGGAAGCACAACAGGGCCTCTACTTCCTCAGGAGTCTGCGGAGCTTTGGTACGTCATCGAAAACCTTGGGAAACTTCTATTGACATATGGTGGAAAGTGTGCTGAGTGGCTGCATTACAGCTTGGTATGGGAACAGCAATGCCTTTTTTATTTACAGTTATTGTTCTATAGATTTACTAAGTTTGGCCTGCAGAAAAATAACCTTAGGGTTGTATGTGGTGACATGTATGTACTCTGATAATAAATTTAACTTTACCTTTTGACTTTGGTCTGATATCCGCTCTCCCCTCTCTACATTTTATGTATCTGAAGTAACTCTTTTATCCTCTTTAATATTATTTTCTAGCTGACTTTCATTTTCCCAGTTAACCACATTATCATTCAGATTATTGATATAGATGACAAATAACAATGGACACAACATCAATTCCTGCAGCACTACACTAGTCACTGGCTTCCAGTTGGACAGGCAACTATCGACTACCACTCTCTAGCTTCTCCTACAAAGCCAATGTCTAATCCTCATCCTCAGTATTATCACCTCAGTTCCCAACTCCCTGCCAAATTAGGTTAAACCTTCCTGAACAATTCTAGCAAACCTGTCCACAAGGATACTGGAATCCCCCAAGTTCAGGTGTACTCGTCCCTTATGTACAGGTCGTACATTCTCCAGTAGAGATCATAGAAAAACATAGAAACATAGAAAGCCTACAGCACAATGGATGTCCAGCTGGAAGACATTTTGAGTTCTCAGGGGAAGGGAGAGGCCAGACTGTGCAGGCACGTGACGTCAGCCAGTTGAGCGCGAACAGTTTAAAAAGAAGGCAGCCATATTCAGTGGGTAGCAGAGTGAGAGGCAGTAGAGTGAAAGGGCCTTGTCTCCATGAGCTTCGGTGGTAACGGGATGAAGTGAGGCAGTTGTTGATCGCAAAAGAAGTAGTATGCGTGTGAGGCCGATTTTCTGTGGTCAGTGTCAGATGTGGGAGGTCCTGGAGTCTCCCATCATCCCAGGCAGCCACATCTGCACCCAGTTCATCGAGATGCAACTCCTAAGGGACCATGTTAGGGAACTGGAAATGCAGCTCGATGACCTTCGCCTGGTCAGGGAGAGTGAGGAGGTGATAGAGAGGAGTTACAGGCAGGTGGTCACTCCGGGGCCACGGGGGACAGGGAAATGGGTCACAGTCAGGAGAGGGAAGGGGAAGAGTCAGGTACTAGAGAGTAACCCTTGTACCCCTTGACAATAAGTACTCCTGTTTGAGTACTGTTGTGGAGGACAGCCTACCTTGGGGAAGCGACAGTGGCCATGCCTCTGGCACAGAGTCTGGCCCTGTGGCTCAGAAGGGTAGGGAAAGGAAGAGGAAGGCAGTCGTGATAGGGGACTCTATAGTCAGGGGGTCAGACAGGCAATTCTGTGGATGCAGGGAAGAAACTCGGATGGTAGTTTGCCTCCCAGGTGCCAGGGTCTGGGATGTTTCTGATCCCGTCCAAGATATGCTGCGGTGGGAGAGAGAACAGCCAGAGGTTGTGGTACATATTGGTACCAATGACACAGGTAGGAAAAGGGAAGAGGTCCGGAAAGAAGACTACAGGGAGTTAGGAAGGAAGTTGAAAAGCAAGAACTCAAAGGTAGCGATCTTGGGATTACTGCCTGTGCCACGTGACAGTGAGAATAGGAATAGAATGAGGTGGAGGATGAATGCCTGGCTGAGGGAATGGAGCAGGGGGCAGGGATTCAGATTTCTGGATCACTGGGACCTCTTTTGGGGAAGGTGTGACCTGTACAAAAAGGACGGGCTGCACTTGAATCCCGGGGGACAGGTTTGATGGGGAGGGTTTAAACTAGTTTGGCAGGGGTGGACTGCGCAGGCGTGTGACGTAGCTTTAAAAAGAAAGATCGCCATATACAGCGAACATCGTCTGAGTGGACTGAGGCAGAGTGGGACGGCTTTGGCTCAATCAGGCTTCGGCGAGAACAGGCAGAGGCGAGGTTTGAATGGGGCACGACTGTGCAAGCGCGTGAAAGTCGGCCTCTGAGATCAGCGGGGGATTTCAGAAAGCGAGCAGAGACTGAGTACGAGCTTCACTCCAGGTGAGGTAAGGCTGGGTAAGCTCCTTGAATTAATCTAATTAGCTTAGGAGTAGGTAATGGAGGCAGCAGTTAGGGCAGTCGAGTGCTCCATTTGCAGTATGTGTGAAGTCAGTGAGAACACAGCTGTCCCTGATGACTACACCTGCAAAAGGTGCATCCAGCTGCAGCTCCTGACAAACCGTGTTAGGGAACTGGAGCTGGAGGAGCTTCAGATCATTCGGGAGGCAGAGGCAGAAATAGACAGGAGTTTCAGGGAGATAATCACCCCTAGGAGTCAGGAGACAGGTGACTGTCAAGAGAGGGAAGGGGAATAGACAGGAAGAGCAGAGCACTCCTGCGGCCATTCCCATCAACAATGTATACCGTTTTGGATACTTTTGATGGGGACGACCTACCAGGGACAAGTTACAGTGGTTGCATCTCTGTTACCAAGACTGGACCCTCAGCTCAGAAGGGAAGGAGGGAAAAAAGGAGAGCAGTAGTGATAGGGGATTCAATAGTTAGGGGGACAGATAGGAGGTTCTGTGGAAGAGATCGAGAATCCTGGATGGTCTGTTGCCTGCCTGGTGCCAGGGTCTGCGATATCTCAGATCGAGTTTTCAGTATTCTCAAGAGGGAGTGTGAGGAGCCCGATGTCATGGTCCATGTAGGGAGGGTGAGGAGGTCCTAAAAGATGAGTTTAGGGAATTAGGCGACAAGTTCAAGGACAGGACCTCCAGGATAGCAATCTCAGGATTGCTACCAGTGTCACTTGCAGGTGGGTTTAGAAATAGTAAGATAGTGCAGATCAACACGTGGCTGAAGATATGGTGCAGGAGGGAGGGCTTCATATTTATAGATAATTGGGCAGTTTTCCAGGGAAGGTGGGACCTGTTCCGGTGGGATGGTTTACATCTGAACTGGAAGGGGACAAATATTCATGCAGGTAGGTTTGCTAGAGAGGCTCCAGTGGATTTAAACTAGATATGAGGTGGGAGGGGAACCAGAGTGTAGGAACAGATTATGGGAGAAGGAAGAAAAAGACAGTAAAGTTCTTTGTACTGTTACAGATAAACAGAGAAGAAGTGCAGGTGAATTTCTTAAATGCATTTATTTTAATGGTAGGAGCATTGTAGGAAAGGTGGATGAGCTTAGAGCATGGATTGATACATGGAAATATGATGTAGCTATTAGTGAAACACGGTTGCAGGAGGGGTGTGATTGGCAACTAAATATTCCTGGATTTCATTGCTTCAGGTGTGATAGAATCGGAGGGACAAGAGGGGGAAGTTGTTGTGTTGCTTGTCAGAGAAAATATTACAACGGTGCTCTGGCAGGATAGATTAGAGGGCTCGTCTTGGAAGATATTTGGGTGGAATTGAGGAATGGGAAAGGTGTAGTAACACTTATAGGGGTGTATTATAGACCACCTAATGGGGAGCGAGAATTGGAGGAGCAAATTTGCAAGGAGATAGCAGATATTTGGAGTAAGCACAGTGTTGTGATTGTGGGAGATTTTAATTTTCCACACATAGACTGAGAAGCCCGTACTGTAAAAGGGATGGCTGGTTTGGAGTTTGTAAGATGTGTGCAGGATAGTTTTTTGTAGCAATACATAGAGGAACCAACTAGGGAAGGGGTAGTGTTGGATCTTCTGTTAGGGAATGAAATAGGTCAGGTGACAGAGGTATGTGCTGGGGAGCATCTTGGGTCCAGTGATCACAAAGCCATTAGTTTCAATATAATTACGGAGAAGGATAGGACTGGACCCAGGGTTGAGATTTTTGATTGGAGAAAGGCTAACTTTGAGGAGATGCGAAAGGATTTAGAAGGAGTGGATTGGGACAATTTGTTTTATGGGAAGGATGTAATAGAGAAATGGCAGTCATTTAAAGGTCAAATTTTGAGGGTACAGAATGTTATGTCCCTGTTAGGTTGAAAGGAAAGGTTAAAAGTTTGAGAGAGCAATGGTTTTCAAGGGATATTGGAAACTTGGTTCGGAAGAAGAGAGAGATCTACAATAAATATAGCCAGCGTGGAGTAAATGAGGTGCTTGAAGAATATAAAAAGAATCTTGAGAAAGAAATTAGAAAAGCTAAAAGATATGAGGTTGCTTTGGCAAGTAAGGTGAAAATAAATCCAAAGGGTTTCTACAGTTATATTACTAGCAAAAGGGTAGTGAGGGATAAAATTGGTCCCTTAAAGAATCAGAGTGGATAGCTATGGGCGGAGCCAAAAGAGATGGGGGAGATTTTGAACAATTTCTTTTCTTCGATATTCACTAAGGAGAAGGATATTGAATTGTGTAAGGTAAGGGAAACAAGTAGGGTAGTTATGGAAACTATGATGATTAAAGAAGAAGTAGTATTGGCACTTTTAAAGAATATAAAAGTGGATAAGTCTGGCTCCTGACAGGATATTCCCTAGGACTTTGAGGGAAGTTAATGTAGAAATAGCAGGGCTCTGACAGAAATATTTCAAATGTCATTAGAAACGGGGATGCTGCTGGAGGATTGGCGTATTGCTCATGTGGTTCCATTGTTTAAAAAGGTTCTAAGAGTAAACCTAGCAATTATCGGCCTGTAAGTTTGATGTCAGTGGTGGGTAAATTAATGGAAAGTATTCTTAGAGATGGTATATATAATTATCTGGATAGACAGAGTCAACATGGATTTGTGCGTGGAAGGTCATGTTTGACAAATCTTACTGAATTTTTTGAAGAGGTTACTAGGAAAGTTAATGATGGTAAAGCTATGGATGTTGTCTATATGGACTTCAGTAAGGGCTTTAACAAGGTTCCACACAGAAGGTTAGTTCAGAAGGTTCAATCGTTAGATATTAATATTGAAGTAGTAAAATGAATTCAACAGTGGCTGCATGGGAAATGTCAAAGAGTAGTGGTGGGTAACTGTTTGTCAGGTTCGAAGCTGGTGACTGGTGGTGTGCCTCAGGGATCTGTACTGGGTTCAATGTTGTTTGTCATATACATTAATGACCTTGCAGATGGGGTGGTAAATTGGATTAGTATGTATGCAGATGATACTAGGATAGGTGGCGGTGTGGATAATGAAGTAGGTTTTTAAAGCTTGCAGAGAGATTTAGCCCAGTTCAAAGAGTGGGCTGAACGATGGCAGATGGAGTCTAATGCTGTTAAGTGTGAGTTGCTACATTTTGGTAGGACTAATCAAAATAGGACATACAAGGTATATGGTAGGGCATTGAGGAATACAACAGAGTGATTTAGGAATAATGGTGCATAGTTCACTGAAGGTGGAATTCATGTGGATAGGGTGGTGAAGAAAGCTTTTGGTATGCTGGCCTTTACAACTCAGAGCATTGAATATAGGAGTTGGGA
The DNA here is from genome assembly GCF_030144855.1 of Hypanus sabinus. Lineage (NCBI taxonomy): Eukaryota > Metazoa > Chordata > Chondrichthyes > Myliobatiformes > Dasyatidae > Hypanus > Hypanus sabinus. The sequence continues at coordinate 186,911,410 of NC_082710.1, read as the reverse complement.
TGTAATGTTAAAATTGCACAAGGCATTGGTGAGGCCAAATTTGGAGTACTGTGCAGAGTTCTGGTCACCAAATTATAGGAAAGTTGTCAACAAAATAGAGAGAGTACAGAGGAGATTTACTAAAATGTTACCTGGGTTTCAGCACCTAAGTTACCGAGAAAGGTTGAACAAGTTAGGTCTTTATACTTTGGAGCATAGAAGGTTGAGGGGGGACTTAATAGAGGTATTTAAAATTATGAGAGGGATAGATAGAGTTGATGTGGACAGGCTTTTTCTATTGAGAGTATGGGAGATTCAAACAAGAGGACATGAGTTGAGAGTTAGGGGGCAGAAGTTTAAGGATAACACGAGGGGGAATTTCGAGAGTGGTAGCTGTGTGGAACAAGTTCCAGTAGAAGTGGTAGAGGAAGGTACAGTATTGTCAATTAAAGTACAACTGGATAGGTATATAGACAGGAAAGGGATGGAGGGTTATGGGCTGAATGCAGGTCAGTAGGACTAGGTGAGAGTAAGCATTCAGCATGGTCTAGAGGGAATCTTCCGAAATGGCCTGTTTCTGTGCTGTAATTGTTACATGGGAGTCAGAATGTGAGTGCAGGGATTAAGGTAGAAGGACAAGGGCATGATGTTAAGAGTTCTGAGTTGATGAGGAAAGACATGCAGGGGACAAAACATAATTGTAGCCAGTTAAAGGGGTTGAAATGTGGCAATTTCAATGCTAGGAGTATTAGGAGCAAGGAGGATGAATTACAGCATGGATTAGTACGTGGAACTACTATGTTGTGGCCGTAAACTGAAACTTGGTTGAAGGAAGCTCAGGATTGGGTGATGCAGGTCCCGGGGTTCAGCAATTTAAAAAGGAATAGGATGGGAGGTAGAAAAGGTGGGGAAATGGAATTGCTGGTCAGGGATAGTATCACACCTAAAGAAAGGGAGGATGCTGCAGAGGGAGTTTCCACTGAGTCGGTCTGGGTGGATGTCTGAAATAGGAAAGAATCAATCACTGTGCTGGGAGTAGTTTATAGGCCCCCAAGTAGCATTCGGGACACTGGGGAACAGATAAGTAGGCAGATTTTAGAATGGTGCACAAAATACAGGGTATTAGTTACAGGTGATTTCAACTTCCCTCATATTGACTGGCACCTCCTGAGTGCAAGGAGGATAGATGGGGCTGTATTTGTCAGGTGTGTTCAAGGAGGATTCCTGTCACAGTATGTGGACCATCCGACGAGAGGAGAGGCTATACTGGATCTAGTTCTGGGTAATGAACCTGGTCAGGTGACTGACTTCTTGGTGGGGGAGCATTTTGGTGAGAGTGACCACAACTCCCTTAGCTTTAGCATAGCTATGGAAAGGGATAAAATCAGATGAAATGGTACAGTGCTTAATTGGGGAATGGCTAACTTTGAAGGGATGAGGCAGGAACTAGCAAGAGTAAATTGGAAACAGATGTTCAAAGGGGAAAGCACAGAAGTAATGTGGGAGAAGTTTAGGGACCACTTGAGCTGGGTTCAGGATAGGTTTGTCCCACTGAGGCAAGGAAAAAAACGGTAGGAAAAGGGAATCATGGCTGACGAAACACGTGAGGTAACTCGTCAAGAGGAAAAAGGAAGCATATGTTAGATATAAGAAGCAGGAAGTAGGAGGGGCTTATGAAAAATATAGGGTAGCCAGGAAGGAGCTAAAGAAAGGACTAAGGAGAGCTCGAAGGGGGCATGAGAAGGCCTTGGCATATTGGATTAAGGAGAACCCCAAGGATCTCTATGCGTATGTGAAGAACAGGAGGATGACGAGAATGAAGGTGGGATCACTAAAAGATAAAGAGGGCAACATGTGCCTGGAGGCGGAGGAGGTTGGGGAGGTCCGAAATGAATACTTTGTTTCAGAATTCACAAGGGAAAAGGATCTTGATCAGGGTGAGGTCGAAATAGAGCAGGCCTGTGTGCTGGACAATGTGGAGTTTAAGGAAGAAGAAGTGCTGGATCTTCTTAAAAACATCAAGATTGATAAAATCCCATGACCAGATATGATACACCCCAGGTTGCCGAGGGAATTGAGAGATCGCTGGAGCATTAGCTATGATCTTTGAATCCTCTTTGGCTACAGGGGAAGTGCTGGAGGACTGGAGAATGGCAAATGTAGTTCCCTTGTTTAAAAAAGGTAATAGGGTAAAAAAGGTCACCTGGGAACTATAGACCAGTGAGTCTTATGTCAGTGGTCTGCAAACTACTGGAAAGGATTCTTAAGGATGGGATCTACGAGCATTTGGGAAATACAGTCTACTCATGTATAGTCAATATAGCTTTGTGAAGGGAAGATCGTGCCTCACTAGCCTGATAGAGTTTTTGGAAGAGGTAACAAAAGAAATTGATGAGGGTAGGGCAGTGGATGTGGTCTACATGGACCTTAGCAAAGCATTTGACAAGGTCCCTCATGAGAGACTCATCCAGAAAGTCATGAGGCATGGGATAAGTGGAACCTTGGCTGTTTGGATAAAAAATTGGCTTAAAGGAAGAAAGCAGATGGTAGTTGTGGAAGGAAAGTATCCTGCCTGGAGGTTGGTGACAAGTGGAGTGCTGCAGGGATCTGTCATGGGACCTCTGCTATTTGTGATTTTTATAAGTGACCTGGATGTAGAGGCAGAAGGATGGGTGAATAAGTTTGTGGATGACACGAAGATTGGAGGAGTTGTGGATGGAGCTGTAGGAGGTCAAAGATTACAAGAGGATATTGCAGAGTTGGGCAGAAAAATGGTAGATGGAGTTCAATCTGGATAAGTGTGAGGTGATGCATTTTGGAAGGACAAACCAGAAGACTGAGTACAATATTAATGGTCAGTTACTTAAGAGTGTGGATGAACAAAGGGACCTTGGGGTTCAAATCCATACATCCCTCAAGGTCGCTGCACAGGTTGATAGGGTAGTTAAGAAGGCCAATGGGATGCTAGGCTTCATTAATGGGGCATTGAGTTCAAGAGTAGAGAGGTCATGTTGCAACTCTACAAATCTCTGGTGAGACCGCATTTAGAGTATTGTGTTCAATTCTGGTCACCTCATTATAGGAAGGATGTGGAAGCTATGGAGAGGGTGCAGAGGAGATTTACCAAGATGTTGCCTGGATAGGAGAACAAGTCAATGAAGCAAGGTTAGCAGAGCTGGGACTTTTCTCCTTGGAGCGTAGAAGAATGAGAGGGGACTTGATAGAGGTCTACAAGGTTATGAGAGGCATAGGTAGGGTGGATAGTCAGTACCTGTTTCCCAAGGCACCAATAGCAAACACCAGAGGGCATATGTACAAAATTAAGGGAGGGAAGTTTAGGGGAGACATCAAGGGTAAGTTTTTTACACAGAGGGTTGTGAGTGCCTGGAATGACTTGCCAGGGATGGTGGTAGAGGCTAAAACATTAGGGGTATTTAAGAGCCTCTTGGGCAGGCACATGGATGAAAGAAAAATAGAGGGGTATGGGGTATTGTGGGTTTAGCACTTTTTTTTAAGGATTATACGGGTCAGCACAACATGGAGGGCTGAAGGGCCTGTACTGTGCTGTAGTGTTCTATGGCTATAATACGGGCCCTTTGGCCCACAAAGTTTTGCCAAAAATTTCCCTACCTTAGAAATTACTAGGCTTACCCTCTATTTTACTAAAACCCATATATCTATCCAAAAGTCTCTTAAAAGACCCTATCGTATCCACCTTCACCACCGTTGCCTGCAGCTGATTCCACACACTCACAACTCTCTGAGTAAAAAACTTATCCCTGACATCTCCTCTGAACTTATCCCCCAGCACCTTAAACCTGTGTCCTCTTGTGGCAACCATTTCAGCCCTGGGAAAAAGCCTTTGACTATCCACATGGTCAATACCTCTCATCATCTTATAATCTCTGTTAGGTCACCTCTCATCCTCCGTCGCTCCAAGGCCGAGTTCACTCAACCTATTCTCATAAGGCATGCTCCCCAATCCAGGCGACATACTTGTAAATCTCCTCTGCACCCTTTCTATGGCCTCCACATCCTTCCTGTAGTGAGGCGACCAGAACCGAGCACAGTACTCCAAGTGGGGTCCGACAAGGGTCCTATATAGTGCAACATTACCTCTCGGCTCCTAAATTCAACTCCACGATTGATGAAGGCTGAGACACTGTACGCCTTCTTAACCACATAGTCAACCTGCGCAGATGCTTTGAGTGTCCTTTGGACTCAGACCCTAAGATCCATCTGATCCTCCACACTGCCAAGAGTCTTACCATTAATACCATATTCTGCCATCATATTTGACCTACCAAAATGAACCACCTCACACATCTGGGTTGAACTCCATCTGTCACTTCTCAGCCCAGTTTTGCATCCTATCGATGTCCCGCTGTAACCTCAGACAGCCCTCCACACTATCCACAACACCCCCAACCTTTGTGTCATCAGCAAATTTACTAACCTATCCTTCCGCTTCCTCATCCAGGTCATTTATAAAAATTACCAAGAGCAGGGGTCTCTTGAACAGATCCTTGAAGCACACCACTGGTCACAGACCTCCATGCAGAATATGACCCGTGTGGACAAGCCAGTTCTGGATCCAAATGATCCATAAATAAATCTGAACTGCTGCACCCAGCACTAATTCCTCAGCCATGCATTCACCCAGCAAATCATCTTATTCTTACCCTCACTGGTGTATGGCACAGGCATGCTACAGTATACTATCCTGGAGGACCTATTTTTCAGCTTCCTACCTAGCTCCATAAATTCTCTCTTCAGGATCTGCTGACCTTATCTACCTATATCATTGGTGCCAATATTTATTCAAGATTTCTGGAAGCTCAACCTCGCCCATTAGAATGCCGTCAACCTGATCTGAGACATCCTGACCCTGGCACGCCAGGCAACGTACCACACGGAAATCTATATTGCGCACAAAGAATCTCATCCCTGTTCCTCTGACTATGGAATCTCCTCTCACCACTGCAGTATTCTGTGTGACATTGTTGGTCACCAACCTACAGGAAAAATGTAAATAAAGTTGAAAGAGTACAGAGAAAATTTACAAGAATGTTACTGAGACTGGAGGACCTGAGTTATTTGTAAAGATTGAATAGATTAGGTCTTCATTCCTTAGAACGTAGAAGACCAAGAGTTTTTAGAGAAAAGTATGAGAGGTAGATAGGGTAAATACAAACAGGCTATTTCCACTGAAGTTGGGTGGGTCTACAATTAGAAATTATAGGTTAAGGGTGTAAGGTGAAAAGTTTAAGAAGATAAGGGGAATCTTCTTCAGTCAGAGGGTTGTGAGAGTGTGGAACAAGCTGCCACTCCAAGTGGTGAATGTGAATTCAATTTCAAGGTTTAAAAGAAGTTTGGATTGGTACATGAATGGGAGGACTACGGTCTGGGTTCAGGAAGATGGTAGTAGGTACCGTAGTTCAATGGTTTGGCATTTACTGGGGGCTGAAAGGCCTGTTTCTGTGCTGTACCCTTCTGTGACTCTGAAAGTCTAATTCCAGGAGGCATGCACTTAAAGAGAAAGGGGTAATTTCCAAGGAGATGCAAGGGGAAAGTATTTTTTTTAAACACAGAGAATGATGGATACCTAGAATACACTGCCTGTATTAGAGGTAAATATAAATAGGACCATCAGTGTGAGGAGAATGGTGTGGGTATAACAAACCAGTTTGGTTGGCCATTTGATTATGAATATAATTGGTTCAGAAGAACATTGTGGGTCTGTTCCCTTGCCGTACTGGTCTATGTAAATGCTGGAGGAATGCATGACGTCAGGCAGAATCTATGGAAAGGAATAAAGAGTTAATGTTTCCGGCCAAGACCCTTCACATCAGTCATAATAAACCTGAATCTGATTCTCATGCTCTCGGGATGTGGTTTTTCATTCCAGAGTTAATGAGTTGTCCTTCTTCAAAGGAAAGGGATTTCTTTCCTCCATCATCAATGCTGCCCTCACCCACATCTCTTCCATTTTGCGCATGTCTAGCCTCAACCTATCCCCCCCACTGCAATACCAGGGATAGAGTTTCTCTTGTCCTCACCTACCAAACCACTAGCCTCCATGTCCAACACATAATTCTCCATAACTTCCGCCATCTCCAATGAGATCCCATTACCAAGCACAACTTTACCTGTACTCCCTTCCACTATATTCAGGGCTCCAAAGGATCCTTCCAGGTGAGGCAACACTTCAGGTGTGAGTCTGTTGACCCCTGGTGTGGCCTGCTGTATATTAGTTAGGTGTGATATAAATTGGGAAGCCGCATTGCTGAGTACCTATGTTCCTTCTGCCAGAAAAAAATGGGATCTCCTGGTGATCACCCAGTTCAATTCTACTCCACTACTGTTACCAGCAGCCCATTCCACGCACTCACCACTCTCTGAGTAAAAAAAACTTACCCCTGACATCTCCTCTCACCCTATTTCCTTACTTGCCATTCACCACTCAATGCTGCTCCCGCTCTTCCCCTTTCTTCCATGGTCTTCTACTCTTTCCTAGCAGATTCCCCCTTCTCTAGCCCTTTATCTCTTTCACCAATCTACTTCCCAGCTCTTTACTTCACTGCTCCCTGCTCCTAGATTCATCTATCACATACCTTCTTGTACTTCTTCCTCCCCAACACCGACCTTCTTGCTTTGACTTCTCATCACTTTTTCCAGTCTTAATGAAGGGTCTCGGCCTGAAAAGTTGACTATTTAATCTTTCCATGGATACTGCCTAGCCAGCTGAGTTCCTCCAGCATTTTGTGTGTTGCTTTGATTTCCTTGCATCATCAATTGACATGGGAGAGGTTCTGGAGGATTGGAGGGTTGCAGATGTTGTTCCCTTATTCAAGAAAGGGAGTAGAGATAGCCCAGGATATTATAGACCAGTGAATCTTACTTCAGTGGTTGGTAAGTTGATGGAAAAGATCCCGAGAGGCAGGATTTATGAACATTTGGAGAAGCGTGATTAGGGGTAGTCAGCGTGGCTTTGTCAAAGGCAGGTTGCACCTTATGAGCTCGACAGAATTTTTTGAGAATGTGAGTAAACACATTGATGAAGGAAAAGCAGTAGATGAAGTGTATATGATTTCAGCAAGGCATTTGATAAGGTACCCCATGAAAGGCTTATTGAGAAAGTAAGGAGGCACGGGATCCAACGGGACATTACTTTGTGGATCCTGAATTGGCTTGCCCGCAGAAGGCAAAGAGTGGTAGAAGACGGGTCATATTCTGTGGAGGTTGGAGGTCGGTGATCGGTGGTGTGCCTCAGGGATCTGTTCTGGGACCCCTACTCTTTGTAATTTTTATAAATGACCTGGATGAGGAAGTGGAGGGATGAGTTAGTAAATTTGCTATTGTGGATAGAGTGGAAGGCTGTCTGAGGTTACAGTGGGACATCGATTAGATGTAAAACCGGGCTGAGAAGTGACAGACGGAGTTCAACCCAGATAAGTGTGAGGTAGCTCAGATATGATGGCAGAATATAGTATTAATGGTAAGAATCTTGGCAGTGTGGAGGATCAGAGGGATCTTGGGGTCTGAGTCCATAGGACACGCAAAGCTGCTGTGCAGGTTGACTTTGTGGTTAAGAAGGCATTGGCCTTCGTCAACTGTGGGATTGAATTTAAGAACTAAGAGGTAATGTTACAGCTATATAGGACCCTGGTCAGACCCCACTTGGAGTACTGTGCTCATTTCTGGTCACCTCACTACAGGAAGGATGTGGAAACTACAGAAAGGGTAGAGAGGAGATTTACAAGGACGTTATCTAGATTGGGAAGCATGCTTCATGAGTATAGTTTGAGTGAACTTGCCCTTTTCTCCTCTGAGAGGTGCAGGATGAGAGGTGAGCTGATAGGGGTGTATAAGATGATGAGAGGCATTGATCATGTGGATAGTCAGAGGCTTTTCTTCCCCAGGGCTGAAATAGTTAACATGAGAGGGCACAGTTATAAGGTGCTTGGAAGTAGGTACAGAGGAGACGTCGGGGTTAAGTTTTTTTTTATGTAGAGAGTGGTGAGTCCATGAATAAGCTGTCAGAGACGGTGGTGGAGTCGGATATGATAGCGTCTTTTAAGAGACTCCTGGATAGGTACATAGAGCTTAGAAAAATAGAGGGACATGGGTAACCCTAGGTAATTTCTAAAGTAGTACATGTTCAGCACAGCATTGTGGGCCAAAGGGCCTGTATTGTTCTGTAGGTTTTCTATGTTTCCAGCATCTCCAGATTTTCCAGATTTTCTCGTGTTTCTGAATCTCATTCTGATGATTTAGCTACTCATACAAATTTTAGTTTCCCAGTTATTAATTGGCTTCAATTAATGAATTTTTGATGTGTACTCAAATAACTGGAAGATGAAAGATTACTTGTTCACAACTCCAGTTTAAAATTATTCTGCTGGACCTAGTTCCTGTGATTTATTTTGTTTTGTCAGAGTAAATATTTTATTATTGTGCAGAATAGGGCCTGCAGCACAGAAACAAAGGTGGTGAATGAATTTGATCAGATCACCTACCTGTACTTACGTTAAAGATTACAAATGCAAATAGTTGACAAAATAAGGACATTCCATGAAATACCAGAATTGCAGACGTCACGTGAAGCCAGTATATTTTAACTACAATGGAAACAGGTTGAAATCAGAAATAAACTTAGAAGTTTTAAATTATAGCGTGTAGATATTCAATATCTTTAAACCAGCACTTCATTTTCTAAGCTAAACAAACTTGTTACCTTGATCCTTCTCCAGGGCATAAACTATGAAGGCTGATGCAGTAAAGGATGTTACAGTGCTCACCAACACAATAACTGAGCCTACAAGGGCATCTTCATAAATTAATAGATTTCCTGAAAATCAAAACAGTCTCAGTTTGCCTCACTGTAGAATATACACTGGATGCAGTGCATCATTAGAAAAAATGCAATGTTGTGAACCATCTCCGAACACGAATACATCAATTTCACAAGGCACTGTTCAAAGCCAAATTATCCAAAATTTCATGAATTATTCAAGAATGATGATAACAGCATAAGACCATAAGAGAGATAGGAGCTGAATTAGGCCATGTGGCTCATTGAGTCTGCTCCACCATTAATCATGGCTGAACATTTATTCCCCTTCCTCAACCCCATTCTCCGTCCTTCTCCCCATAACTTTTGATTCCGTGTCCAATCAAGAACCTATGAATCTTTGCCTTAAATACACCCAATGAACAGGCCTCCTCAGCTACACGTGGCAACAAATTCTGCAAATACTCCACCTTCTGGCTAAAGAAATTTGTTTGCATCTCTATTTTCAATAGAAGCCCTTCTATCCTGAGGTTGTACCCTCTTCTCCTAGCCCACCACAGAAAACATCGTTTCAACATCTATTCTGTCAGGCATTTCAACATTAGAAAGCTTTCAATGAGATCCATAGAACAGAGAAATCTATAGCACACTACAGGCCCTTTGGTGCACATTATTGTGCCGATCATTCAGCCTACTCTAGAAAACGCCTAGAATTTCCCTACCACATAGCCTTCTATTTTTCTAAGCTCCATGTACTATCCCTCCTCACCCTTCTAAATTCCAGACAGGACAGACCCACAGCCATCAAACCTTCCTCGAATGATAACCCTTTCATTCCCAGAATCATCCTTGTGAACTGCCTCTGGAACCTCTCTAATGCCAGCTCTTCTAAGGGGGTAAAAATAAATGATGTTAGTGGTTCATGCAAAGTCACAAATAGTAAGGTTGTGTGTGGTGGTAATAATCTTCTGAGGTGTGTATATTTCAATGCGAGGAGTATTGTGGGAAAGGCTGACGAGCTGAGGGCCTGGATTGACACGTGGCATTATGACATTGTAGCCATTACTGAAACTTGGCCACAGGAGGGGCAGGACTGGCAGCTCAATGTTCCAGGGTTCCGATGTTTCAGACGTGATAGAGGGAGAGGGATGAAGGTGGGGTGGGGGTGGGGGTGGCTTTGCTAGTCTGGGAAAATATTACAGCAGTGCTTCGGCAGGACAGATTAGAGGGCTTATCTACTGAGGCCATCTGGGTGGAGCTGAGAAACAGGAAAGGTTTGACCACACTAATAGGGTTGTATTATAGCCCACCCAATAGTCAGCGAGAATTGGAGGAGCAAATCTGCAGAGAGATAACAGACAACTGCAGGAGACAGAAAGCTGTGATTGCAGGGGATTTTAATTTTCCACACATTGATTGGGACTCCCATACTGTTAAAGGTCTAGATGGGCTAGAGTTTGTGAAATGTGTTCAGGAAAGTTTTCTAAATCAATATATAGATGTATATATAGATCAATATAGGAGGATGCAATATTAGATCTCCTATTAGGAAATGAGTTAGGACAGGTGACTGAAGTGAGTGTAGGGGAACACTTTGGTTCCAGTGACCATAACACCATTAGTTTCAACTTGATCATGGATAAAGATAGATCTGGTCCTCGGGTTGAAGTTCTAAACTGGAAAAAGACCAAATTTGAAGAAATGAGAAAGGATCTAAAATGCGTAGATTGGGACAGATTGTTCTCTGGCAAGGATGTGATTGGTAAATGGGAGGCCTTCGAAGGAGAAATTTTGAGAGTGCAGAGTTTGTACGTTCCTGTTTAAAGGCAAAATGAATAAGAATAAGGAACCTTGGTTCTCGGGGGATATTGGAACTCTGATAAAGAAGAGAGAGCTATATAACATGTATAGGCAACAGGGAAGAAATGAGTATAAAAAGAGTAAGAAAATACTTAAGAAAGAAATCAGGATGGCTAAAAGAAGACATGAGGTTGCTTTGGCAGTCAGGGTGAAGGATAATTCTAAGAGTTTCTACAGGTATGTTAAGAGCAAAAGGATAGTAAGAGATAGAATTGCTCCTCTTGAAGGTCATTGTGGTCGGCTATATATGGAACCAAAAGAAATGGGAGAGATATTAAATGGATTTTTTGCATCTGTATTTACTAAGGAAACCGGAATGGAGTCTATGGAAATAAGGCAAACAAGTAGAGAGGTCATGGAACTTATACAGATTAAAGAGGAGGAGGTGCTTGCTGTCTTGAGGCAAATCAGAGTAGATAAATCCCCAGGACCTGACAGGGTATTCCCTCGGACCTTGAAGGAGACTAGTGTTGAAATTGCAGGGGCCCTAGCAGAAATATTTAAAATGTCGATATCCACAGGTCAGATGCCGGAGGATTGGAGAATGTAGTTCTGTTGTTTAAAAAACGCTCAAAAAGTAAGCCGGGAAATTATAGGCCGTTAAGTTTGACATCGGTAGTAGGTCAATTATTGGAAGGAATACTAAGAGATAGGATCTACAAGTATTTGGATAGACAGGGACTTATTAGAAAAAGTCAGCATGGCTTAGTGCGTGGTAGGTCATGTTTAACCAATCTATTAGAGTTTTTCGAGGAAGTTACCAGGAAAGTGGATGAAGGGAAGGCAGTGGATGTTGTATACATGGTCTTCAGTAAGGCCTTTGACAAGGTCCCGCATGGGAGGTTAGTTAGGAAGATTCAGTCGCTGGGTTTACATGGAGAGGTAGTAAATTGGATTATACATTGGCTCAATGGAAGAAGCTGGAGAGTGGTAGTGGAGGATTGCTACTCTGAGTGGAGGCCTGTGACTAGTGGTGTGCCACAGGGATCAGTGCTGGGTCCATTGTTATTTGTCATCTGTATCAATGATCTGGATGATAATGTGGCAAATTGAATTGCTGATGATACAAAGATTGGAGGTGTGGTGGACAGCGAGGAAGGTTTTCAAAGCTTGCAGAGGGGTTTGGACCAGTTGGAGGAATGGGCTGAAAAATGGCAGATGGAGTTTAACACAGACAAGTGTGAGGTGTTGCACTTCGGAAGGTCAAACCAAGGTAGAACATACAAGGTAAATGGTAGGACACTGTGGAGTGCATTCGAACAGAATGATCTGGGAGTACAGATACATAATTCCCTAAAAGTGGTGTCACAAGTAGATAGGGTTGTAAAGAGAGCTTTTGGTACACTGGCCTTTATAAATCAAAGTACTGAGTATAAGAATTGGAATGTAATGGTGAGGTTGTATAAGACATTGGTGAGACCGAATTTGGAGAATGGTATGCAGTTTTGGTCACCTAATTACAGGAATATATTAATAAGGTTGAACGAGTGCAGACAAGGTTTACAAGGATGTTGCCAGGACTTGAGAAACTGAGTTACAGAGAAAGGTTGAATAGGTTAGGACTTTATTCCCTGGAGTGTAGAAGAATGAGGGGTGATTTGATAGAGGTGTATAAAATTATGATGGGTATAGATAGAGTGGATGCAAGCAGACTTTTTTCACTGAGGCCAGGGAAGGAAAAAACCAGAGGTCATGGGTTAAGGGTGAAGGGGGAAAAGTAAAGGGAACATTAGCGGGGGCTTCTTCATGCAGACAGTGGTGGGAGTGTGGAATGAGCTGTCAGATGAAGTGGTGAATGCGGGCTCACATTTGACATTTAAGAAAAACTTGGACAGGTGCATGGATGAGAGGGGTTTGGAGGGATTTGGCCCAGGTGCAGGTCAGTGGGTCTAGGCGGAAAAATGGTTCGACACAGCCAAAAAGGGCCAAAAGGCCTGTTTCTGTGCTGTAATGTTCTATGGTTCTATGGTAAGATGAGGAATTGAACTGAATTGACATTATTTCTTTCATCCTTCACATACACGAGAAGTAAAAATCTCTATGTTACATCTCCATCTAAATGTGCAATGTGCAACATAGTAATTTATAATAAAAACAACAGTCGACGTAATACTGAGTACACTGAAGTCAGCATGAGTTCATCAGTCTGAGGGCCTGGTGGAAGAAGCTGTCCCAGGGCCTGTTGGTCCTAGCTTTCATGCTGCAGTACCGCTTCCCGAAAAGTAGCAGCTGGAATAGATAATGGTTGGGATGGCTTGGGTCCCCACTGATCCTATGGGCCCTTTTTACACACTTGTCCTTGTAAATATCCTGAATCATGGGAAGTTAGAAACATAGTAATGTAGAGAACCTACAGCACAACACAGGACCACAATAATGGCATGCTGGCCTTTATAACAAGAGGAATTGAGTATAGGAGTAAAGAGGTCCTTCTGCAGCTGTACAGGGCCCTGGTGAGACCCCACCTGGAGTATTGTGTGCAGTTTTAGTCTCCAAATTTGAGGAGGGACATTCTTGCTATTGAGGGAGTGCAGCGTAGGTTCACAAGGTTAATTCCCAGAATGGCGGGACTGTCATATGCTGAAAGATTGGAGCGACTGGGCTTGTATACACTGGAATTTAGAAGGATGAGAGGGGATCTGATTGAAACATATATAAGATTATTAAGGGATTGGAAATGCTGGAGGCAGGAAGCATGTTCCCACTGATGGGTGAGTCCAGAACTAGAGGCCACAGTTTAAGAATAAGGGGTGGGCCATTTAGAAAAGAGATGTGGAAAAACTTTTTCACCCAGAGAGTGGTGGAATGCTCTGCCCCAGAAAGCAGTGGAGGCCAAGTCTCTGGATGCTTTCAAGAGGGAGTTCGATAGAGCTCTTATAGATAGCAGGGTCAAGGGATATGGGGAGAGGGCAGGAATGGGGTACTGATTGTGTATGATCAGCCATGATCACAGTGAATGGCGGTGCTGGCTAGAAGGGCCAAATGGCCTACTCCTGCACCTACTATCTTTTGTCTATTGACCTTTGGCCCACAAAGTTGTGCCAAAGATGTCCCTACCTTAGAAATTACTAGGTTTACCTATAGCCCTTCTAAACTCCATGTACCTATCCAAAAGTCTCATAAAAGACCCTATCGTATCTGCCTCCACCACCGTTGCCGGGAGCCCATTCCACGCACTCACCACTCTGAGTAAAAAGCTTACCCCTGACATGTCCTCTGTACCTACTCCTCAGCACCTTAACACTGTGTCCTCTTGTGACAACCATTTCAGCCCTGGGAAAAAGCCTCTGACTATCCACACCATCAATGACTCTCATCATCTTGTACACCTCTATCAGTTCACCTCTCATCTTCCCCCGCTCCAAGGAGAAAAGGCCGAATTCACTCAACCTATTCTCATTAGGCATGCTCCCCAATCCAGGAAACATCCTTGTAAATCTCTTCTTACACCCTTTCTATGGCTTTGACATCTTTCCTGTAGTGAGGCGACCAGAACTGAGCACAGCACTCCAAGTGGGCTTTGACCGGGGTCCAATAGATGCAACATTACCTCTCGGCTCCGAAATTCAATTCCATCATTGATGAAGGCCAATACACTGTAAGCCTTCTTAACCACAGAGTCAACCTGCGCAGCTGCTTTGAGCATCCTATGGACTCGGAACCCAAGATCCCTCTGATCCTCCAAACTGCCAAGACTCTTACCATTAATACTATATTCTGTCATCATATTTGACCTACCAAAATGAACCACTTCACACTTATCTGGGTTGAACTTCATCTGCCACTTATCAGGCCAGTTTTACCTCCTATCAATGTCCCGCTGTAACCTCTGACAGCCCTCCACACTATCCACAACACCTGCAACCTTTGTGTCATCAGCAAACTTACTAACCCATCCCTCCACTTCCTCATCCAGGTCATTTATAAAAATTACGAAGAGTAAGGGTCCCAGACTGACTGGTGACTGAACTCCATGCAGAATATGACCTGTCTACAACCACTCTTTGCCTCCTGTGGGCACTTCTGCATCCACAAAGCAGTGTCCTCTTGAATCCAATGCCTCCTTACTTTCTCAATAAGCCTTGCATGGGGTACCTCATCAAATGCCTTGCTGAAATCTATATACACGACATCTACTGCTCTTCCTTCATCAATGTGTTTACTCACATCTTCAAAAAATTCAACCAGGCTCGTAAGGCACGACCTGGCCTTGACAAAGCCATGTTGACTATTCCTAATCATATTGTACTTCTCCAAATGTTCATAAATCCTGCCTGTCAGGATCTTCTCCATCAACTTACCAACCACTGAGGTAAGACTCGCTGGCCTATAATTTCCTGCGCTATCTCTACACCCTTTCTTGAATTAAGGAACAACATCCGCAACCCTCCAATCCTCTGGAACCTTTCCCGTCCTAATTGATGATGCAAAGATCATTGCCAGAGGCTCAGCAATCTCCTCCCTTGCCTCCCACAGATGGGGTACATCTCATCCGGTCCCGGCGACTTATCCAACTTGATGCTTTCCAAAAGCTCCAGCACATCCTCTTTCTTAATATCTACATACTCAAACTTTTCAGTCTGCTGGAAGTCATCACTACAATCACCAAGATCTTTTTCAATAGTGAATACTGAGTATAGTATTCGTTAAGTACCTCTGTTATTTCCTCCGGTTCCATACATACTTTCCCAAAGGCACACTTGACAGGTCGTATTCTACCTCTTCACATACATGTAGAATGCCTTGGGGTTCTCCTTAATCCTGCCCACCAAGGCCTTCTCATGGCCCCTTCTGGCTCTCCCAATTTCCTTCTTAAACTCCTTCCTATTAGCCTTATAATCTAGATCTCCATCATTACCTAGCTCTTTGAACTTTTTGTCAGCTTTTCTTTCCTTCTTGACTAGATTTATTACAGACTTGGTACACCAAAGTTCCTGTAGCCTACCATAACTTCCCTGTCTCATTGGAACAAACGTATGCAGAACTCCACACAAATATCTCCTGAAAATTGGCCACATTCCTTCCATACTTTTCCCTGAGAACATTGCTTTCCAATTTATGCTTCCAATTTCTGGCCTGATAGCCCCATAATTCCTTTTACTCCAATTAAATGCTTTTCTAACTTGTCTATTCCGATCTCTCTCCAATGCTATTGTAAGGGAGATAGAATTATGATTATTATCTCCAAAATGCTCTCCCACTGAGAGACCTGACACCTGACCAGGTTCACTGGATTGATAATGTGGAAATATGATGTTGCAGCTATTATTGAAACATGGTTGCAGGAGGCGTGTGATTGGCAACTAAATATACCTGGATTTCATTGCTTCAGGTGTGATAGAATCAGAGGGACAAGAGGGGAGGTGTTGCATTGCTTGTCAAAGAAAGTATTACAGCGGTGCTCTGACAGGATAGTTAGAGGGCTCATCTAGGGAGGCAATTTGGGTAAAATTGAGGAATGGAAAAGGTGTAGTAACACTTATAGGGGTGTATTATAGACCACCTAAAGGGGAGCGAGAATTGGAGGAGCAAATTTGTAAGGAGATAGCAGATATTTGTAGTAAGCAGAAGGTTGTGATTGTGGGAGATTTTAATTTTCCACACATAGACTGGGAAGCCCATTCTGTAAAAGGGTTGGATGGTTTGTAATTTGTAAAATGTATGCAGGATAGTTTTTTTGCAGCAATACATAGAGGTACCAAACTCTTCTGTTAGAGAATGAGATAGGTCAGGTGATGGGAGGAATGTGTTGGGGAGCACTTCGGGTCCAGTGATCACAATGCCATTAGTTTCAATATAATTATGAAGAAGGGTAGGTCTGGACCCAGGGTTGTGATTTTTGATTGGAGAAAGGCTAACTTCGAAGAGATGCGAAAGGATTTAGGAGTGGATTGGGACAATCTGTTTTATGGGAAGGATGTGATAGAGAAATGGAGATCATTTAAAGGTGAAATTTTGAGGGTTCAGAATCTTTATGTTCCTGTTAGGTTGAAAGGAAAGGTTAAAAGTTTGAGAGAGCCATGGTTTTCAAGGGATATTGGAAACTTGGTTCAGAAACAGAGATCTACAATAAATATAGGCAGCACAGAGTAAATGAGGTGCTCGAGAAATATACAGAATGTGAAAAAGAGGAAAGAAATTAGAAAAGCTGAAAGATATGAGGTTGCTTTGGCAAGTAAGGTGAAAATAAATCCAAAGGGTTTCTACAGTTATATTACTAGCAAAAGGATAGTGAGGGATAAAATTGGTCTCTTAAAGAGTCAGAGTGGACAGTTATGTGTGGAGCCAAAAGAGATGGGGGAGATTTTGAACCATTTCTTTTCTTCGGTATTCACTAAGGAGAAAGATACTGAATTGTGTAAGATAAGGGAAACAAGTAGGGTAGTTATGGAAACTATGATGATTAAAGAAGAGGAAATACTGGGACTTTTAAAGAATATAAAAGTGGATAAGTCTCCAGAACCTGACAGGATATTCCCTAGGATCTTGAGGGAAGTTAATGTCGAAATAGCAGGGACTCTGACAGAAATATTTCAAACGTCATTAGAAATGGGGATGGTGCCGGATGATTGGCGTATTGCTCATGTGGTTCCATTGTTTAAAAAGTTTTCTAAGAGTAAACCTAGCAATTATAGGCCTGAAAGTTTGACACCAGTGGTGGATAAATTAATGGAAAGTATTCTTAGAGATGGTATGTATAATTATCTGGATAGACAGTGTCTGATTAGGAACAGTCAACATGGATTTGTGAGTGGAAGGTCATTCATGTTTGATAAATCTTATTGAATTTTTTGAAGGGGTTACTAGGAAAGTTGATGACGGTAAAGCAGTAGATGTTGTCTATATGGACCTCAGTAAGGGCTTTGACAATGTTCCACACAGAAGGTTAGTTAGGGAGGTTCAATCGTTAGGTATTAATATTGAAGTAATAAAATGGATTCAACAGTGGCTGGATGGGAAATGCCAGAGTGTAGTGGTGGATAACTGTTTGTCAGGTTGGAGGCCAGTGACTAGTGGTGTGCCTCAGGGATCTGTACTGGGTCCAATATTGTTCGTCATATACATTAATGATCTAGATGATGGGGTGGTAAATTGGATTAGTAATTAGCAGATGATACTAAGATAGGTGATGTTGTGGATAATGAAGTAGATTTTTAAAGCTAACAGAGAGATTTAGGCCAGTTAGAAGAGTGGGCTGAAAGATGGCAGATGGAGTTTAATGCTGATAAGTGTGAGGTGCTACATTTTGGGAGGAATAATCCAAATAGGACATACATGGTATATGGTAGGGCATTGAGGAATGCAGTAGAACAGATTGATCTAGGAATAATGGTGCATAGTTCCCTGAAGGTGGAATCTCATGTGGATAGTGTGGTGAAGAAAGCTTTTGGTATGCTGGCCTTTATAAATCAGAGCATTGAGTAAAGGATTTGGGATGTAATGTTAAAATTGTGCAAGGCATTGGTAAGGCCAAATTTGGAGTATGGTGTACAGTTCTGGTCACCAAATTATAGGAAAGATGTCAACAAAATAGAGAAAGTACTGAGGAGATTTACTAGAATGTTATCTGGGTTTCAGCACCCAAGTTACAGAGAAAGGTTGAACAAGTTAGGTCTTTATTTTTTGGAGTGTAGAAGGTTGGGGGGGGACTTGATAGAATTATTTAAAATTATGAGGGGGATAGATAGAGTTGGCATGGACAGGCTTTTTTCCATTGAGAGTAGGGGAGATTCAAAGGGGGCAAAAGTTTAGGAGTAACATGAGGGGGAACTTCTTTACTCAGAGAGGTAGCTGTGTGGAACGAGTTTCCAGTAGAAGAGGTAGAGGCAGGTTCGGTATTGTCATTTAAAGTAAAATTGGATAGGTATATGGACAGGAAAGGAATGGAGGGTTACGGGCTGAGTGCAGGTCGGTAGGACTAGGTGAGAGTAAGGGTTCAGCATGGACTAGAAGAGCCGAGATGGTCTGTTTCCGTGCAGTAATTGTTATATGGTTAAATTTCCCAATACCAAATCAAGTACAGCCTCTCCTCTTGTAGGTTTATCTACATTTTGTGTCAAGAAACCTTCCTGAACACACCTAACAAACTCCACCCCATCTAAACCTCTTGCTCTAGGGAGATGCCAATCGATATTTGGGAAATTAAAATCTCCCACCACGACAACTCTGGTATTATTACACCTTTCCAAGATCTGTTTCCCTATATGCTCCTCCTGCTACTGCAGGGCGGCCTATAAAAAATACCCAGTAGAGTTATTGACTCCTTATTGTTCCTAACTTCCACCCACAGAGAGTCCGTAGAGATTCCCTCCATATCGTCCAACTTTTCTGCAGCCGTGACACTATCTTAGACAAATTGGAAGACTGCGCAAAAATGTGATAGATGGAATATAGTTTTGTTAAATGTATAATAATGCATTTTGGTAAAAGGAACAATAGTGCGAACTATTATCTAAATGGGGAGAAATATCAAAGATCAGAGGTGTAAGGGACTTAAGAATCCTCATTCAATACTCCCAGAAGGTTAATTCACAGGTTGAGTCTGTGGTAAAGGCGGCAAATGCAATGTTGGCACTTATTTCAAGGGAAATAGAAAATAGAAGAAAGGAAATAATTCTGAGCCTTTATAAGACAGTAGTCAGGCCGCATTTGTCAACAGTTTGGGCCCCTTACCTCAGAAAGAATGTATTATCACTGGAGAGTGCAGAGGAAGTCCATGAGGATGATTTCTGGAATGAAGGCAGTAACATATGAGAAGCACTTGCAGCTTGGGCCTGTACTTACTGGAATTTAGAAGAATGCAGGGAGAATCTTATTGAAACCTACTGAATTTTGAATGGGCTAGATAAGTGGATGTGGAGAGGATATCTTCTCCAGTAGGGCTATCCAGAACTAGAGGACACAGACTCAAAATTGAGGGCTGACCTTTTAGAACAGAAGAAAGGAAGAATTTTTTTAGCCAATGAACGGTGAATCTGTGGAATGCTCTGCCACGGACTGTGGTGAAGGCCAAGTCCATGGGTATATTTAAAGCAGAAATTTAAGGGATATCTTGAGAGGGCAGGTGTATAGGGTTGAATAGGATCTGGGATCAGCCATGATGAAATAGTGAAGTAGACTTGATTGGCTGAAGGGCTTAATTCTGCTCCTACATTGTATGGTCTTATGTTTTGAATTGGTCTTACATGGTACATATATCACCGCTTAATTCTACGAAAGTAAGTGGCATCTCGCTACAAGATCAAGAATCCATTGATAGTGTTCAATTTACACAAGCCCTTTGTTCTTCAGTTGTGATGTTATTGACTTCTATTAAAAATATTGCAAGACATTTTATTATCTGTCAACACAATAGTGTACTGCACACCTTATAACAGACTGTGAATGCTTAACCACTTCAATTAGAATATAATTACATGAATTTATCAGGCTATGAAGTCCTACCGTCAATAGAGAGGAAGTGTGTGTTGCTGCTTTTGCTGACCTCATTCATCACTGTGCAGGAATACAAGCCGCAATCTGTGATTTTGATATCGTCAATAAACAATATACTGCCATCATATTCTAGCCTGTGATGTATATCCTTCACTATTTCTGTGTTATCTTTTAGCCAAATGGTGCCACTTTTCTTACTACCTTTGGCAAAGCAGTTGAGTTGAACCCGATCTACGATAAATGCAGGAACCTGAATTATCAGTGGGGTTGGCAGTAGATCTGTTGCAAAAGAAATTATAAAGCTTTTGAGACTGAATTTGCAGTACATCCTATAAATCACTAACAAAACAGAATTCTTCAACTTGAATAAAAGCACTAAAGCATCCAAGAGTATTAAGTCAAATTTGGATTTCAGTGCTTAGCAGATACAATAGTATGAAGCACATCCCTCTTAGTTCTATCGGCTACAAGAAGACAATAAAGTATGGAAAATAATAAAATGATTAAGGTCGATCAGAAATTACAAGATGAGGAGACCACACATATGGTCAGTCCTGCTAACCCCCAAAGAGCTGCATTGGTCTTGACTTGCAATTGCTTCCTTAGCACACTCTCCAAAGCCTCCATATCCTTCCTGTATTCAAAACCACACAGAATACTGAAGATGAGGTCTAACCAAAGTTTTGTAAGGTGTAAAATGACAAGTCCCACACAACCTTAGTGGAAAAAGCCTGATTGAATTTACCCTATTAATACCCCTCATAAGGAATAAAGTCCTAACCTATTCAATTTTTCCTTATAACTCAGGTCTTCCAGACCCAGCAACATCCTTTTAAATTCCATCTGTACTCTTTCAACCTTATTTACATCCTTCCTTAGGTAGGTGACCAAAACTGCAAATAATACTCCAAATTAGGCCTCAGTAATGTCTTATCCAACTTCAACATAACATCCCATCTCCTGAATTCAGTACTTTGATTTATGAAGACCAATATGCCAAAGGCTTTCTCTATGACCTTATCGATCTGTCATGCCACTTTCAACAAATATAGGACCTGAATTCCCAGATCCTTTTGTTCTACCTGTTATGATCCCAGCCCCCTCCTTTGTGAGAATCGCAAGAGGACCCGTTGGGGGGGGGGGGGTGTCAGTAGACCCAGGAAGTGAGAGAGAGAGAAATGTGAAAAATTGCACGTCCCACCAGGGATACAGAATAAGATGCCAGCAACTATTGTCTCATGGAGACCACGTGAAAAGTCCTCGGGCAAGGTGGGCTGGTTGAGAGAGAGATTGCATCATCCCGACCTGATTGACACCTGCGACCCCGTGAGGAAGTATAAAGGAGAGTCTCAGGGGGACAGCCCCTTAGACGCACCCAGAAGACACGAGAAAGTGATCCCGCAGCAGCGGGATGCCATTCTGAAGGAAGCCACGTGCGTTAGATTCCGGGATTGGAATTTGTGGCTGGAATCAGAAAACCACTTTTAACGAACATCGGGGAGAGGAAACCAATGCTCCCCCGATTTCACGGAAGATTCATCAAGACTCGGCAAGTTCTTTCTCTTCTCCTCCAATCTCTCTCTCTCGGTCGCCCCACACAAAACCCAGCGATTTTCAAAGGGCTGAGGCCCGCAGACTTTCAGAGTGACTTTTATATTTCCAACGGACAATCTATTAACCCCTAGACACCAGCAGAGCTCACTTAATGATGATTATTACTATACCCGCGCTTTAGATTGAATGTTGACGGTGTGCACTATCTGAATGTATGTATTAACCCTACTTTTGTGTCCCTTTATAAATAAAAACGTTTGAAAATAGTGACAACAGACTTCAACAGACCTGTCTATCTTTGCTGGTAAGTTATCCAGTTACGGGATGATGCACCATCAATAACTCACACTGAGACGTAGGCGAGATATCGGCTTTTATTGACTGGAAGAAGGAACCAGGAGTGAGTGTCTATCATACAAGGTCCTGGAGACTGAGGCCGATCTTCAGGCCGCAGGTCTCCTTTATACAGGGGCCTGTGGGAGGAGCCACAGGAGCAGTCAGCAGGGGCGTGTCCCGACAGGCACATAGTTCACCACACGGGATACCTAACAATTGGGTTTCTCGTCCGGGATTTGACACCAAATTGGGAAGCCAGTGAATCGGGCTTGTAAATCAAAAAAAAACTTGAATCTGGTTACGCGAATCCGAGCCAGACGGGAAAACAGCAAAGATGGACGTGGGGGAATTTATGGAAAACCCGACGGTGGGGGCGCTAGAGGCGGCCACCAAATCAGACTTGTTAAATTTGGCTAAGGGGTTGAACCTCACAGAAGTGAGGTCGTCCATGAAAAAGTGGGAGGTACGAAGGGCCATAACCCAGTATTACATTGGGAAGAAGGTGTTTGAAGCTGAGGTATTGGGAGATATCCCTGAAGAGATACCATCAAGTGGGACGGTTCAGTTAGAGGTGGAGAAATTGAAGTTGGAACATGAAATTAAGTTAAAAGAGCTGGAAGTGGCTGAGAGAGAGAGAGAGGGAAAAGCGAGAGAGAGAGAGAGAGAAAAAGGCAAAGGCAGCATGAAATTAACCTAAAGCTAGAAGCAGAAGAGAAAGAGAGGGAACGGGCCGAGAAAGAGAAGGAACGGGCCGAGAAAGAGAAACAGAGGCAACATGACCGGGAAATTGAGACCAAGCAGAGCGGAGTTGAGCGGAGTAGGGAGTTGAGATTGGTGCCCCCGTTCAAGGAGACAGATGTCGATAGTTATTTCTTGCTTTTTGAAAAGGTGGCAGTAAATCAGAAGTGGCCAAAAGAGCAGTGGGTGGCGTTGTTACAAAATGTGTTAAAGGGGAAGGCCCAATGAGCATATGCGGCCTTGTCCCTGGAGGAGGGGGGAGTAGCGGAGAATTATGATGAGGTAAAAAAGGTAATTCTCCGGACCTACGAATTGGTACCTGAGGCCTATAGACAAAAGTTTAGAAATTTAAGGAAAGGGTGGAATCAAACGTATACCGAGCTAGCCCATGAGAAGGGGGTGCTCTTGGACCGTTGGTGCACCACGGAAAGAGTGGGCGAGGATTATGGGCGTCTCAGGAGTTATTTTTGATTGAGCAATTCAAAAGTTGTGTTCCGGAGGAGATCCGGGTGTATTTGAATGAGAAGCCGGATGTCCATTTCAGAATTTGCCAGGTTGGCGGACGAATATGCCCTAACCCACAAGACAAAGACTCCCTCGAATAAAGGTCCCCAGACAGACCGTGGGAACGATCGAGAAAGTCCGACGAGTGAGGCAGAGGTCCCACCGGGAGCTAGCGGTAAGGTTGAGGGGGAAAAGCAAGACGGCCAGAGGGCTCCGGGTTTGACCTGTTTTAATTGTGGAAAGGA
The DNA here is from genome assembly GCF_030144855.1 of Hypanus sabinus. Taxonomy (NCBI): domain Eukaryota; kingdom Metazoa; phylum Chordata; class Chondrichthyes; order Myliobatiformes; family Dasyatidae; genus Hypanus; species Hypanus sabinus. The sequence goes on along the minus strand of NC_082710.1, from coordinate 186,887,965 downwards.
GGGGCACATTGCATCTCGATGCTTTGCTCCGAGGAAGGAGATAGGAAGAGGGAAAGCCACAGTCCCTATCGGGTGTGCCGTGGTAATCAGTAAATCGACCAGAGAGCCGAGGGTAGACAGAGTACGAGAGGGCTCTGGGAGTTGTCTGTCACACGGAACCGTGTCTGTGACGGAGGGAAACACACCAGTTTCCGTACGAATCTGGAGGGATACGGGCTCTGAATTATCCCTGGTTAGCCGTAAGGTACTAGAATTTGGTCGGGAAACGGGCATGGTAAAGGTGGAAGGAATAAATAAACGGATAGAAATGGTGCCCTTATATAAGGTCATTCTGGATTGTGAGCTGGTGTATGGATCAGTTGAAATAGGGGTGCCCTCAGAATTCCCGAGAGCTGATGTGGACATCCTGCTGGGAAACGACTTAGCAGGGGGTAAGGTTTGGTCAGCAATGCTGCCGACCTGGCGACCGGCAAGTACGGTGGCCCCGTCCCTAGCGCCCAAGGACCATCTCGCCGGCGCGGTCACTCGCAGCCTGTCGAGAGAGGGAGCTGTGAACGAGAGCAGTTTAAATCTGGCCAGTTTTGATTTGGCCGAGACGTCTTTGCCGACCCTGTGCCATGCAGGTTTAGAGGGTGGTAAGATGAAGAGTAGTAAAGTGAAAGGGGGTAAGGGAGAGGAGATAGATCTGCCTTTAGCGAAGAGAAAGGTCCTAAAGGTAGGAGATAAAGATGAGAAACAGATAAAGCTGTTGAAAGGTCCAGAGTTGGACATGGATGATCTGTCTGGTTTGGCAGAATTGTTTGAAGAACTTGAGAGTTCTAAAGGTGTTACCGATAACGAGAGGAGGGTAGTCCTAGATGGAAAGGATACCCTTGCCTCGAAGGAGTCTGCTGAAAAGGCCGAGGAGGTTGTTTCAGCTCGCAGGGTTGCGCCTTCCCCGGGTGGGAGCTGCCCAGAGAGTAACTGGGAGGATCGGGGGAGGTTAGAATTTGAAAAGGGTACGGGTGTTGAAAGCCTGGAAGAGGCCAATGTCCCGTTTGAGTGTGTCCGAGATGGGGATGCCCGAGGGGCTGAACCTAGTAACGGAGCTCAGAAGAAGTCTGAGGTATCTGACCCAGTGGAACGGGGCGGCGGTCCTTGTGGGTCAGATGGACTCGGTTCAGTGGGAAAAGGGTTAACCTTGGTAACCGGGGAAAGTGTGAGTTCCCCAGCGTCTGTACTTGAAGGAGTGTTCAAAGTTAATGCAGAATTTAAGAATGGGGGGGGGGGGGGGTGAGGATTGTTGGCGAAGGAAACGAAAAGCCTGTAGTTTCCAAATCGAAGGAAGAAATCTTAAACCTGGCAGATCGCTCACAGAGTGAGCCGGGGGATAGCGGGGCCCCCCACTCTATTGTTACGCCAGGATGGGGTGTGAAAAGGCTGCCTTCGACAGGCTACTTGAGGGAAGAGTTCGAATCAAACACCAATAGCCTGAAGGGGACTGATAAAAGGGCCAGCCACCTGGGTAAAATCAAAGAGTTGGGTGGAAATGGTCTAAGTCTGGGGCATGGTGTTGCTAAAATAACCCCGATGAGCGGGGCGGGCGGGAGTTCACCACGCAAAACTACTCAAGTTCCACACGGGGGGGGGGCTCGCCGGAAAAGAGGCGACGGTTAATGGAGATGCCATTGTTAGACAGCCAGGCAGGTTGAACAGGTTTGCGCCAAAGCCTGTGAATAATAAAGACAGCCCTTTAAACGACTAAAACGTTTAGTATTCGCGTAAACTTTTGTAAATGCACCTAAGCTAAGGTCACACCTCCTTAGTTTTGTTGCTTAGAAAAAAAAAATTAAATAGGTTGTTATTGAATTGAAGTCTGAAGTACGGTTCGCAATGTTAAGATATGAGAGAAAGGGACACTAATCGTTAACTATTTAGATACTGACTTGAATGTATAACGGTAGTATTTTGTGAAAAGAAAAACTTGTGTATTGTGTTAGATCCAAAACCCCTGTAAGACTGTGGACCACTCCGTTTTAACCGCTGGTAAAACGTCTTTTTAAGAGGGGAGGTGTTATGATCCCAGCCCCCTCCTTTGTGAGAATCACAAAAGCACCCGTTGAGGGGGGGGGGGTCAGTAGACCCAGGAAGTGAGAGAGAGAGAAATGTGAAAAATTACACGTCCCACCAGGGATACAGAATAAGATGCCAGCAACTATTGTCTCATGGAGACCATGTGAAAAGTCCTCGGGCAAGGTGGGCTGGTTGAGAGAGAGATTGCATCATCCCGACCTGATTGACACCTGCGACCCCGTGAGGAAGTATAAAGGAGAGTCTCAGGGGGACAGCCCCTTAGACGCACCCAGAAGACACGAGAAAGTGATCCCGCAGCAGCGGGAAGCCATTCTGAAGGAAGCCACGTGCGTTAGATTCCGGGATTGGAATTTGTGGCTGGAATCAGAAAACCGCTTTTAAGTAACATCGGGGAGAGGAAACCAACACTCCCCCGATTTCACGGAAGATTCATCAAGACTTGGCAAGTTCTTTCTCTTCTCCCCCAATCTCTCTCTCTCGGTCGCCCCACGCAAAACCCAGCGATTTTCAAAGGGCTGAGGCCCGCAGACTTTCAGAGTGACTTTTATATTTCCAACGGACAATCTATTAACCCCTAGACACCAGCAGAGCTCACTTCTTAATGATGATTATTACTATACCCGCGCTTTAGATTGAATGTTGACGGTGTGCACTATCTGAATGTATGTATTAACCCTACTTTTGTGTCCCTTTATAAATAAAAACATTTGAAAATAGTGACAACAGACTTCAACAGACCTGTCTATCTTTGCTGGTAAGTTATCCAGTTACGGGATACATAACATACCACACACCTCAATGCCCTACCATTCACTGTGTAAGACCTACCCTGGTTGATCCTACCAAAGTGCAACACCTCACATTTGTTTGCATTAAATTCTATCTGCCATTTTTCAGCCCATTTTTTCAGCTGGTCCAGACCCCACTGCAAGCCATGAGAGCCTTCTTCACTGTCCAGTAAGCCCTCAATCTCTGTGCTATCTGCAAATTTGCTGATCCAGTTTACCATATTCTATCCAGCTTGTCAATATAGACAACAAACAACAACAGACCCAGCTTTGATTCCTGCAGCACTTCACGAGTCACAGGCATCCAGTCACAGAGGTAACCCTCCATGACCAAACTCAAGTTTTTCCGACAAAGCCAATGTCCAACCCAGTTTACTACCTCATCTTGATTGCTGAATAATTCAATCTTCTTGGCAACTCAACCGCCCGTGTGGGACCTTGTCAAATGCCTTATTGAAGTCTGTGCAGATAACATCTCCTACTTTACCTTCATCAACTTTCCTAGTAACTTCCTTGAAAGTTTGGTTAGACATGACTAATCTTACACAACTTAGAAAATCTACAGCACATTACAGGCCATTTGGCTCACAATGTTGTGCTGACCATATAACCTACCTGAGAAACTGCCTAGAATTTCCCCACCACATAGCCCTCTATTTTTCTAAGCTCCATGTACCTACCTAAAAGTCTCTAAAAAGACCCCATTATATCTACACTACCACCTTCGCTGGCAGTGCATTCCATGCACCCACCACTCTTTGTTTGAAAAACTTACTTCTGACAACTCCCTACTTCTTCCTATAGCATCCTGTAACGAGGTGACCAGAACCGAACACAGTACTCCAAGTGGAGTCTAACTAAGGTCTTATATAGCTGTAACTTCACCTCTTGGTTCTTGAACTCAATCCCATGACTGATGAAGGCCAACACACTATATGCCTTCTTAACAATATTATAGACATTTAATGTTAACTCCACTAAATTTACCTTGGACATCCAGATGAATGCTTGAAATCTCATCCCCCTTCATAAGTGTTTTGTTTGCTTTTGGGTTTAAAATTACTTCATAAATTCCACTGTCTTTCAGTTGCAAATCCCTGAGAAGCAATGCGCCAGATGTCACATTAAACTCTGCTCGGTGTCTGTAAAATGGATTCATCATGAACTTAAAGTGTGAATATTGGATGACTGTTTTCTTTGTTTTGTAGTTGAGAAAGCGCCACTGAATTGATTCTAGATTCACAGGTTTAAATCCGGGTAATACAACATTGGAACCCACGGGACGGACAAACCGCATCGCATGGTCCATTGCATTGATACGTACATCTGCAAGACAATTGATTAAGAGGAATAAAATATACCATCATCTGCTTATTCCATTCAATTTCGTGCAAGCAGTTTGAAAAACTGGCAAGTAAACATCTGCATCAAACCATGCGGATCATTTCCAATCTGTGCCATTTCAGTGTCAAATGAAAAAATAATCATTATCCTTGTCAGCAGTCCTTGCAGAGTATTGTTCATCAATGGGGGTGTTGATAATACAAATACAAAAGATATCAATGGGACAGATTACCCCTCTCTTTTATCATTTGTTCATAAAGCCTTTAATCTATACTATTGCTATTAGTTTACAATCCACTGTAGAAATGGGTCAAAATTATGAGTGTGAAGGCAGCTTGTTGTTCTCGGTGTCAGATTTGGGAGGTCCTGGAGTCTCTTAGCCTGTGCCAGGGATGCCGAGCTGCAGCTCCTAAGCGACCGTGTCAGGGAACTGGAGCTGCAGCTCGATGACCTTCATCTGGTCAGGGAGAGTGAGGAGTTGATAGAAAGGAGTTACAGGTAGGTGGTTGCACCGGAGCCATGGGAGGCAGACAAGTGGGTCACAGTTAGGAGGGGGAAGGGTAAGAGTCAGGTACTAGAGAGTACCCCAGTGGCTGTACCCCTTGACAATAAGTACACCTGTTTGAGTACTGTTGGGGGGGGGGGGGAACAGGCTACCTGGGGGAAGCAACAGTGACCGTACCTCTGGCACAGAGTCCAGCCCTGTAGCTCAGAAGGGTAGGGAAAGAAGACAAAAGCAGTAGTAATAGGGGACTCAATAGTTAGGGGGTCAGATAGGTGATTTTGTGAATGCAGTCAGGAGACCCAGATGGTAGTTTCCCTCCCTGGTGCCAGGGTTCAGGATGTTCCTGATCACGTTCAAGATATCCTAAAGCAGGAGGGTGAGGAGCCAGAGGTCGTGGTACATATGGGTGCCAATGACATAGGTAGGAAAGGGGAAGAGGTCCTGAAAGGAGAATATAGGGCGTTAGGAAGGGGGTTGAGAAGAAGGACCGCAAAGGTAGTGATCTCAGGATTACTGCCTGTGTCACGCGACAGTGAGAGTAGGAATGGAATGAGGTGGAAGATAAATGCGTGGCACAGGCAATTGCAGCAGGGGGCAGGGATTCAAGTTTCTGGATCATTGGGACCTCTTTTGGGGCAGGTGTAACCCGTACAAAATAGACGGGTTGCACTTGAATCCTGTGGAGACCAATATCCTGCCGGGGAGATTTGCGATGGCTAATGGGGAGACTTTAAACTAGAATGGTTAGGGGGGTGGGAATCAAATTGAAGAGACTAGCAGAGAGGAAATTAGTTCACAAATAGAGAAAGGTAGTAGACAGTGTGTGAGGGAGGATAGGCAGGTGAAGGAGAAGGAAAGCGCTCAGACCGAAGATGTAGGGGAGAAGAAAGAAAAAGATGATAAAGTTGTTTGTACCATTAGGGATAAACAGAGTAAGAGGTGGAGAGTTTCTTAAATGCATCTATTTTAATGCAAGGAGCATTGTAAGAAAGGTGGATGAGCTTAGAGCATGAATTGATACCTGGAAATATGATGTTGTAGCTATTAGTGAAACATGGTTGCAGGAGGGGTATGATTGGCAACTAAATATTCCTGGATTTTGTTGTTTCAGGTGTGATAGAATAAGAGGGGCAAGAGAGGGAGATGTTGCATTGCTTGTCCGAGAAAATATTACAGCGGTGCTTTCGCAGGGTAGATTAGAGGGCTCATCTGGGGAGACTATTTGGGTGGAATTGAGGAATGGGAAAGGTGTAGTAACACTTATAGGGGTGTATTATAGACCACCTAATGGGAAGCGAGAATTGGAGCAGCAAATTTGTAAGGAGATAGAAGATATTTGCAGTAAGCACAGGGTTGTGATTGTGGGAGATTTTAATTTTCCACACATAGACTGGGAAGCCCATTCTGTAAAAGGGCTGGATGGTTTGGAGTTTGTAAAATGTGTGCAGGGTAGTTTTTTACAGCAATACATAGATGTACCAACTAGAGAAGGGGTAGTGTTGGATCTCCTGTTAGGGAATGAGATAGGTCAGGTGATGGAGGTATGTGTTGGGGAGCACTTTGGGTCCTGTGAACACAGTGCCATTAGTTTCAATATAATTACGGAGAAGGATAGGACTGGACCCAGGGGATTGCGAAAGGAGATAGAAGGAGTGGATTGGGACAATTTGTTTTATGGGAAGGATGTAATAGAGAAATGGAGGTCATTTAAAGGTGAAATTTTGAGGGTACAGAATCTTTATGTTCCTGTTAGGTTGAAAGGAAAGGTTAAAAGTTAGAGAGAGCCATGGTTTTCAAGGGATATTGGAAACTTTGTTCAGAAAAAGAGGGAGATCTACAATAAATATAGGCAGCATAGAGTAAATGAGGTGCTCAAGAAATATAAAGAATGTAAAAAGAATCTTAAGAAAGAAATTAGAAAAGCTAAAAGAAGATATGAGTTTCCTTTGGCAAATAAGGTGAAAATAAATCCAAAGAGTTTCTACAGTTATATTACAAGGATACTGAGGGATAAAATTGGTCCCTTGGAGAATCAGAGTGGACAGCTATGTGTGGAGCCAAAAGAGATGGGGAAGATTTTGAACAATTTCTTTTCTTTGGTATTCACTAACGAGAAGGATATTGAATTGTGTATGGTAAGGGAAACAAGTAGGGAAGTTATGGAAACTATGATGATAAAAGAAGGGGAAGTACTGGTGCTTTTAATGAATATAAAAGTCGATAAGTCTCCGGGTTCTGAAAGGATATTCCCTTCAACCTTGAGGGAAGTTAGTGCAGAAATAGCAGGGGCTCTGACATAAGCATTTCAAATGTCATTAGAAACGGAGATGGTGTCAGAGGATTGGCGTATTGCTCATGTGGTTCCATTGTTTAAAAAGGGTTCTAAGAGTAAACCTAGCAATTATAGTCCTGTCAGTTTGATGTCAGTGGTTGGTAAATTAATGGAAAGTATTCTTAGAGATGGTATGTATAATTATCTGGATAGACAGGGTCTGATTAGGGAACAGTCAACATGGATTTGTTCATGGAGGTCCTGTTTGACAGAACTTATTGAATTTTTTGAAGATGTTACTAGGAAAATTGATGAGGGTAAAGCAGTGGACGGTGTCTATATGGACTTCAGTAAAGCCTATGACAAGGCTCCACATGGAAGGTTAGTTAGGAAGGTTCAATTGTTAGGTATTAATATTGAAGTAGTAAAATGGATTTAACAGTGGCTGGATGGGAGATGCCAGAGAGTAGTGGTGGATAACTTTTTGTCAGGTTGGAGGCCGGTGACTAGTGGTGTGCCTCAGGGATCTGTACTGAGTCCAGTGTTGTTTGTCATATACATTAATGATCTGGATGATGGGTGGTAAATTGGATTAGTAAGTATGCAGATGATACTAAGATAGGTGGCGTTGTGGATAATGAAGGTGGTTTTCAAAGCTTGCAGAGAGATTTAGGCCAATTAGAAGAGTGAGCTGAACGATGGCAGATGGAGTTTAATGCTGATAAGTGTGAGGTGCTACATTTTGGTAGGACAAATCAAAATAGGGCATACATGGTAAATGGTAGGGTATTGAGCAATGCAGTAGAACAGAGTGATCTAGGAATAATGGTGCATAGTTCCCTGAAAGTGGATTCTCTTGTGGATAGGGTGGTGAAGAAAACTTTTGCTATGCTGGCCTTTCTAAATCAGAGCATTGAGTATAGGATTTGGGATGTAATGTTAAAATTGTACAAGCATTGGTATGACCAAATTTGGAGTATTGTGTACAGTTCTGGTCATCGAATTATAGGAAAGATGTCAACAAAATAGAGAGTGTACAGAGGAGGTTTACTAGAATGTTACCCGGGTTTCAGCTGCTAAGTTACAGAGAAAGGTTGAACAAGTTAGGTCTTTATTCTTTGGAGGTTGAGGAAGGACTTGATAGAGGTATTTAAAATTATGAGGGGTATAGATAGAGTTGACGTGGATAGGCTTTTTCCATTGAGAGTAGGGGAGATTCAAACAAGAGGGCATGAGTTGAGAGTTAAGGGGCAAAATTTAGGAGTTACAGGAGGGGGAACTTCTTTACTCAGAGAGTGGTAGTTGTATGGAAGAAGCTTCCAGTAGGAGAGGCAGGTTTGATTTTGTCATTTAAAAAAATTGGATAGGTATATAGACAGGAAAGGACTGGAGGGATATGGGCTGAGTGCAGGTAGGTGGGACTAGGTGACAGTAAGCGTTAGGCACAGACTAGAAGGGCTGAGATGGCCTGTTTCTGTGCTGTAATTGTTATATGGTTAGAAATGTTAAAAATAAACTATCCTCCATTTGAAATTTGACCCTTCTGTGTTAAAGCTCCTTACTAGGAGCAATAGAGTAGATCTTGTCAATTGCTTTAATTTTATCAACCAACATACAAACCTCTTTATTAATTTGTTTTTTCAGTCCAGCAGAATATGAGGGAATCTGACCACGAATGTATGCTTTAACAGCATCCCATAAAACCTCGCTGGAAATTTCATCCATAGAGTTTGTTGGAAAGAAAAAAATCAATCTGTTCCTTAATAAAATTCATAAAGTCAAAGTCCTTTCTCCTGGTCGTGCTCATGGAGTGAGGTTTTGTTTGGCTTCGCTCTATTCCCTTTACTTTTATTACCTGTAAGCTACCCTCATTTACTCTTTTTTTTATACCTACACCAAGGTTTATGTTATAGATATATTTTTGTACTTTTGACTTAGGGTTAGGGTTAGGGTTTTTAATTCATTGGAAATGAATACCAGATCATGAGAAGCAAAGAATGGGATAAGATTCAAATCCTAATGGAAAAAGAGATGGTGATTCTAATCAATCTAAGCAGTCTCTGTTAACTCTTGAAGCGATGTGGAAACTTGTAGATGATAAACTTACTCAAAAATTTGCCATGTTCATAGGAGTTTTAAAGACAGTCGAGGATAATTTTAGATCACTTAAATGTGAAGTTGAACTGCAGCAACCTACAGTTTGAGAACTTGATGAAGGCGCTCGGCAAAGAGACCAAAAGATTTCAACTTTAGAACAAAATTTTGGAACAGTACAGATAATTGGGCTCCCTGAAGATGTTGAGGAGGGTGATGCTATCAAGTTCTTCTCTGAATTTTTATTCAACGTGTTTGGCAAAGAAGTCCCTGACAACCCTCCATTAATTGACTGTGTTCATCGCTTGTTACATCCAAAATCTGATCATCCACAGCCAGTAATTGTTCGTCTCCATTATGTTCATATCAAGGAACGTTTGATTCGCTTCACTCAGCGAAAAGGCATGTTTGAATTTAAAGGTTTTAAATTCTGCTTTGTTGAAGATTTTAGCCCCAAAGTTCTGAAGGAACGAATGGCATTTAAGCCTCTGATGTTGGAATTTTCTTGGATGGGTCTCAAACCAGCTCTGCTCCTTCCCACCAGATTGAGAATCTTTCCCGCTGATAATTCTCTTCAAGACATTAAAAGAAGCTCAAAAAGTTTTTGACCAGCAAACTTCCTCTGCTATGGCCTAATTTGGGTTGTTTTTTTTCTAGTTTTTACTTAAATCTTTAAGCGATTGGGTCAGTTAGAATGTGAGGGTTCTCTTTCTTGGTTTGTACTGTAGGTATTTTTAGTACTTACAGATTAACTTTTCTGTTCCCTTTTGGGATTCTGCTTTTTTTTATTTTTTGAAACTATTCAGTAGAGGGTTTAGTGTTTGATTTTTTTTGAACGGAGATACATTTGTTCTCTTTTTTTACATTTCAGGCTGTCGTTCTGTTTTCTTCCTATAAGACCTTATTTTTTTGCTGCATCATTTTCAATTGTTTATGCGTGGGTTCTCTTTTTTGGTTTGTATTGTAGGTATCTTTAGTACATCTAGATTAACTTTTCTGTTCCCTTCTGGGATTCTGCTTTTTAAAAAATTAAAAAAAAAAATTACTTAGTAGCTGTTTTGGTGTTCAATTTCTTTTTTTTGAACAGAGATATGTTCGTTCTCTTTTTTTTACATTTTTAAGATGTCGTTCTGCTTTCTTCTTCCATTAAGGCCTTATTTTCTTGCTGCGTTATTTTCAATTGTTTATGCATGGAAATGATTAATAACACGAACTGGTGCTTGTTTTCTCTTTCTTCTGAAATACTAGTATCTTAGTACTCTGTTCTATGATTTAAACCTTTTCTAAAATGCAGTGGTTTTTTTTCTTGCTATTTTTTTGATAATTTTTGTAGTATATTTCTTGTACTATGGGTATCATTTCTTAACAACTTTTATCTTTTGGGCTGCCATCAAGAGAGATGGGGGTAGAATTAGCTTTAGCTTATCTCTTGGCCAATCTCTGACCTTTCTCTGGGCCTTTTTGGGTGGGGGAGGGGGTCTCTTTCTTTTTAGATTAGATTTTTTCACCTGGGCTAATTCGAAACTACTAAAATGTCCGATATGTTGTAATTTCCGGTTCCTCTTTGAACCTTTTTCCCTCTTTCGAGTTCATGAATTTGTATTCTGGTTAACCCTTTATGTACCATAATGCTGGTTTTACTATGATGGATAAGGTTATTAATTTTGTTTCGTAGAATACAAATGGTCTGAATCATCCAATTAAACAGAAAAAAATTTTTCAAGGTATTCCATAAAATGAACACCCAGATTGTTTTTGCACAAGAAACTCATGTGAGGAAAGAGGATAATCAGTGTTTTTTAAGGTTTTGGAAGGAACAGCAGTACCATTCAAATTCCCAAGCTAAACTGAAAGGAGTTTCTATTTTTATAGATTCTTCTATTTCATTTGTTCGTTATAAAACAATTTCGGATCTGAATGGCAGATTTTTGTTAATCACTGGCCTACTCTGTAATAAAAAAATGGTGACTGTTAACGTCTATGCTCCAAATATTGACTATCCTGAATTTTTTAAACACATTCATTTCCCTTCCCAATTTAAATGATTATATGTTGATAATGGGAGGAGATTTTAATTGCTGTTTAAATCCTTCAATGGATATATCTAAGTCTAATCAGACACTTCTGAATAAATCGGCTACCTTTATTAATTCCTTTCTGCTTGATTTTGGAATTTTAGAAATTTGGAGGTTCTTACATCCAAAGGAAAAAGAGCTTTCATTCTTTTCCCATGTTTATCATATTTATTCTAGAATTGACTTTTTTTATTGACTCTCGTTTAATTCTCTCTGTTACTGACTGCAATTATGATTCCATTGTCATCTCTGACCATGCACCCTGAAACTCTCTACCAAACTAATGGATACGCCTTCTAGTTTTGGACAATGGTGTTTCAATTCTGTATTACTACAAGACTCGATTCTGCATCCCTATTGATTTGATACTTAGCCTATTGCCTACAACTAAGTCCCATCACCTGCCTGCCTTTCCTAACAATCTGACTGTATGCTATCTTTACTGTTTTACCATCTGTCCTACCCTGAGTCCCTTCTCTCTGGTTTCCACCCCCTGCCAAGTTATTTTAAACCTTCCCCAACAGCTCTAACAAACCTGCCTGCAAGAATATTGGCCCCCCTCGGGTTCAGGTGCAACCTGTAACTTTTGAACAGGTCATACCAAACCCAGAAGAGATGTCAATAGTCCAAGAACCTAAAGCCCTATCCCCGCGCCAGCTTCTCAGCCACAGTTTTATTTCCCAAATCATCGTTTCTACACTCACTGGCATGTGGCACAGGCAGCTATCCAGAAATAACTACCCCGGACCTCCTGCTTCTCAGCTTTCTAATCTTACTTGCTAAATTTTCTTTACATGACCTCATTGGTTTTCCTTCCTATGTCATTGGTACCAATACGTACCAAGACATCTGGCTGCTCCCACTCCCTCTCCAAAATGTTGTGGATGCGATCTGAGACATCCCTGACTATGGCACTTGAGATGTCCTGTTCACATCCACAGAATATCCTATCTGTTCCCCTCACTATCAATTCCCCTATCACTACTGATCTCTTCTCCTCTCTCTTTCCCTTCTGCACCCAGTTGCCATGGCATTCTCCCGGCAGGTCATCCCCCACAAAAGTATCCAAAGTGGTAAACAACACACACAAAATGCCTGTGGAATACAGCAGACCAGGCAGCATCTATAAGGAGAAGCGCTGTCGACGTTTCGGGCCGAGATCCTTCATCAGAACAGAAGAAGAAGAAGCAGAAGAAGTGTCCTGACCATTGGGTGTGGTGCCAAAGGATTGGAGGGTAGCTCATGTTGTTCCATTATTTAAAAAAGGCTCCAAAAGTAAACCAGAAAATTACAGGCTGGTGAGCCTGACATCAGTAGTAGGTAAATTATTGGAAGTTGTTCTGAGAGATCGGATATACATGTATTTGGGCAACCAAGGGCTGATTAAGGATATTCAGCATGGCTTTGTGCGTGGTACATCGTGTTTTATGAATCTTGTAGAGTTTTTCGATGAGGTTACCAATAAAGTAGATAAAGGAAAGGCTGTGGATGTTTTCTACATGGACTTAAGGCCTTTGACAAGGTCCCACATAGGAGGTTATTTCAGAAGGTTCACACAATAGGTATCCATGGAGAGATCATAATGGATTCGAAATTGGCTCTGTGGGAGAAGACAGAGAGTGGTAGTCGATGATTGCTTATCAGACTGTAGGCCTGTGACTAGTGGTGTGCCTCAGGGATCTGTGCTGGGACCATTATTGTTTGTTGTCTATATAAATGATCTGGATGATAATGTGATAAATTGGATCAGCAATTCTGCAGATGACACTAAGAGTGGAGGTGTTGTGGACAGAGGAAGGCTTTCAAATCTTGCAGAGCGATCTGAACCAACTGGAAAAATGAGCCAGAAAATGACAGATGGAATTTAATAGAAACAAGTGTGAGGTGTTGCATTTTGGGGACAAATCAAGGTAGGACATACACAGTAAATGGTAGGGCACTGAGGAGTGTGGAGGAGCAAAGGGATCTGGGAGTTCAGATACATAATTCCCTGAAAGTGGCGTCACAGGTGGATAGGGTTGTAAAGAAGGCTTTTGGCATCCTGGCATTCATAAATCAAAATACAGAATACAGGAGTTGGGATGTTATGGTGAGGTTGTATAGGACATTGGTGAGGCCAAATTTGGAGTATTGTGTGCAGTTCTGGCCACCTAACTATAGGAAGGATATCAGTAAGATTGAAAGAGTGCAGAGAAGATTTACCATGATGTTGCCGGGTCTTCAGGAGTTGAGTTACAGGGAAAGATTAAACAGGTTAGGACTTTATCCCTTGGTGCATAGAAGAATGAGGGGAGATTTGATAGAGGTTTACAAAATTATGAGGGGTATGGACAGGGTAAATGCAAATAGGCTCTTTCCACTTAGATTAGGTGAGATAAATACGAGAGGACATGGCTTTAGGGTGAAAGTTTAGGGGGAACATCTTCACAGAGAGTGGTGGGAGTGTGGAACGAGCTGCCATCTGACATAGTAAATGCGGGCTCACTCTTACGTTTTAAGAATAAATTAGCTAGATACATGGATGGGAGAGGTCTGGAGGGTTATGGATGGAGGGTCAATGGGACTAGTGGATTTAAGTTTCGGCTCAGACTAGAAGGGCCGAATGGCCTGTTTTCTGTGTTGTAGTTTTCTATGGTTCTATGGACCTATACTGGCACCATAGCCCTCCAATTCATGTACCTATCCTAACTTCTTAAACATTGAAATCGAAGTCGCATGGACCAGTTGTGCTGGCAGCTCGTTCCACACTCTCACAAGCCTCTGAGTGGAGAAATTTCCCTTAATGTTCCCCTTAAACTTCTTACCTTTCACTCTAAAACCATGACCTCTTGTTGTAGTCGTACCTAATCTCAGTGGAAAATGCTTGCTTGCATTTACCCTATCTATACCCCTCACAATTTTGTATACCTCTATCAAATATCTCAATCTTCTACATTCTAAAGAACAGTCCTAACGTAGTCAGTCTTATAACTCAGGTCCTCCAGACCTGGTAACATCCTTGTAAATTTTCTTTGCATTATTTCAGCTTTGTTTTCATCTTTCCTGCAGGTAGGTGACCAAAACTGTACACAATATTCAAGATTCGACCTCACCAACATCTTATACAACTTCAACATACCATATTCTGTACTCAATACATAAAGTTCAATGGACCAAAAGCATTTTTCACAACACTATCTACCTGTGACACCACTTTCAACAAACGATGTACCTGTATTCCCACATCCTTGTTCTACCACACTCCTCAGTGCCCTACTGCTGACTGTATAAGACCTACCATAAAATATGCACTTTGGTGGAAGAAATAAACGGACAAACTATTATTTAGATGGGGAGAGAATTCAATATGCAGAGATGCAAAGGGACTTGTGCAGGATACCTTAAAGGTTAACCTCCAGGTTGAGTCGGTGGTGAAGAAGGTGAATGCAATGTTGGCATTCATTTCTAGAGGTATAGAATATAAGAGTAGGGATGTGATGTTCAGGCTGTACAAGGCACTCATGAGACAGCACAAAGTATTGTGTGTAGTTTTGGACTTCTTATTTTAGAAAGGATGTACTGACATTGGAGAAAGTTCAGAGAAGATTCACAAGAATAATTCCATGAATGAAAGGATTTCTTTATCAGGATGTCTGGCAGCTCTTGGGTTGTATTCCCTGAAGTTCAGGAGAATGAGGTGGGGGGGGGGGGATCTCATTAAACATTCCTAATGTTAAAAGGCCTGAAGAGATTAGATATGGCAAAGTTATTTCCCATGGTAGGGCAGTCTAGGACAAGAGGGCATGACTTCAGGATTGAAGGACATCCATTCAGAACAGAGATGTGGAGAAATTACTTTAGTCAGAAGGTGGTAAATCTGTGGAATTTGTTGTCATGAGCAGCTGTGGAGGCCAAGTCATTGGGTGTAACTAAGGCAGAGATAGATAGGTTCTTGATTAGCCAGGGTATGAAAGGGTATGGGGAGAAGGCAGAGGAGTGGGGATGACTCAAAGAATTAGATCAGTCCATGATTGAATGGTGGGGCAGACTTGATGGGCTGAATGGCTGAATACTGCTGCTCCAGTATCTTATGGTCTTACCCTAGTTTTTCCTACCGAAGTGCAAAATCTCACACTTGTCTGCATTAAATTCCATCTGACCCCCCCAATCTTGGAGTCATCTGCAAGTTTGCTGATACTGTGAACCCCCACATTATCATCTAGATCATTGATATAGATGTCAAACAACAAAGGACCCAGCACCAATCCCTGCAGCACACCAGATCTCCAGACAGAGAGGCAACCCACTATGACTGCTCCCAAAAACCCAATGTCTAATCCCAACACATGTCCTCATCCTGAATGCCACATGACTGAACTTTCTTGACCAGCCTCCCATGAGGGACCTTGTCAAATCACTTGCTAAAGTCCATGTAGACAACATCCATTCCCTTCTTCCACTTTCCTGGCATTTGTTAGACATGATACGATGCACAAGGCCATGCTGACTGTCCTTAATCAGTCTATCCAAATATTTATTTATCTGGTTCCTTAGAATATCTTCTAATAACTTTTCCACAACTGATGTCAGACTCACCAGCCTACCTGTACATTTTTCTAACTTTTGTTTAGAGTCTTTTTTTAAACAGCAGAGCATCATTGGCTATCCTCCAATCCTCTGGTACCTGTCCTCTCACTAAGGATGTTTTAAATATCTCTGCTAGTGCCCTGGCAACTAATGCATTTGCACATAGGATCCAAGGGAAGACCTTGTAAGGCCCTGAGGATTTATTAAGAGCAAAAGGATGGTAAGGGATAAAATTGGTCCTCTTGAAGTTCAGAGTGGTTGGTTATGTATGGGAACAAAAATGGCGGAGATCTTAAATGCGTTTTTTGTGTCTGTATTTACTAAGGAAACTGGCATGGAAGTAAGGCAAACAAGTAGTGAGGTCATGGATCTTATACAGATTGAAGAGGAGGAGGTGCTTGCTATCTTGAGGCAAATCAGAGTAGATAAATCCCCAGAACCTGACAGGGTATTCCCTCGGACCTTGAAGGAGACTAGTGTTGAAATTGCAGGGGCCCTGGCATATATATTTAAAATATCGGTATCTATGGGTGAGGTGCCAGAGGATTGGAGGATAGCTCATGTTGTTCCGTTGTTTAAAAAAAGGCTCTAAAAGTAACCTGGGAAATTATAGGCCGGTAAATTTGATGGTGGTAGTAGGTAAATTATTGGAACGAGTACTAAGAGATAGGGTCTACGAGTATTTAGATAAACAGGGACTTATTAGGGAGAGTCAACATGACTTTGTGCGTGGTAGGTCATGTTTAACAAATCTATTAGAGTTTTTCGAGGAGGTTACCAGGAAAGTGAATGAAGGGAAGGCAGTGGATGTTGTCTACATGGACTTCAGTAAGGCCTTTGACAAGGTCCCATATTGGAGGTTAGTTAGGAAGATTCAGTCGCTAGGCATACATGGTGAGGTAGTAAATTGGATTAGACATTGGCTCAATGGGAGAAGTCAGAGAGTGGTAGTGGAGGATTGCTTCTCTGAGTGGAGGCCTGTGACCAGTGGTGTGCCACAGGGATCAGTGCTGGGTCCATTGTTATTTGTCATCTCTATCAATAATCTGGATGATAATGTGGTAAATTGAATCAGCAAATTTGCTGATGATACAAAGATTGGAGGTGTAGTGGACAGTGAGAAAGGTTTTCAAAACTTGCAGAGGGATTTAGACCAGCTGGAATAATGGGCTAAAAAATGGTAGATGGATTTTAAGACAGACAAGTGTGAGGTATTGCACTTTGGAAGGACACACCAAGGTAGAACATACAAGGTAAATGGTAGGGCACTGAGGAGTGCAGTAGAACAGAGGGATCTGGGAATAGATACAAAATTCCCTAAAAGTGGTGTCATAGGTAGATATGGTAGTAAAGAGAGCTTTTGGTACATCGGCCTTTATGAATCAAAGTATTGAGTATAAGTGTTGGAATGTTATGGTGAGGTTGTATAAGGCATTGGTGATGCCTAATTTGGAGTATTATGTGCAGTTTTGGTCATCAAATTACAGGAAGGATATTAATAAGGTTGAAAGAGTGCAGAGAAAGTTTACAAGGATGTTGCCAGGACTTGAGAAACTGAGTTACAAGGAAAGGTTGAATAGGTTAGGACTTTATTCCCTGGAGCATAGAAGAATGAGGTGAGATCTGATAGAGGTATATAAAATTATGATGGGTATAGATAGAGTGAATGCAAGCAGACTTTTTCCACTGAGGCTAGGGGAGAAAAAAAAGAGGACATATGTTAAGGGTGAAGGGGGAAAAGTTTAAAGGGAACATTGGGGGGGGGGGGCTTCTTCACACAGAGAGTGGTGGGAGTGTGGATTGAACTGCCAGATGAAGTGGTAAATATGGGCTCACTTTTAACATTTAAGAAAAACTTGGACAGGTACGTGGATAAGAGGTGTACGGAGGGATATGGTCCAGGTGCGGGTCAGTGACACTTGGCAGAGAAAAGGTTTCGGCACAGCCAAAAAGGGCCAAAAGGCCTGTTTCTGTGCTGTAACGTTCTATGGTTCTATTTGTCTAGGGTAACAAACACTTCCCCCTTTGTAATCTGTACAGGGTACATGAAGTTTATGCTGCTTTACCTCACTTCTGTAGACTTCGTATCCATGCCCTGAGTAAATACAGATGCAAGTAATGCATTCACAAATGAGTGAATCTGCAGATGCTGGAAATCCAAGCAATACACGCGAAATGCTGGAGGAACTCAACAGGCCAATCAGCATCTATGGAAAAGAGTACAATCGAATTTTGGGCTGAGAATCTTCAGCAGGATTGTAGTAGAGTTAAAAGGTGGGGGGGGGGGGGAGAGAGGGAGAAATATAAGATGATAGGTGAAACCAGGAGGGCAAGTGCTGAACAGCTGGGAAGTTGATTGGTAAACCAGCGCTATGGTAAAAGAGATAGTGTTGTGATTATTACCTCCAAAATGTTCTCCACTGAGAGATCTGTCACCTGACCAGGTTCATTTCCCAATACCAGATCAAGTACAGCCTCTCCCCTAGTTGACTTATCTACATATTACGTCAGGAAACCTTCCTGAACACACCTAACAACTTGTGAGTCAAATTAGTACAATGGGGTATGATTTAGTGGCCATTACAGAGACGTGGTTGCATGGTAGAAACATAGAAACATGGAAAACCTATAGCACAATACAGGCCCTTTGTCCCACAAAGTTGCGCCGAACATGATCCTACCTTAGAAATTACTAGGCTTGCCTATAGCCCAATTTTTTTTTAAGCTCCATGTACCTATCCAAAAGTCTCTTAAAAGACCACATCGTATCCACCTCCACCACCGTTGCTGGCAGCCCATTCCACGCACTTACCACTCTCTGCGTAAAAAAACTTACCCCTGACATCTCCTCGGTACCTACTCCCCAGCACTTTAAACCTGTGTGCTCTTGTTGCAACCATTTCAGCACTGGGATAAAGCCTCTGACTATCTACACGTCAATGCCTCACATCATCTTATACACCTCTGTCAGGTCACCTCTCATCCTACTTCGCTCCAGGGAGAAAAGGCCGAGTTCATAAGGCATGCTCCCCAATCCAGGCAACATCCTTGTAAATCTCCTCTACACCCTTTCTATGGCTTCCACATCCTTCATGTAGTGAGGCAGCCAGAACTGAGCACAGTACTCCAAGTGGGGTCTGAGCAGGGTCCTATATAGCTGCAACATTACCTCTCAGCTCTTCATCTTATTCAATTCCACGATTGATGAAGACCAATACAGCGTAGGCCTTCTTAACCGAAGGACTGGAAATTAAATACCCAAGGATATCAGGTAATACGGAAAGATAGGCAGGAAGATAAGGAGGGTGGGGTAGCACTATTAATGAAAGATGAGATCAGGGTGAAAGAGACTATATAAGATGTAAGGGGTGGAATGTTGAATCTTTGGGTAGAGATTAGGAATAGTAAAGGGAAAAAAAGCATTGGTGGGAGTTGTCTAACGACCGTTGAATAATAACGCTACAGTAGCACAGGCAACAAATAGAGAAATATGTGAGGCATGTAAGAATGGAACAACCTTTACGTGGGGGACTTTAACTTACACCTAGATTGGTTGAATCAAGTTGGTCAAGGCAGTCTTGAGAATGCATTTGTGATGGCTTTCTTGAATGGCATGTTACTGAACCTACAAGGAAACTTGCTATCGTATATCTGGTCCTGTGCAATGAGACAGGTAAAATTAGCAATCTTGTAGTTAGGGATCCTGTTAGAAAGAGTGATCACAGTATGACTGAATTTCTCAGATAAATGGAGTGTGCAATAGTTCAATCTAAAACCAGTGTATTATGTCTAAATAATGGCGACTACAGTGGGATGAGGACGCATTTGGCTGGTGTAGACTAGGAACACAGGCTAGATGGTGGTATAATTGAGGAACAGTGGAAGACTTTCAAATAGATTTTTCACGGTGCTCAACAATTCCAGTAAGAATCAAGAATAGTAAGGGTGGGGAGAGCCAGCCTTGGATATCTAAGGAAATAAAACAAACCATCAAAATAAAAGCACATGCATACAAAATTGCCCAGAGTAGTGGGAAACTGGAAGATTGGGAAAACTTTAAAAAGCAAGGAAGTACTACTAAGCAAGCAATAAAGAAAGGGAAGATAGATGATGAAAATAAACTAACATAAAACAGATACTAAAAGCTTTTAGAATTATCTAAAGCGGAAAAGAGTGGCTAAAGTGAATGTAGGTCCCTTGGAGGATGAGAAGGGGGAATTGATATTGGGTAATGAGGAAATGGCTAAGGCTTTGAATGACTATTTTCTGTCAGTCTTCAGAGTGGAAGACACAGCTAACATGCCAAAGGGAGATGTTACGGTTGCGATGGGATGTGAGGACCTCGATAAAATAGAGATCATTAAAGAGATGGTGCTGAATAAACTTGTGGGCCTAAAGATAGGCAAGTCCCCTGGTCCTAATGGAATGCATCCCAGGGTACTGAAAGAAAAGGCAGAAGTTATAGTAGAGGCTTGGGTGGAAATTTATTATTATTATTATTATTATTACTTTATTGTTGCCAAACAATTGATACTAGAGGGTTCAATCATCACAGTGATATTTGATTCATCAAAGTGGCAGCAAGCACATCCTCCACTTTAATCTCTTCATGTTCCATGACACTACTGCTTGCTTCCCTTCCTTCCATATACGCCATGCCAGTTTCCTGAGTAAAAAAACTGATGCAAAAAAACTGTTAAGCTCTCTCCCATCTCGTGAGGCTCCACACATAGACGACCACTCTGATCTTCTAGGAGACCAATTTTTTCCCTTACTATCCTTTTAATCATAATATTGTAAAGATCATAAAGAGCACCAAATTTCTTGGTGTTCACCTGATGGAGAATCTCACCTGGTCCCTCAACACCAGCTCTATAGCAAAGAAAGCCCAGCAGCGTCGCTACTTTCTGCGAAGGCTGAGGAAAGTCCATCTCCCACCCCCCATCCTCATCACATTCTACAGGGGTTGTATTGAGAGCATCCTGAGCAGCTGCATCAATGCCTGGTTTGGAAATTGCACCATCTTGGATTGCAAGACCCTGCAGCGGATAGTGAGGTCAGCTGAGAAGATCATTGGGGTCTCTCTTCCCGCCATCATGGACATTTACACTACACGCTGCATCCACAAAGGAAACAACATTATGAAGGACCCCATGCACCCCTCGTACATTCTCCCTCCTGCCATCTGGGAAAAGGCTCCAAAGCATTCGGGCTCTCACGGCCAGACTATGTAACAGTTTCTTCCCCCAAGCTATCAGGCTCCTCAATACCCGAAGCCTGGACTGACACCTTGCCCTGTTGTCCTGTTTATTAATTATTGTAATGCCTACACTGGTTTTGTGCACTTTATGTAGTCCTGTGTAGGTCTGTAGTCTAGTGTAGCTTTCTCAGAGTTTTTTTTTTACGTAGTTCAGTCTAGTTTTTGTACTGTGTCATGTAACACCATGGTCCTGAAAAGCATTGTCTCATTTTTACTATGTACTGTACCAGCAGTTATGGTCAAAATGACAATAAAAGTGACTTGACGATTTGAATATGTTTGTAGAAACCCTTTGGGTTTACCTTCACATTATCTGCCAAAGAAACCTCTTGACTTCTTTCTGCCTTCCCTGATTTCCTTCTTTAGCATTTTCTTACATTTTCTATACTCTTCAAGTACCTCATTTGTTCCATGTTGCCTATACCTGCCATACACCTCTCTCTTTTTCTTAACTAAATCATCACTATCTCTTGAAAACCAAGGTTCCCATGCCAGAAATCAACTTACCCAATCCACTCTTCCTAGATCCTTTCCCATTTCCACAAAATTGGCCCTTCTCCAATTTAGAACCTTAACTCAAGGACCAGACCTATCTTTATCCATTATAACTTGAAACTAATGACTTTATGGTCACTAGACCCAAAATGTTCACCTACACATACTTCTGTCACCTAACCAGTCTGGTTCCCTAATAGGAGATCAAGTAATGCATCCTCTCTTGTTGGTACCTCTATATATTGATTTAGAAAACTTTCCTGAACACATTTGACAAACTGCAAGCCGTCTAGCCCTTTCATGGTGTAGGAGCCCCAGTCAATATATGGATATTTAAAATCCCCTACTGATACAACTTTCTGTTTCATACATTGGTCTGATATCTCTCTATAGATTTGCTCCTCCAATTCTACTATTGGGCGGTCTATAATACAACTCTTTCCCGTTCCTGAGCTCCACCCATGTGGCCTCTGTAGACAAGCCCTCCAGGCTGTCCTGTCTACACACAGCTGTGATATTTTCCCTGACGAGCAATGCCATTGCTCCCCCATTCATCCCTCCCCTTCTATCGTGTCTGAAACAAGAGAACCCGGGAACATTAAGTTGTCAGTCCTGCCCCTCCTGCAATCAAGTCTGACAAATAGCAATAACTTCGTATTCCCGCGTGCCAATCCATGCCCTAAGCTCATCTGCCTTACCTACAATACTCCTTGCATTGAAATAGATGCACCTGAGAACATTTCTATCATGTGCAATCCTTTGATTTCTGTCTATACAAGCAGTCCTCGCATGACCTTTATCCTCCTCCACCTCACTATCTATTCTAAAACTCTGGTTCCCCTCCACCTGCAAATCTAGTTTAAAAACCCGGAGCAGCACTAGCTAACCTCCCCGCAAGGATGTTAGTCCCCCTCAGTTTAGGTGCAAACCGTCCCATCAGAACAGGTCTCACCTTCCCTGGAACAAAGCCCAATTGTCCAGAAACATGAAGCCCTCCTAAGTGCTGCCTCCATTACCTACTCCTAATTTAATTTAATTAATTAAAGGAACTTACCCCGCCTTATCTCACTGGGAGCAAGCTCATCCTCAGTCTCTGCTCGCTGAAGCCTCTTGACCCAAGGCCTCAAAGCTCCACTCCTACCCTGAGCCACACACACTGGCCACTACTCTTCAGTTACCCCTCCTTTTATTTGTCCCTGCCAATATATCTCAAGTACTCACTCCCTCTAATCAACTAGTCAACACTCTGATTAACCCTTCAGTCGCCCTCCACATGCCTTTATAAAGCATGCTCACCTCAGCTGTATCCCAGCACTCAGCGCTCTCACAAGCCCTTCGCTCATCTTCCTGCTGCAACAGTCTCTCAATCACACTGTCTCGAGTCCCCGCTGCACACGCCTTTTTAAAACACGCTCACCTCAGCTGCTTCCCAGCACTCAACGCTCTCCCGAGCCTCTCTCTCCTCATCTTCCTGCTGCAACAAGTCTCTTGATCATCATTGGGATTAGCCAGTTTAAATGATTTTTGGCATGGCCTGTATCTATGCTGTATGCCTCTGACACTATGACCTTATCAATGTGGAATTATGTTGTGGGAACGTACCTGTAAGGATTGAAGATTCACTTAACATGGAACTACTGTAACTTCTCATCTGGACTTCATTGACCAAAGGAGACTTTCTGCTTGAAGTTACCTTCACTTGATCAGCCTCTGAACTCCCATCATATTTTGAAGTTGGGGTGATGTACTCCCATTGCCTAACATTGTCCCTTTCCATTATTTCTCTTGGTAAAGCAGATGGTAAAACAGTGGAATATTTGTGGGGTAAATAGGCCCCATCTAAAATTCCTGCAAGAAAGAAGTGGTGGAGTTTAGATGGCTGGCAGTCACATACTCTTGTTTTGTATTGGTCCACAGAAACAGTCTAATTCCTATAGCATAAATTCCCAAGGTGACCATTTCCTCCTCCGGCCACCAGTTCGCTGGTTACCCAGTTTGTCCTGGCGACTAGTTGACCCAGTCATCAGTTCCCTAATTCGTCGCAGTGACCAGTTCACTTCCCAGTCAACAGTTCTCCCAGCATTAGGTGACCATTTAAACAAGAGGTTCTGCAGATACTGGAAATCTGGAGCAATACACGCAAAACACTGATTTGACTCTGCAGGTTAGGCATCACCTATGAATTCTGATGAAGGGTGTCAGCCTGAAGCATTCACTGTTTATTTCCCTCCATGGATGATGCCTGACCTATTGAGTACCTTCAGAATATGATGACTATACTACAACCACAGTTCTCAAGGTCACCGGTTTCCCTTGCCCACCAATATCCTCACCAAATCCCTTGAACCCACAAATTCTCTCTAGTACATTTAAGACCATAAGAAGGACATTCTGGCAATTGAGGAAGTGCAGCGTAGATTCACTAGGTTGATTCCTGGGATGGCAGGGCTGTCTTACGCAGAGAGATTGGAGAGGTTGGGCTTGTACACGCTGGAATTGAGGAGATTGAGAGGGGATCTGATTGAAACATTTAAGATAATTAAAGGATTTTATAGGATTGAGGCAGGAAATATGTTCCAGATGTTGGGAGAGTCCAGTACCAGAGGGCATGGATTGAGAATAAGAGGTCAGTTATTTAAAACAGAGTTGAGGAAGAGCTTCTTCTCCCAGAGAGTTGTGGAGGTGTGGAATGCACTGCCTTGGAAGGCGGTGGAGGCCAATTCTCTGGATGCTTTCAAGAAGGAGCTGGATAGATATCTGATGGATAGGGGAAACAAGGGATATGGGGACAAGGCAGGGACTGGGTATTGATAGTGAATGATCAGCCATGATCTCAGAATGGCGGTGCAGACTCGAGGGGCCGAATGGTCTACTTCTGCACCTATTGTCTATTGTCTATAAGACACAGATCCCACTCAATCCCACACACCTGCCTTCTCACCATATCCTTTGATGCCCTGACCGATCAGGAAACGATCAACTTCTACCTCAAATATACTCATGGACTTGGCCTCCAATGCAGTCTGTACCAGTGCATTCCACAAACTTGATACTCTCTGGCTAAAAGAATTCCTCTGTTCTAAAGGGTTGTCCCTAAATTTTGAGGCTGTGCTCTGACCATAGGAAACATCCACTCCACCTCTACCCTGTCTAGACCTTTTACTATTTGGTAAGTTTCAATGAGATCCCCCCCCCACATTCTTCTAAATTCCAGTGAGTACAAGCTGCCAAACACTTCTCCTATGTTAACCTCCTCATTCTTGGAATCAACCTCGTGAATTATCTCCATTGACAACACATCCTTTCTGAGATAAGGGGCCCAAAACTGTTGCCAATACTCCAAGTGTGGCCTGACTAGTGTCTTGTAAAGGCTCAGCATTATATTGTGTTTATATTCTATCCCCCATGAAATAAATGCCAACATTGCATTTGCCTTCTTTACCACAGACTCAACTTGTAAATTAACCTTCTAGGAGTCTTGTAGGAGGACTCCTAAGTCCCTCTGCACCTTTGATGTTTGAACCTTCTCCCCATTTAGATATTAATCTGCACTATATTTTCTTTTACCAAAATGCTCATTGTATGTTTCCGAACCTTGCCACTTTTTGCCCATTCTTTCAATTTGTATAAGTCCTGCTACAATTGCATTGCTTCCTCAGCACTACCTACCCCTCCACCTATCTCATATCTTCCGCAAACTTTGCCACAAAGCATTAATTCCACTATCTAAATCATTGAAAACAATATGAAAAGCAGTGGTCTCAATACTGACCCCTGAGGAGCAGCAGAAGCCACTTCCTTATGCTCTGTTAATTAATAAAAATATGGTAGCTCTCATATGATTCTTTAGAGTTTGATATGTCAATCAGTAAATTTTTATTGAGCTCAAGTTTCCCGTTTTCCTGCCACACCCCACCTATTGATTCTGTTGGATTTCTACTGATCTGTAGCCAGCATGGCTTTGTGTGTGGTAGATTATGTTTAATGAATCATGTAGTTTTTCGAAGAGGTTACCACGAAAGTAGGTGAAGGAAAGGTTGTGGATGTTGTCTACATGGACTTTAGTAAGGCATTTGACAAGGTCCCACATGGAAAGTTAGTTTGGAATGTTCAGACACTAGGTATCCATGGAGAGGCTGCAAACTGGATTCAAAATTGGCTCTGTGGGAGAAGACAGAGAGTGGTAGTGGATGATTGCTTATCAGACTGGAGGCCTGTGACTAGTGGTGTGCCTCAGGGATCTGTGCTGGGACCATTGTTGTTTGTTGACTTTATCAATGATCTAGATGTTAATGTGGTAAATTGGATCAGCAAGTTTGCTGATGACACTAAGATTGGAGGCATTGTGGACAGTGAAGGCGGCTTTCAAAGCTTGCAGTGGGATCTTGGACAACTGGAAAAATAGGCCAGAAAATGCAGGTGGAATTTAATGCAGTCAAGTGTGAGGTGTTGCATTTTGGAAGGACAAATCAAGGTAGGACATACACAGTAAATGGTAGGGCACTCCTTTTAAGAAAGGAGGGAGGGAGAAAACAGAGAACTATCATCCTGTCAGCCTAACATCAGTAGTGGGGAAGATGTTAGAGTCCATTAATAAAGATGAAATAGTGGCATATCTAGATAGCAGTGATAGGATTGGGCCGAGCCAGCATGGATTTAACATATATAACATATAACAATCACAGCACGGAAACAGGCCATCTCGGCCCTCCTAGTCCGTGCCGAACTCTTAATCTCACCTAGTCCCACCTACCCGCACTCAGCCCATAACCCTCTACTCCTTTCTTGTCCATATACCTATCCAATTCTACCTTAAATGACACAACTGAACTGGCCTCTACTACTTCTACAGGAAGCTCATTCCACACAGCTATCACTCTCTGAGTAAAGAAATACCCCCTCGTGTTTCCCTTAAACTTCTGCCCCCTAACTCTCAAATCATGTCCTCTCGTTTGAATAAATTTACCAAGGGCAAATCATGCTTGACTAATCTATTGGAGTTTTTTGAGGATGTAACCAGGAAGTTAGACAAGGGAGAGCCAGTGGATGTAGTGTACCTCGATTTTCAGAAGACATTTGATTAGGTCTCACATAGGAGATTGGTGGGTAAAATCAGAGCTCATGGCATTGGGGGGAAGATATTGACATGGATAGAAAACTGGTTGGCAGATAGAAAGCAAAAGGTAGTGGTGAATGGGTGTTTCTTGGAATGGCAGGTGGTGACTAGTGGGGTGCCACAGGGCTCGGTATTGGGACCACAGCTGTTTACGATTTACTTCAATGATTTAGATGAAGGCATTGAGAATAATATCAGCAAGTTTGCTGATGATACTAAACTGGGTGGCAGTGTGACATGTGATGAGGATGTTAGGAGAATTCAGGGTGAGTTGGATAGGCTGGGTGAGTGGGCAGATACTTGGCAGATGACATTTAATGTGATTAAGTGTGAGGTTATCCACTTTGGGAGTAAGAACAGGAAGGCAGATTATTATCTGAATGGTGTAGAGTTAGATAAGGGAGAAAAACAAAAAGATCTTGGAGTCCTTGTTCATCAGTCACTGAAGGTGAATGAGCAAGTGCAGCAGGCAGTGAAGAAGGCTAATGGAATGTTGGCCTTTATTACAAAGGGAATTGAGTACAAGAGCAAGGAAATCCTTTTGCATTTGTACAGGGCCCTGGTGAGACCACACCTGGAGTATTGTGTACAGTTTTGGTCTCCAGGGTTAAGGAAGGACATCCTGGCTGTAGAGGAAGTGCAGCGTAGATTCACAAGGTTAATTCCTGGGATGTCCGGACTGTCTTATGCAGAGAGGTTAGAGAGACTGGGCTTGTACACGCTGGAATTAAGGAAATTGAGAGGGGATCTGATTGCAACATATAAGATTATTAAGGGATTGGACAAGATAGAGGCAGGAAATATGTTCCAGATGCTGGGAGAGTCCACTACCAGAGGGCATGGTTTAAGAATAAGGAGTAGGTCATTTAGGACAGAGTTAAGGAAAAACTTCTTCTCCCAGAGAGTTGTGGGGGTGTGGAATGCACTGCCTCAGAAGGCAGTGGAGGCCAATTCTCTGGATGCTTTCAAGAAGGAGCTAGATATGGATAGGGGAATCAAGGGATATGGGGACAAGGCAGGAACCGGGTATTGATAGTAGATGATCAGCCATGATCTCAGAATGGCGGTGCAGGCTCGAAGGGCCGAATGGTCTACTTCTGCACCTATTGTCTTTGGCAATGAGAAGTGTGGAGGAGCAAAAGGATCTGGGAGTTCAGATACATAATTTCCTGAAAGTGGTGTCACAGGTGGACAGGATTGTAAAGAAGGCTTTTGGCATCCTGGCATTCATAAATCAAAATATAGAATACAGGAGTTGGGATGTTATGGTGAGGTTGTATAGGACATTGGTGAGGCCAAATTTGGAGTATTGTGTGCAGTTCTGCTCACCTAACTATAGGAAGGATATCAGTAAGATTGAAAGAGTGCAGAGAAGATTTACTGGGATGTTGCCCGGTCTTCAGGAGTTGAGTTACAGGGAAAGATTGAACAGGCTAGGACTTTATTCCTTTGAGCGTAGAAGAATGAGGGGAGATTTGATAAAAGTTCACAAAATTATGAGGGGTATAGACAGGGTAAATGAAAATAGGCTCTTTCCACTTAGATTAGGTGAGATAAATACGCACAGACCTCCGTTGATACCCCTGCCCCCCTTTACCCCATCCCTATCTATAATTTTAGTCTGGTTCCCTTTCTCTTTTTCCCCCTCACTATAACCTCCCTCCAGCCCTACCTTTCTTACTCTTTTATTTCCCATACTACTCCACCTTCCCCCAGCCCATTTCCCTCCAGCCTATCACTTCCCAGCTCTCTACTTCATCCCTCCCCCCACTTGTTATCCCCCCTCGACCATCCCATGTTACTTCTCTCCTGATGAAGGGTTTTCTCTCCTGAAACGTCGTCACTACCGCCTCCCATAGATGCTGTCTGGCCTGCTGAGTTCTGCCAGCATTTTGTGTTTTTAACTACGAGAGGACATGGCTTTAGGGTGAAAGGGGAAAGGTTTAGGGGGAACATCTTCACTCAGAGAGTGGTAGGAGTGTGGAATGAGCTGCAATCTGATGTGTAAATGCAGGCTCACTCTTAAGTTTTACGAATAAACTGGATGGATACATGGATGGCAGAGGTCTGAAGGGTTATGGACTGGGTGCAGGTCAATGGGACTAGTGGAATAAAGTTTCGGCACAGACCGAATGGCCTGTTTTCCATGCTGTAGTGTTCTTTGGTTCTATGATCTAACTCTAGCTAATCAATATGGCTATACTTTGCTGGATTTAAATTCAATAACCCTTCATTCCTCTAATGATCTGTCCTCCACCACCTTTAAGGTCAAAGAATTTCTAGAGATTCACAACTCTCTAAGAGAAATATCTACATAAAGTCAAAAGGTGTTGAATCATGGTGGGTAGAGCTAAGAAACTGCAAGGGAAAATAGATCCAATTGGGAGCTGTATACAGACTCCCAAACAATAGTAAGGATGTAGTCAACAAACTACAACAGGAGATGGAAATGTATGCTAAAAGGGCAATGTTGCAATGGTCATGGGTTCAATATACAGGTAAATTGGGAAAATTGGATTGTTGTTGTAGAATGTCTACTAGATAGCTTTTCAGAGCTAGATTTGACTAGAGAGCTTAAGGAAAAATAACTCTTAGGGACAAGTGATCATAATTTGATTGAATTCACCCTGAAATTTGAGATGCAGGAGCAAACATTAGGTTTATCAGTGGAGTAAAGGAAATTACAGAGGTATGTTAAAGGAGTTAGCCAAAATTCATTGGGAAAGAACACTGACAGGAATGACAGCAGAGCAGCAATGGCTGGAATTTCAGGGAGCCATGAGGGAGGCTCTAGATATATACTGTACATCCCAAAGAGGAAGAAGTATTCTCAAAGCAAGATGACACAATTGTGGCTAGCAAGATAAGTCAAAGCCAACATTAAAGCAAAAGAGAGGGCATATACCATAGCAAAAATTAGTGGGAAGTTGAAGGATTGGGAAGCTTTTAAAAACTAACCAAAGGCAACTAGAAAAGTAATTAGAAAAGAAGGAAAGAAAGATGGAATACAAAAGTAAGCTAAAGGGATACAAAAGTTTCTTCAGATACATGAAGTGTAAAAGAAAGATGAGTGGACATCAAACTACTGGAAAACAGTGGATAAACTGAATAACACACACAAAATGCTGGAGGAACACAGCCGGCCAGGCAACATCAATGGAAAAGAGTAAATAGTTGAAGTTTCAGGCCAAGACCCTTTATCAGGTCCTGAAGAAGGGTCTTGGTGCAAAAGGTCAACTATTTACTCTTTTCCATAGCTGCTGCCAGGCCTTCTGAGTTCCTCCAGCATTTTGCATGTGTTGCTTGGACTTCTAGCATTTGCAGATTTTCTCTTGTTAGTGATTGGATGAGCTGAATACTGGCAGTATGTTGGACGTTCCAGAGTGTCTGGAGTCAAACATGTGTGAAGTTGCCATTATTAGGGAGAAGGTTCTTGGAAAGCTAAAAGGCTTGAAGGTGGAGAAGTTACCTGGACCAGATGGTGTACACTCCATGTTTCTGAAAGAGGTGGCTGAAGTGAATGTGGAGGCATTAGCAATGATCTTACAAGAACAAATTGATCCTGGAATAGTTCCAGAAAACTGGAAGATTGTAAATATCACTCTTCAAGAGCGGAGAGAAGCAGAAGAAAGGAAGTTATAGGCCAGTTATTCAGACTTCAGTGGTTGGGAAAATATTGGAGTTAATTGTTAAGGATATGTTTCAGGGTACTTCAAAGATTCAAAGTACAATTATCAAAGCAAGAAACTTGAAAGAACACATTTTAAAAAATAGAACTGCCTTCTTAACTCCCTATATTCTCCTTTCAGGACCTCTTCCCTTTTCCTACCTATGTCATTGGTACCTATATGTACCATGACCTCTGGCTCCTCACCCTCCCACTTCAGGATATCTTGGACAAGATCAGAACCATCCTAGAACCTGGCACCAGGGAGGCAAACTGCCATCCGGGTCTCCTGATCGCGTCCACAGAATCGCCTATCAGACCCACTAACTATCATGTCCCCTATTACTACTGCCTTCCTTTTCCTTTCCCTACCCTTCTGAGCTACAGGGCTTGGCTCTGTGCCGGAGGCAGGCTCAATGGGTCGGATGGCCTACTCCTGCTCCTATTTCTTATGTTCTTATGCACTGGTCATGATCTGTCAAGAATGACTCGATTCTGACA
Source organism: Hypanus sabinus (assembly GCF_030144855.1). NCBI lineage: Eukaryota > Metazoa > Chordata > Chondrichthyes > Myliobatiformes > Dasyatidae > Hypanus > Hypanus sabinus. The sequence continues at coordinate 186,857,209 of NC_082710.1, read as the reverse complement.
AAGAAGGGAGGAAAGCAAAAGAAAGGAAATTATCAACCAGTTAGCCTAACCTCAGTGGTTGGGAAAGTGTTGGAGTCTGTTACTAAAGATGAGGTATCGAGGCACTTGGAGACTAATGCTAAAATAAATCAAAGTCAGCATGATTTCTACAAGAGAAATCTTGCCTTCAAATCGGTTAAGAGTTCTTCAAAGAAGTAACAAGTAAGGTGGACAAAAGAGTGTGGATGTCATTTACTTAGATTTTCAGGTGTTTAATAAGGTGCCACACAAGGTTGCTTAACAAGGTAAAATCTTATCACGTTAAGGTAAAGATACTAGGATGGATAGCGGAATGGCTAACAGGCAGGAGACAGTGATTGGGAATAAAAGGGGCCTTTTCTGGTTGGCCTCTGGTAATACATAGATAGGTGGAGAGGCCAAAGCCTTCCCACTCGATCACTGGTACCCTTACACATTGGCTGCACCAACAATGGCCACTCCACTTGAGCCTAACTTCCTTTTATTGACAGCTGTGTTTAGGCCTCAGATACCAACTTACCAGGCCTGCACAGCCCTGAAAGACTGGCCTTGCTGAATCTGCTTCTTTTATCCTCTCTCTCACAACTTCTGCAGGGCTCTAATACCCAATCTCATATTCCCCGTGCCTGAGTTGCCAAAAAAAAAAGACCAGATTCTCCTAAGTCGGCTCTTTTTATATTTATTGTATACTCCAAACTTCAGTAGGCCTCCAATACTGACATTGATCACATCTGAAGAACCTTCCAAGATTCTCCTTCACCTTATCTGTTAGGTCAATTGCATGCCTTCCTTTAGCCCTCCTGATTTCTTACATACCTTTTCTCTTGCATTTCCTGTACTCCATAAGTACCTCATTTGTTCCTCTCAGCCTATACCTGTGATGCATCTCTTTTTTTTTCTTAACCAGGGCCAAAATACCTCTTGAAAATAAAGGGTCCCTACATTATTATTTTTACTTTTTATTCTGACAAGCACATACAAGCTTTCTACTCTCAAAATTTCACTTCTGAAGTCCTCCTATTTACCAAATGACCATGACCCTGAATGTCGAGTCTCTTGCACCTATCAAGGAAAATGGGATCTACTTACCCAGCACTGGCAGATTCACCTACCTGGGCAGCATCATTTGGCTGGATGGTCAGATTAAGGACAATATCCACAGCAGATTAATCAAAGCTAGAAATGTCTTCAAGATCAATGAACAACATATGGGGATCAGCCAAGTAAGCGTCCACACCAAGGTAAAACTGCACCAGAGCTGTGTTCTGTCCACACTGCTATACGGGTCCAAATGCTGACACATGACAGACAGTGACCTTGCCAAGATATCGTTATTACACAACATGACCCTCCGGAATACCCTCCACATTTTCTGGCCAAGAAAGATCTGCACCCACCCTCTACTCCTTCCATGTCATCAAGAGGACATGGCCAAAACCATCATGAAGAAATGTTGGAGATGGTTTGGTCACATGATGAGAAGAGAGGCCAACTTCATTATCAAAACCACACTTTATTGGATCCCTGAAGGGCAGAGGAAGCAGGAGAGCCCATACTTGGCACATACTTGGAATGTTACAGGAAAGACACTAGAATAGACTGACAGGCAGGAGACAGAGAGTGGGAATAAAAAGGGCCTTTTCTGATTGGCTGCCAGTTTCTAGTGGTGTTCCTCAAGAGTCATTATTGGGACTGCTACTTTTCATATTGTTATTCAATGAATTAGATAATGGAATTGATGGCTTGGTGGCAAAGTCTGCAAATGATACAAAGACAGGTGGAGGGGTAGGTAATGCTGAGGAAGCAATGCAATTGCAGCAGGACTAGACAAATTGGAAGAGTGGGCAAAGAGAGGCAGATGAAATACATTGTTGGAAAATATATAATAATGCACTTTGGTAAAAGGAACAATAATTTGGACTATTATCTAAATGGGGAGAAGGTTCAAACATCAGAGGTGCAGAGGGTTAGAAGTCCTCATCCAAGACTCCCAGAAGGTTAATTTACTAGTTGAGTCTGTGGTAAAGAAGGCAAATGCAATGTTGGCATTTATTTCAAGGGGAGTAGAATATAAAAGCAAGGAGATAATGCTGAGCATTTATAAGCCACTAGTCAGGCTGCACTTGTAGTATTGTTATGTTTTAGGCCCCATATCTCACAAAGGATGTGTTGTCATCGGAGAGTCCTGAGGAGATTCACGAGGATGACTCCAGAAATTAAGCGGTTAAGATATGGGGAGCATTTGGCAGCTTTGGGCTTGTATTCTCTGGAATTTAGAAGAGCATGGTGGAATCTTATCAAAACTTACCGAATGTTGAAAGGACCAGATGGACAGGACAGGATAGAACATAAACCATAGAAAACCTATAGCACAATACAGGCCATTCGGCTCACAATGCTGTGCTGCATTAAGTACTTACTTTAGAAATTACCTAGGATTAACCATAGCCCTCTGTTTTTCTAGCTCCATGTAACAAGGCAGAAGTCTCTTCAAAGACACTATTGAATCCACCTCCACCACCATTGCTGGCAGTCTATTTCATGCATTCACCACTCTCTGCTTAAAAAGCTTACCTCGATATCCCCTCTGTACCTACTTCCAAGCACCTTAAAATTGTGCCCTCCTGTGTTACCCTTTCAACCGTGGGAAAAAGCATCTGACTATCCAGACAATCAATGCCTCTCATCGTCTTATACATCTCCATCAGGTCACGTCTCATTCTCCGTCGCTCCAAGCAGAAAAGGCCAAGTTCACTCAACCTATTCTCATAAGGCACGCTCCCCATTCCAAGAAACATCCTTGTAAATCTTCTCTGCATCCTTTCTAGTTTCTACATCCTTCCTGTAGTGAGGTGACTGGAACTGAGCACACTACACCAAGTGGGGTCTGACCAGGGTCCTATGAAGCTGTAATCTCTCAGCTCTTAAACTCAATCCCATGGCTGATGAAGGCCAATGCACCGTATGCCTTCTTAACTGCAGTGAACCTGCACAACAGCTTTATTGAGTGCCCTATGGACTCAGACCCCAAGGTCTCTCTGATCCTCCACAATGCCAAGAGTCTTACCATTAATAATATATTCTGCCATCATATTTGAGCTATCAAAATGAACCACCTCACACTTATCTGGGTTGAACTCCATCTGCCGCTTCTCAGCCTAGTTTTGTACCCTATCAATGTCCTGCTGCAAACTGAGACAGCCCTCCACACTGTCCCTAACCTTTCTGTCATCAGCAAATTTGCTAACCCATCTCTCCACTTCTTCATCCAAGTCATTTATAAAAATCACAAAGATAAGGGGTCCCAGAATAGATCCCTGAGGTACACTACTGGTCACCAACCTGCATGCAGAATATGACAAGTCTATAACCACTCTTTGCTTTCTGTGGGCAAGCCAATTCTGGATCTCATGCCTCCTTACTTCCTCACTAAGCCTTGCTGGGGTACCTTATCAAATGCCTTGCTAAAATCCATATACACTGCATCTACTACTCTACTTTCATCAATGTGTTTAGTCACATCTTCAAAAAATTCATCCAGGCTCATAAGGCATAACCAGCCTTTGAGAAAGCCATGCTGACTCTTCTGATTAGGCTTCTCCAAATGTTCATAAATCCTGCCTCTCAGGATCTTCTCCATCAACTTACCAACTACTGAAGTAAGACTCTAGTTAGACTGAAGTAAGGTCTATAATTTCCTGGACTATCTCTACGTCCTTTCTTGAATAAGGGAACAACATCTGCAACCCTCCAATCCTCTAGAACCTGTCCCATCCCCATTGAAGATGTAAAGATCATTGGCAGAGGCACAGCAATAGTAGCCTGGGGTATATCTCATCCAGTCCCCAGTGACTTAACCAACTTGATGCTTTCCAAAAGCTCCAGCACATCTTCTTTCTTAATGTTCACTATTCAGATTGAATTTTTTACCTATGCTTCATCAGATTCAACAATTTACCACAAGATGGTCTCCTTTATCTTTATCATTAGTTGGCCGGATTAATGCTATTAAAATGATGATTTTACCAAAATTTTTATATTTATTTCAAGCCTTACCAATTTTTATTCCTAAATCTTTTTTTTGATAACATTGATTCTAAAATTTCCTCATTTGTGTGGCAAAATAAAAACCCCAGGTTAAGTAAAAGGCAGTTACAAAAATCTAAAAAAGATGGTGGTTTAGCTTTACCTAACTTTATATTTTACTATTGGGTGAATAATATTCGAAATTTAATATATTGGAAATTAGATTTGGATTCACCATTGTGCCCACAGTGGGTAAATTTAGAATGCAATGATGCACAAGTATATTCTCTATTCTCTGTTCTTGGTTCTTCTCTTCCTACTGATTTAGTTAAATTCAATAAACAGTTATCCAATCCTATTGTCAAGCACACATTACGAATTTGGTTTCAATTTCGTAAGTTTTTTACTCTGAGAAACTTTGTTCTAGATAGCCCTATCTTACTTCTTTTTTAAACCTTCTTTGACAGATCAAGCTTTTAGCATATGGAAAAGGAAAGGTATAATATGTTTTCGAGATCTTTTTTTTGAAGGTAGTTTGATGTCTTTCGACCAACTTTCCAACAAATTTAAGTTACCTAAATCTAATTTTTTTAGATACTTACAAATCAGAAATTTTTTACATAAAGTTCTACCATCCTTCCCCAATTCAACTTTGATAGACTTTTCAGATATGATTTTTACCTTGAATCCTTGTCAGAAGGGATTAGTGGCTCTTATTTATAATATGATTATGAAAATACAACCAGAAATATAAGGTAGAATTAAACAAGAATGGGAAAAAGAACTTCAATACAATATATCAACAGAAAAATGGGAAAAAATTTTACAAATGGTTAATTCTTCTTCTATATGTGCTAAACATGCTTTAATACAATTTAAGGTTGTACATAGAGCCCATATGTCTAAAGATAAACTTGCTCGATTCTATTCTCATATTAACCCTCAATGTGACAGATGTCATTTAGATGTGGCCTCATTGACCCACATGTTTTGGTCATGTCCCACTTTACATGACTATTGGAAGGACATATTTGCTATTATTTCCTCAATTTGGAATATTGATTTAAAACCTCATTTTATTACTGCAATTTTTGGTATACCAAATGAGGATGGTAACCGGTTTTCCCCTTCAATTAGACGAATGATCGCCTTTGCAACATTAATGGCCAGAAGGTCTATATTACAAAATTGGAAAGAAGTTAACCCTCCTACCACGTTTCAGTGGTTCTCTCAAACTATTTCTTGTCTGAGCTTAGAAAAAATTAGAAGTACTATTTTCGATTCATCAGTTAAATTTGAAGAAACTTGGGGACCGTTCATTCGACATTTTCATATGAACTAATTTGATCTCTTCCAGACCTTTTCTCTTTTTATTCTTGTTCTGGTATGGAGTTCCGGAGTTTTTGACACTATCATATATATATATAAACTGTTATTATTGCCCATGTTAGTTTAGTTTAGGTTATTTTTTTTAATATATATATTTTTTCTTGCATTTTTAAATTTTTTTTCTTTTGATGATTATTCTTGTTTTTTTCATGTATAATTAATATAGGTTACATTGATTAATGTACTATTTTTCTTTTGCTGATATTTTAATAAGATATTGTTATTCTATTACTAATTTAACTGTCTAATAACCTATTCAATTTCACAATATTTTTTTTTATATATGAAATTCAATAAAAAGATTGAAAAAGAAAAAGAATGTTCACATGCTCAAGTTTTCTGTCCGCTGTAAGTTATCCCTGCAATCGCCAATATCCTTATCCATAGTGAATACTGAAGAGAAGTATTCATTAAGTACCTCTGGTTCCAGACACACTTTTCCACTGTCACACTTGATCAGCCCTATTCTCTTATATCTTATCTTCTTGCTCTTCACATACTTGTAGAATGCCTTGGGGTTTTCCTCAATTCTGCTCACCAAGGCCCTCTCATGGCCCCTTCTAGCTCTCCTAATTTCATTCTTAAGCTCCTTCCTGCTAGCCTCATCATTTTCTACTCTATCGTTAGCTACATTTTTGAACCTTTGGTAAGTTTTTCTTTTCTCCTTGACCAGATTTTCAACACACTTTACACACTATGGTTCCTGTACCCTACCTTTCTGTCTCATTGGAATATATCTATGCAGAATGCCACGCAAATATACCCTGAAAATTTGCCACATTTCTGCCGTACATTTCCCTGAGACTATCTGTTCCCAATTTATGCTTCCAAGTTCCAGCCTGATAGCTTCATAGTTCTCCTTACTCCAATTAAATGCTTTCCTATCTTGTCTGTTCCTAGCCCTCTCCAATGATATGGTACAGGAGATAGAATTGTAAGCACTATCTCCAAAATGCTCTCCCACTGACAGACCGGAGGATGAGAGGTGAACTGATAGAGGTGACGGAGGATGAGGGGTGACCTGATAGAGGTGTTGGAGGATCCTGAGAGGCATTGATCGTGTGAATAGTCAGAGGCTTTTTCCCAGGGCTGAGATGGCTAGCATGAGAGGGCACAGTTTTAAGGTACTTGGAAGTAGGTACAGAGATGTCAAGGTTAATTTTTTTTGCAGTGAATTGAGAGTGCATGGAATGGGCTGCTGGCGATGGTGGTGGAGGCAGATATGATAGGGTCTTTTAAGAGATTCCTCGATAGGTACATGAGGTTAGAAAAATAGAGGCCTATGGGTAACCATAGGTAATTTCTAAGGACATATTCAGCACAGCTTTGTAGGCCGAAGGGCCTGTATTGTGCTGCAGGTTTTCTATGTAACCAGGTTCATTTCCCAATACTAGTTCAAGAACAGCCTTTTCTCAAATTCCACCCCATCCAAACCCCTTGCTCTCGGGAGATGCCAATCAATATTGGGGAAATTAAAATCTCCCACCATGACAACCCTGTTATTATTGCACCTTTCCAGAATCTGTCTCCCTGTTGCCCTTAGATGTTCCTGTTGCTATTGGGTGGCCTATAAAAAACACCTAGTTATTGACCCCTTCCTGTTCCTATCCTCCACCAAGAGACTCAGTAAACAATCCCTCCATGACTTCCTTCTTTTCTGCAGCCATTACACTATCTTTGATCAGCAATGTCTTTCCCACCACCTCTTTTGCCTCCCTCCATCCTTTCTGAAACACCTAAAGCCTAGATAAACATCTAATGTCCCTGAGCCACCCAAGCCTCTGTAATGGCCACAACATCATAGCTGCAAGTACTGATCCACGCTCTAAGCTCATCTGCTTTGTTCATGATACTCCTTGCATTGGATGTTTCCTACGGTGGGGGTATCCTGAACTAGAGGGCATAGCCTCAAAATTGACGGGCGACCCTTTAGAACAGAGGTAAAGAGGAATATTTTTAGCAGGAGTGTTGTAAATCTGTGGAGTGCTCTGCACCAAAAAAAGATATGGTGAGATATGGGGTTGAGTGGGATCTGGAATCAGTTATGATGAAAGGGCAGAGCAGACTCAATGGGCTACAGGGCGTAATACAGGCCTATGTCTCATGGTCTAAAGGAACCCCAGAGTAGCTCGGAGTTGGCCCAAAGTATCGCTGATCAGTTCATCATTTACAGGCGTTGGGCACAATGGCTGAGGCAGTCTTCATAGCCTCAGCACCATACTGAAATGATTGATCATCGCAGAGAACAAGAGAAATTGGCTCTCACCTCAGATCCTGGACATCTTATCTTTTCAGTCCATCAGGGCCAGTGTTTAGACTGACCAAACAACTGAATAGTGAAAGGCTTCTGTGTTCTGGAGAGAGAGCAAAAACAGCTCTCAGCTCTGATCTGAACCAACGTTTCAATTGTCTGAACAGCACTAGGACGTCACTGCATGGAAAGGCTGCGGGCCTCGACCACGTTGCCCAGCAACTCACTTCACTGTCCAGCCTGGCCACTCTCAAGCTCTTCAAATCAACTCGGCGCTCAGAGCGAACCAAACTCGCAGCCGGGCCAGAATCTCCTCTGCCAGGTTGCTTACTTCTACTCTCAATGCCCAGAGCAATCAAACCCAGCACCTGGGCATTGGAAGTTAATCTGCAACGATTCTGCAACACAACATCTTGGATCGTCCCTCAATCTCGCCTCGCCATTGCTTGTTCGTCACTATTTGCGATGATAGATTAACACAATTTACCTCAGGAAAGGTATTTATAGTGGCAATTTTAGTCAGATTTCATAACTTTTTGAAACCAAAAATGTTGACTTACATTTTCGGTAGCACCATCTTAACTGGAGGCACATGATAAAATAGGCTGTGATGAGCATAGTTTCCTCAAGGGAAATCTTTCCTGACAAATCTGTTGGAATTCTTTGAAGAAATAACAAGCAGATAAACAATAGAGAATCGGTTGATGTTGTCTACTTGGATTTCTATTAGGAGTTTCACAAGGTGCCACATATGAGGATGCTTAACAAGAGTCAATGGTATTGACTGATTGTAAGGCAACATGTGGGAATAAAGTGAACCTATCCCGGTTGGTAGCAAGAGACTAGTAGTGTCCTACAGGGGTCTGTGTTGCCACCGCTTCTTTTTATATTATATGTCAATGACTTGAATGAGAGAATTGTGGCAATGTTTGCAGATTATACAAAGATAGGTGAAGGGGCAGGTAATTTTGAGGAAGCAGAGAGGCTAAAGAATGGAAAGAAAATTTTAAAATCTGAGGCAAAAAGGGACTTGGGAGTCCTTGTGCAAGACTCCTTAAAGGTTAATTTGCTGGTCTGTGGTGAGGAAGACAAATGCAATGTTAGCGTTCATTTAAAAAGGACTAGTGTATAAGTTCAAGGATGTAATGCTGAAACTTTATAAAGAACTGGGGAAGCCTCACTTGGGAATATTGTTTTGGGCCCATTATCTTAGAAAGGATGTGCTGACACTGGAGAAGGCTCAAAGGAGGTTCATGAAAATGATTCCAGGATTGATCAGCTTGACATTTGGAGCATTTGATAGCACTGGCCCCATATTCACAGGAATTATCTGAATGGTGTCAAGTTAGGAAAAGGGGAACTACAATGAGATCTAGGTGTCCTTGTTCATCAGTCACCGAAAGTAAGCATGCAGGTACAGCAGGCAGTGGAGAAAGCAAATGGCACGTTGGCCTTCGTAACAAGAGGAGTTGAGAATAGGAGCAAAGAGAACTCCATGCAGAATTGACCTGTCTTCAACTACTCTTTGCCCTGTGGGCAAGCCAATTCTGGATCCATGAAACAAGGTTCCCTTGGATCCCGTGTCTCCTTACGTTCTCAATAAGCCTTGCATGGGGTAATTTAACAAATGCTTTACTGAAATTCATATACATTACATCTATGTACTGCTGTCTTTCATCAACGTGTTTAGTTGCGTCCTCAAGTAATTCAGTCAGGCTCGTAAGGCACAACCTGCCTTTGACAAAGTCTTGCTGATTATTCCTAGTCATGTTATGCCTTTCCAAATGTTCATAAATCCTATCTCTCGGGAACTTTTCCATCAACTTACTAACCACTGAAGTAAGACTCACTAATCTATAATTTCCTGGGCTATATCTACTCTCTTTCTTGAATAAGAGAAAAACATCTGCAACCCTCCAATCCATTGGAACCTCTCCTGTCCCCATTGATGATGCAAAGATCATTGCCAGAGGCTTAGCAATCTCCTCCCTCGCCTCCCACAGTAGCCTAGGGTACATCTTGTCTGACTCCGGAGACTTATCCAACTTGATCCTGTACCTTAATATCTACATACTCAAGCTTTTAGTCCTCAGTAAGTCAATCCTTCAATCGCCAAGATTCCTTTCCGTAGTGTTAAGTGTGATGAGAAAACCATGTGGAGATGGGGTCCAGAATTGATCCCCCCCTGTGAACTATGCTGCTAACAAGAGAGAGAGAGACAAGGATTAAAATGGATGATTTAGTATTCTGGCTTCTTTGCTAATTGTTGACTTTAACGCCAGGGACATTTGGCCTGTTTGTGTGGATCTCTGCTGACACAGCAGAGTGATGCCAGGTGCCTGCTGAAACAGGAGGGAGTGGCCAGTTTGATGGACATGGACATGATCAGTTGATGAATGGCTGATACCCCGTCAGGGGAGATAAAAGACAGGTCTGCTGAGACACCGAGACAAGCCACAAGACACTGCAAGAGTGTTGTGCACTCACAGGAAGGTGGGGGCTTGGAGGACCGAATCGGGAGATCAGTCGCAAAGCTCACAGTGTGACGGCAGCACCGATGGGGGCTTGTGTGTGTGTCCACTCATGCCAGAGTGACGAGTCCACCACGGAAGAATGGTCTATCCGAGAACGGAGGGGTTATAACCGAATGACCACATCAGTACAACAGAACAAGAAGACAAAGGAAGGTTTGCCTGCTGCAGCTGCTCCCATCTCGCTTGCTCACTCTCTCTCCAACGTCACAACAGCAACTACTTCGACCTAAGCTAAACTAAACTGAACTGAACTGTACTTTCATCATCTAAGACTATTCGTTTACCCCTAGACTTTGGAAGAGCTTGGTTTTTGATTCCTTTTACCATACTTCTGTGTGTGATTATATATATATAAAATTGCTAACCTGTTTTCTATGTATATTTGCATTTTTGACACTGTATTACTTAGTTTGCTAATAAACTTTATTAATTACTAGTAATTACAGACTCTAACGTGTATTCCATTTCTGCTGGTTTGTTAACCCAGTTACGGGGTACGTAACAGTAGTGAATACTGAAGCAAAGTATTCATTAAGTATCTCTGCTATCTCCTCCAGTTTCATACACACTTTTCCAGTGTCTGATACATACCCTGTAAGGGGTTAAAAAAACCCAGCAGAAATGGACACACCTAGAGTCTGAGTCTTCCGTAATAAACTCTATTTTATTAGTAACTACGTGAATAAAGTATTATTAATGCAGATTTCTCAAAAAAGTTAGCAATGATTATAAGTGTGGAATTAGAAAAACCAAGCTTCTTCAAGCCTAGGGGTAAATGGATACAGTCTTACGATGATGAGTAAAGTTCAGTTCAGTTCGTGGTATTTAGTTGAGTAAGGATGAAGAGAGAGAGGTGTTTAGTTCTTCAGGTGAGCTTATGCCGTCGATCTTCCCGTTGTCCTCCGAAATCCTTTAGAAGTCACCAAATGTGACCACAACAAAAGAGTTTGTGGTGGAATTATCAACCCAGGCGAGGGTCGGACGCACAAATAACTCCCACCGGTCACACCTTTTCCGCACTGCGAGATCCACTGATTGATTCTCCTGATCTATCCTCCAAAACCCACCTTTCTGTGGGCACAACAAAGCTCATCCAGTGTTCAAAACCGTGTATCTGTGAGTCTATCTGACCTTCTATTTATCTCACCATGCTGAACACCAGCTCTCCATCATGTAGCTCCTTCCTTCTCTCTCTGTAAGAACTTAGAAACTACAAGTTTCCTTCCCTCTCTGTAAGAACTTAGAAACTGCAAGTTTCCTTCCAGAAGTGTAAACATGCTGCAAAGAAACCATAACACCATCTCCAAAGAGTCTCTCTCTCCTCTCTCTCTCTCTCTCACTCATCCTGTCACATGTCACACTTGATTGGTACTATTCTCTCACATCTTATCCTCTTGCTCTTCACATATTTGATAAATGCCTTGGGGTTTTTGTTAATCTGAATACCTGCCCCCTGCTCCCAATCTCTCAGCCACGCATATATCGTCCACTCTATACCTATACTCATTGTTGCGTGGCACAGGCAATAATCCTAAGATTACTACCTTTGAGGTCCTGCTTCATAACTTACTTCCTAACTCCCTATAGTCTGTTTTCTGGATCTCCTCCTTTTGCCTTCCTATGTCGTTGGTACCAGTATGTACCACGGATTCTGGCTGTTCACCCTCCCACTGCAGAATATTGTGGTCACGATCAGAAACATCCCAGACCCTGACACCCAGTAGGCATATTACCATCTGTGTTTCTTTCCTGTGTCCACAGTGTCGTCTGTCTGACCCCCTAACTATAGAGTCCCCTATTACTGCTGCCATCCTCTTCCTTTCCCTACCCTTCTGAGCCACGGAGCTAGACAGTTACCCATTTCCGTGACCAGACGAAGGTCATCAAACTGCATCTCCAGTTCCTTAATCCGGTCCCTAAGGAGCTGCAGCTCGATGAACCTGGTGCAGATGTGACCGTTCAGGAGACTGGGAGTTTCCTGTGCTTCCCACATCTGACACCCAGTACGGAACACTGGCCTCACAGATAGGCTTCCTGTTTCTATTCCTCACGGGTAATTTACCTCATCTTGACCTGTTATTGCTAAAGCTTGAACGAGCCAAAGCCCTACCACTCTGCCTCAGATCATTCCGTCGATGTCTGCTCCTAGGCAGTATCTCTCTTATATGCCTGCACCTTCCCTGCTATTTAACTAATAATTGGTGCTCTGGTTATAGCCGTTGGTAGGCCACATATAATGGACAAATGCTCTCAAAGTTTCCTTTTTAAATAACTGCTGCCAACCTGCAAGAAATCCCTCTTGGTAAAGCTGATAGGCCTTGCACTTTCCTAGTATGACAGGAAAGTTACCAACATGGTTAGAGCATTGGCTGATTGGTAGGAGGCAGTGAGTGGGAGTAAAAGGATTCTTTTCTGATTGGCTGCCAGTGACTAGTGGTGCTTTGGAGGGGTCGATGTCGAGACCACTTCTTTTTATGCTGTATAAAAATAATTTAGGTGATGGAACAGGTGGTTTTCTTGCCAGATTTGCAGATGATACGAAGATTGGTGGAGGGGAAGATGTATTAAGAAAACAGGTATGATGCAGATGGACTTAGACAGATTAGGAGAATGGGCAAGAAAGTGGCCAATGAAGGGTGTAACTCTCACTTTGGCTAGAAACTTAATACAGGGGACGTTAATGCCCCCTGGCCCAGCCAGACTAAAGGAATCTTGTTCGGGTGGATGCTGTCAAATCAGTACCATGAAATAACAAACCGTACACAATACGCGATTAAACGATTGAGTTTTATAATTCTTAATTTGACTATATGGTTAGAGAAGAAAACAAAAAAAGAAAAAGGGCCCATTCTCCACTCCATCCGAGGTCTACCAACTCTCTCCATTCACGTCCTCTCTCCTCATCTCTCCCAGCAAAAGACCGCAAATTCTCAGCTCCCAGACACACAAGAAAGAACAATGGTTAGCTCATTGGTTAGCATGCCCCATTATCTCTAGTCATAACCCAAACTTTGCCGCTCCAGAGAAACCATTACCTCAGCAGTGGAGTATTACAGAGAAGTCATTATATTAGCAGTGAAACCTCACAGCGTGTTACACATGCAATGTTGGAAAATGCACTTTGGTAGTAGAAATAAATGTGTGGCTATTTTCTAAGCAGGGAGAAAATCCAACAATCTGAGATGCAAAGTGACTTAGGAGTCCTTGTGCAGAACACCTAAAGGTTAACTTGTAGGTCCAGTTGGTGGTGAGAAGGCAAATGCGAAGCTAGCATTCATTTCAAGTGGTCTAGAATACAAGAGCAAGAATATGATGCTGAGGCATTATAAGGCACTGGTGAGGCCTCACCTTGAGTGTTGTGAATAGTTTTTGGCCCCCTCATCTTAGAAAAGATATGCTGGCATTGGAGAGGGTCCAGAAGAGGTTCATAAGGATGATTCCAGGAATGAAAGGGTTATCATACGAGGAACATTTGATGGCTCTAGGTCTATACTCGCTGGAATTAGAAAACAAAGAGTAGGGATTAACTAGTCCTTTTCAGGATGGCAGGCAGTGACTAGTGGGGTACCGCAAAGCTCTGTGCTGTGACTGCAGCTATTTGCAGTATACATTAATGATTTAGATGTTGGGATTAAAAGTAACATTAGCAAATTTGCAGATGACACAAAGCTGGGTGGCAGTGTGGAATATGAGGAGGATGTTAGAAGAATGCAGGGTGACTTGGACAGTTTGGGTGGGTGGGCAGATGCATGGCAGATGCAGTTTAATGTGGATAAATGTGAGGTTATCCACTTTGGTGGCAAGAACAGGAAGGCAGATTACTATCTGAATGGTGACAAGTTAGGAAAAGGGGAAGTAGAACGAGATTTAGGTGTTCTTGTACATCAGTCACTGAAAGCAAGCATGCAGGTACAGCAGGCAATGAAGAAAGCTAATTGCATGTTGGCCTTCATAACAGGAGGAGTTGAGTATGGGAGTAAAGAGGTCCTCCTGCAGTTGTACAGGGCCCTGGTGAGACCATACTTGGAGTATTGTGTTCAGTTTTGGTCTCCAAATTTGAGGAAGGACACTTTTGCTATTGAGGGAGTGCAGCGGAGGTTCACAAGGTTAATTCCCGGGATGGCGGGAGTGTCATATGCTGAAAGATTGGAGCGACTGCGCTTGTATACACTGGAATTTAGAAGGATGAGAGGGGGTCTGATTAAAACATATAAGATCATTAAGGGATTGGACACACTACAGGCAGGAAGCACGTTCCCAATGTTGGGGGGAGTCCAGAACCAGAGGCCACAGTTTAAGAATACGGGTAGGCCTGAGTTGAGGAAAAACTTTTTCACCCAGGGAGTTGTGGCTCTATGGAATGCCCTGCCTCAGAAGGCAGTGGAGGCCAATTCTCTGGATGCTCTCAAGAAAGAGTTAGATAGAACTCTTAAAGATAGCGGAGTGAAGGGATATGGGGAGAAGGCAGGAATGGGGTTCTGATTGTGGATGATAAGCCATGATCACATTGAATGACGGTGCTGGCTTGAAGGGCCAAATGGCCTACTCCTGCACTTGATGCTGCCCAACCTGCTGAGTTCCTCCAGCTTGTTGTACATGTGGCTTTGACCACAGCATATGCAGTGTACTTTGTGTTTACTGCTCCTGCACCTATTGTCTATTGAATTCAGAAGAATGACAGGTAACTTAGTTGAAATCTATTAACTGGTGAAAAGCCTTGATAGAGTAGATGTAGAGAGGATGTTTTCTATAGTGGGATAGTCTAGGGGCATCTTTTTAGAACACAGGAGTAATTTCTTTAGCCAAAGAGTGGTGAATCTGGGATTTTTTTTTTGAAACAGCCAGCTGTAGCAGTCAAAATCTCTAAAGGAGATTGGGGCTGAGAGAGAAAAACCTACAAGCACAATACAGGCCCTTCGATCCACAAAGCTGTGCCAACATATCCTTACTTTAGAACTACTTAGGCTTACCCATAGCTCTCTATTTTTCTAAGCTTCATGTACATATCCTGGAGTCTCTGAAAAGACCCTATCGTTTCCACCTTCACTGCCAGCGGCCCATTCCACGTGCTCACTACACTGGGTAAAAAACTTACCCCTGACATCTTCTCTGTACTTACTTCCAAGCACCTTAAAATTATGCTCTCTTGTGCTAGCCATTTCAGCCCTGGGAAAAAGCCTCTGACACGATCAATGCCTCTCATTATCTTGTACACCTCTATCAGGTCACATCCTTGTAAAGCTCCTCTGCACCCTTTCTATGGTTTCCACATCCTTCCTGTAGTGAGGAGACCAGAATTGAGCCAGTACTCCCAAGGGCGGTTTTACCAGGGTCCTATATAGCCGCAATATTACCTCTCGGCTCTTAAACTCAATCTCACGGTTGATGAAGGCCAATGCACCGTATGCCTTCTTAACCACAGTCAACCTGTGCAGCAGCTTTGAGTGTCCTATGGACTCGGACCCCAAGGTCCCTTTGATTCTCCACACTGCCAAGAACAGTCTTACCATTAATACTATATTCTGCCATCATATTTGACCTACCAAACTGAACCACCTCACACTTACCTGGATTAAACTAGATCTGCCACTTCTCAGCCCAGTTTTGCATCCTATCAATGTCCTGGTGTAACCTCAAACAGCCCTCCACACTATCCACAACACACCCAACCTTTGTGTCATCACCAAATTTACTAACCCATTCCTCCACTTCCTCATCCAGGTCATTTATAAAAATCACGAAGAGTAGGGGGTCCTAGAACAGAACCCTGAGGCACACCGCTGGTCACCAACCTCCATGCAGAATATGACCCATCTACAACCACTTTTTGCCTTCTGGGGGCAAGCCAGTTGGATCCACAAAGCAAAGTCCCCTTGGATCCCATGCCTCCTTACTTTCTCAATAACCCTTGATTCTTGGTTCTAAGTGGCCAGCGCCTCTTTGGTAACTCACTTGTTTGAAATTCTCCCACTGGTGAAAATATCTCAACATCTATCTTGTAAAAGACATTTTAGGTTTTACAAGAATGCTATCAGGATTGGAAGACATGGATTATCAGGAAAGATTGGATCAGCTGGGGCTTTTCTTTCTCTGAAGCATAAGAATGGATTTATAAATCATGAGGGGCATAAATAAGGTTAGTCTTTTTCCCCACTGTAAGGGAGTCTAAAACATAGAAAATAGGTGCAGGAGTAGGCCATTCGGCCCTTCGAGCCTGCACTGCCATTCAGTATGATCATGGCTGATCATTCAACTCAGAACCCTGTACCTGCCTTCTCTCCATACCCCCGATCCCTTTAGCCACAAGGGCCATATCTAACTTCCTCTTAAATATAGCCAATGAACTGGCCTCAACTATTTCCTGTGGCAGAGAATTCCACAGATTCACCACTCTGTGTGTGAAGAAGTTTTTCCTCATCTCGGTCCTAAAAGGCTTCCTCTTTATCCTTAAACTGTGACCCCTCGTTCTGGACTTCCCCAACATCGGAAACAATCTTCCTGCATCTAGCCTGTCCAATCCCTTTAGAATTTTATACATTTCAATAAGATACCCCCTCAATCTTCTAAATTCTAGTGAGTATAAGCCGAGTCGATCCAGTCATTCTTCATATGAAAGTCCTGCCATCCCAGGAATCAATCTGGTGAACCTTCTTTGTACTCCCTCTATGGCAAGAATGTCTTTCCTCAGATTAGGGGACCAAAACTGCACACATTACTCTAGGTGCAGTCTCACCAAGGCCTTGTACAACTGCAGTAGAACCTCCTTGCTCCTGTACTCAAATCCTTTTGCTATGAAAGCCAACATACCATTTTCCTTTTTCATTGCCTGCTGTACTTGCATGCCCACCTTCAATGACTGATGTACAATGACACCTAGGTCTCGTTGCACCTCCCCTTTTCCTAATCGGCCACCATTCAGATAATAATCAGTTTTCCTGTTCTTGCAACCAAAGTGGATAACCTCACATTTATCCACATTAAATTGCATCTGCCATGAATTTCCCCACTCACCTAACCTATCCAAGTCACCCTGCATCCTCTTAGCATCCTCCTCATAGCTAACACCGCCACCCAGCTTTGTGTCATCTGCAAAATTGGAGATACTGCATTTAATTCCCTCGTCTAAATCATTAATATATATTGTAAACAACTGGGGTCCCAGCACTGAGTCTAAAACTAGAAGGCTCATGATTAACCTGAAAGGGAAATAATTTGAAGGGGTAACCTTTTCCACACAGAGGGCAGTGGTTATGTGGAACAACTGCCAGAGGAAGTGGTAAAGGATGGTACTCAATAGGTCAAATAGCCTCATTCTACTCCACTGTCTGATGGACATTAAGATGGTTCGTACTTCGCAAAAGTTTAAAGGATGTGCGCCAAGCACAGATGAATGGTGCTAGCTCAAGGAATTAACATGGCTGACATGGATGTTAATCTATGTAGAATCTTGTTTCCTATTAATTATTTACCAATCAATATATTGCATGTACCATTATCTTGTGTTGTCTTTTATAAGGGTTAAGCTTCTAGAAATCCCCATATGCGACATCTGCAAGCTCCCTTCTATCCATCCTGTATGTTACATCCTTAAAGCCTTGCATGAAAATTGTCAAAATTCCCTTTCACAAAATCAAGCTCACTCTGCTGGATTGGTGTTTTTCTAAATACCATGCTATTAACTACTTAATAACAATTTTCAACATTTTCTCTACCACTGATGTGAGGCAAAATGTTGGGTCCCAGACATGAAACATGAACATTTCTCTTCCCACTAATAGTGCCCTGACCTGCTAACCTCTTCCCGGCATTTACTGATTTCATTCGACTCCAATCCTCAGTTTGCATGCCACTTTCCCTCAGATTTCCCTGGCTGACATGAATCAACTTAAGGGTCTCAGCCCAAAATATAAACGTTCATTCATTTCCATGGATGCTGCCAGAGCTGCTGATTTCCTTCAACATTTTGTGCGTGTTACTTTTGGATTTCCAACATATGTAGATTTTGGAAATTTACTCGACCCAGATTGATCACATTCACCATGCGGATACTTCAGTTCCCATCTGCTGAACTCAGCCATACACGGGTCTTACCCAAGAAGGAGCACAGCAGGACTACATAAGCAAACTTCATGCTAGCTCCTGCACTGAGGCAGTCTCCGTCTCCCAAGCAACGGAGCAGGCCCAAACGCGTCGTCCGCCTCGAGACTTGGCGAGACCAAGCCGATGACGACAGCGGGACGCACGCTGGCCCGCGGGGGGCTGAATCAACGAAACCGAAGCGTGACGTCATGCAGAGTGCGCCTCGGGAGATTTCCCTGGAAACGGCCGCAACCTGGCTGGAGCCGGCAGCATGTGGATAGCCAGCATCCTCACACTCACTTTCATCAGTCAGGGTAAGGAATTACCTCCGGGGTCAGAATGTGGAAATTCCCAGCCTAATCCTAAGGGATATGGGGACAAGGCAGGAACCAGGTATTGACAGTGAATGATCAGCCATGATCTCAGAATGGCGGTGCAGACTCGAGGGGCCGAATGGTCTACTTCTGCACCTATTGTCTATTGTCTATAATCCACCTCCCCCACCTTAGGTGAGGGCTCCTGTAGACCCCTTTGACGCTTTTTCCAAGATCAACGTTATTCGCTATATACTGGACATTCGCACGTATTAAGGATTTGCTGTGGTGTGTTGATCAGCGTGCAACATGCAGCCAAAAAACTCTATATCGTATAAGAGAACCATAGAACACTGCGGCACAGTACAGGCCCTTCGGCCCTAAATGTTGTGCCACCCATATAATCTTTAAAAAAAGTACTAAACCCACACTACCGCATAACCCTCAATTTTTCTTTCATCAATGTGCCTGTCCAAGAGGTTCTTAAACAACCCAGGGCATTTTGAAAACCCGGACTCCAGCACCATCACCGCGTGTTCCAACGACCATGGATTCGCTCCGACCGTCGATCTCGGCTGCCCCAGCGACCCAGGGCATATTGAAAACCCGGACTCCAGCACCATCAACGCGGGTTCCCACGACCGTGGACAGCTTCAAAGCGATTGAGCAGCCACTGACTGCAACTCCAGCCTTGAACTCCAGACCGGGTCTTCGCATGCTGCGATTGTGACTCCCGTCTCCCCTTCCCCCACCACTTTGCAATCCCCTCTCCCTCAGATCCCATCATCAGCTCCTGGGCCCTCAGAGGTTCCATCTTCCTCTCACCCCAACCCTTCCCTCTCCACTGACACTACCAGCCTCCCTCCCCCCTCTGATCCCATCCCTCATCCGTGCCGGGTCTTTACCATTCCCTCCGACCTTCAACTCTCTGAGGCAGAGCGCTCTGTCCTCAGTAAGGGCCTCAGCTTTGTCGCACTTCGCCCACACCTCGGCGAGTTCCGCGTACACCATGACGCTGAACTCTTCTTCCGCCGGCTGCGGCTCCGTCTCCAAGCTTACTTCTATGACAAGGACTGTCCTACTCCCACCGATGGCCCCTTCTCTCGTCTTCAACCCTCCTCCTCTTCATGGACACTCCGTTCAGGTCTTCTGCCTGCTCTGGATCTCTTTATTGCTAATTGCCGACGGGACATCAACCGTCTCGACTTCACCACACCCTGTTCCAATTCCAACCTCACTCCTTCCGAACGCTCTGCTCTCCGCTCCCTCCGCACCAATCCTAACCTCACCATAAAACCTGTTGATAAGGGGGGAGCTGTTTCTGCCCTGCGTACTGACCTCTACCTGGCCGAGGCACAGCGACAACTCTCTGATACCTCCTCTTATTTACCCCTAGATCATGACCCCACTAAGGAGAACCAGGCCACTGTCTCCTATACCATCACCAACCTTATCAGCTCTGGGGATCTCCCATCCACTGCCACCAACCTCATAGTTCCCACACCCTACACTTCCCGTTTCTACCTCCTACCCAAGATCAACAAACCTGCCTGTCCAGGTAGACCTATTGTCTCAGCTTGTTCCTGCCCCACTGAACTCATTTCTGCATACCTTGACACTGTCTTATCCCCCCTTGTTCAATCTCTTCCCACCTATGTTCGTGACACTTCTCACGCTTTGAATTTTTTCAATGATTTTAAGTTCCCTGGCCCCCTCCGTCTTATTTTCACCATGGACGTCCAGTCCCTATATACCTCCATCCTCCACCAGGAAGGTCTCAAAGCTCTTCGCTTCTCTTTGGGTTCCAGACCTAACCACTTCCCCTCTACCACCACTCTCCTCCGTCTAGCAGAATTAGTTCTTACTCTCAATAATTTCTCCTTTGGCTCCTTCCACTTCCTCCAAACCAAGGGTGTAGCCATGGACACCCGTATGGGTCCCAGTTATGCCTGCCTTTTTGTTGGCTTTGTGGAACAGTCCATGTTCCAAGTCTACACTGGTATCCGTCCCCCTCTTTTCCTTTGCTACGTCGACGACTGCACTGGCGCTGCCTCTTGCACGCATGCTGAGCTCGTCGACTTCATTAACTTTGCCTCCAACTTTCACCCTGCCCTCAAATTTACCTGGTCCATTTCCGACAACTCCCTCCCCTTTCTTGATCTATCTGTCTCCATCTCTGGAGACGGCCTATCTACTGATAACTCCTATAAGCCTCCGGACTCTCACAGCTACCTGGACTATTTCTCTTCCCACCCTATCTCTTACAGAAATGCAATCCCCTTCTCACAATTCCTCCATCTCTGCCGCATCTGCTCTCAGGATGAGGCTTTTCATTCCAGGATGAAGGAGATGTCTTCCTTTTTTAAATAAAGGGGCTTCCCTTCGTCCACCATCAACTCTGCTCTCAAACGCATCTCTCCCATTTTCCGCACATCTTCCCTCACCCCATCCACCCGCCACCCCACTCAGGATAGGGTTCCCCTTGTCCTTACCTACCACCCCACCAGCCTCCAGGTCCAACGTATAATTCTCTGTAACTTCCGCTACCTCCAATGGGATCCCACTACCAAGCACATTTTTCCCTCCCCCCTTCTTTCTGCTTTTACGCGACTCCCTTGTCCACTCGTCCCCCCCATCCCTTCCCATCAATCTCCCTTTTGGCACTTATCCTTGTAAACGGAATAAGTGCTACACCTGCCCTTACACTTCCTCCCTCACCACCATTCAGGGCCCCAGACAGTCCTTCCAGGTGAGGCGACACTTCACCTGTGAGTCGGCTGGTGTGGTATAACTGCGTCTGGTGCTCCCGGTGTGGCCTTTTATATATTGGTGAGACCCGACGCACACTGGGAGACTGTTTCGCTGAACACCTACGCTCGGTCCGCCAGAAAAAGCAGGATCTCCCAGTGGCCACATATTTTAATTCCAAATCCCATTCCCATTCTGATATGTCTATCCATGGCCTCCTCTATTGTCAAAATGAATCCAAACTCAGGTTGGAGGAACAACACCTTATATATCGGCTGGGTAGCCTCCAACCCAATGGCAGGAACATTGACTTCTCTAACTTCCGTTAATGCCCCTCCTCCCCTTCTTACCCCATCCCTGACGTATTTAGTTGTTCGCCTGTTCTCCATCTCCCTCTGGTATTCCCCCTCCCTTTTCTTTCTCCTGAGGCCTCCCGTCCCATGATCCTTTCCCTTCTCCAGCTCTGTATCACTTTCGCCAATCACCTTTCCAGCTCTTAGCTTCATCCCACCCCCTTCGGTCTTCTCCTATCTTTTCGCATTTCCCCCTCCCCCCACTACTTTCAAATCTCTTACTATCTTTCCTTTCGGTGAGTCCTGACGAAGGTTCTCGGCCCGAAATGTCGATAGCGCTTCTCCCTGTAGATGCTGCCTGGCCTGCTATGTTCCACCAGCATTTTGTGTGTGTTGTTGTTTTCTTAAATACCCCTAATGTTTTAGCCTCCACCACCATCCCTGGCAAGTCATTCCAGGCACTCACAACCCTCTGTGTAAAAAAACTTACCCCGATGTCTCCCTTAAACTTCCCTCCCTTAATTTTGTACATATGCCCTCTGGTGTTTGCTATTGGTGCCCTGGGAAACAGGTACTGTATTCACCCTAACTATGCCTCTCATAATCTTGTAGACCTCTATTAAGTCCCCTCTCATTCTTTTACGCTCCAAAGAGAAAAGTCCCAGCTCTGCTAACCTTACTTCATGTAACTTGTTCTCCTATCCAGGCAACATCCTTGTAAATCTCCTCTGCACCCTCTCCATAGCTTCCTTATCCTTTCTATAATGAGGTGACCAGAATTGAACACAATACTCCAAGTGCAGTCTCACCAGAGATTTGTGGAGTTGCAACATGACCTCTCTACTCTTGAACTCAATCCCCCAGTTAATGAAGCCTAGCATCCCATAGGCCTTCTTAGCTACCCTATCAACCTGTGCAGCGACCTTGAGGGATGTATGGATTTGAACCCCAAGGTCCCTTTGTTCATCCACATTCTTAAGTAATTGACCATTAATCCTGTACTCAGTCTTCTGTTTTGTCCTTCCAAAATGCATTGCCTCACACTTGTCCGAATTGAACTCCATCTGCCATTTTTCTGCTCAACTCTGCAGCCTGTCTATATCCTCTTGTAACTTTCAACCACTTACAGCTCTATCCACAACTCCTTCAATCTTCGTGCCATCCACAAACTTACTTACCAATCCTTCCGCCTCTACGTCATTTATAAAAATCACAAATAGCAGGGGTCCCAGGACAGATCCCTGTGGCACTCCACTAGTCACCAACCTCCAGGCAGAATACTTTGCTTCCATAACTACCCTCTGCTTTCTCCCCTTAAGCCAATTTTTTAACCAAACTCTTCCTTTAAGTCAATTTTTTATCCAAATCCGAGAAAGAGGTTAAAGGTTTCTCCTTTTTGATCCTAACTGTTCATTTTTAAATCTTTTTTATTAATTAAATTGAAGATTGACAAAAAAGATACATTTAAGTCAATATGTCATTATGTGCAATAAGGAATTAAATTAGCAAATAACTGATTAACAAAGCTAAGCAATATATCAATAATAATAAAACAGTAAGGTGTTAAGAATATTTTTTTTTGAAAAAGGAAAATAAAGAACCCCTACTAACTTTAAAAAAAGCAAAAGGAAAAAAAACCCATTGGGAGCACAACCCCAGAGCTATTCATCATACAAGTTTCCATAAAATAAGCATTAATCCGCCAACTCAATCCACATAAAGAAAAATCGTAAGGAAACCATATTAATTAACTCAAATCAGATGATAGTAGTGGGCGAATGAACCCTACCTTTTCTCAAAATCAAATTGAGGATCAAAAGTTCGATTTCTGATTTTCTCCAAACTAAGACAAAACGTCACCTGGGAAAACCATTGTATCAAGGTAGGAGCAGAAGCATCTTTCCATTTCAACAAAATAGCCCTTCTAGCCAATAATGTAATGAATGCAATTACATGTTGGTCTGATGAAGAAATACCATGATATATTGAGGGATTATACCAAATAAAACTATCAATTTATTAGGTTGTAAATTAATTTTTAAAGCTTTAGAAATTGTAGAGAAAATAGACTTCCAAACATGTTTCAATACGGAACATGACCAAAGCATGTCAATGTGGCTATCTAGGTTTTACATCTGTCACACTGACTATCAACGTTAGGAAACATTTTAGACAGTCTCTCCTTTGTCAAATAGTAGCAATGTACAATTTTAAATTGAATTAAACAGTGATTGACACAAATCGAAGAAGAATTGACCAACTTTAAAATCCACAA
Source organism: Hypanus sabinus (assembly GCF_030144855.1). Classification (NCBI taxonomy): domain Eukaryota; kingdom Metazoa; phylum Chordata; class Chondrichthyes; order Myliobatiformes; family Dasyatidae; genus Hypanus; species Hypanus sabinus. The sequence continues at coordinate 186,833,282 of NC_082710.1, read as the reverse complement.
CCAATCTTCTGTTATCAAGGTGATGTTAAGCTCTCTCTCTGAATTTTGCTTGATCTTACATGAAGGTTAATTGTGCTGCTGTAACAATAAATTATAAATTTTCCCAATAAAACCTTTCACTAAAGGATTCATTTTTAAAATAATATCTAACAGGTCAGAATCTTGTATATCTGGAAAATTACTTAAGTATTTTTGAGAAGTGTCTGACCTGAAGATATTGCAGGAAATGTGAATATGAGAGAGAGTATTTAGTTACTAATTTCTCTAAGGACATCAGTCGGCCATCTTGGAACAAAGAAGAAAAGTAGGATCACTTAATGAAGGTTTAAATAAATAATTACAATAAATTAAACTAAAAAGTTTAAATTTTTTAAGATTAAAAAAATTACGAAACTGAAACCAAATTTGTAATGACGCTTAATCACAGGATATAAATTTAAATTAACAATTTTGGCCAGTTGTACAGGCAGAGAAGCTCCTAAAAGTGAGGTTAAGTGAAACAGTTTCACAGCATTCAATTCCAAATCAGCCCAAGGTGTTCGTTCATCTCTATCAGCCCAATATAAACAAAAACACATATAATGTATATTAATAGCCCAATAATACATCCTTAAATTAGGTAAAGCAAGATCTCCATTTTTTTATATCGTAACTGTTATAGGCATATTAAATTCATGTCCCCTCATTTGCAAGGGTAAATTGGTCTCACTTACCCTTTGGGGTCCTTCCATTTATCTTCTTCAAGTCATCATAATTCTGCACATTTAGTGCATTTTATATATTAAGTTGAACACTGAGACCGAAAGATATAAACACATGATTCCCTGAAAGAGGCAACATAGTTAGACAGGGTGATAATGTTTGCATGCTTGCCTTCATTAGATGGAGCACTGAGTACAAGAGCCGGGAACTCATGTATTGGAAACCTCAAATATTTTTCATGCAATCCTGTTAACTGCTTTCACAGATACTACAGAATCAGCATTAGGTTTATTATCACTGACATATGTAATGAAATTTGTTGTTTTGCTGCAGCAGCACACAAAAAATGTTATACAAAAAGAAATATGTTAAAAATAAATAAGTAGTGCAAAAAGAAGATAAAATAGTGAGGTAGTGTTCATGGACCATTCAAAAGTCCGATGGTGGAGGGGAAGAAGCTGTTCCTGAAAAGTTGAGTGTGTATCCTCAGGCTCATGTATCTGCTCCCTGATGGTAGCAATGAGAAGAAGGTTCATCCTGGATGATGCTGATTCTTAATTCCAGATACCACCTTTTTGAGGCATTGCTTTTTAAAATATCCTTCATGCTGTGTAAACTAGTGCTCATTATGGAGCTGGCTGACTTCAAAACCTCCTGTAACTTTTTCTGATCCTGTTCAGTGACACATCCAGACCACAGGTAATGCAACCAGTTACTTAAGCCTTTTTTATCTGCTCAATGTTTAGCTAGATATCAGTTAGATATCTAACACCAATATCTGTTACACCAATAGAGTTGAAGACAGCAATAAAGATCCTCCACCTGTGTCTGCCCTTGGCAATCTATTGTGCCCCAGATGTGGTTCAGGATCCTCATTTCTGCCTCTACAGTAATAAGACCATAAGACAGGGGTAGAATTAGCCCATTCAAGCCCATCAGGTCTGCTCCACCATTCCATCATAGCTGATCCTAGATAACACTCAATCACTCAGAGCTGCCTTTTTGCCAGTTGGGCACACAACTACTCACGTTATGCATTAACAAACTGGAAGAGGGGACTGAGTGTAGTGCATCTAAGTTTGCTGATAACACTGAATTGAAATATAGAAACAGAAGGGTCAAATACCACACATTTTTTGGAGAAAATTAGAAGTGTGGTATTTGACCCTTCTATTAAATTTGAAAAGACATGGAGACCATTTATTCAATATTTTCAATATTTATTCAATATTTTCATATGATGTAATCTGACCCTGTTCCAAGCCTATTCGTTTTTCCGATTTTGATTATATATATGTTGAGAGAATCGGAGTTGGCGACGCTGATGATTTTGTATTTTTTTTATAACAGCCCATTATTCAATCAATTTTTTTTCTTTTTTTTTCTCTTTAATAGTTAGTGTTAGGTTTTCTTTTTTTTCTCTTTAATAGTTAATGTTAGGTTGTTAGATTAGTTTTTCTTAGGGTTAAATTTTTTTTTCTTTTTCTCTTTTCAGTTTTTTTAAATATATTTATGATATACTTAGTTTTGTTTATATGATATTTGTATCATTCATGATTTGGGAAGACTTAACTATATTGTAACTATTGCTTGTGTATCCTTTTATGTTCAGTTTAACTTTGTAAGTTTGTAATCCCACTATTTATCTACTAATCTTATGTTGATATTAATAATAATAATTTGGAAAAGAAAGAGTTATAGAAACAGAAAACCTACAGCACAATACAGGCCCTTTGGCTCACAATGCTGTGCCAAACATATACTTAATTTAGAAATTACCTAAGTTTACCCATAGCCCTCAGTTTTTCTAAGCTCTATATACTTATAATATCTACAATAAATATGGGTATATCTACCATAAATATAGGCGACATGGAGTAAATGAGGTGCTCGAGGAATATAAAGAATGTAAGAAGAATCTTAAGAAAGGAATTAGAAAAGCTAAAAGGAGATACAAGGTTGCTTTGGCAAGTAAGGTGAAAATAAATCCAAAAGGTTTCTACAGTTATATTAACAGCTAAAGGATAGTGAGGGATAAAATTGGTCCCTTAGAGAATCAGAGTGGACAGCTATGTGTGGAGCCGAAAGAGATGGGGGAGATTTTGAACAATTTCTTTTCTTCAATAATCGCTAAGGAGAAGGATATTGAATTGTGTCAGGTAAGGGAAACAAGTAGGGAAGTTATGGAAACTATGACGATTAAAGAGGAGGAAGTACTGGTGCTTTTAAGGGATATAAAAGTGGATAAATCTCTGGATCCTGACAGGATATTGCTTAGGACCTTAAGGGAGTGTAGTGTAGAAATAGCAGGGGCTCTGACAGAAATATTTCAAATGTCATTAGAAACAGGGATGGTGCCGGAGGATTGGTGTATTGCTCATGTGGTTCCATTGTTTAAAAAGGGTTCTAAGAGTAAACCTAGCAATTATAGGCCTGTCAGTTTGACGTCAGTGGTGGGTGTTAATGGAAAGTGTTCTTAGAGATGGTATATATAATTATCTGGATAGACAGGGTCTGATTAGGAACAGTCAACATGGATTTGTACATGGAAGGTCATGTTTGACAAATCTTATTGAATTTTTTGACGAGGTTACGAGGAAAGTTGACGAGGGTAAAGCAGTGGATGTTGTCTATATGGACTTCAGTAAGGTCTTTGACAAGGTTCCGAACGGAAGGTAAGTTAGGAAGGTTCAATCGTTAGGTATTAATATTGAAGTAGTAAAATGAATTCAACGGTGGCTGATGGGAGATGCCAGAGAGTAGTGGTGGATAGCTGTTTGTCAGGTTGGAGGCCAGTGACTAGTGGTGTGCCTCAGAGATCTGTACTGGGTCCAATGTTGTTTGTCATATACATTAATGATCTGGATGATGGGTTAGTAAATTGGATTAGTAAGTATGCAGATGATACTAAGGTAGGTGATATTGTGGATAATGAAGTACAACGTTTCAAAGTTTGCAGAGAGATTTAGGCCAGTTAGAAGAGTGGCAGATGGAGTTTAATGCTGAAAAGTGTGAGGTGCTACATTTTGGTAGGAATAATCCAAATAGGACATACATGGTAAATGGTAGGGCATTGAAGAATGCAGTAGAACAGAGTGATCTAGGAATAATGGTGCATAGTTCCCTGAAGGTGGAATCTCATGTGGATAGAAAGCTGGTTAGTGTAGAAAGTGGTGAAGAACTAGGTGGTGAAGAAAGCTTTTGGTATGTTGGCCTTTATAAATCAGAGCATTGAGTATAGGAGTTGGGATGTAATGTTAAAATTGTACAAGGCATTGGAACAAATTTGGAGTATTGTGTACAGTTCTAGTCACCGAATTATAGGAAAGATGTCAACAAAATAGAGGGAGTACAGAGAAGATTTACTAGAACGTTACCTGGGTTTCAGCACCTAAGTTACAGGGAAAGGTTGAACAAGTTAGGTATTTATTCTTTGGAGGTAGAAGGTTGAGGGGGGACTTGATAGAGGTATTTAATATAATGAGGGGGATAGATAGAGTTGACATGGATAGGCTTTTTCCATTGAGAGTAGGGGAGATTCAAACGAGGGCATGATTTGAGAGTTGGGGGCAAAAGTTTAAGGGTAACACGAGTGGGAATTTCTTTACTCAGAGAGTAGTAGCTGTGTGTAACAAGCTTCCAGTAGAAGTGGTAGAGGCAGGTTTGGTTTTGTCATTTAAAGTAAAATTGGATAGGTATATGGACAGGAAAGAAATGGAAGTTTATGGGCTGAGACCCTATCATATCCGCAAGAGGTGGTGATCTCTTTAAACTCACCCGGCAGAAGGCAGAAAGCGAAAACCTCATGTCAGGATAGCTACGTGGAATATTAGATCTCTTCTTATACGAGGTAAACTAGAAAATGTGGTTATGGAAATGAAAAGACTGAAGATAAACGTACTCGGATTTTGTGAAATTAGATGGACAGAGGGGGGATGGCTTAAAAGGGATGACGGATACCAATTGATCTATTCAAGAGGAAGTGAACGTAAGCACAGAGTTGGAATTTTGGTAGACAAGGAAACAGCGAGAACTATCAAAGGCAGTATATCCATTAACGAAAGAGTGATGATGATTAAAATCTCAGTTAAACCATTTGACATTAACGTCATACAGGTTTATATGCCAACCACGGATAATGACGATGAAGTCAATATGGTCTACGGAGAAGTTGAAAAGCTAATGAAAAAGACTAAGAACAATGAAGCAACTGTGATTCTTGGTAATTTTAATGCCGAAGTTGGCAGTGCAAGAGAAGTTTTGACTGTAGGACCCTGTAGCATCCTGGTAAATTTCCTCTGTACCCTTTCCAATGCTTTCACATCCTTTCTATACTGAGGTGACCAGAACTGGACACAGTACTCCAAGTGTGGCCTAACCAGAGTTTTATAGAGCTGCATCATTACATCGCGACTCTTAAACTCTATCCTTTGACTTATTGAAAGCTAACACTCCATAAGCTTTATTAACAACCTTATCTACCTGTGAGGCAACTTTCAGGGATCTGTGGACATGTACCCCCAGATCCCTCTGCTCCTCCACACTACTAAGTACCCTGCCATTTACTTTGTACTCTGCCTTGCAGTTTGTCCTTCCAAAGTGTACCACCTCACACTTCTCCAGGTTAAACTCCATCTGCCGCTTCTCAGCCCACTTCTGCATCCTATCAATGTCTCTCTGCAATCTTCGACAATCCTCTACACTATCTATAATGCGACCAACCTTTGTGTCGTCTGCAAACTTGCCAACCCACCCTTCTACCCCCACATCCAGGTTGTTAATAAAAATCATGAAAATTAGGGGTCCCAGAACAGATCCTTGTAGGACACCACTAGTCACAACCCTCCAAACTGAATGTACTCCCTCCTCCACGACCCTCTGCCTTCTGCAGGCAAGCCAATTCTGAATCCACCTGGCCAAACTTCCCTGGATCCCATGCCTTCTGACTTTCTGAATAAGCCTACTGTGTGGAACCTTGTCAAATGCCTTACTAATATCCATGTAGATCACATCCACTGCACTACCCCCATCTATATGCCTGGTCACCTCCTCAAAAAACTCTGTTAGGCTTGTTGGATATGATCTGCCCTTCACAAAGCCATGTTGACTGTTCCTGATCAGACCATGATCTATAATGCCTATAGATCCTGTTTCTAAGAATCTTTTCCAACAGCTTTCCCACCACAGACGTAAGGCTCACTGGTCTATAATTACCCAGACTATCCCTACTACCTTTTTTGAACAAGGGGACAACATTCGCCTCCCTCCAATCCTCCGGTACCATTGCTGTGGACAAGGACATAAAGATCCTACCCAGACGCTCAGCAATCTCTTTTGTCTGGTGGAGCAGCCTGGGGTATATTCCGTCAGGCCCTGGGGACTTATCTGTGCTAATGTATTTTAACAACTCCATTAATATCAACATGCTTCAGTACATCAACCTCTCTCATATTGTCCTCACCGTCATCAAGTTCCCTCTCATTGGTGAATACCGAAGAGAAGTATTCATTGAGGACCTCACTCATTTCCACAGCCTCCATGCACATCTTCCCACCTTCATCTCTAATCGGTCCTACCTTCACTCCTGTCATCCCTTTGTTCTTCACATAATTGAAGAATGCCTTGGGGTTTTCATTTACCCTACTTGCCCAGGCCTTCTCATACCCCCTTCTTGCTCTTCGCAGCCCCTTCTTAAGCTCCTTTCTTGCTACCTTATATTCCTCAATAGCCCCATTTAATCGTTGCTTCCTAAACCTCATGTATTCTGCCTTCTTCCACCTGACTAGATTTTCCACCTCACTTGTCACCTATGGTTCCTTCACCCTACCATTCTTTATCTTCCTCACCGGGACAAATTTATCCCTGACATCCTGCAAGAGGTCCCTGAACATCGACCACATGGCCATAGTACATTTCCCTGCAAAAACATCATCCCAATTCACACCCGCCAGTTCTAGCCTTATAGCATCATAATTTGCCCTTCCCCAATTAAAAATTTTCCTGTCCTCTCTGATCCTATCCTTTTCCATGATAATGTTAAAGGCCAGGGAGTGGTGGTCACTGTCCTCCAGATGCTCACCCTCTGAGAGATCTGTTAGCTATTACTAGATCTAGTAAGGCATAACCCCTAGTCGGCCTGTCGACATACTGTGTCGGGAATCCGTCCTGGACACACTTAAGCCATTGGAACTAATCAGGTGCTAATCAATCATGGGAGACAAATCCAGAAGATTAAGATGCATGGGATCTGTGGCAAATTGTCTGTTTGGATTCAGAACTGGCCTCCACATAGAAGGCAGAAGAATGTGGTTGAAGGGACTTATTTGAGGTTCGGGTCTGTAATTAGCGGAGTTTAGCGGGGATCTGGACAGGAGCCCCTGCTGTTTGTGATTTATATAAAGTACTGGATAAAAATGTAGTTGGATAGGTTAGAAAGTTTGCAGATGACAACAAGATTGGTGAAGTTGTGGATAGTGTAGAAGAGTGTCAAAATATAGCACAATACAGATCAGTTGTAGATATGGGCAGAGAAATGGCAATTAGAATTTAAGCCAGATAAAAGTGAGATGTTGCACATTGATAAGGCAAAACCAAGTGAACTGTTAAGGGCAAGATCCTTAACAAAGTTGCTGAGCAGAGAGATCTTGGGATCCAAGTTCATAACTCCTTGAAAATGGCTACTAAGGTTGATCAGGTGGTTAAGAAGGCATAGAATACTTGCTTTTACTAGTTACTGCATTGAGTTCAAAAATCAACAGGTTATATTGCAACTTTATAAAGCTCTGGTAATGCATACAGTTCTTGTGGCCCCTCTATAGCAAGGATATTGAGGCTTTGGTGAGGGTGCAGAAGAGGTTTGTCAGGATCTGCCTGAAATAGAGGGCATGTGATATGAAAGGCAGGATAAGCTTGTGTTGTTTTCTTTAGAGCAGGAGAGGCTGAGAGAAGATCTGACTGAGGTTTACAAGGTTATGAAAGCCATAGATGGAGTGGACAGAGACTATCTGTTTCCCAGGGTTGAAATGTCCAGTTCCAGAGGGCATGCATTGAAGATGAAAGAGGGTAGGTTCAAAGGGGATGTGAGGGGCGAGTTCTTTACTCAGAGAATTGTAGATGCCTGGAATGCACTACATGGTATGCTAGTAGAGGCTTATAAGAAATGTTTAGATAGGCACGTTTATGTAAGGAAGACGGCAGAATATGAACATGGCGTAGGCGGAAGGGATTAGTGTTGGGGTGTTATTGATTTGATTTTTAGCTAGTTTGGCACAATGTTGTGAGCCAAATGGCCTGTTCCTGTGCTCTACTCCCTCTATGATCTATGTTCTATATAGAAACATAGAAAACCTACAGCACAATACAGCCCTTCAGCCCCTAATACTATGCCAAATATGTACTTCAGAAATTACCTTGGGTTACCCATAGCCCTCTATTTTTCTAAACTGCATGTACCTATCCAAGAGTCTCTTAGAAGACCCTACCATATCTGCCTCCACCACCGTTGGCAACAGCCCATTCCACACACTCACCACTCTCTGCGTAAAAAAAAATTTGCCCCTGACACCTCCTCTGTACCTGCTTCCAAGCACCTTAAAACTGTGCCCTCTCGTGTTAATCATTTCAGCCTGGGGAAAAGCCTCTGACTATCCACATGATCAATGACTCTCATCATCTTAACAACTCTATCAGGTCACCTCTTATCCTCCATTGCTCCAAGGAGAAAAGGCCGAGTTCACTCAACCTATTCTCATAAGGCATGCTCCCCAATCCAGGCAACATCCTTATAAATTTCCTCTGCACCCTTTCTATAGTTTCCACATCCTTCCTGTAGTGAGGTGACCACCTCCCTCTACAACTGGATCCCAGACTTCCTGATTGGGAGACCTCAGTCAGTCCGGATCAGAAGCAGCATCTCCAACACTATCACACTGAGCACAGGGGCCCCCCCCAGGGCTGCGTGCTAAATCCACTGCTGTTCACTCTGCTGACTCATGACTGCTGCACACACAGCTCGAACCACATAATCAAGTGATGACATGACCGTGGTGGGTCTCATCAGCAAGAGCAACGAGTCAGCATACAGAGAGGAGGTGTAGTGGCTAACGGACTGGTGCAGAGCCAACAACCTGTCTCTGAATGTGAACAAAACAAAAGAGATGGTTGCTGACTTCAGGAGGGCACGGAGCGACCACTCTCCACTGAACATTGAAGGCTCCTCTTTAGAGATCATTAAGAGCACCATATTTCTTTCTGTTCACCTGGTGGAAAATGTCACCTAAACACCAGCTCCATAGCAAAGAAAGCCCAGCAGTGTCTCTACTTTCTGCAAAGGCTGAGCAAAGTCCATCCCCAACCGCCACCCCGTCCTCACTGCATTCTGCAGAGGTTGTATTGAGAGCATCCTGAGCAGCTGCATCACTGCCTGGTTTGGAAATTGCACCATCTCGGATTGCAAGACCCTGCAGCGGATAGTGAGGTCAGCTGAGAAGATCATCGGGGTCTCTTCCCGCCATTACAGACATTTACACCACACACTGCATCCGCAAAGCAAACAGCATTATGAAGGACCCCATGCACCCCTCATAAAAAGTCTTCTCCCTCCTGCCATCTGGCAAAAGGCACCAAAGCATTCAGGCTCTCACGACAGGAATATGAAACAGTTTCTTCCCCGAAACCATCAGACTCCTCAATACCTAGAGTCTGGCACCAACTTACTGCCCTCTCCTGTGCTTATTGTCTTGTTTATTATTTACTGTAATGCCTGCACTGTTTTGTGCACTTTATGTAGTCTAGTGTAGTTTTTGTGTTGTTTTACATAGTTCAGTGTAGTTTTTGTATTGTTTCGTGCAGCACCGTGGTCCTGAAAAATGTTGTCTTGTTTTTACTGTGTACTGTACCAGAAGTTATGGTCAAAATGACAATAAAAAGTAACTTGACTTGACTTGAACAGAGCACAGTACTCCAAGTAGGGTCTGACCAGGGCCCTATATAGCTCTAACATTACCTCTCAGCTCTTGAACTCAATCCCATGATTAATGAAGGCCAATGCACCGTAGACATTTTTAATCACAGTCAACCTGCATAGCAGCTTTGAGCGTCCAATGATCTCTGATCCTCCACGCTGCCAAGAGTCTTACCATCAATATTATATTCTGCCATCATATTTGGCCTACCAAAATAAAACACATCATACTTATCTGGGCTGAACTCCATTTGCCACTTCTCAGCCCAGTTTTGCATCCTATCAATGTCTTGCTCTAACCTCTGACAGCCCTCCACACTATCCACAACACCCCCAACCTTTGTGTCATCAGGAAATTTACTAGCCCATCACTCCACTTCCTCATCCAGGTCATTTATAAAAATCATGAAGAGAAAGGGTCCCAGAACAGATCCCTGAGGCACACCACTGGTCACCGAACTCCATGCAGAATTGACCTGTCTTCAACTACTCTTTGCCCTGTGGGCAAGCCAATTCTGGATCCATGAAACAAGGTTCCCTTGGATCCCGTGTCTCCTTACGTTCTCAATAAGCCTTGCATGGGGTAATTTAACAAATGCTTTACTGAAATTCATATACATTACATCTACGTACTGCTGTCTTTCATCAACGTGTTTAGTTGCGTCCTCAAGTAATTCAGTCAGGCTCGTAAGGCACAACCTGCCTTTGACAAAGTCTTGCTGATTATTCCTAGTCATGTTATGCCTTTCCAAATGTTCATAAATCCTATCTCTCGGGAACTTTTCCATCAACTTACTAACCACTGAAGTAAGACTCACTGATCTATAATTTCCTGGGCTATATCTACTCTCTTTCTTGAATAAGAGAAAAACATCTGCAACCCTCCAATCCATTGGAACCTCTCCTGTCCCCATTGATGATGCAAAGATCATTGCCAGAGGCTTAGCAATCTCCTCCCTCGCCTCCCACAGTAGCCTAGGGTACATCTTGTCTGACTCCGGAGACTTATCCAACTTGATCCTGTACCTTAATATCTACATACTCAAGCTTTTAGTCCTCAGTAAGTCAATCCTTCAATCGCCAAGATTCCTTTCCGTAGTGTTAAGTGTGATGAGAAAACCATGTGGAGATGGGGTCCAGAATTGATCCCCCCCTGTGAACTATGCTGCTAACAAGAGAGAGAGAGACAAGGATTAAAATGGATGATTTAGTATTCTGGCTTCTTTGCTAATTGTTGACTTTAACGCCAGGGACATTTGGCCTGTTTGTGTGGATCTCTGCTGACACAGCAGAGTGATGCCAGGTGCCTGCTGAAACAGGAGGGAGTGGCCAGTTTGATGGACATGGACATGATCAGTTGATGAATGGCTGATACCCCGTCAGGGGAGATAAAAGACAGGTCTGCTGAGACACCGAGACAAGCCACAAGACACTGCAAGAGTGTTGTGCACTCACAGGAAGGTGGGGGCTTGGAGGACCGAATCGGGAGATCAGTCGCAAAGCTCACAGTGTGACGGCAGCACCGATGGGGGCTTGTGTGTGTGTCCACTCATGCCAGAGTGACGAGTCCACCACGGAAGAATGGTCTATCCGAGAACGGAGGGGTTATAACCGAATGACCACATCAGTACAACAGAACAAGAAGACAAAGGAAGGTTTGCCTGCTGCAGCTGCTCCCATCTCGCTTGCTCACTCTCTCTCCAACGTCACAACAGCAACTACTTCGACCTAAGCTAAACTAAACTGAACTGAACTGTACTTTCATCATCTAAGACTATTCGTTTACCCCTAGACTTTGGAAGAGCTTGGTTTTTGATTCCTTTTACCATACTTCTGTGTGTGATTATATATATATAAAATTGCTAACCTGTTTTCTATGTATATTTGCATTTTTGACACTGTATTACTTAGTTTGCTAATAAACTTTATTAATTACTAGTAATTACAGACTCTAACGTGTATTCCATTTCTGCTGGTTTGTTAACCCAGTTACGGGGTACGTAACAGTAGTGAATACTGAAGCAAAGTATTCATTAAGTATCTCTGCTATCTCCTCCAGTTTCATACACACTTTTCCAGTGTCTGATACATACCCTGTAAGGGGTTAAAAAAACCCAGCAGAAATGGACACACCTAGAGTCTGAGTCTTCCGTAATAAACTCTATTTTATTAGTAACTACGTGAATAAAGTATTATTAATGCAGATTTCTCAAAAAAGTTAGCAATGATTATAAGTGTGGAATTAGAAAAACCAAGCTTCTTCAAGCCTAGGGGTAAATGGATACAGTCTTACGATGATGAGTAAAGTTCAGTTCAGTTCGTGGTATTTAGTTGAGTAAGGATGTAGAGAGAGAGGTGTTTAGTTCTTCAGGTGAGCTTATGCCGTCGATCTTCCCGTTGTCCTCCGAAATCCTTTAGAAGTCACCAAATGTGACCACAACAAAAGAGTTTGTGGTGGAATTATCAACCCAGGCGAGGGTCGGACGCACAAATAACTCCCACCGGTCACACCTTTTCCGCACTGCGAGATCCACTGATTGATTCTCCTGATCTATCCTCCAAAACCCACCTTTCTGTGGGCACAACAAAGCTCATCCAGTGTTCAAAACCTTGTATCTGTGAGTCTATCTGACCTTCTATTTATCTCACCATGCTGAACACCAGCTCTCCATCATGTAGCTCCTTCCTTCTCTCTCTGTAAGAACTTAGAAACTACAAGTTTCCTTCCCTCTCTGTAAGAACTTAGAAACTGCAAGTTTCCTTCCAGAAGTGTAAACATGCTGCAAAGAAACCATAACACCATCTCCAAAGAGTCTCTCTCTCCTCTCTCTCTCTCTCTCTCTCTCACTCATCCTGTCACATGTCACACTTGATTGGTACTATTCTCTCACATCTTATCCTCTTGCTCTTCACATATTTGATAAATGCCTTGGGGTTTTTGTTAATCTGAATACCTGCCCCCTGCTCCCAATCTCTCAGCCACGCATATATCGTCCACTCTATACCTATACTCATTGTTGCGTGGCACAGGCAATAATCCTAAGATTACTACCTTTGAGGTCCTGCTTCATAACTTACTTCCTAACTCCCTATAGTCTGTTTTCTGGATCTCCTCCTTTTGCCTTCCTATGTCGTTGGTACCAGTATGTACCACGGATTCTGGCTGTTCACCCTCCCACTGCAGAATATTGTGGTCACGATCAGAAACATCCCAGACCCTGACACCTAGTAGGCATATTACCATCCGTGTTTCTTTCCTGTGTCCACAGTGTCGTCTGTCTGACCCCCTAACTATAGAGTCCCCTATTACTGCTGCCATCCTCTTCCTTTCCCTACCCTTCTGAGCCACGGAGCTAGACAGTTACCCATTTCCGTGACCAGACGAAGGTCATCAAACTGCATCTCCAGTTCCTTAATCCGGTCCCTAAGGAGCTGCAGCTCGATGAACCTGGTGCAGATGTGACCGTTCAGGAGACTGGGAGTTTCCTGTGCTTCCCACATCTGACACCCAGTACGGAACACTGGCCTCACAGATAGGCTTCCTGTTTCTATTCCTCACGGGTAATTTACCTCATCTTGACCTGTTATTGCTAAAGCTTGAACGAGCCAAAGCCCTACCACTCTGCCTCAGATCATTCCGTCGATGTCTGCTCCTAGGCAGTATCTCTCTTATATGCCTGCACCTTCCCTGCTATTTAACTAATAATTGGTGCTCTGGTTATAGCCGTTGGTAGGCCACATATAATGGACAAATGCTCTCAAAGTTTCCTTTTTAAATAACTGCTGCCAACCTGCAAGAAATCCCTCTTGGTAAAGCTGATAGGCCTTGCACTTTCCTAGTATGACAGGAAAGTTACCAACATGGTTAGAGCATTGGCTGATTGGTAGGAGGCAGTGAGTGGGAGTAAAAGGATTCTTTTCTGATTGGCTGCCAGTGACTAGTGGTGCTTTGGAGGGGTCGATGTCGAGACCACTTCTTTTTATGCTGTATAAAAATAATTTAGGTGATGGAACAGGTGGTTTTCTTGCCAGATTTGCAGATGATACGAAGATTGGTGGAGGGGAAGATGTATTAAGAAAACAGGTATGATGCAGATGGACTTAGACAGATTAGGAGAATGGGCAAGAAAGTGGCCAATGAAGGGTGTAACTCTCACTTTGGCTAGAAACTTAATACAGGGGACGTTAACGCCCCCTGGCCCAGCCAGACTAAAGGAATCTTGTTCGGGTGGATGCTGTCAAATCAGTACCATGAAATAACAAACCGTACACAATACGCGATTAAACGATTGAGTTTTATAATTCTTAATTTGACTATATGGTTAGAGAAGAAAACAAAAAAAGAAAAAGGGCCCATTCTCCACTCCATCCGAGGTCTACCAACTCTCTCCATTCACGTCCTCTCTCCTCATCTCTCCCAGCAAAAGACCGCAAATTCTCAGCTCCCAGACACACAAGAAAGAACAATGGTTAGCTCATTGGTTAGCATGCCCCATTATCTCTAGTCATAACCCAAACTTTGCCGCTCCAGAGAAACCATTACCTCAGCAGTGGAGTATTACAGAGAAGTCATTATATTAGCAGTGAAACCTCACAGCGTGTTACACATGCAATGTTGGAAAATGCACTTTGGTAGTAGAAATAAATGTGTGGCTATTTTCTAAGCAGGGAGAAAATCCAACAATCTGAGATGCAAAGTGACTTAGGAGTCCTTGTGCAGAACACCTAAAGGTTAACTTGTAGGTCCAGTTGGTGGTGAGAAGGCAAATGCGAAGCTAGCATTCATTTCAAGTGGTCTAGAATACAAGAGCAAGAATATGATGCTGAGGCATTATAAGGCACTGGTGAGGCCTCACCTTGAGTGTTGTGAATAGTTTTTGGCCCCCTCATCTTAGAAAAGATATGCTGGCATTGGAGAGGGTCCAGAAGAGGTTCATAAGGATGATTCCAGGAATGAAAGGGTTATCATACGAGGAACATTTGATGGCTCTAGGTCTATACTCGCTGGAATTAGAAAACAAAGAGTAGGGATTAACTAGTCCTTTTCAGGATGGCAGGCAGTGACTAGTGGGGTACCGCAAAGCTCTGTGCTGTGACTGCAGCTATTTGCAGTATACATTAATGATTTAGATGTTGGGATTAAAAGTAACATTAGCAAATTTGCAGATGACACAAAGCTGGGTGGCAGTGTGAAATATGAGGAGGATGTTAGGAGAATGCAGGGTGACTTGGACAGTTTGGGTGGGTGGGCAGATGCAGTTTAATGTGGATAAATGTGAGGTTATCCACTTTGGTGGCAAGAACAGGAAGGCAGATTACTATCTGAATGGTGACAAGTTAGGAAAAGTGGAAGTAGAACGAGATCTAGGTGTTCTTGTACATCAGTCACTGAAAGCAAGCATGCAGGTACAGCAGGCAGTGAAGAAAGCTAATTGCATGTTGGCCTTCATAACAGGAGGAGTTGAGTATAGGAGTAAAGAGGTCCTCCTGCAGTTGTACAGGGCCCTGGTGAGACCATACCTGGAGTATTGTGTTCAGTTTTGGTCTCCAAATTTGAGGAAGGACATTCTTGCTATTGAGGGAGTGCAGCGTAGGTTCACAAGGTTAATTCCCGGAATGGCGGGACTGTCATATGTTGAAAGATTGGAGCAACTGGGCTTGTATACACTGGAATTTATAAGGATGAGAGGGGATTTGATTGAAACATATAAGATTATTAAGGGATTGGACACGCTTGAGGCAGGAAAAATGTTTCCGATGTTGGGGGAGTCCAGAACCAGAGGCCACACTTTAAGAATAAGGGGTAGGCCATTTAGAACGGAGTTGAGGAAAAACTTTTTCACCCAGAGAGTTGTGGATCTATGGAATGTTCTGCCTCAGAAGGCAGTGGAGGCCAATTCTCTGGATGCTTTCAAGAAAGAGTTAGATAGAGCTCTTAAAGATAGTGGAGTCAAGAGATATGGGGAGAAAGCAGGAACGGGGTTCTGATTGTGGATGATCAGCCATGATCACATTGAATGGTGGTGCTGGATCGAAGGGCCGAATGGCCTACTCCTGCACCTATTGTCTATTGTCTGTAATTCAGAAAGATGAAGGGGGATCTCATTGAAATCTTTTGAATGTTGAAAGGCCTAGACAGAGTAGATGTGGAAAGGATGTTTCCCATGGTGGGAGAGTCTAGGACAAGAGGGCACAGCTTCAGGATAAAGGGACACTTTTTCAAAACAGAGATGCGGAGAAATTTCTTTAGCCCAAAGGGTGCTAAATATTTGGAATTTGTCGGCAAATTCTTTGGAGCTGTGGAGGCCAGGTTATTGGGTGTATTTAAGGCAGAGATTGTTAGGTTCTTGTTGGATAAGACATCAAAGGTTACCGGGAGAAGGCTGGGAAAGGGGGTTGAGGAGGAGAGAAATAAAAGGATCAGCCATGATTGAATGGCGGAGCAGATTTGAAGGGCCAGATGGCCTAATTCTGCTTCTATGTCATTTAGCCTTATGGTTTTATGGTAAACCTGTGGAAGCCCTGGCACAGATTGCGGCAGAGGCCAAGTCCATGAGTATATTTAAGGCGGAAGTTATTTGTCTCCCAATTGGTCAGGGCATCAAAGGATATGGCAAGAATGCAGGTATATGAGATTGAGTGGGATCCGGAGTCAGCCATATTAGAATGGCTGAGCAGACTTGATGCGCTGAATGGCCTTATTCTGCTTCTGTGTCTTATTGCCTTAAGGTTCTGAATGGAGAATTCAGGGAGTTGGGTGCTAAGTTAAAGGGCAGGACCTCCAGGGTCATGATCTCTGGATTGCTGCTCATGCCACGTTGCAGCGAGGCCAGTGCTAGTAACATTATACAGTTTAATATGTGGATAAGGAGTTGGTGCAGGAGGGACCGCATAAGATTTTTGGATCACTGGGTTCTCTTCCAGGGAAGGTGGATTTGTACAAGAGGGATGGTGTATAACTGAACTGAAAGGGGACTAGTGGGAAGATTTGTTAATGCTGTACGATGAGGTTTAAACTAGAGTTGTGTAGTAGACTTGGGAACCAGAGTACCAGAGCAGCTAGTGGAACGGTTGTGGAGGCATATTTGGTAAGACCTCAAAATCTGGAATCAAGGTTGAGCACGGTGCAGCTAGTATCCAGACTTGTGTACAATTCAATGGAAGGAGTATCGTATGAAAGGTGGATGAGCTCAGGGCTTGGATCAACACCTGGAAAATTATGGTGTTGTAGCATTAGTGAGACTCAGTAACAGGAGAAACAGGACTGGGAGCACTGTATTCCAGGGTTCTGAAGTCTTAGACATGACAGAATGGGAGGGGTGACGTTACTAATCAGGGAAAATGTCACAGCGGTGCTCCATCAGAACCGTCTACAGAACTCAACTAATGAGGTGGAATTGAGAATTAAAAAAATGTATGACCACATTAATGGGGTTATATTATAGATCACCCAACAGTCTTCCAGATTTAGAGGAACAAGTTTGCCAAGAGAGCAATACTGAATCTGCTATTAGGGAATGAGACAGGAGCACTCTGGATCCCAGTGACCACACCTATGTCAGGATGCTGTTCATCGACTGTAGCTCAACTTTTAATACCGTCATTCCCACAATCTTAGAAACATATAAAATAGGTGCAGGAGTAGGCCATTCGGCCTTTCGAGCCTGCACCGCCATTCAGTATGATCATGGCTGATCATCCAACTCAGAACCCTGTACCTGCTTTCTCTCCATACCCCTTGATCCCTTTAGCCACAAGGGCCATATCTAACTTCCTCTTAAATATAACCAATGAACCGGCCTAAACTGTTTCCTGTGGCAGAGAATTCCACAGTTTCACCACTCTCTGTGTGAAGAAGTTTTTCCTCATCTTGGTCCTAAAAGGCTTCCCCTTTATCCTTAAACTGTGACCCCTCGTTCTGGACTTCCCCAACATCGGAAACAATCTTCCTGCATCTAGCCTGTCCAATCTGTTTAGAATTTTATACGTTTCAATAAGATCCCCCCTCAATCTTCTAAATTCCAGTGAGTATAAGCCTAGTCGATCCAGTCTTTCTTCATATGAAAGCCCTACCATCCCAGGAATCAATCTGGTGAACCTTTTCTATACTCCCTGTATGGCAAAAATGTCTTTCCTCAGATTAGGACACCAAAACTGCGCTCAATATTCTAGGTGCGGTCTCACCAAGGCCTTGTACAACTGCAGTAGAAACTCCCTGCTCCTGTACTCAAATCCTTTTGCTATGAATGCCAACATACAATTTGCCTTTTTCACTGCCTGCTGTACCTGCATGCCAACCTTCAATGACTGATGTACAATGACACCCAGATCTTGTTGCACCTCCCCTTTTCCTAATCGGCCACCGTTCAGATAATAATCAGTTTTCCTGTTTTTGCAACCAAAGTGGATAACCTCACATTTATCCACATTAAATTGCATCTGCCATGAATTTCCCCACTCACCTAACCTATCCAAGTCACCCTGCATCCTCCTCACAGCTAACACCGCTGTCCAGCTTCATGTCATCCGCAAACTTGGAGATGCTGCATTTAATTCCCTCGTCTAAATCATTAATATATTTTGTAAACAACTGGGGTCCCAGCACTGAGCCTTGCGGTACCCCACTAGTCACTGCCTGCCATTCTGAAAAGGTCCCGTTTACTCCCACTCTTTGCTTCCTGTCTGCCAACCAATTCTCTATCCACATCAATACCATACCCCCAATGCCGTGTGCTTTGAGTTTGCACACTAATCTCCTGTGTGGGACCTTGTCAAAAGCCTTTTGAAAATCTAAATATACCACATCCACTGGCTCTCCTCTATCCACTCTACTAGTTACATCTTCAAAAAATTCTATAAAATTCGTCAGACATTATTTTCCTTTCACAAATCCATGCTGACTTTGTCGGATGATTTCACCTCTTTCCAAATGTGCTGTTATTACATCTTTGATAACCGACTCTAGCATTTTCTCCACCACCGATGTCAGACTAAGCAGCCTATAATTCCCCGGTTTCTCTCTCCCTCCTTTTTTATAAAGTGGGGTTACATTAGCCACCCTCCAATCCTCAGGAACTAATCCAGAATCTAAGGAGTTTTGAAAAATTATCACTAATGCATCCACTATTTCTTGGGCTACTTCCTTAAGCACTCTGGGATGCAGACCATCTGGCCCTGGGGATTTATCCGCCTTTAATCCCTTCAATTTACCTAACACCACTTCCCTACTAACATGTATTTCACTTAGTTCCTCCATCTCACTAGACCCTCGGTCCCTTACTATTTCCGGAAGATTATTTATGTCCCCCTTAGTGAAGACAGAACCAAAGTAGTTATTCAATTGGTCTCCCATGTCTTTGTTCCCTATAATCAATTCACCTATTTCTGACTATAAAGGACCTACATTTGTCTTGACCAATCTTTTTCTTTTCACATATCTATAAAAGCTTTTACAGTCAGTTTTTATGTTCCCTGCCAGCTTTCTCTCATAATCTTTTTTCCCTTTCCTAATTAAGCCCTTTGTCCTCCTCTGCTGGTCTCTGAATTTCTCCCAGTCCTCAGGTGTGCCGCTTTTTTTTGCTAATTTATATGTTTCTTCTTTGGACTTGATACTATCCCTAATTTCCCTTGTCAGCCACGGGTGCACTACCTTTCCTGGTTTATTCTTTTGCCAAACTGGGATGAACAATTGTTGTAGTTCATCCATGCGATCTTTAAATGCTTGCCATTGCATATCCACTGTCAACCCTTTAAGTATCATTTGTCAGTCTATCTTAGCTAATTCACTTCTCATACCTTCAAAGGTACCCTTCTTTAAGTTCAGAACCTTTGTTTCTGAATTAACTATGTCACTCTCCATCTTAATGAAGAATTCCACCATATTATGGTCACTCTTACCCAAGGGGCCTCGCATGACAAGATTGCTAACTAACCCTTTCTCATTGCTCAATACCCAATTTAGAATGGCTTGCACTCTAGTTGGTTCCTCGACATGTTGGTTCAGAAAACCATCCCGCATACATTCCAAGAAATCCTCTTCCTCAGCACCCTTACCAATTTGGTTCACCCAATCTATATGTAGATTGAAGTCACCCATTATAAGTGCTGTTCCTTTATTGCTCGCATTTCTAATTTCCTGTTTAATGCCATCCCCAACCTCACTACTATTGTTAGGTGGCCTGTACACAACTCCCACCAGTGTTTTCTGCCCCTTAGTGTTATGCAGCTCTACCCATATCGATTCCACATCCTGCAGGCTATGTCCTTACTTTCTATTGCGTTAAATTCCTCTCTAACCAGCAATGCTACCCCACCTCCTTTTCTTTCCTGTCTATCCCTCCTGAATATTGAATATCCCTGGATGTTGAGCTCCCATCCTTGGTCACCCTGGAGCCATGTCTATGTGATCCCAACTATATCATATTCATTAATAACTATCTGCGCATTCAATTCATCCACCTTGTTATGAATGCTCCTTGCATTGACAAACAAAGCCTTCAGGCTTGTTTTTACAACCCTTTTACAAGATTGTGCATTATTCCCAAGTATACCTGCCATTGCTGTTCCACTGTCTTTTTTGCTAGGATATCCGTCCAGTTAACTTTGGCCAGCTCCTCCCTCATGGCTCCATAGTCTCCTTTGTTCAACCGCAACACTGACACCTCCGATCTGCCCTCATCCTTCTCAAATTGCAGATAAAAACTTATCATATTATGGTCACTACCCCCTAATGGCTCCTTTACTTCAAGATCGCTTATCAAATCCTGTTCATTACACAACACTAAATCCAGAATAGCCTTGTCCCTGGTTGGCTCTCATACAAGCTGTTCCAAGAATGCATCCCGTAGGCACTCTACAAACTCCCTATCCTGGGGTCCAGCACCAACCTGATTCTCCCAGTTCACCTGCATGTTGAAATCCCCCATAACTACTGCAACATTACCTTTGCCACACGCCAACGCTCAACTTGCACCCAATATCCATGCTACTGTTTGGTAGCCTGTAGACAACACCCATTAGGGTCTTCTTGCCCTTACTGTTCCTCAGTTCTATCCACACAGTCTCTACTTCTCCTGATCCTGTGTCCCCTCTTGCAAAGGACTGAATCTCATTCCTCAGCAACAGGGCCACCCCACCCCCTCTGCCCACATTTCTGTCCCTAGGATAGCACGTATACCCTTGTACATTCATTTCCCAGGTCTGATCTCCCTGCAGCCATGTCTCCGTTATCCCAACAACATCATAGTTACCCATTCGCACCTAAGCTTCAAGCTCATCCGACTTATTTCTGACACCGTGCATTCAGATATAGAATTTTTAGCCCATTTCTCCTCTCTCTTTAAATCGCTGCCTATTGTGCTTAACCCAGTTTTTTCCGAACTCCCATCGGGCTATACGCCCCTTGAATTTTGTTGTCCTTCCTAAATTTACTTATTCTTTCTGCACATTTAACTCCATGTTCCATCAGACCATCCCTCTGAACATTTGTCCTCCTTATCACTTGTTCTGCTTCACCTTTCTCTACTACACACTTAATATTCCAGAACCGTGTAGTCCCCACCTGTCCTTTATTCTTCATCTCACTATCCTCTCTCACATTCTGGAGCCCTGCCCCTGGCAAATTTAGTTTACACCCCCCCGAGAAGCACTAGCAAACTTTCCTGCAAGAATATTAGTACCGCTCCAGTCCAGGTGTAAACCGTCCCGTCAGAACAGATCCTACCTTCCCTGGAACAAAGCCCAATTATCTAAAAACCTGAAGCCCTCCCTCCTGCACCATCCTCTCAGCCATAATTTAATCTGTATAATCCTTCTGTTCCTTGCCTCACTCGCACGTGGCACAGGTAGCAATCCTGAGATTGTTACCCTGGGGGTCCTGCCCTTCAGCTTCGCACCTAATTCCCTGAACTCACTAAGCAGGACCCCCTCACTCATCCTACCCATGTCGTTGGTCCCTACATGGACCACAACATCTGGGTTCTTGCCCTCCCTCTCGAGAATAACCTGCACCCTATCTGAGATGTCCCAGACCCCGGCACCAGGGAGGCAACATACCATCTGAGAGTCCCGATCTTCCCCACAAAACCTCCTATCTGCCCCCCGACTATAGAATCCCCTATCACTACTGCTCTCTTCTCTTCCCTCCTCCCCTTCCTAGTGGATTATTATTCCTAGACCACTCTGTCCTACTGCATTCTTCAATGCCCTACCATTTACCATGTATGTCCTATTTAGATTATTCCTACCAAAATGTAGCACCTCACACTTATCAACATTAAACTCCATCTGCCATCACTCAGCCCACTCTTCTAACTGGCCTAAATCTCTCTGCAAATTTGAAAACCTACTTCATTATCCACAACGCCACCTACCTTAGTATCATCTGCATACTTACTAATCCAATTTACCACCCCATCATCCAGATCATTAATGTATATGACAAACAACATTGGACCCAGTACAGATCCCTGAGGCACACCACTAGTCACTGGTCTCCAACCTGACAAACTGTTATCCACCACTACTCTCTGGCATCTCCCATCCAGCCACTGTTGAATCCATTTTACTACTTCAATATTAATACCTAATTACTAATCTAATTAATGGTAAGACTTCTGGCAGTGTGAAGTATCAGAGGGACCCTTGGGGACCGAGTTCATAGGACACTCAAAGCTGCTGCACAGATTGATTGTGTGGTTAAGAAGGCATACAGTGCATTGGCCTTCATCAATCGTGGGTTTGAGTTTAAGAGCCGAGAGGTGATGTTGCAGCTATATAGGACCCTGGTCAGACCCCACTTGGAGTACTGTACTCAATTCTGGTCGCCTCACTACAGGAAGGGTGCAGAGGAGATTTACAAGGATGTTACCTGGATTGGGGAGCATGCCTTATGCAAATAGGTTGAGTGAACTGGCCTTTTCTCCTTGGAGTGACATTAGACATTAATGTGATATACATACATGTGATGTTAGAGTGCATATTTTTAAGGTGCTTGGAAGTAGGTACAGAGGAAATGTCAGGGGTAAATTTTTTATGCAGAGAGTGGTGAGTGAGTGGAATGGGCTACCGGCGGTGGTGCTGGAGGTGGAAACGATAGGGTCTTTTAAGAGATGCCTGGATGGCTACATGGAGCTTAGAAAAATAGAGGGTTATGGGTAAGCCTAGGTAGTTCTAAGGTAAGGATATGTTCGACACAGCTTTGTGGGCTGAAGGGCCTGTATTGTGCTGTAGGCTTTCTATATCTCTATGTTTTCTATGTATGCATTCTAGAAATTCCCCCTCTTGGGATTCAGCACCAACATGATCCAGCACCAATATTCACTGCATATTGAAATACCTGTGACTATTGAACGACTTATACAACTTCAACATGACAACCCATCTCCTGTACAAAATCCATTCATTTATGAAAGCCAATGTGCCAAAAGCTTTATTTACAACTTTATGTACCTTTGATGACATTTTCAATAAATTATCACCCTGTACTCCCAGATCCCTTTGTTCTACCACACCCCTTAGTGCCCTGCTATTCACTGTGTTAGTTCTGTCCTGGTTTGATAAAACAAAATGGGAAAATGCTTGAAGCTATTATTAAGGAAGAAATAGACAGGCATCTGGAAGGAGATGGATCTTTCAGGCAGATACAACATGGATTCAGCAAAGGCATGTCTTTTTTGACAAACTTACTGGAGTTCTTTGAGTATATAATGAGGGCAGTGGATAGAGGAGAACAGATATATAGCCATATAACCATATAACAATTACAGCAAAGAAACCGGCTATCTAGGCCTTTCTAGTCCGTGCCAAATACTTACTGTCACCTAGTCCCACCGACCTGTACTCAGCCCATAACCCCCCATTCCTTCCCTGTTTATATACCTATCCATTTTTTTAAAATGACAATATCAGACCTGCCTCTACCACTTTTACTAGAAGCTCGTTACACACAGCTATCACTCTCTGAGTAAAGAAATTCCCCCTCGTGTTACCCTTAAACTTTGGCCCCCTAACTCTCAACTCATGTCCTCTTGTTTGAATCTCCCCTGCACGTCAACTCTATCTATCCCCCTCATAATTTTAAATACCTCTATCAAGTCCCCCCTCAACCTTCTACACTCCAAAGAATAAATCTTTCCCTGTAACTTAGGTGCTGAAACCCAGGTAACATTCTAGTAAATCTCCTCTGTGCTCACTCTATTTTGTTGACATCTTTCCTATAATTCGGTGACCAGAATACTCCAAATTCGGCCTTACCAATGCCTTGTACAATTTTAACATTACATCCCATCTGCTATACTCAATGCTCTGATTTATAAAGGCCAACTTACCAAAGGCTTTCTTCACCACCCTATCCACATGAGATTGCACCTTCAGGGAACTATGCACCATTATTCCTAGATCACTCTGTTCTACTGCGTTCTTCAATGCTCTACCATTTACCATGTATGTCCTATTTGGATTATTCCTACCAAAATGTAGCACCTCACACTTATCAGCATTTGTGTCCCTTACCTGACACAATTCAATATCCTTTTCCTTAGTGAATACCAAAGAAAAGAAATTGTTCAAAATCTCTCCCATCTCCCCCATGGCTCCACACATTGCTGTCCACTCTGATTCTCTAAGGGACCAATTTTATCCCTCACTATCCTTTTGCTAGTAATATAACTGTAGAAACCCTTAGGATTTATTTTCACCTTACTTGCCAAAGCAACCTCATATCTTCTTTTAGCTTTTCTAATTTCTTTCTGAAGATTCTTTTTACATTCTTTATATTTCTCGAGCACCTCATTTACTCTATGCTGCCTATATTTATTGTAGATCTCTGTTTCCGAACCAAGTTTCCAATATCCCTTGAAAACCATGGCTCTCTCAAACTTTTAACCTTTCCTTTCAACCTAACAGGAACATAGAGATTATGTACTCTCAAAATTTCACCTTTAAATGATCTCCAATTCTCTATTACATCCTTACATAAAACAAATTGTCCCAGTACACTCCTTCTAAATCCTTTCGCATCTCCTCAAAGTTAGCCTTTTTCCAATCATAACTCTCAACCCTGGGTCCAGACCTATCCTTCTCCATAATTATAGTGAAACTAATGGATTTTCTTTACTTGGATTTCCAGAAAGCATTCAGAACGGTACCACATGAAAGACTTATCGATAAGATAAGGAAGCATAGAGTTGTGGGTGATATATTAGCATGGATAGAGGATTGGTGAACAAATAGAAAGCAGAGTTGGGATACATGGGTGTTACTCTGGTTGGCAATCAATGGTGAGCAGTGTGTCATAGGGGTTGGCCTGCAACTGTCCATGATATACATTAATGACCTGGAAGAGGGGACCAGGTGTAGTGTATCTAAGTTTGCTGATTATACTAAATTGAGTGGAAAACAAATTATGCCGAGGATACGGAGAATCTGCAAAGAGATATAGAAAGGTTAAGTGAATGGGCACAGGTCTGATGGAATACAATGTTGGTAAATGTGTCATCCACTTTGGAAGGAAAAAAATGGAAGATCAGCTTTTTATACTGTAAAATATTTTGGCATGCTGCTGTGCAGAAAGACTTGGGAGCACTTGGCATGAATCACAAAATGTTGGGTTCCAGGTGCAGCAGGCTATCAAGAAGGCAAATAGGATGTTGGCCTTCACTGCTAGAGTGATTGAATTTACAAACAGGGAGGTAGTGCTGCAACAGTACAGTGGCATGCAAAAGTTTGGGCACCCCTGGTTAAAATTTCTGTTACTGTGAATAGTTAAGTGAGTAGAAGATGAACTGATCTCCAAAAGTCATAAAGTTAAAAATGAAACATTCTTTTCAACATTTTAAGCAAGATTAATGTATTATTTTTGTTTTGTACAAATTTAGAGTGGGAAAAAAAGGAAAGGGGCACCAGGCAAAAGTTCGGGCACCCCAAGAGATTTGAGCTCTCGGATAACTTTTACCAAGGTCTCAGACCTTAATTAGCTTGTTAGGGCTATGGCTTGTTCACAGTTATCGTTAAGAAAGGCCAGGTGATGCAAATTTTAAAGATTTATAAATACCCTGACTCCTCAAACCTTGTCCCAACAATCAGCAGCCATGGGCTCCTCTAAGCAGCTGCCTAGCACTCTGAAAATTAAATAAATAATGCCCACAAAGCAGGAGAAGGCTATAAGAAGATAGCAAAGTATTTTCAGGTAGCTGTTTCCTCAGTTTGTAATGTAATTAAGAAATAGCAGTTAACAGGAATGGTGGAGGTCAAGTTGAGGTCTGGAGACCAAGAAAACTTTCTGAGAGAACTGCTCATAGGATTGCTAGAAAGGCAAATCAAAGCCCCCGTTTGACTGCAGAAGACCTTCAGGAATATTTAGCAGACTCTGGAGTGGTGGTGCACTGTTCTACTGTACAACAACACCTGCACAAATATGACCTTCATGGAAGAGTCATCAGAAGAAAACCTTTCCTGCGTTCTCACCACAAAATTCAGCAGCAGAAGTTTGCAATGAAGAAACAATGAGGAAATCTGCAGATGTTGGAAATTCAAGTAACACACACAAAATGCTGATGGAACGCAGCAGGCCAGGCAGCATCTATAGGAAGAAGTGCAGTCGACATTTCGGGTCAAGACCCTTCGCAAGTCCTGATGACTGTACTCCTTCCTATAGATGCTGCCTGGCCTGTTGTGTTCCACCA
Organism: Hypanus sabinus; assembly: GCF_030144855.1. NCBI lineage: Eukaryota > Metazoa > Chordata > Chondrichthyes > Myliobatiformes > Dasyatidae > Hypanus > Hypanus sabinus. The sequence continues at coordinate 186,806,936 of NC_082710.1, read as the reverse complement.
GCATTTTGTTTGTGTTGCTTGAACATCTAAACAAGCCTGATGCATTTTGGAAACAAGTCCTGTGGACTGATGAAGTTAAAATAGAACTTTTTGGCCTCAATGAGCATAGGTATGTTTGGAGGAAAAAGGGTGCAGAACTTCATGAAAAGAACACCACTCCAACTGTTAAGCACGGGGGTAGATCGATCATGCTTTGGGTTTGTGTTGCAGCCAGTGGCACGGGGAACATTTCACTGGTAGAGGGAAGAAGGAATTCAATTAAATGCCAGCAAATTCTGAAGCAAACATCACACGGTCTGTAAAAAAGTTGAAGATGAAAAGAGGATGGCTTCTACAACAGGATAATGATCCTAAACACACCTTAATGGACTACCTCAAGAGGCACAAGCTGAAAGTTTTGTCATGGTCCTCACAGTCCCCCGACCTAAACATCATCGAAAATCTGTTGCTAAACCTCCAGCAGTGCTTGCAAGATGGCCCAAGAGTCTCACGGAACTAGAAGCCTTTTGCAAGGAAGAATGGGCAAAAGTCCCCTAAACAAGAATTGATAGACGCTTAGCTGGCTACAGAGGGCGTTCACAAGCTGTGTTAGTTGCCAAAGGGGGTGTTACTAAGTACTGACCATGCAGGGTGCCCAAACTTTTGCTTCAACCTCTTTTCCTTTTTTGTTATTTTGAAACTGTAAAAGATGGAAATAAAGAAGTAATCTTGCTTAAAATATTAAAGAAATGTGTCATTTTTAACTTTATGCCTTTTGGAAATCAGGTCATTTTTTTACTCGCATAGCTATTTACAGGAACAGAAATTTTGACCGGGGTGCCCAAACCTTTGCATGCCACTGTACAGGGTACTGATGAGGCTGCATCTGGAATACTGAGTGAAGCTATGGTCTCCTTACTTGAGGAAGGGTATACTGGCTTAGAGGCGGTGCAGAGGAGGTTCACTAGGTTGATTCAGAGATGAGGCATTCAGACTATGAGGAGAGTATAAGTTGCCAGGGACTGACCTCGCTGTATAATTCAGAAGAATGAGAGGAAATCTTAGAGAAACATAAAATTATGGAAGGGATAGATAAGATAGAAGCAGGAAAGTTGTTTCCAGTGATAAGTAAGAGTAGAACTAGGGGACATTGCCTCAATATTCAGGGGAGTATATTTAGGATGGAGATGAGGAGGAACTGCTTTTCCCAGAGAGCAGTGAATCTGTGGAATTCTCTGCCCAATGAAGCAGTTGAGGCTACCTCAGTTAATACATTTAAGACCAGGTTGGATAGATTTTTGCATAATAGGGGAATTGAGTGTTATGAAGAAAAGGCAGGGAGGTACAGATGAATCCATGGCTAGATCAGTCAAAATCTTACTGAATGGCGGAGCGGGGTCGATGGGCCAGATGGCCTACTTCTGCTCCTATTTCTTATTTTCTTAAGTAAACCTTTGCCAAAAAAAAAACCTGTGCCAATCTACCCTTGCCAGATGATTTCTGATACCATGAAAATTGGCCTTTTGTCAATTAAGAATCTCAACCCGCAGACCAGACCTATCTTTTTGCATATTTACTTTAAAACCAATGGCACTGTCAGAAACAGAATCAGGTTTATTATCACCGGCATCTGACGTGAAATTTGTTAACTTAGCAGCAGCAGTTCAATGCAATACATAATCTAGCAGAGAGTGAGAGAGAGAGAAATAAAACATTGTAGCAACGTGCAACACACAGAGCTAGAAATAACAAAACGCAGTCTGTAAGTTGCACTCAAGACTGGTTTATTCAAACTTTGCAGCACTGGCTTTTACGCAGTTCCGTCCCGCCCTCTCTGGGCGGCAATGACGTCAGAGGTGCATTACAAAAGTCTCTTCCTGCGCGGGGGCTTTCTCCCCTTGCTGGTGAAGAAGAAGGCCCAGCGCCATTTTGGGGCTGGCCTCTCTGCCGACGTGCATGGCATTTTGTGAGCCGGTTCGCCTACGTTGAAAGTGGGTCACCACATAACACCCCCCCCCCCCAGAACCGGCGATACACCCCCCCCAATGTCCACAGTCTGGATCAGTCTCTGTCTGGGCGGTCTGCCTCTGCGCTGTGGTGCCTGAACCTCGACCAGCTGTGCCAAGTCCACATGGGCCAGTTTGAGTTGGTCCACCATGAAAATCTCCTCTTTCCCCCCAATGTCCAGAACGTATGTGGACCCGTTGTTCCTGATCACCTTGAACGGCTCCTCGTACGGCTGTTGTAGCGGTGCCCGGTGTGCATCTCTTCGTACAAATACAAACTTACAGTTCTGCAAGTCAGGAACTGTCCGAAGTTGGTACAGGGGTCAGGTTGCCGAGCCTTTTGCATAGTCTGTCCAGGACTGCTGGTGGGCTTGTATGAACTCTCCTGGGACAACGAGAGGTGTGCTGTACACCAGCTCGGCCGACTAGGTGTGCAGATCCTTTTTGGGCGCTGTGCGGATTCCAAGCAGGACCCAGGGAAGCTCGTCTACCCAGTTAGGGCCTTTCAGGCGGGCAATGAGAGCCAACTTCAAGTGACGGTGGAAGTGTTCCACTAGTCCGTTCGACTGTGGGTGGTAGGCAGTAGTGTGGTGTAGTTGTGTTCCCAACAGACTGGCCACAGCCGACCACAGGCTGGAGGTGAACTGGGCGCCTCTGTCGGAGGTAATGTGGGCCAGTATCCTGTAGCATGCTACCCAGGTTGCAATCAGTGCTGGGGTGCAGGAATCGGCTCTGGTGTCGGTAAGCGGGACCGCCTCTGGCCATCTCATGAACCGGTCTACCATAGTTAGGAGGTACCGTGCTCCTCGCCACACTGGCAGGGGCCCAACGATATCCACATGAATGTGGCTGAACCTCCGGCAGGTGGGTTCGAACTGCTGTGGTGGGGCTTTGGTGTGCTGCTGCACCTTGGCTGTTTGGCACTGCGTGCACGTTTTGGCCCATTCGCTGACCTGTTTGCGAAGTCCGTGCCTCATGAACTTGCTGGAGACCATCCGGATGGTGGTCCTGATAGATGTGTGTGCCAAGCCATGTATGGAGTTGAAAACTCGCCGCCGCCAGGACGATGGGGCGAGGTTGGCCTATCGCCATGTCACAGAGTAGGGTCATCTCACCTGGGCCTACGAGGAAGTCTTGCATCTGCAAACCCGCGACTGCGGTCCTGTAGCTGGTCATCTTGTCACCTGCCTGCATTGCCTCCACCAGTGTTGCATAGTCCACCCCCGGGACAGGGCCTGGATAGCTGGTCTGGAGAGTGCGTCCGCCATGATGTTGTCCTTTCCCGAGACATGCTGGATGTCCGTTGTGTACTCGAAGATGTAGGACAGATGTCGCTGCTGGTGGGCCGACCAGGGATCGGACACCTTCATGAATGCGAAAGTCAACGGTTTGTGGCCCATGAATGTGGTGAATGGTCTGCCTTCTAAGAAGTACCTGATATGCCGGATTGCCAGATATAGTGCAAACAGCTCCCGCACTGTACTTGAGTTTGGGTGGCTGTGGTGCTTGCTGAAGAACACCAGGGGTTGCCAGCGACCCTCGATGAGTTGCTCCAGCACCCCACCGACTGCTGTGTTGAATGCGTCCACTGCAGTTGGAGCGTCCGTCTGGGGTGCACCAGCATCGCGGCATCTGCCAGGGCTTCCTTTGCTTTAACGAAAGCAGTGGCGGCCTCTTCATCCCAAGTAATGGCCTTGATACAAAGGCCCCATGATACGGGCTGTTGAGAGGAGGAAGCGGTGGTAGAAGTTCACCATACCAACAAACTCCTGCAGGCCTTTGACTGTGTTGTGCCGGACGAAGTGGCGGATCGTGTCTACCTTGGTGGGCAGAGGTGTTGCCCTGTCTTTGGTAATCCTGAGGCTCAGGAAGTCGATGGAGTCGAGTCTGAACTGGCATTTGGCCGGGTTGATCGTGAGGCCGAAATCACTCAGGCGGGAGTAGAGCTGGCAGAGGTGGGACAGATGCTCCTGACGACTACTGCTGACTATGAGGATGTCGTCCAAATAGATGAATGCAAAGTCCAGGTCGCGTCCCACTACATCCATTAGCCGGTGGAACGTCTGTGTGGCATTCTTCAGGCCGAATGGCATTCGGAGGAATTCAAACAGGCGGAACGGGATGATGAGTGTTGTTTTGGGGATGTCTTCAGAGTGTACTGGGATTTGATGATATCCCCGGACGAGGTCTACTTTGGAAAAGATGCTTGCCTCATGCAAGTTTGCTGCAAAGTCCTGTACGTACGACACGGGGTAGCAGTCAGGAGTTGTAGCCTCATTCAGACTGCGGTAGTCGCTGCATGGTTTCCAGCCCCTGGCTGCTTTGGGCACCATGTGCAGGGGGAAGGCCCATGGGCTGCCGGGCTGCCATACGATCCCCAATTCCTCCATCCATTTGAAGTCCTCCTTCGCCAGGTAGAGCTTGTTCGGGGGGAGCCTTCGTGCGCGGGCGTGGAGGGGTGGTCCCTGGGTCGGAATGTGGTGCTGTACTCCGTGTCTGGGCATGGCTGCTATGAACTGTGGTGCCAGAACCGATGGAAAGTCTGCCAGGATTCTGGTGAATTTGTTGTCAGACAGCATGATCGAGTCCAGGTGTGGGGCTGGCAACTTGGCTTCATCCAGGGAGAACGTCTGGAAAGTCTTGGCATGGACCAGTCTTTTCCCTTGCAAGTTGACTAGCAGGCTGTGAGCTCACAAGAAGTCCGCCCCCAGGAGTGGTTGGGCCACGGTGGCCAGTGTGGAAGTGGAAGTCCCACGTGAACCGGCTGGCGCCGAACTGCATCTGCACTGTGTGGGTGCCGTAGGTCAATATCGTGCTGCCATTTGTGGCCCTCAGGGTGGGTCCCGGCTCCCTGTTGCAGTGCTGTACCCCGTCGGGGGTAAGGTGCTGATTTCCACTCCGGTGTTGACCAAGAAGCGGCGTCCCGACTGTTTGTCCCAGACGTACAAGAGGCTGTCCTGATGGCCAGCAGCCGTAGCCATCAGCGGCGGCTGGCCCTGGCATTTCCCGGGTATTTGTAGGGCGGGCAACAACGGCGGGCATCTGTGCCCCACCGCTGTTCATTGTGCCTCGTCTGGCCTGTTGTTGGGCACGTGGCTTGGTAATCTGTCCGATGGATGCCCCGCTCTCCCTCTTGGCTTTCCACAGCGCGTCTTCCCGGGCTGCCACATTCCGGGGGTCTCTGAAATCTGCGTCGGCCAGTATGTCCTCAGGCAGTTGCTCTAGGAACGCCTGTTCAAATCTGAGGCAGGGCTTGTGTCCTTCAACCAGGGCCAGCATCTCGTTCATTAATGCTGACGGCGGCCTGTCTCCCAAACCATCCAGGTGCAGGAAGTGGGCACCTCGCTCACACCGTGAGAGGCCAAAAGTCCCTATGAGCAGCGCGTTGAATGCTGCATATTTGCCTTCTTCTGGGGTGACTGTATGAAATCCTCAACCCTGGCGGTTGTCTCCTGGTCAAGGGAGCTCTCCACGTAATAGTAACGCGTAGAATCAGAAGATATTTGCCAAATCTGGAACTGGGCTTCTGCTTGGTCAAACCACATGCGAGGTCGCAGTGTCCTGAAAGTTGGTAGTTTTAGCGAAACTGCGTGAACAGATGAAGAGTCAATCATCTTTGGTCCAAATCCTGTTTGGACCGTCGGGGTCACCAATGAAGTGATATGCTACACACAGAGCTAGAAATAACGATACACAGTCTGTAAGTTGCACTCGAGACTAGTTTATTCAAATTTCGCGGCACTGGCTTTTATGCAGTTCCATTCCCGCCCTCTCCGGGCAGAAATGACGTTAGAGGTGCATTACAAAAGTCTCTTCCCGCGCATGGGATTTCTCCCCTTGCTGGTGAAGAAGAAAGCCCAGTGCCATTTTGGGGCTGGACCCTCTGCCAACGCGTGCCCCATTTTATGATCTGGTTCACCTGCGTAGAAAGTGGGTCGCCACATAACCACCCCCCCCCCCCCCCAGAACTGGCGATACAAGCTCCAATGTTCACAGTCTGGATCAGTCTCTGTCTGGGCGGTCTGCCTCTGCGCTGTGGTGCCTGAACCTCGACCGGCTGCGCCACATGGGCCGGTTTGAGTCATTCCACCGTGAAAACCTCCTCTCCCCGCCCCCCCAATGTCCAGAACGTACGTGGACCATTGTTCTGATCAACTTGAATGGCCCCCCGTATAGCCGCTGTAGCAGTGCCTGTTGTGCGCCCCTTCATACAAATACAAACTTACAGTTTTGCAGGCCTCTGGGTATGCAGGTTGGTATGTCCATGCTGTGAAGTTGGTACGAGGGCCAGGGTGCCGAACCTTTCACATATTATGTCTAGGATTGCTGCGGGTTCTTCCTCTTACCCCCTTGGGGCTGGTATGAACTCTTCTGGGACGACCAGGGGTGTGCTGTACACCAGCTCGGCTGATGAGGTGTGCAGATCCTTTCTGGGCGCTGTGCGGATTCCAAGCAGGACCCAAGGAAGCTCGTCCACCCAGTCAGGTCCTTTCAGGCGGGCTAAGAGTGCCGACTTCAAGTGATGGTGAAAGTGTTCCACTAGTCCGTTCGACTGCGGGGGTAGGCAGTTGTGTGGTGTAGCTGTGTTCCCAGCAGCCTGGAGGTGAACTGGGTGCCTCTGTCGGAGGTAATGTGGGCCAGTATCCCGAAGCGTGCTACCCAGGTTGCAATCAGTGCTTGGGCGCAGGAATCGGCTGTGGTGTCGGTAAGTGGGACTGCCTCTGGCCATCTCGTGAACTGGTCTACCATAGTTAGGAGGTACCGTGTTCCTCACAACACCAGCAGGGACCCCACAATATCCACATGAATGTGGTCGCACTGGCTTTTACGCAGTTCTGTTCCCGCATTCAGTTCCTCTCCGGGCGGAAATGATGTCAGAGGTGCATTACAAAAGTCTCTTCCCGCGCGGGGGCTTTCTCCCCTTGCTGGTGAAGAAGAAGGCCCAGCGCCATTTTAGGGCTGGCCTCTCTGCCAACGCGCATGCCATTTTGTGAGCATGTTCACCTGCGTAGAAAGTGGATCGCCACAATGTTAACATTCATTTCAAGAGGACTAGAATATAACAGAAAGGATGTAATGTTGATACTTTATAAAGCACTGGCGAGGCCTTAAATGGAGAGGGTTCAAAGATATTCACAAAAATGATTCCAGGATTGAATGGTTTGTCATATGAATAGCATTTGATGGCTCTGGGGCTTGTATGCATTTGAATTTAGAAGAATGAGGTATGACCTCATTGAAACCTATTGAATGGTGAAAGGTCTTGATAGAGTGGATGTGGAGTGAAAGTTTCCTGTGGTGGGCGAGTCTAAGACCAGAGGACACAAATTCAATTTAGAAGGGCATCCTTTTAGAATGGAAATGAGGAAGAATTTGTTTATTGAGAGAGTTGTGAATCTGTGGAATTCTTTGCCACGGGCAGCTGTGGAGGCCAAGTCTTTATGTATATTTAAGGTAGAGGCTGATATATTCTTGATTTGTTAGGCCATGATGGAGCAGACTCAATTAGCCAAATGGCTTAATTCTGCCCCTATATCTTATGGTATGATAAATAAGGGGAGAAGGTAGGAGGTTGGGTCTGAGAGGGAAAATGGATCAGCCATGATGAAATGGCGGAACTGATTCCATAAGACATAGGAGCAGAATTCAGCCATTTGATGCATCGAGTCTGCTCCGCTACTCAACCATAGCTAATCCTTTTCTCCCCCCCTCAACCCCATTCCTAGTCTTCTCCCTGTCATCCAATCAAGAATCTATTAATCTCTGCATTAAATACACCCAGGTGATCTGGCCTCCACAAATTCTCCATATGGGCCACTTTTACACAGTTTCAATGGGCCACATGGCCTAATTCTTTCCCTACATGTTATGTCTCATGGGTAATTTACTCTACTGGGAACCCTCAAGTCAGACTCCAGTTTTCTTCCCCCAAATCCTAGAGACCCTCATTTAAGTCTTGCAGTTTACTGCCACAGAATGACCACAAGACTTCTCTAAGCTGACAGGAGGCTCGTCATCGAGTTGTAGAGAACTACAGCTAAAATTAAGTCCTTTGGTAAACGTAGTCCATATAAAACTGTTGTTCTACTTTGTACCATCACCCACTCCAGGAGCATAGCCCTCCTTATCATTCCCATTCATGTACTCATCCATGTTGCAATCAAACCTGTGTCCACCATTTCCAATGGCAGCTTGTTTTACACTTGCACCACCCTCTGAGTGAAGAAGCTTCTACTCAAATCCCTTTAAATTTATCACTTTTCACAAGTAATCTATGACCTCTAGTTCTAGTCTCACACAATCTAAGGCCTGCTTCCATTTACCCTATGTACGTTTGTACATTACTCATAATTTTATTACCTTTGTCAAATCTGAACTGCTTATGACCTAATCAATTCATCCTTTCCCTATAATTCAGGTACTGAAGTCTCAGTAACATCCTTATAAATTTTCTCTGCACTCTTTCAATCTTCTTGATTTTGCCTGTAGGTATAGTGGTTGACCAGAATTCACGCAATACCCAGATTTGACTCACCAACATTTTATAACAGCAGGGGAAGTAATAACATGGAGCAAGGAGATGGCAGATGAACAAAGTGAGTATTTTGCAACAGTCTTCACTGTGGAAGACACTAGCAGTGTGCCAGATGTTGTAGTGTGTGAAGGAAGAGAAGTGGGTGCAGTTACTATTAGAAGGGAGAAGGTGCTCAAAAAGCTGAAAGACCTAAAAGTACATGTCACCTGGACCAGATGAGCTGCACACTAGAGTTCTGAAAGAGGTAGTGTTAGAGTTTGTGACAGCATTAGAAATGATCTTTCAAAAATCATTGGACTCTGGCACGATGCCAGAGGACCGGAAAATTGCAAATGTCACTCCACTCTTTAAGAAAGGAGGTAGGCAGCAGAAAGGAAATTATAGACCTCAATGGTTGGGAAGATGTTACGGTCAATTGTTAAGGACAAGGTGATGGAGTACTTGGTGGCACAGGGCAGGATAGGACAAAGCATGGTTTCCTTCAGGGAAAATCCTGCCTGAGAAACCCGTTGGAATTCTTTGAGGAGATTACAAGTTGAATAGATAAAGGGAATGTAGTAGATGTTGTATATTTGGACTTTAAGAAGGCCTCTGACAAGGTGCCACACATACCAAGTAAAGAACCCATGGTATTACAGGAAAGTTACTAACATTATCAGAGCATTGGCTGACTGGAAGAAGGCAGCGAGTGGGAATTTAAAGGATCCTTTTCTGGTTGGCTGCCAGTGACTCATGGTGTTCCACAGGGGTCGACGCTGGGACAACTTATTTTTATAATGTATTTAATTACTTAGATGATGAAATAGATGGCTTTGTTGCCAAGTTTGCACATGATACGAAAATTGGTGGAGGAGCTGGTAGTGTTGAGGAAACAGGTAGGATGCAGAAGGACTTTGACAGATTAGGAGAATGGGCAAAAAAGTGGCAAATGAAATATAATGTTGGAAAATGCATGGTCATGCACTTTGGTAATAGAAATAAATATGCAGACCATTTTCTAAATCGGGAGAAAATCCAAAAATCTGAGATGCAAAGGGACCTGGGAGATATTTGGTAGTTTAACTTGCAAGTTGAGTCGGTGGTGAGGAAGGCAAATGTAATGTTAGCATTCAGTTCTAGAATATAAGAGCAGGAACGTGATGCTGAGGCTTTATAAGTCACTGATGAGGCCTCACTTTGAGTATTGTGTACAGTTTTGGGTCCCTTACCTAAGAAAAGATGTTCTGGCGTTGGAGAGGGTCTAGAGGAGGTTCACAAGGATGATTCCAGGAATGAAAGAGTTATCATTCTGGGAACATTTGATGGCTTTGTGCCTGTACTCTCTGCAATTTAGAAGGATGAGGGGAAATCTCATTGAAACCTTTCGAATGTTGAAAGGTCTAGACAGAGTAGATGTGGAAAGGTGGTGGAAGAGTCTAGGACAAGAGGGCGCAACCTCAGGATAGAGAGAGGCCCTTTCAAAACAGAGATGTTCCTTTAGCCAGAGGGTGGTGAATTTGTGGAATTTGTTGCCACGTACAGCTGTGAGGCAGGTTGTGGGTGCATTTAGGGCAGAAATTGATAGGTTCTTGATTGGACATGTCATTAAAGGTTATGGGGAGAAGGCCAGGAAATGTGGTTGAGGAGGAGAAAAATAAAGGATCAGCATATTATTGAATGACGGAGCAGACTTGATGAGCCAAATGGCCTAATTCTCTTCCTAGGTCTTATGGCATACTACTTCAACATAATACCCCAACTCCTGTACTCAATAAACACACACAAAATGCTGGTGGAATGCAGCAGGCCGGGCAGCATCTATAGGGAGAAGTTTTGGCCCAAAACATCGACAGTGCTTCTCCCTGTAGATGCTGCCCGGCCTGTTGTGTTCCACCAGCATTTTGTGTGTGTTGCTTAAATTTCCAGCATCTGCAGATTTCTTTGTGTTTCCTGTACTCAATACTCTGATTTATGAAGGTCAATGTGCCAAAAACTCTCTTTATGATCCTGTCTACCTGTGACTTGTGTTGGTACTTAGCTTCGTAAAAAAAAAATCACACATATGTTTAGATTAAAGCAGCCAAAATATTTTGTGATGTTATTGATAATCAATTGTTTTGAAAACTTTGGGTAATGACATTTTTAATCAATTTACTAAACAATCAATTTCTGTCTTACAGCTTTTGCACAAAATATAGCAGAAATTACAAAATCAAAGAAGTACATTTTTGCAACTGTCTTTGACTCAATTTTATTAACTGGAAATATCAAAGAAGTTAAAAACAACCAAGTAATCCATTGGTCATTCACTGACCGTTTACAAAAGTCATTAATGTTATTTCATTCTGTTGGTGCTGATTCTCCAACTTTATCTCTATATTATGAACACCGTTGTACATACTACAGCACCAATGCAAGCTTGGAGCTGCGACACTTGGAGATTACTGACAGTGGTATTTATCAACTCAGTGTGGAACGATATTATGCAGGTTCACCAGACAAGTTATTCATTTACACTATATTCCTGAATGTTGAAGGTATGAACTCTTACTTTGCTAAGTTGTATTAAGTCAGGAGTTACAATAATTTATTGTGATCTACTTTACTAACATCTGACTTAATTGGTTTCCTTGATTCGCCCATACTTACACTTGCAAAAAAGACTTGCACATTCTGCCACTGTACATTTGTACACATTCTAAAAAGATATAAAGAAGCATAAGACAGATGTTGGAAACAAAAAAATGGATAATGCTCAGCAGGAATGTAGAAAGATTTGCATAGTTTGTAAAGAGAAATTTAGCATCTCCTCCAGCTCTGCCATTGTGTTACCCTTATATTTTGCTTGATTTTTCCTCCAGTCTCACTTTTCTCACCTTCTCTCATGCCTTATTCATATTATTTCAGTTTTACAGTGGAGTAAAGGAAATTACACTGGCATGAGAGAGGAGTTGCCCTTATGGCATGCATTTTCTACCTCCCGTTGTAACTTGTACACCACATCCTTACTACTTATTGGGATTCTGTATATAACTCCAATCAGGGTCTTTTTACCTTTGCAGTTCGTTAGCTCTATCCACAATGATTTGACACCTTATGACCCTGTGTTGCCTCTTTCTGATGATTTAACTTAATTTTTTTTGACCAACAGAGCCACGCAACCCCCTCTGCATTCCTACATACAGTATGTATGTATCCTTGGACATTAAGCTCTCAGCTATACTCTTCCTTCAAACATGAATCAGTGATGCCTACAACATCATACTTGCCAATCTGTAACTGTGCTACAAATTTATCGACCTTATTTATGCACAGTCAAATATAACACGTTTAATCCTGTATTCACCTTTTTCGACTTATTCAACCTTTTACATTTCAACTCATCTTGTTGATTGCAATGTTGCCCTATCACCGGCTTCTCCTTGTATGATGATTCCAGTTCCCATTCCCCTGCCAAATTAGTTTAAAACCACACAAACAACTCTAGCTAACCTTCCCACAAGGATTTTGGATCCCCTTAGGCTTAGATATAACCATCCCTTTTGTTTCCCAGAAGAGATTCCGATAATCCATGAATCTGAACCTCTGCCCCCTGCGCCAGTTCCTCAGCTACACATTCATAAGACTATAACACCATAAGACATAAGAGCAGAATTAGGCTATTTGGCCCATTGAGTCTGCTCCACTATTCAATCATGGCTGATCCTTTTTTTTATCTCCTCCTCAAACCCGGTTCCCTGCCTTCTCCCCATAACCTTTGATGCCATGTCCAATCAAGAATCTATCAATCTTTGCATTAAATACACCAACAACCTGACCTCACCTACAAATCCTCCTATTCTTACCCTCACTGGCATGTAGTACAGGCAGCAATCCAGAGATTACTACCCTGGAGGTCCTGTTTCTCATCTTCCTACCTAGCTCCCTAACATCTCTCTTCAGGACCTTCTCAATTTGTCTGCTTATGTCATTGGTGCCAATATGTACTAACACCCTGTATGTATCAAAGGCTTTCTGAAAGTACAGGTACACTACATCCACTGGCTCTCCCTTGTCCATTTTCATAGTTACATCCTCAAAAAATTCCAGAAGATTAGTCAAGCGTGATTTCCCCTTCATAAATCCATGCTGACTTGGACTGATCCTGTTTCTGTTATCCAAGTGTGCCATTATTTCATCTTTTATAATTGACTTCAGCATCTTCCCCACCACTGATGTCAGGCTAACTGGTCTATAATTCCCTGTTTTCTCTCTCCCTCCTTTCTTAAAAAGTGGGATAACATTAGCTACCCTTCAATCCTCAGGAACTGATCCTGAATCTATAGAACATTGGAAAAATGTTATCCCACTTTTTCTACGATTTCTAGGGCCTCCTCCTTAAGTACCCTGGGATGCAGACCATCAGGCCCTGGGGATTTATCGGCCTTCAGTCCCATCAGTCTACCCAACAATATTTTCTGCCTAATGTAATTTCCTTCAGTTCCTCCATTACCCTAGGTCCTCTGGCCACTATTACATCTGTGTCTTCCCTAGTGAAGACAGATCCAAAGTACCTGTTCAACTTGTCTGCCATTTCCTTCTTCCCCATAATAAGTTCACCCGTTTCTGCCTTCAAGGGCCCAACTTTGGCCCAATTAATTTTTTCCTCTTCATATACTTAAAGAAGCTTTTACTATCCTCCTTTATATTTTTGGCTAGCTTACCTTCGTACTTCATCTTTTCTCCCCATTTTGCCTTTTTAGTTATCTTCTGTTGCTCTTTAAAAGTTTCTCAATCCTCTGGCTTCCCGCTCATTTTTGCTATGTTATACTTGTTCTCTTTTATTTTTATACTGTCCTTGACTTCCTTTGTCAGCCACGGTCGCCCACTACTCCCTTTAGAATCTTTCTTCCTCTTTGGAATGAACTGATCCTGCACCTTCTGTATTATTCCCAGAAATACCTGCCATTGTTGTTTCACTGTCATCCCTGCGAGGGTATTCTTCCAGTCAACTTTGGCTAGCTCCTCCCTCATGGCTCCATAGTCCCCTATGTCCAACTGTGATACTGACACATCTGATTTTCCCTTCTCCCCTTCAAATTGTAGATTAAAACATCATATTATAGTCACTACCTCCTTATGGCTCCTTTACCTTGAGTTCCCTTATCAAATCCAGTTCATTACATAACACCAGTTCCAGAATTGCCTTCTCCCTGGTAGGCTCTAGTACAAGCTGCTCTAAGAATCCACCTTAGAGGCACTCCACAAACTCCTTTTCTTGGGGTCCAGTACCAATCTGATTTTCCCAGTCTGCCTGCATGTTGATAACCCCCATTACAACCATAGCATTACCTTTGCGACATGCTAATTTTAACTCTTGATTCAACTTCTGCTGCCTGCATGTGATGACGAGTCAATCGGGACCCTGAGGTCTTGTAGAAACTGTGTGGTGGTTTCTTTCGAACTTATAGTCTTTTAACATCTTTGGACTATTTTTAATGTGCCCATGATCTGTTTTTTTAACAATAATGCTATTGTTTGCACTGTTGTAACTATTTGTTGTAACTATGTGGTTTTGTGCAGGTCTTGTAGCTTTAGTTTTTGGTCTTGTTTTTCTGGCGGATTTGGAGCTCCTTTCCGGGGAATGCGTTAAGATGGTAGTGCAATATTAACACGCAGCAGCCTCTCCGGATTGAGGATTGCCAAACGTTATATGGATTTTCTGGTGTAGTCTGTTTTGTCATGTGTTTTTGTGATATCATTCTGGAGGAACGTTGTCTCATTTTTAAACTGATTGCATTTGGGGTTTCTAAATGATGATAAATTGAATCTGAATCTGAACTTGCACCCTGTATCCAGGCTACTATTTGGGGGCCTGCAGATAACTTCCATTAGGGCCTTTTTGCCCTTACAGTTTCTCAGTTCTATCCATACTGACTCTACATCTCCTGATTCTATGTTACTCCTTGCAAGGGACTGAATTTCATTTTCCTCACGATCAGAGCCACCCCACCCCCTCTGCCCACCTGTCTGTCCTTTCGAAAGCACAGAAGTAATGTGGAGGAAGGTTAGGGACCACTTGTGCTGGGTTCAGGATAGGTTTGTTCCACTGGGACAAGGAAGAAATGGTAGGAAAAGGGAACTGTGGCTGATGAAACATGTGAGGCAACTCGTCAAGAGGAAGAAGGAAGCATATGTTAGATATAAGAAGCAAGAAGCAGGAGGGGCTCATGAGAAATATAGTGTAGCCAGGAAGGAGCTTAAGAAAGGACTTAGGAGAGCTCGAAAGGGGCATGAGAAAGCCTCGGCATGTAGGATTAAGGAGAAGCCCAAGGCATTCTATGCATATGAGAAGAACCGAAGGATGACAATAATGAAGGTGGGGAAGCTAAAGGATAAAGAGGGCAACATGTGACTGGAGGCAGAGGAGGTTGGGGAGGTGCTAAAAGAACACTTTGCTTCAGTATTCACAAGTGAAAAGGACCTTGATCAGGGTGAGGTCGAAATTGAACAGGCCTGTGTGCTGAACAATGTGGAGATTAAGGAAGAAGAAGTGTTGGATCTTCTTAAAAACATCAAGATTGATAAGTCCCCAGGGCCGGGGTTGCTGTGGGAAATGAGAGAAAAGATTGCTGGAGCAGTAGCTATGATCTTTGAATCCTCTTTGGCTGCAGGGGACGTGCCGGAGGATTGGAGAAAGGCAACTGTAGTTCCGTTGTTTAAAAAAAGGTAATAGGGAGATTCCTGGGAACTATAGACCGATGACTCTTACATCAGTGATCTGCAAACTATTGGAAAGGATTTTTAAGGACAGAATCTACGAACATTTGGAGAAGTACAGCCTACTCAAGGATAGTCATCCTGGCTCTGTGAAGGGAAGGTTGTGCCTCATGAGCCTAACTGGGTTTTTTTGAAGAAATAACAAAATAAATTGATGAAGGTAGGGCAGTAGATGTGGTCTACATGGATTTTAGAAAGGCATTTGACAAGGTCCCCACGAGAGACTCATCCAGAAAGTCACGAGGCATGGGATCAGTGGAACCTTGGTTGTTTGGATAAAAAATTGGCTTACAGGAAGAAAGCAGAGGGTAGTAGTGGAAGCAAAGTGTTCTGCCTGGAGATCGATGACTAGTGAAGTGCCGCAATGATCTGTCCTGGGACGCCTGCTCTTTGTGATTTTTATAAATGACCTGGATGAAGAGGCAGAAAGATGGGTGAGTAAGTTTGCGGATGACTGGAAGATTGGGGGAGTTGTGGATAGAGCTGTAGGTTGTCGAAGGTTACAAGAGGATATAGACAGGCTGCAGAGCTGGGCAGAAAAATGGCAGATGGAATTCAATCCAGATAAGTGTGAGGTGATGCATTTTGGAAGGACAAACCAGAAGGCTGAGTAGAGGGTTACTTAAGAGTGTCGATGAACAGAGGGACCTTGGGTTTCAAATCTATACATCCCTCAAGGTCGCTGCACAGGTTGATAGCATAGTTTAAAAGGCCTATGGGATGCTAGGCTTCATTAATAGGGGGATTGAGTTCAAGAGTAGAGAGGTCATGTTGCAACTCTACAAATCTCTGCTGAGACCACACTTGGAGTATTGTGTTCAATTCTGGTCACCTCATTATAGGAAGGATGTGAAAGCTATGGGGAGGGTGCAGAGGAGATTTACCAGGATGTTGCCTGGATTGAAAAACAAGTCTTACATATCTGTTTCAAGATGGTGGCGTGACGCAGTTTGCAGCGGCCACTCCGGAGTTGATATCTGTTATTGGTCAAGCGAGGTACTGTGCACAATCCTACTCTGATGAAAAACGGACGTGGGAGCATGGAGGAACATCTGGAAATCTCCAGGAAGACCACCTTTGTTGCTGCTGCTGTTGTGAGGTCTGGGTCTCTGCTGAGAAGAACAGGCCTCCAGTCCTCGAGGTTGCGTTGCCGGTGGCTGTTGGCGGGGGCGCCGTAGTGCGCTCGGCAGAGGTTGGTGCTCAGAGAGGCTGTGCTGGAGGGGATGGTCAGAGGCTCGGATGGACTCGGAGTCCACTGCGGTCGGGGCGCTTTCACTGTGTGCTGCGTCTGCGGGGCTGAGCAGTGGAAGTCCATAGCGGGGGTATTCCCTTCTGCTGCCTGTGTGAGATGACGAGTCCATCGGGACCCTGAGGACTTGTGAAAACTGTGTGGTGGTTTCTTTCGAAGTTATAATCTTTTAACATCTTTGGACTATCTTTACTGTGCCCATGGTCTGTTTTATTTTTATCAATTACGGTATTGTCTGCCCTGTTGTAACTATGTTAACTATAACTATATGTAACTATGTGGTTTTGTGTAGGTCTTGTAGCTATAGTTTTTGGTTTGTTGGGTGGTAGAGTTGGTCTCCTGTTTTGGTGTGTCTGGGTAGTCTTGTTTTGTCTGGTGGCTTTGGAGCTCCTTTCTGGGGAACACGCTAAGATGGTACTAATACACAGCAGCCTCTCCAGTCTGGATTTGGGGATTATCAAACATTATGTGGATTTTCTGGTGTAGTCTGCTTTATTGTTTGCTTTTGTGATATCATTCTGGAGGAACGTTGTCTCATTTTTTAACTGTATTGCATTTGTGGTTTCTAAATGACAATAAACTGAATCTTGTATCTTGTATGAGGCAAGGTTAACAGAGCTAGGATTTTTCTCTTTGGAGAGTAGAAGGATGAGAGGGGACTTGACAGAGGTCTACAAGATTATGAGAGGCATAGATAGGGTGGATAGCCAGTACCTGTTTCCCAGGGCACGAATAGCATACACCGGAGGGCAAATGTACAAAGTTAAGGGATGGAAGTTTAGGGCAGGTATCAGGGGTAAGTTTTTTATACAGAGGGTTGTGGGTGCCTGGAATGATTTGTCAGGGATGATGGTGGAGGCTAAAACTTCAGGGGTATTTAAGAGCCTCTTGGACAGGCACATGGATGAAAGGAAAATAGATGGTTATGGGGTAGTGGATTTAGTACTTTTTTTAAGGAATATATGGGTTGGCACAACATGGAGGGCTGAAGGGCCTGTACTGTGCTGTAGTATTCTTGTGTTTTGGTGTTCTTAATGTTTAGCATTTTGTCATTCAAAGAGACCAGCCTCAACTTTTGAGATTCAGATATTGACAGAGATCTTGTAAATAAAATCAAGACTCAGGTCAAAACAAGAGATTGGTCATTTAGGATAGTATGAAAATAAATTTATTACATGGAAGAAAGTGAAGCTATGAATTCTCCATGCATGACAACCTAAATTGAATTCACTCAGGACTCAATATAATTACGTACATCAGATGAGAACATTGGAATCAAAGATAGTTATGAGAACAGAACCCTTGGTTAATAGGTTAATATAGAAACATAGCAACATACAGGCCCTTCGGCCCACAGTGTTGTGCCGAAAATTACTTACTTAGAAATTACCTAATGTTGTCCATAGCCCTCTATTCTTTTAAGCTCCATGTTCCTATCCAGGAGTCTCTTAATAGACTGTATTGTATCCACATCCACTACTGTCACCGACAGCCCATTCCACGCACTCACCACCTTTTGTGTAGAAAAAGAACTTACCCCTGATAACTCCTCTATACCCACTTCCAAGCACCTTAAAACTGTGCCCTCTCATGCTAGCCATTTCAGCCCTGGGAAAAAGCCTCTGATTATCCACATGATCAATGCCTCTCATCATCTTATACACCTCTACCAGGTCACCTCTCAACCTCCATTGCTCCAAGGAAAAAAGGGTGAGTTCACTCAATACACACAAAATGCTGGTGGAATGCAGCAGGTTGGGCAGCATCTATAGGAAAAATCACTGTCGACGTTTCGGGCCGAGACTGTTTGTCAGGACTAATTGAAAGAAAAGATAGTAAGAGATTTGAAAGTAGGAGGGGCAGGGGCAATTCCAAAATGATAGGAGAAGACATGGGGGTGGGGTGAAGCCAAGAGCTGGAAAGGCGACTGGCAAAAGGGACATACAGCTGGAGAAGGGAAAGGATCATGGGACGGGAGGCCCAGGGAGAAAGAAAAGTGGAGGGCAGCACCAGAGGGAGATGGAGAACAGGCAAAGAGCGCTGGGCAGAGAGAGAAAACTCTAACTTCCGTTAATGCCCCACCTGTTTGGCAGACCAATTGAATAACTACTTTGGTTCTGTCTTCACTAAGGAGGACATAAATAATCTTCCGGAAATAGGAGGGTCCCAAGGATCTAGTGAGATGGAGGAACTGAGGGAAATACATGTTAGTAGGGAAGTGGTGTTAGGTAAATTGAAAGGATTAAAGGTGAATAAATCCCCAGGGTCAGAGTGCTTAAGGAAGTAGCCCAAGAAATAGTGGATACATTAGTGATAATTTTTCAAAACTTCTTAGATTCTGGATTAGTTCCTGAGGATTGTAGGGTGGCTAATGTAACCCCACTTTTCAAAAAAGGAGGGAGAGAAAAACCGGAGAATTATAGACCGGTTAGTCTGACATCGGTGGTGGGGAAAATGCTAGAGTCAGTTACCAAAGATGTGATAACAGCACATTTGGAAAGAGGTGAAATCATCGGACAAAGCCAGCATGGATTTGTGAAAGGAAAATCATGTCTGACGAATCTTATAGCATTTTTTGAGGATGTAACTAGTAGAGTGGATAGGGGAGAACCCGTGGATATGGTATATTTGGATTTTCAAAAGGCTTTTGACAAGGTCCCACACAGGAGATTAGTGTGCAAACTTCAAGCGCACGGTATTGGGGGTATGGTATTGATGTGGATAGAGAATTGGTTGGCAGACAGGAGGCAAAGAGTGGGAGTAAACGGGACCTGTTCAGAATGGCAGGCAGTGACTAGTGGGGTACCGCAAGGCTCGGTGCTGGGACCCCAGTTGTTTACAAAATATATTAATGATTTAGATGAGGGAATTAAATGCAGCATATCCAAGTTTGCGGATGACATGAAGCTGGGTGGCAGTGTTAGCTGTGAGGAGGATGCTAAGAGGATGCAGGGTGACTTGGATAGGTTAGGTGAGTGGGCAAATTCATGGCAGATGCAATTTAATGTGGCTAAATGTCAGGTAATCCACTTTGGTGGCAAGAACAGGAAAACAGATTATTATCTGAACGGTGGCTGATTAGGAAAAGGGGAGGTGCAGCGAGACCTGGGTGTCAATGTACACCAGTCATTGAAGGTGGGCATGCAGGTACAGCAGGCGGTGAAAAAGGCAAATGGTATGTTGGCATTCATAGCAAAAGGATTTGAGTACAGGAGCAGGGAGGTTCTACTGCAGTTGTACAAGGCCTTGGTGAGACCGCACCTAGGATATTGTGTGCAGTTTTGATGTCCTAATGAGGGGTGGGGTGAAGCCAAGAGCTGGAAAGGCGACTGGCAAAAGGGACATACAGCTGGAGAAGGGAAAGGATCACGGGACGGGAGGCCCAGGGAGAAAGAAAAGTGGAGGGGAGCACCAGAGGGAGATGGAGAACAGGCAAAGAGCAATGGACAGAGAGAGAAAACTCTAACTTCCATTAATGCCCCTTCTCCCACCCTTACCCCATCACTGATTCATTTATCCCCCCCCCCACTTTTTGTTCTCTCTCTGCCCATCACTCCTTGCCCGCTCTCCATCTCCCTCCGGCACTCCCCTCCACCCCCCCCAGGCATCCCATCTCACGATCATTTTGGAGTTGCCCCTCCCCCTCCTACTTTCAAATTTCTTACTATCTTTTCTTTCAGTTAGTCCTGACAAAGAGTCTCAGCCCGAAATGTCGACAGTGCTTTTTCCTACAGATGCTGCCTGGCCTGCTGAGTTCCACCAGCATTTTGTGTGTGTTGCTTGAACTTCTAGCATCTGCAGATTTCCTCGTGTTTGAGTTCACTCAACCTATTCTCATGAGGCAAGCTACCCATTCCAGGTAACATCCTTGTAAATCTCCTCTGCACACTTTCTATGGTTTCCACATCTTTCCTGTAGTGGAGGTGATCAGAACTGAGCACAGTACTCCAAGTAATATGGACTAAGTTTTTATTTTAAACCATGGTTTATTTTAATTTGTAACTTGTTACTGAGGAAACAGAATGCTGATGAAATTAAATACATTTCATGGACTAATGACAAGCTTTTGAATCAAAGTTTATTTCACTGTTTGACATCTTTTTTAGGGAATTTCGAGATTTCAAATTGACAAGTAAAACATGCTTTAATATAATTGAAACTTAACAGGTAGTAAGTGACATAATATCAAGAGCTTACATATTTGGAAGTAAGGAACAAACTGCTAGAGAACTAAGTGTGGCAAGCAGCAAGAGTTAAAGGGATAATTAATATTTTGGGTCAAGATCGACCATCCTGATGCAGAATCTCAGCCCAAAACATTGACAATCCCATTCCCTGTATAGATGCTGTTTGACCTATTGAGTTCCTTACTATAGTTCACTTTTTGCTCTTGATTATTGCATCTGCACGCTCTGATGTCACCATGTAAATTTTGACTAGATCAGGATAGCTTTATATATCACAATTTAATTAACAGAAAATATGTGCTTTATTGGCAGCAGGTGCATATGCTTGCTTTGTAGTTGTATTGGGGGTAGGTTATAATGAAAATATTTTGGGAAGTTTAACAGTAGTTAGAATTCATATGCCATCAACAAATTAGATTGTAATCTCATGGAAATATTTTTCCCGACAGAAGCCTTGTCCACACCCTTGATTGTTCAAGACCCGGTCTACATAACCAACAACGTTCAACTCACCTGCATTGTGAGAAAAGGAAATCCAAAGAAACTCTTATGGCTGAAGGGGAATAAGCCAATTACAAACAGTTCACTGTATATCTTAGGAGATAAGAACAGCACACTCATTATTTACAGTGCGGAAAAGGGACACTGTGGCTTTTACACGTGCATAGCTGTTGACAGCACAAGTGAGCGGAATATTTCACACTTCCTCCTTATTGATGGTAGGTTTTAGAGCACTTTAAAAATGCTAAACACAAAATACTCTGCAGATGCTGGGGCCAAAGCAACACGCACAACACACTGGAAGAACTCAGCAGCTCAGTCAGCATCCGTGGAAATGAACAGTCAATGTTTCAGGCCAAGACCCTTCGTCAGGACTGAAGAGGGAGGGGGCAAGGGCCCTATAAAGAAGGTGGGGGGAGGGTGGAAAGGAGAAGGCTAGTGGGTGCTAGGTGAAAAACCAAGGGGAAAGATCAAGGGGTGGGGGAGGGAAGCAGGGAGGGGATAGGCAGGAAAGGTGAAGAAGGAATGTAAGGGGAAAGCACCATGGGTAGTAGAATGAAGGTGGAACCATGAGGGACGTGAGGGATACTACTACCCATGGTGCTTTCCCCTTACATTCCTTCTTCACCTTTCCTGCCTATCCCCTCCCCCACCCCTTGATCTTTCCTCTCATTGGTTTTTCACTTGGCACCTACCAGCCTTCTCCTTCCCAACCTCCCCCACCTTCTTTATAAGGCCCCTGCCCCCCCCTTCAGTCCTGACAAAGGGTCTCGGCCCGAAAAGTTGATTGTTCGTTTCCACGGATGCTGCCCGACCTGCTGAGTTCCTCTAGCGTGTTGTGTGTGTTGCTTTAAAAATGCTGATGGATTATTGAGTGGTAATTATGTAACTAATAATTACCTTGCAGCAACACTGGGAATGTGTTTCTATATGCTAATTTATTTTTAACCTATAATTCATCGATGCCTAAAGGATTGTGCTCCTTTCATCAGCATAGTTGTTGGGAGGGTGATAAAATACTGAAATAATTGATATGTTTATGTTAATTCACAAATTTCAGATGTCATCGCCAAGGCTATCCCGAATTACCCCTGTGGGTTGTTGATGTAGTTTCTGATCTTGATGTTTTCTATCTGGTGAAAGAGCTGTTAGTCTGGAAATACCAGCTTTTTCAGACTCACCAATTGATGGAAGCTTGTTGGAGAGGAGTCTGCAGGTGATTGGGTCTCTGTGTCCCTGCTGATTATATAATTCTAGGTTTGCGGAAGGCATTGTTAAATTCAGTGTGCAGCAGGACTGCATATCACTTTAAATGTAATTGTGAACTCAGCCAAAGACCGCAGCTTCCTGTAAGAGCAAAAGACCTGAACTAGCAGCAAATTCCATTCATTTCTAGGCCAGAATTAATTTAGTAGGGTCTTATTCTTATGGTCTGGTTTTAAAGGGAACCACCACTAAGTAACTCAAACTCCCAAGTACAAGCAATTACTAGCAATTAAATTCATAACTATTATGTGCTAAAATGGAACTAATCTGACCAAAGTGGCAGAATTTTATCATTCCTCCATCCAATTAATACTGTCTAGACCAGGGGTCAGCAACCTTTACCACTGAAAGAGCCACTTGGACCCGTTTCCCACAGAAAAGAAAACACTGGGAGCCGCAAAACCCGTTTGACATTTAAAATGAAATAACACTGCATACAATGTTTTTTTGCCTTTATGCTATGTATAAACAAACTGTAATGTGTTGCATTTATGAAATTGATGAACTCCTGCAGAGAAAACGAAATTACATTTCTGCATGCAACAAAAACATTTTGAACTCCGAAAAAAAGACGTTGGGTTGAAGGTTACTTTTAAGTAAAATACTCAATGTCTATTTGAGTTCTTCTTTTATTTAAGAAAAACGCTGAACTTAAATTTTCCGCCAGCAGCAAACCAAAAATAACGTCAGCCAGCTGTCAACCTGAAAAATCAAAGGACTATTTCACTGAACAATGAAAAAATATGAATATTCCTAAAATAATAGGCAATTAAAATATGTATCATACTTGGTTAATGGGATTTCTGCTCCTGGACCTCAGCGCACAGCATCTGCACATCAGGGCTGTATGACGTCACCTTCATCTTTACACAGGATCGCAAGCTGTCATCTGTGAGGCGTGCACGATGTTTGTTTTTAATAAAGTTCATGTTGGAGAACACCTGCTCACATACATATGTGGATCCAAAGATCGACAGTACTCCAAGCGCATTCTTTTTAATGTTTACATAAATGTCGGGGATAACATTCCATGTTTCGAACACAAGTTTGTCCGGTTTAGGGAGGTTTTCAATACCACTCCATTTGTGATTCTGAGCAAGAACGGCCTTCTGACGGGCAACATCTTCAAGGTCTGCTGTCAAGCGTCTAAACTTGGACACCCATATGTCTTTGTCGGCTATTTCGGCCAGTTCCATCTCAAGATCAGGTTTACTCACACCTGCCAATGCAGTCGTATTCAGTAGAGATGAATCGATGCTTGGGGGAGTGACCGGGAAGGATAATGTGTTTTTTTCCTCTCTGAACTCACAGAAGCGTTTCCCAAATGATGTTTGCATTGCAATGATTGCAGAATGTAAATACTCCGAACTTATCATGTCGTGATCTTGTTTGAACTCTCTCAAATTGGGGAAGTGAGACAAAGTGCCTTTCTGTCAATCTCTGGCAAGCACTGTCAACTTGCGCTCGAATGCCAAAACTCCTCCAACATGTGTAGGGCTGTACGTCCTTTCCCCTGAAGAGCTGTGTTCAGCGTGTTCAGATGTGCTGTCATGTCTACCATGAAGTGTAGCTTTTCCAGCCCTTTGCTGCCCAGGAAAGTTTTCACTTCTTCCAGACACGCGACAAAGCGTTTCAGCACCTCCCCTCTGGACAGCCACCGGACTTTGTTGTGCAGCAGGAGATCAGAATATGCGCTTTCCAGCTCGTCCAGTAACAAACGGAATTGACGGTGATTTGCCATTATTTTATTGACAATCTGAATGACAACATCCATTACTTCTGTGCATTCCGGAGGAAATGTTTGAGCGCACAGTGCCTCTTGGTGCAAGATGCAGTGAAAAATCAGCAGCTTTCTGTCCAGCGACTTCTGCAGTAAAGCCACAATTCCCTTGTGTGTTCCCGTCATATTCGGTGCCCCATCAGTAGCTACTGACACCAGGTGGGTAGTCTTTATTCCTTTGGCTCTTAAACAATTCAAGAGAGCCTCACAGATGTCCTCCCCCCGTGTTTGGTCTTTTAGAGGTATCAACTCAATCAGTTCATCCTGTGGCCCGGCAGAGTTTACATACCGGCAGAACAACGCTATTTGTTCAATATCACCTTTGTCTTGAGACTCGTCACAGGCAATCGAGTAGGCCACAGCTGAATTGATGACTTTAATTTGCTGTCTTGTGATGTCTTCTGCCATTTTTATGGTTCTGTCTTTGACAGTCTTTGCAGAGAGGGGCATATCCCTGATTTTCTGCACAATTTCACTCTTGTTTTTAAAGTCCGTGAATAGATGTTCTGAAATCTTAATGAAAGATTCTTTTATATATTCACCATCTGTAAACTGCTTCCCGTGCCTGACTATTTCCTGAGCGGCAATATAACTAGCGTATGTCGTTGGTTTTCCGGACTTCATCCATTGCTTGAAATGATTTTTGCTCAGATCAACCTTCCGCATCAGTTCCGAAACGGCTTTTTCTCTCTCATCTCCATCCGGATATTTTTGAGCAAAGGCTGCGTGTTTATTCTGGAAAAGTCTTGCGATTTTTGACTATTTGTTGTTTGGTAGTTTCTCATTGCACATTAAGCATACCGGTAAACCAGTCTCGTCAGCAGTGAAAGCAAATGAATCTGTCCACTTATCAGTAAACGTTCTGTTTTCTTCAGTCACTTTTTTTTTTAGAATTCTCCATAGTTGGCCTACCTTGGATCGAAAAATTAAAGAAATCGCGCACTGATGGGTGTCAGGTATTGGCAGTGGTGACGTATATTAATAGCGATAAAAACACGTAGTAGCGGTGTGCTCACGCAGTCAGTAAACTGCAGTCGAATAACTTTATTCGAACTAAACAGCTTTGCTTTTAAGCCTCCCTCAACCTGGCCCCCATGGGCGAGGATGCTGCAAAAGACCAATTATTTCCCAAAGCAACAGGGAGCCGCAGCACAGAGGTAAAAGAGCCACATGTGGCTCCGGAGCCGCGGGTTGCCGACCCCCGGTCTAGACCAAAGGTTCCAAACCATTTTCATGCCATTGACCAATACCATTAAGCAAAATGTACATGGACCCCAGGTTGGGAATCCATGGTCTAGCTGTAGAGTCAAAAATTGAACTGTATAGATATACAGCACAATGACATACTCTTTAGCATGCTGAATCTACATTAACCACAATTCTTTCTAGCTAATCCTGTAGTGATACCATTTTGATTGTTTCCACATGAGGATGTCTCTGGGTCACAAGCTATCCAGATTTGCATCGAGGACATTGTCCCCCAGAAATCGGTCATGGTCTATACAAACCAGAAACCCTGGATCAACATTTCCATGCGAGCAGCACTTAATGCCGACACAGAGCTTACATTGCCAGTAACCAACAGGAACTCAAGAAAAGTAGCTACAACCTACACAAAGTCATCAAGGCAGCAAAACAACAATACAAGGTCAAGATCCAGACACATCTCTCCATCAACAACACACGCGGCTTATGGCAAGGTCTGCACAACATCACAGGCTTCAAAGCAATTGCAATGGTGCTGCCGACATTGCTGCCTCTCAAATCTTTTTTATGCTCGTTCAATGTTGCCAGCACTGAGCCCCTGAGGAGAGCCACTGAAGCGACCTGCAACTTGGTCACCTCTGAAGTACACAGGTGTTTCCACGAGGGGCAGTTGCAAGGCTGCGGGACCGGATGTCACCTGGGGCGGGTACTCAGGATGTGCGGAGCTCAACTGGCAGGTGTGTTTACAGACATTTCTAATCTCCGCCTCTCTCAGTGTAGAGTGCCCTCCTGCTTCAGAACATCCACCATTGTTCCTGTACCTAAAAAGACCAAGGTAACATGTCTGAACGACTAGTGTCCTGTTGTGCTTACCTCAATAATAAGCAAATGCTTTGACAGGCTGGTCAAGGACTACATCTGTAGCATGCTGGATCCCCTACAATTTGCCTACCAACACAACCAATCACCGTTAACGCAATAGCCACAGCTCTACAAACCATCCTTAAATTGTCACATAAGAAGGATGCTTATGTGAGAATGTTGTTCTTGGACTACAGTTCAGATTTCAACACCATAATTCCCTCCAGGCTTGACAAGCTCAGAGACCACAGCTTTCACCCTGCCTCGTGCAGCTGAATCCTGGACTTCTCATCAGATCGCCGGCAGGTGATAAGAGTGGGCTCCTTCACCTCTGCCTCTCTGACCCTTCACACAGGTGCCCTTCAAGGCTGTGTCCTCAGCCCCCTTTACTCTCTGTATACCCATGACTGTGTCACCACCCACAGCTCCAATCTGCTTATTAAATTCCCTGGCAACACTACGTTGATTGGACTTATCTCAAACAATAACGAGGCAGCCTACAGAGAAGAAGTCATCACCCTGACACAGTGGTGTCAAGAAGACAACTTCTCCCTCAATGTCGCAAAAACAAACGAACTGGTTGTGGTCTACAGGAGGAATGGAGACTGGCTAACCCCTATTGGCATTAATGGATCTGGGGTTAAGAGGGTGAACAGCTTTAAGTTCATCAGCATACACATCACCAAGGATCTCATGTGGTCTGAACATATTGACTGTGTGGTGGAAAAGACAGTTGAAGAAGTTTGGTGTGAGTCCTCCAAATCCTAAGAATGTTCTATAGGGGCACAATTGAGAGCATCCTCACTGGCTGCATCACTGCCTGGTATGGGAACTGTACCTCCCTCAATCGCAGGACTCTGCAGAGAGTGGTGTGGACAGCCCAGCACATCTGTACTTGTGAACTTCCCACGATTCAAGATATTTACAGAGACAAGTGCGTAAAAAGGGCCCAAAGGATCATTGGGGACTCGAGTTACCCCAGCCACAATCTATTCCAGTTGCTACCATCTGAGTAATGGTTCTGCAGCATAAAAGCCAGGACCAACAGGCCATCTGACTGATTAATTCACACTGATACAATTGTATTTCTATGCTGTATTGACTCTGCTGTTGTACATACTAGTTATTACAAATTACAATAAATTGCAAATTGCGCATTGCGCATTCAGGTGAATGATATAAAGATTTTTACTCCTCATGTATGTGAAGGATGTAAGGAATAATGTCAATTCAGTTCAATTCAATATTTCAATCAGCTTCTTCAGTACATTTCTCCTAGTCCCTTATACACAGTTGCAATTAACCTAGAATCCAGCAAATCCTTGGGATATGGTAGGCATCAAAAGAACCCCACAGCATCACAGAAAGAATGTGCAAATTCTAGATCTAGACAACCTTACAAGTAAGATTCTAAAGGACTGGAGATTAGCCAATGTTCAAAAACGTCAATTGAGATAATCCAAGAAATTACAGTTCTGTGTTACTTTACATCAGTAGTGGTAAAACTATTGGAACAAATTCTTAAGGATAAAACACTCACATTTAGGAAGCAGGCACATTAGAGACAGTCATCAAAGCATGGTGCAGGGCAGATCATTACTTACGAACTTGATCAAGGATTTTCAGGAGGTGTATCAGCTGATGAGCGGCATTGATCCTGTGGATAGCCAGAGGCTTTTTCCCAGGGTGTCCATTCAAAGACATTTCTTTAGCCAGAGGGTGGTGAATTTCTGGAATTTGTTTCCACTTACAGCTGTGGAGGCCAGGTAGTCGGATGTATTTAAGGCAAAGGTTGTTAGGTTCTTGATTGGACATGGCATCAAAGGTTACAGGGAGAAAGTCGGGAAATGAGGTTGACGAGGAGAAAATGAAGGATCAGCTTTGATTGAATGGCAGAGCAGACTCAATGGGCCAAGTGGCCTAATTCTGCTCCTATGTCTTGTGGTCATATGATATTATGTAAATAGCTAACACAAGGGGGCATAGTTTTAATGTGCTTGGAAGTAGATACTAAGAGGTTGTCAGGGGTAAATTTTTCACAAAGAGAGTGGTAGAAAAAAAATGTAGAAAACCTACAGCACAAGCAGCTGTGGAGGCCAAGTCATTGAACATAGAACATAGAAAACCTACCGCACAATACAGGCCCTTCGGCCAACAAAGTTGTGCCGAACATGTCCCTACCTTAGAAATTGCTAGGGTTACCCATAGCCCTCTATTTTTCTAAGATCCATGTACCTATCCAAAAGTCCCTTAAAAGACCCTATCGTATCTGCCTCCCCCCCCACCCTTGTTGCCAGCAGCCCATTCCATGCACTCACGACTCTCTGAGTAAAAAGCTTACCCCTGACATCTCCTCTGTACCTACTCCCCAGCACCTTAAACCTGACTAAGGGTCTTGGCCCAAAACGTCAACAGTCCTTCTTCTCTGCATGATCAATGCCTCTCATCATCTTATACACCTCCATCAGGTCATCTCTCATCCTCCATCACTTCAAGGAGAAAAGGCTGAATTCACTCAACCTATTCACATAAGGCATGCTTCCCAATCCAGGTAAATCTCCTCTACACCCTTACTATGGCCTCCACATCCTTCCCATAGTAAAGTGACCAGAACTGAACGCAGTACTCCCAAGTGGAGTCTGACTAGGGTCCTATATACTTGCAACATTGCCTCTCGGCTCCTAAATTCAATTCCACGATTGATGAAGACCAATAAATTGTACACCTTTTCAACCACAGAGTCAACCTGCGCAGCTGCTTTGAGCATCCTATGGACTCGGACACCAAGATCCCTTTGATCCTGCACGCTGCCAAGAGTCTTGCCATTAATACTATATTCTGCCATCATATTTGACCGACCAAAATGAACCACTTCACGCTATTCTGGGTTGAACTCCATTTGCCGCTTCTCAGCCCAGTTTTGCATCCTGTCAATGTCCCGCTATAATCTCTGACAGCCCTCCACACTATCCACAACACCTCCAACCTTTCTGTCATCAACAAACCTACTAACCCATCCCTCCACTTCCTCATCCAGGTCATTTATAAAAATCACGAAGAGTAAGGGTCCCAGAACAGATCTGAGGCACACTACTGGTGCAGACCTCCATGCAGATGTGACCCGTCTACAACCACTCTTTGCCTTCTGTGGGTAAGCCAGTTCTGGATCCACAAAGCAATGTCCCCTTGGATCCCATAACTCCTTATTTTCTCAATAAGTCTTGCATGGGGTACCTTATCAAATGCTTTGCTGAAATCCATATACACTACATCCACTGCTCTTCCTTCATCAATGTGTTTAGTCACATCCTCAATAAATTCAATCAGGCTCATAAGGCAGGACCTGCCCTTGACAAAGCCATGCTGACTATTCCTAATCATATTATACCTCTTCAAATGTTCATAAATCCTGCCTGTCAGGATCTTCTCCATCAACTTAACAACCACTGAAGTAAGACTCACTGGTCTATAGTTTCCTGGGCTATCTCTACTCCTTTTCTTGAATAAAAGAACAACATCTGCAATCCTTCAATCCTCCGGAACCTCTCCTGTCCCCATTGTTGCAAAGATCATCACCAGAGGCTCAGCAATCTCCTCCCTTGCCTCCCACAATACATCTCATCTGGTCCTGGTGACTTATAAAACTTGATGCTTTCAAAAGCTCCAGCACATCCTCTTTCTTAATATCTACATGCTCAAGCTTTTCAGTCTGCTGCAAGTCATCACTATGATCATCAAGATCCTTTCCCATAGTGAATACTGAAGTAAAGTATTCATTTCCCTCAAGTCAGTGCTCCCCTAATTCCAACAGTATGTGCACTTTGCAACAAGGGGGTAGAACGCATTGGACCTTGTTTACACAAACATACCCAATGTGTACTTACGGAGCCCCGCCCCCACCTTGGTTACTCAGACCACACCTCTGTTATGTTAATCCCAGCATACAGACCGCCAGTTCAGAAGCAGGTGAAAACCTGGCCAGCAGGAGTCATCTCTGCTCTTCAAGACTGCTTTGAGCACACTGACTGGCACATGTTCAGGGAGGCTGTAACTGATGGTGACTCTACCAACTTATAGGAGTATACGGTATCAGTGACTAGCTACATCATCAAGTGCATCGATGACGTTACTGTCCAAGACCATCACTGAATACACTAACCAGAAGCCACAGATGACCGCAGAGGTGCGTGCGCTGCTCAGGACCCGTGACTCTGCCCTCAGAGCAGGCGACAAGGCAGCCCTAACATCAGCGAGGGCTAACTTGTCCTGGGCCATCAGAGAGGAAAAGCATGCACACGCCCAGTGAATCCACAGCCACTTTCAGGACAGCGGCAACATATGCATGTCGAAGGGCATTCAGGACATCACCAACTACAGGACAACATCACCTGACTGTGCAGGTGATGCCTCCCTCCCAGAAGCACTGAACAACTTCTACGCTTGTTTTGAGGCAGAAAATAACATGATGGCGAGGAAGTCCACCCCTCCTCCAAATGACCAGGTGCTGTGTCTATCGGTGGCCGATGTGAGGAGAAATCTGTGCAGGGTCAACCCACGGAAGGCTGGTGAAACAGACAATATTCCTGTTTCCCAACAACCCATTTCAGAATTTGAACAAAGCGAAAGAGATGGTTGTTGACTTCAGGAGGGCACGGAGCGACCACTCTCCGCTGAACATTGACAGCTCCTCAGTAGAGATCGTTAAAAGCACCAAATTTCTTGGTGTCACCTGGTGGAGAATCTCACCTGGTCTTTTGATACTAGATCCGTAGCAAAGAAAGCCCAGCATTGTCTCTACTTTCTGCAAAGGCTGAGGAAAGTCCATCTTCCACCCCCATCGTCATCACATTTTACAGAGGTTGTATTGAGAGCATCCTGAGCAACTGTATCACTGCCTGGTTTGGAAATTGCACCATCTCGGATTGTAAGATGCTGCAGCGGATAGTGAGGTCAGCTGAGAAGATCATCACAGTCTCTCTTCCTGCCATTACGAACATTTACACTACACGCTGCATCCACAAAGCAAACAGCATTATGAAGGACCCCACACACCCCTCATACAAACTCTTCTCTCTCCTGCCATCTGGGAAAAGGCACTGAAGCATTTAGGCTCTTACGACCAGATTATGTAATAGTTTCTTCCCCCAAGCCATCAGACTCCTCAATACCTAGAGTCTGGCACCAAATTACTGCCCTCTCCTGTGCTTATTGTCTTGTTTATTATTTACCATTTTGTGCACTTTATGCAGTCCTGGGTAGGTCTGTAGTCTAGTGCAGTTTTTATTTGTCTGCGTTATGGTCGAAATGACAATAAAAAGTGACTTGACTTGACATTAAGGACTTCTGCTATTTCCTCCGATTCCATACACACTTCCCCACTGTCACACTGGATAGGTCCTATTCTTTCACGTCTTATCATCTTGCTCTTCACATACTTGAAGAATACCTTGGGGTTTTCCTTAATCCTGCCTGCCAAGGCCTTCTCATGGCCCCTTCTGATTCCCCTAATTTCCTTCTTAAGCTCCTTCCTGTTAGCCTTATAATCTTCTAGATCTCTAACATTACCTAGCTCTTTGAACCTTTTGTAAGCTTTTCTTTTCTTGACTAGATTTATTACGGCCTTTGTACACCACGGTTCCTGTACCCTATCATAACTTCGCTGTATCATTGGAACATACCTGTGCAGAACTCCAAACAAGTATCCCCTCAACATTTGCCACATCCAAATTTTTCCCTGAGAACATCTGTTTCCAATTTAAGCTTCCAATTTCCTGCCTGATAGCCTCATAATTCCCCTTACTCCAATTAAATGCTTTTCTAATTTGTCTGTTCATAGAAGCATAGAAAATAGGTGCAGGAGTAGGCCATTCAGCCCTTCAAGCCTGCACCGCCATTCAGTATGATCATGGCTGATCATCCAACTCAGAACCCTGTACCTGGCCTCTCTCCATACCCCCTGATCCCTTTAGCCACAAGGGCCATATCTAACTCCCTCTTAAATATTGCCAATGAACTGGACTGAACTGTTTCCTGTGGCAGAGAATTCCACAGATTCACCACTCTGTGTGTGAACAAGTTTTTCCTCATCTCAGTCCTAAAAGGCTTCCCCTTTATCCTTAAACTGTGACCCCTCGTTCTGGACTTCCCCAACATCAGGAACAATCTTCGTGCATCTAGCCTGTCCAATCCCTTTAGAATTTTATACATTTCAATAAGATCCCCCCTCAATCTTCTAAATTCCAGCGAGTATAAGCCTAGTCAATCCAGTCTTTCTTCATATGAAAGTCCTTCCATCCCAGGAATCAATCTGGTGAACCTTCTTTGTACTCCTTCTATGGCAAGAATGTCTTTCCTTAGATTAGGGGCCCAAAACTGCACACCATACTCTAGGTGTGGTCTCACCAAGGCCTTGTACAACTGCAGTTGAACCTCTCTGCTCCTGTACTCGAATCCTCTTGCTATGAATGCTAACATAACATTCGCCTTTTTCACCACCTGCGGTACCTGCATGCCTACTTTCAATGACTGGTGTACAATGACACCCAGGTCTCATTGCATCTCCCCTTTTCCTAATTGGCCACCATTCAGATAATAATCTGTTTTCCTGTTCTTGCCACTGAAGTGGATAACCTGACATTTATCCACATTAAATTGCATCTGCCATGAATTTGCCCACTCACCTAACCTATCCAAGTCACCCTGCATCCTCCTCACAGCTAACACTGACACCCAGCTTCGTGTCATCTGCAAACTTGGATATGCTGCATTTAATTCCCTCGTCTAAATCATTAATATATTTTGTAAACAACTGGGGTCCCAGTTCTGAGCCTTGCAGTACCCCACTAGTCACTGCCTGCCATTCTGAAAAAGTCCCGTTTATTCCCACTCTTTGCTTCCTGTCTGCCGACCAATTCTCTATCCACATTAATACCATACCCCTTGTGCTTTGTGCTATCCACATTAATACCATACCTTGTGCTTGAAGTTTGCACACTAATCTGTGTGGGACCTTGTCAAAAGCCTTTTGAAAATCCAAATATACCACATCCACTGGTTCTCCCCTATCCACTCTACTAGTTACATCCTCAAAAAATTCTATAAGATTCGTCAGACATGATTTTCCTTTCACAAATCCATGCTGACTTTGTCCGATGATTTCACTGTTTTCCAAATGTGCTGTTATCACATCTTTGATAACCGACTCTAGCATTTTCCCCACCACTGATGTCAGGCTAACTGGTCTATAATTCCCCAGTTTCTCTCTCCCTCCTTTTTTGAAAAGTGGAGTTACATTAGCCACCCTCCAATCCTCAGGAACTAATCCAGAATCTAAAGAGTTTTGAAAAATTATCACTAATGCATCCACTATTTCTTGGGCTACTTCCTTATGCACTCTGGGATGCAGACCAACTGGCCCTGGGGATTTATCTGCCTTTAATCCCTTCAATCTACCTAACACCACTTCCCTACTAACATGTATTTCCCTCAGTTCCTCCATCTCACTAGACCCTTAGTCCCCTACTATTTCCGGAAGATTATCTATGTCCACCTTAGTGAACCAAAGTAGTTATTTAATTGGTCTGCCATGTCCTTGTTCCCCATGATAAATTCACCTGTTTCAGACTGTAAGGGACCTACATTTGTCTTAACCAATTTTTTTCTTTTCACATATCTATAAAAGCTTTTTCAGTCAGTTTTTTTGTTCCCTGCCAGCTTTCTCTCATAATCTGTTTTTCCCTTTCCTAATTAAGCCCTTTGTCCTCCTCTGCTGGACTCTGAATTTCTCCCAGTCCTCAGGTGTGCCGCTTTTTCTGGCTAATTTGTATGTTTCTTCTTTGTACTTGATACTATCCTTAATTTACCTTGTCAGCCACGGTTGCACTACCTTCCCTGGTTTATTCTTTTGCCAAACTGGGATGAACAATTGTTGCAGTTCATCCATGCGATCTTTAAATGCTTGCCATTGAATATCCACCGTCAACCCTAAGTATCATTTACCAGTCTATCTTAGCTAATTCACATCTCATACCTTCAAAGTTACCCTTCTTTAAGTTCAGAACATTTGTTTCTGAATTAAGTATGTCACTCTCCATCTTAATGAAGAATTTCACCATATTATGGTCACTCTTACCCAAGGGGCCTCGCATGACAAGATTGCTAACTAATCCTTCCTCGTTGCTCAATACCCAGTCTAGAATGGCCTGCTGTCTAGTTGGTTTCTCGACATGTTGGGTCAGAAAACCATCCCGCATACATTCCAAGAAATCCTCTTCCTCAGCACCATTACCAATTTGGTTCACCCAATCTGTATGTAGATTGAAGTCACCCATTATAAGTGCTGTTCCTTTATTGCACATATTTCTAATTTCCTGTTTAATGCCATCCCCAACCTCACTACTACTGTTAGGTGGCCTGTACACAACTCCCACCAGCGTTTTCTGCCCCCTAGTGTTATGTAGCTCTATCCATATCGATTCCACATTCTCCAGGCTAATGTCCTTCCTTTCTATTGCGTTAATCTCCTCTTTAACCAACAACGCTACCCCACCTCCTTTTCTTTCCTGTCTATTCCTCCTGAATATTGAATATTCCTGGATGTTGAGCTCCCATCCTTGGTCACCCTGGAGCCATGTCTCTGTGATCCCAACTATATCATATTCATTAATAACTATCTGCGCATTCAATTCATCCACCTTGTTATGAATGCTCCTTGCATTGACACACAAAGCCTTCAGGCTTGTTTTTACAACCCTCTTATCCCATATACAATTATGTTGAAAAGTGGCCCTTTTTGATTTTTGCCCTGGATTTGCCTGCCTGCCACTTTTACTTTTCACCTTACTACTTTTTGCTTCTACCTTCATTTTACACCCCTCTGTCTCTCTGCCCTTGTTCCCATCCCTCTGCCACATTAGTTTAAATCCTCCTGAACAGCAAGACTTCCTTGACTTACTTCTATTTTCCTCTTCCTCGACCCTAACACACTGGTTTCCTTCCCCTTGCCAACTCAGTTTAAACCCTCCCTGACAGCTATATTAAACAATATTAGTACCCTTAGAGTTGTTAGTACCCTTAGAGTTTAGGTGTAACGCATCGTTTCTGTATAAGTCATGCCTTCCCCAAAATAGATCCCAGTGATCTAAGAATTGGAAGCCCTCCCCCTGCACTAGTTACTTAGCCACACATTCATCTGCTTAATTCTGCTATTCTTACCATCATTAGCGCATGGCTCAGGCAGTAATCCTGAGATTATTACTCTGGAGGTCCGGCTTTTCAATTTTCTTCTTGGCTCCCAATAATCGAATACTCTGGACCCAATCTGAGATATCTCATACCCTCGCACCAGGGAGGCAACGCCCCATTCGGGTATCCTTGTCTGGCTCGCAGAATCTCTTGTCTGTTCCCCTCACAATGGAATCCCCAATAACAACTGCATTTCTCTTTGCTCTCTTGATCACGGCACTGGGCAGGGTGCCAGAGTCCCGTTCGTTGTGGTCTTCCTCTGTCTGGTCAACCTCTCCAACAGTATCTAAAACTATATATCAATTCCTGAGGGGGACTGTCATGGAGGTGCTGTCCACTATTTCTCTATAGGTACTGTCGATCACCTCCTCACTTTCTCTAATTAGCTGAAAGTCGTCAAGTTGTTGCTCCAGATTCCTCACACGATCCCTAAGGAGCTTCATATTGCATCTGGAGCAGATGTATTCCTGGGGGAGGCTGGGAGTCTCCCAAGGTCCCCATATCTGGCATATCTGTTCCTATATTCCTCTAATGCTATTGTAAAGGAGATAGAACTATGATCACTATCTCCAAAATGCTCTCCCACTGAGAGATCTGACACCTGACCAGGTTCATTTCCAATACCAAATCAAGTACAGTCTCTCCTCTTGTAGGCTTATCTACATGTTGTGTCAGGAAACCTTCTTGAATACACTTAACAAACTCCACTCCATCTAAACCCTTTGTTCTAGGGAGATGCCAATTGATATTTGGGAAACCTGGCACTTGAAGTAACAATTCCTGTCCCTGAGCCATCCAAGTCTCTGTAATGGCCACCACATCATACCTCCAAGGTCATCCGCTTTGCTCACAATGCTCTTTGCGTTTTTGTAGACACAACTCAAACCTTCGGTCTGAGATGTTCCCTTCTCTATCACCTACCTATCCTCCCTCTTGCACTGTCTATAATCTTTCTCTATTTGTGAGTCAACCTCCTTTTCCCCAGTCTCTGCAGTTCAGTTCCCACCACCCCCCCAACAATTCTAGTTTAAACTCACCTCAGTAGCCTTAGCAAACCTCCCCGCCAGGATATTGGTCCCCCGGGATTCAAGTGCAACCCATCCTTTTTGTACAGGTCACTCCTGCCCCAAAAGAGGTCCCAATAATCCAGAAATCTGAATCTCTTCCTCCTGCTCCAATCCCTCAGCCACACATTTTTCCTCCACCTCATTCTATCCCTATATTCACTGTCACATGGCACAGGCAAAAATCCTGAGATTACTACCTTTGCAGTCCTGCTTCTTCCTAACTAACTCCCTGTAATTTTTTTTTCAGGACCACTTCCCTTTAGCTACCCTTTTTCACTTTATATAATGATAAAAACCTTTACTATCCATTGCTGCCGGTAGTACATTCCATGCACCCACCATTCTATGTGTGAGAAACTTAACCCTGACATCCCCTTGGTACCTATTTCCAAGCACCTTAAAACTATGTCCCCTCATATTAGCCATTTTAGAACTGGGAAAACGCCTCTGGCTATCTACACAATCAACAGTGCTCATCATCTTATTCACCTCTATCAGGTCACTTCTCAGCCTATGTCCCTCAAGGAGAAAAGGCAAGCTTTATTCAACTGATTCTCATGAGGGTAATCCTCCAATCCAGGCAATATCCTTGTAAATCTTCTTTGCTCACTCCCTATAGTATCCATATCTTTCTTGTACTGAGGTGACCAGAACTGAACACAGTACTCCAAGTTGGGGCTAATTGAGTTCTTATATAGCTGAAATGTTACCTCTAGCTCTTGTACTAAATCCCACGGTTGATGAAGGCCAACACTCCATACGCCTTCTTAACAACACTGTCAACAGCACAGTAGCTCTGAATGTCCTATGGACATGGACCCCAAGCTCTTTCCAATCCAGGCAACATCCTTGTAAATCTCCTCTACACTCTCTATCATATCCGCATGCTCCCTGTAGTGAGGTGATCAGAACTGAGCACAGAACTCCAGATGGGGTCTGACCAATGTATTATATGGCTTTAACATTATCTCATGGCACTTGAACTCAATCCCACTGTTGATGAATGCCAACACACCATACACCTTCTTAACAACACTGTCAACCTGCGCAGCAGATTTGAATGTCTTATCAACACAGACCACAAGGTCTCTCAGCTCCTCCACACTGCCAAGATTCTTACCATTAATGTTATATTCTGCCTTCAAATTGGACCTACCAAAATGAATTACTTCACACCTACCTGAGTTGAAGTCCATCTGCCACTTCTCAGCACAGTTCTGCAGCCTATCAATTTCCTGCTGTAACCTTTGACAACCCTCCAGATTTTCCACAACACCTCCAACTTTTGTGTCATGAGCAAACTTACTAACACAGCCTTCTACTTCTTCATCCAGGTCATTTATAAAAATCACAAAGAGGAGTGGTTCCAGAAAAGATCCCTGTGGAACACCACTGGTCACCGACCGCCATGCAGAATATGAACCATCTACAACCACCCTTTGCCTTCTGTGGGCAAGCCAATTCTGGATCCACAAAGCAAAGTCTTCTTGGTTCCCATGACTCCTTACTTTCAGAAGGAGCCTTGCATTGGGAACCTTATCAGCTGCCTTACTGAAATCCATATACACTGCATTCACTTCATCAATGTGTTTTGTTACATCCTCAGAAGAATTCAGTCAGGCTTGTAAAGCACAACCTACCCCTGACAAAGCCAAGCTGACTATCCCTAATCAGATTATGTCTCTCCAAATGTTCATAAATCCTGCCTCTCAGGATCTTCTCCAACAACTTGCCCACCATTGAAGCCAGATTCACTGGTCTATAATTTCCTTGGTTATCTCTACTCCCTTTCTTGAACAAGGGAACAATATTTGCAACCCTCCAATCCTCCATTCCTTCAATTCTTCTCCCATCCCAATTGATGATGCAAGGTTCATTGCAAGAGGCTCAGTAGCCTGGGCTATCTCTCATCTGTTCCTGGTGACACATCCAACTTACTGCTTTTTAAAAGCCCCATTATGTCCTCTTTCTTAATGGCTATCTGCTCAAGCTTTTCAGTCCACTGTAAGTCATTGGAACAATTGTCAAAGTGTGTTGAAGAGGTGTGCTGTGGTGATGGGGGATTTGTTAGTTGGGTGAACAGAAAGGAGGTTCTATGGGCAAAAATGAGATTTCCCCATGGTATGTTGCCTCCAGGGTCCGGGACATCTTGGATTAAGTTGACCACATTCTCAAGTGGAAGGGTGAACAGCCAGAGGTTGTGGTCCATGTAAGTAACAATGACATGGATAGGATGAATGGCAAGCTTCTGCAAAGGAAGTTCAGTGATGCTACCTTAAAAGGCAGGAAATCTAGGGTTGTGATCTCAGGATCACAAGCTAGTGAGACTAGAACTAGGAGATTATACAATTTAACATGTGACTATGGAGTTGGTGTAAGTAGGAAGGCAGAAGATCTATGAATCAAAATATTGAGTATGGTGCGACAAGTATCCTGAGCACCGTATATTTCAATGCAAGAGTTATTGTCAGAAAGGCGGATAAGCCAAACATGGATGAACACCTGGAATTATAATAGTACAATTGTAGCAGACAAGAGAAGTCAAAGCCAATGTAAAAAGCTTGCTTTTTACATTGACGAGCTTGCTTCCACTGAGGTAAGGCTGGGTAAGCTCCTTTAATTAATCTAATT
This sequence comes from Hypanus sabinus, assembly GCF_030144855.1. NCBI lineage: Eukaryota > Metazoa > Chordata > Chondrichthyes > Myliobatiformes > Dasyatidae > Hypanus > Hypanus sabinus. The sequence continues at coordinate 186,767,687 of NC_082710.1, read as the reverse complement.
AGCTTAGAAGTAGGTAATGAAGGCAGCAGTTAGGACAGTCGGGTGTTCTGTTTGAAGAACGTGGGAAGTCAGGGTGAGCACAATTGTCCCCGATGACTACACCTGCAAAAGGTGCATCCAGCTGCAGCCCCTGACAAACTGAGTTAGGGAACTGGAGCTGGAACTGGATGAACTTTGGATCATTCGTGAGGCAGAGGCAGAAATAGACAGGAGTTTCAGGGAGATAGTCACCCCTAAGAGTCAGGAGACAGGTAGCTGGGTGATTGTCAGGAGAGGGAAGGGGAACAGACAGGAAGAGCAGAGCAACCCTGCGGCCATTCCCATCAACAGTAAGTATACCATTTTGGATACTGTTGGTGGGGACAACCTACCAGGCACAAGTTACAGTGGTCATGTCTCTGGCACTGAGACTGGACCCTCAGCTCAGAAGGGAAGGAGGGAAAGAGGAGAGCAGTATGATCGGGGATTCGATAGGGGGACAGATAAGAGGTTCAGTGGGAGAGATCGAGAATCCTAGATGGTCTGGTGCCAGGGTCTCCGATACCTTGGATCGAGTTCTCAGTATTCTAAAGAGGGAGGGTGAGCAGCCGGATGTCGTGGTCCGTGTAGGGACCAATGACGTGGATAGGAAGAAGGAGGAGGTCCTGCAACAAGAGTTTAGGGAGTTAGGTGCAAAGTTGAAGGACAGGACCTCCAGGGTTGCAATCTCAGGATTTCTGCTAGTGCCATGTGCTAGTGAGACTAGAAATAGGACGATAATCCAGCTAAGTACGTGGCTAAGGGGTTGGTGCAGAGGGAGGGCTTCATGTTTCTGGACAATTGGGCCTTGTTCCAGGGAAGGTGGGACCTGTTCTGACAGGACGGGTTACATCTGAACTGGAGGGGGACTAATATCCTTGTGGGAAGGTTGGCTAGTGCTATTCTGGGAGGTTTAAACTAGATATGCAGGGGAAGGGGAACCAGAGTGTTAGAGCAGATAGAGAGGTGGATGAGGATAAAGGTCATGCAAGAACTGCAAGTATAATGCTTGGAGTAAAGCCAGATCTAACATATAATGAGGCTTTGAGGAAAGAGAAGCAGAATAAAGGCTGTAAAGGTAGTAAGGTAGAAGGGCTAAAGTGCATGTACTTCAATGCAAGAAGCATCAGGAACAAAGGTGATGAACTGAGAGTTTGGATGCATACATGGAATTATGATGCAGAGGCCATTACAAAGACTTGGCTGGCACCAGGGCAAGAATGGATTCTCAATATTCCTGGGTTTCAGTGTTTTAAGAGATATGGAGAGGGGGGAAAAGGGGAGGAGGAGTTGCATTACTGGTCAGGGATACTATTACAGCTACAGAAAGGGTGGGTAATGAATGTAGCGGGATCCTCTTTTGAGTCTGTATGGGTGGAAGTCAGGAACAGGAAGGGAGCAGTTACTCTACTGGGGGTATTCTATAGGCCCCCTGGTAGCGGCAGAGATACCGAGGAGCAGATTTTGGAAAGGTGCAAAAATAACAGGGTTGTTATCATGGGTGGCTAATTTACCTAATATTGATTGGCACCTGATTAGTTCCGAGGGTTTAGATGGGGCAGAGTTTGTTAAGTGTGTCCAGGACAGATTCCTATCACAGTATGTTGACAGGTCGACTATGGGGATTACCATTAGGTAACAAACCGGGTCAGGTCACCGATCTCTCAGTGGGTGAGAATCTAGAAGACAGTGACCACTGCCTTTAGCATTATCATGGAAAAGGATAGAATCAGAGATGACAGGAAAATTTTTAATTGGAGGAAGGCAGATTATGACGCTACAAGGCTAGAATCTGCTGGTGTGAATTGGGATGATGTTTTTGCAGGGAAATGTACTATGGACATTTGGTCGATGTTTAGGGATCTCTTGCACAATGTTAGGGATAAATTTGTCCCACTGAGGAAGATAAAGAATGGTAGCGTGAAGGAACCATGGGAGACAAGTGAGGTGGAAAATCTAGTCAGGTGGAAGAAGGCAGCATACATGAGATTTAGGAAGCAAGGATCAGATGGGACTATTGAGGAATATATGGTAGCAAGAAAGGAGCTTAATAAGGGGCTGAGGAGAGCAAGAAGGAGGCATGAGAAGCCCTTGGTGAGTAAGGTAAAGGAAAACCCCAAGGCATTCTTCAATTATGTGAAGAACAAAAGGATGACAGGAGTGAAGGTAGGACCGGTTAGAGATAAAAGTAGGAAGACATGCCTGGAGGCTGTGGAAGTGAGTGAGGTCCTCAATGAATACTTTTCTTTGGTATTCACCAATGAGAGGGAACTTGATGGTGGTGAGGACAATATGAGTGAGGTTGAAGTTCTGGAGCATGTTGATATTAAGGGAGAGGAGGTGTTGGAGTTGTTAAAATATATTAGGATAGATAAGACCCCGGGGCCTGACGGAATATTCCCCAGGCTGCTCCATGAGGCGAGGGAAGAGATTGCTGCGCCTCTGGCTAGGATCTTTATGTCCTCGTTGTCCATGGGAATGGTACCAGTGGATTGGAGGGAGGCGAATGTTGTCCCTTTGTTCAAAAAAGCTAGTAGTGATAGTCTGGGTAATTACAGACCAGTGAGCCTTACGTCTGTGGTGGGAAAGCTGTTGGAAAAGATTCTTAGAGATAGTATCTACAGGTGTTTAGAGAATTATAGTCTGATCAGGGACAGTCAACATGGCTTTGTGAAGGGCAGATCACATCCAACAAGCCTAACAGAGTTTTTTGAGGAGGTGACCAGGCATATAGATGGGGGTAGTGCAGTGGGTGTGATCTACATGGATTTTAGTAAGGCCTTTGACAAGGTTTCACATGGTAGGCTTATTCAGAAAGTCAGAAGGCATGGGATCCAGGGACGTTTAGCCAGGTGGATTCAGAATTGGCTTGCCTGCAGAAGGCAGAGTATTGTGGTGGAGGGAGTACATTCCAATTGGAGGTTTGTGACTAGTGGTGTCCCTCAAGGATTGGTTCTGGGACCTCTACTTTTTGTGATTTTTATTAACGACCTGGATGTGGGGGTAGAAGGGTGGGTTGGCAAGTTTGCAGACGACACAAAGTTTGGTGGTGTTGTGGATAGTGTAGAGGATTATTGAAGATCGCAGAGAGACATTGACAGTATGCAGAAGTGGGCTGAGTAGTGGCAGATAGAGTTCAACCCAGAGAAGTGTGAGATGGTACACTTTAGAAGGACTAACTCCAGGGCAGAGTACAAAGTAAATGGCAGGATACTTTGTAGTGTGGAGGAACAGAGGGATTTGGGGGTACATGTCCACAGATCCCTGAAAGTTGCCTCAGGTAGGTAGGGTAGTTAAGAAAGCTTATGGGGTGTTAGCTTTCATAAGTTGAGGGTTAGAGTTTAAGAGTCACAAGGTAATGGTACAGCTCTATAAAACTCTGGTTAGGACACACTTGGAGTACTGTGTCCAGTTCTGGTTGCCTCACTATAGGAAGGATATGGAAGCGTTGGAAAGGGTACAGAGGAGATTTACCAAGATGCTGCCTGGTTTAGAGCATATGCATTATGATCAGAGATTAAGAGAGCTAGGGCTTTACTCTTTGGAGAGAAGGAGGATGAGAGGAGACATGATAGAGGTATACAAGATAGTATAGAGTGGACAGATAGATAGAGTGGACAGTCAGCACTCCTTACCCAGGGCACCACTGCTTAATACAAGAGGACATGGCTTTAAGATAAGGGGTGGGAAATTCATGGGAGATATTAGAGGAAGGTTTTTTACACAGAGAGTGGTTGGTGCATGGAATGCACTACCTGAGTCTGTGATGGAGGCAGATACACTAGTGAAATTTAAAAGACTACTAGACAGGTATGTGGAGGAATTTAAGGTGTGGGGAATATATGGGAAGGCAGGGTTTAAGGGTTCATACAACATTGTTGGCTGAAGGGCCTGTACTGTGTTGTACTGTTCTATGTTGTATAAAAATAAAAGAAAGGGCATACAACAAAACAAAAATTAACAGGAAGATAGCAGGTTGGGAAGTTTTTAAAAACTTGTAGAGAGCAACTAAATGTATCATTAGGAGAGAAAAGGTGAAATGTGAAAGTAATCTAGCAAACATTGTCAAAGTGGGTAGTAAAAGCTTTTTCAAGTACATATAAACTGAAAGAGAGATGTGAGTAGATATAGGATTACTAAAAATGAAGATGATGAAATAATAATGGGTGACACAGAGATAGCAGATGAACTAAATGAGTATTTTGCATCAGTATTCTCTGTAGGAGACATCAGTAATGTGCCAGATGTACTGTATGAATGAAGAGAAGTGAGTTCAGTTACTACTACAAGAGAGAAGGTGCTCAAAAATCTGAAAGACCTAAGGGTATGTAAGTCACCTGGTCAAAATTAACTGTACTCTAGGATTCTGAAAGAGGTAGCGTTAGACATTGTGGAGGCATTAGCAATGATCTTTCAAATATCATTGGACTCTGGCACGGTTCCAGAGGACTGGAAAAAGGACCTGATAAGTCACTGGGACTGATGATATATACCTCAAGCTAAGGGAGGAGATTTCTGAGCCTCTTGCGATGATCTTTGTGTCATAAATAGGGACAGGAGAAGTACTGGAGGATTGGAGGTTTGTAAATGTTGTTCCCTTGGTAGGGGAGATAACTCAAGAAATTATAGACCAGTGAGTCTGAATTCAGTGGTGGGCAAGTTTTTGGAGAAAATCCTGAGAGGCAGGATTTATGAGCATTTGGAGAGACATAATCTGATTATAGGGATTGTCAGCATGGCTTTGTCAAGGGCATGTGGTGCTTTATGAGACTGTTTGAATTCTTTGAGGATGTAACTAAACACATTGATGAAGGTAGAGCAGTGGATGTAGTGTATGTGGATTTCAGTAAGGCATTTGATAAGATTCCCCATGCAAGGCTCCTTCAGAAAGTAAGGAACTGTGGGATCCAAGGAGACTTTGCTTTGCAGATCCAAAATTGGCTTGTCCACAGAAGGCAAAGGGTGGTTGTAGCTGGTTTGTATTCTGCATGGAGATAATTGAACAGTGGTGTTCAGCGGGGATCTGTTCTGGAACCCCTCCTCTTTGTGATTTTTATAAATGTCCTGGATGAAGAAGTAGAAGGGTGGGTTAATAAGTTTGCTGACTACACAAAGGTTGGAGGTATTGTGAATAGTCTGGACGGTTGTCAGAGGTTACAGCAGGATATCGATAGGATGCAGAACTGGGCTGAGAAGGGCAGATGGACTTCAACTCAGATTAGTGTGAAGTGGTTCATTTTGGTAGGTCCAATTTGAAGACAGAATATAATGTAAATGGTAAAACTCTTGGCAGTGCAGAGGATCTGAGAGATCTTAGGGTCCGTGTCGATAGAACACTCAAAGCCACTGCACATGTTGACAGTATTGTTAAGAATGTGTATGGTGTGTTGGCATTTATCAATCGTAGGATTGAATTCAAGAGCCATGAGGTAAGACTTGGTCAGACCCCACTTGGAGTACTATATTCATTTCTGGTCACCTCACTACAGGAAGGATGTGGATACTATAAAGAGAGTGCAGAGGAGATTTACAAGGATGTTGCCTGGAATGGAGGGCCTATCTTATGAAAATAGGCTGAGTGTACTTGGCCTTTTCTCCTTGTAGCAACAGAGGATGAGAGGTGACCTGATAATGATGTGTGGATCGCCAGAGGCTTTTTCTCAGGGCTGAAATGGCTAACACAAGGGGGGATAGTTTTAAGGTGCTTGGAAGTACGTACTGAGGTAATGTCAGGGTTAAGTTTTTCACACAGAGTGGTGAGTGTGGAATGCACTGCCGGCGATGGTGGTGAAAGCGGATACAATAGGGTCTTTAAAGAACCTCTTAGATAGTTACACAGAGCTCAGAAAAATAGAGGGCTATGCGCTAGAGAAATTCTAGGCAGTTTCTAGAGTATGTTACATGGTCAGAAGGGCCAGTAATGTGCTGTAAATTTCTAAAAGCACTACAAATGTCACTCTACTCTATAAGAAAGGAGAAAGGCAACAGAAAGGAAATTATAGACTAGTTAGCCTGACCTCAGTGGTTGGAAAGATGTTAGAGTCAATTGTTAAGGTTGATGTTAAGAAGTACTTGGTGACACAGTACAAGGTTGTACAAAGTCAGCATGGTTTCCTTCAGTGAAAATCTTGCCTGATAAACCTGCTGAAATTCTTTGAGGTGATGACAAGCAAGATAGATAAAGGGGATGCAGAGAATGTTGTATATTTGAACTTTCAGAAGGCCTTTGACAAGGTGCCACACATAAGGTTGCTTACCAAGTTGGGAGCCATGGTATTACAGGAACGTTACTAACATAGTTAAAGCATTGGCTGATTGGTAGGAGGCAGTGGGTGGGAATAAAAGAATCCTTGTCTGGTTGGCTGCTAGTGACTAGTGGTGTTCTGCAGGGGTCAGTGTTGAGATCGTTTCTTTTTATGCTACACATAAATGATTTAGATGAAATATATGGCTTTGTTGCCATTTAAAAATGATATGAGTGTTGATAGAGGGGCAGGTTGTGTTGAGAAAACAGGTAGACTGCAGAAGGACTTAGTAGGAGGATAGGCAAGAAAGTGGCTAAGGAAATACAGTGCTGGAAAATGCATGGCCATACACATTGGTAGTAGAAATAATTATGCAGACTATTTTCTAAACAGGGAGAAACTCAACAAATCTGAGATGCCAAGGGAGTGGGAGTCATTGTGCAGAACACCCTAAATGATAACTTGCAAGTTGAGCCAGTGGTGAGGAAGGCAAATGCAACGTTAGCATTCATTTCAAGAGGTCTTGAATTCAAGAGCAGGGATAGAAAAATAGAAACTTAGAAAACCTGCAACACAATACAAACACTGCAGCCCAAAAAGCTGTGCCAAACAAGTACTTACTTTAGAAGTTACCAAGGGTTACCCTTAGCCCTCTATTTTTCCTAGCTCCATGTACCTATCCAGGAGCCTCTTAAAAGACCCTATCATGTCCGTCTCTAGAACAGTTGTTGGCAGCCCATTCCATGCACTCTGCATTTTCTGTGTAAAAACCTTATCCCTAACATCCCCTCTGTACCTATTTCCAATCACCTTAAACTGTGCCCTCTCGTGTTAGCCTCTGATTATCCACATGGTTAATGCCTCTCATCACCTTGTACGCCTCTATTAGGTTACCTCTCATCCTCCATCAATCCAAGGAGAAAAGGCCGCGTTCACTCAACCTATTTTCATAGGGCATCCCTAATCTAGGAAACATCCTTGTAAATCTCTTCTGCACTCTTTCTATAGTTTCCACATCCTTTCTGTAATGAAGTGAACAGAACTGAGCACAGTACTCCAAGTGGGGTCTGACCAAGGTCCTATATAGCTGTAATATTACTTCTCAGCTCTTGAACTCAATCCCATGATTGATGAAGGCCAATGAACTGTATGCCTTCTTAACCATAGAGTCAATCTGCGCAGCAGCTTTGAGTGTCCTGTGGACTCGGACCCCAAGATCCCTCTGATCCTCCACAGTGCCAAGACTCTTAACATTAATACTAAATTCTGCCATCATATTTAACCTACCAAAATGAATCACCTCACATTTATCTGGTTGAACTCCATCTGCCACTTGTCAGCTCAGTTTTGTAGCCTATCAATGTCCTGCTGTTACATCTGACAGCCATCCACACTATCCACAACACCACCAACTTTTGTGTCATCAGCAAATTTACTAACCCATCCTTCCACTTCCTCATCCAGGCTGTTTATTAAAATCATGGTGTCCCAGAACAGTTCCCTGAGGCACACCACTGGTCACCAACCTCCAAGCAGAATAAGATCCGTCTAGAACCACTATTTGCCTTCCATAAGCAAGCCAATTCTGGATCCACAAAGCAAGGTGCCCTTGGATCCCATGCCTTCATACTTTCTCAATAAGCCTTGTATGGGGTACCTCAAATGCCTTGCTAAAATCATATACACTACATCTACTGCTCTACTGTCTTTACTCAGAGAGTGATAGCTGTGTGGAATGAGCTTCCTGTAGAAGTAGTAGAGGCCAGTTCAGTTGTGTCATTTAAGGTAAAATTGGATAGGTATATGGACAGGAAAGGAGTGGAGGGTTATGGGCTGAGTGCGGGTAGGTGGGACTAGGTGAGAGTTCGGCACGGACTAGGAGGGCCGAGATGGCCTGTTTCCATGCTGTGATTGTTATATGGTTATATGGTTAATTTCATCAATACGTTTAGTCAATCCTCAAAAAATTGAATCAGGCTCATAAGGCATGACCTGCCTTTGACAAATCCATGCTGACTATTCCCAATCATATTATACCTTTCCAAAGGCTCATAAATCCTCCCTCTCAGGATCTTCTCCATCAATATACCAACCACTGAAGTAAAATTCACTGGTCTATAATTTCCTGGGCTATCTCTCCTCCCTTACTTGAATAAGGAAACAACATCTGCAACCTCTGTACCTACTCTGGACATGAAGCAAGCAGTTCATGCAAGGAAGCCCACCAACATCCCAGAGATGAAGCAGTTTTATAAGGAGGAATGGCCTAAAATTCCTTCAATTCAATGCACAGGACTTATCAATAATTACTGGAAATGATTGATGGAAATTATTGCTGTACAAGGGGGTCACACCAGTTACTGAAAGCAAAGGTTCACATACTTTTCCCAACAAGTATATGTAATACAGAATCAATTTTCTCCATACATAAACAAGCCAAGTAAATTTTTTTGTGTTATTTAATTGGGCTCCCTAACTTTTTTTTAGGACTTAAGTGAATATCTGATCACATTTTAGGTCATATTTATGCAGAAACGTTGAAAATTCTACACAGTTCACTAACTTTCTAGCACCACTGTACCATTAAGTTTTGATTGCTTCATTTAAACATTAGCAATTAAAGTGCTGTAAGAGGAAATTTGGCCCAATATGTGTATGCTAGTATTTTGCTAGAGAAACCTAACTAAATCCTATTGTCTGGTTGTCTATGTGAATGTTGACTTAATCTTCCCTTAAATATGCTATTGCCTCTGCTTCTTGAATAGGATTAGTGTAACACTATTTTAATGCCAGGAACCCGTGTTCAATTCTACCTCTGTCTCTAAGAAATTTGTATGTTCACCCTGTGACCGCTTGGGTTTCCTCCAACATTCCAAAGACATATTTGTTAGAAGGTTAATTGGCCATTGCGGTGTATTTGGGCAATATGGACTCATTGGGCTGCAAGTCCTATGACTGTGCTACATCTTGAATACCAGGGGAACCAATATCCTGGCGGGGAGGTTTGCTCAGGCTACTGGGGAGAGTTTAAACTAGAATAGTTGGGGCATGGGAACTGAACTGAAGAGACTGGGGAATAAGAGGTTGGCTCACAAATACAGAAAGCTTGTAGACAGTGTGAGAGGGAGGACAGGCAGGTGATAGAGTAGGGACGCACTCAGACCAAATGTTTGAGATGTGTCTATTTTGACTCAAGGAGTGTTGTGAACAAAGTGGATGAGCTTAGAGCATGGATCAGTACTTGGAGATATGATGTGGTGGGCATTACAGAGACTTAGATGGATCAGGGACAGGAATGGTTATCCAAGTGTTGGGTTTTAGATGTTTCAGAAAGGAGGGAGGGAAAAGAGGTGGGGGCATGGCACTGTGATCAGAGATAATGTCACGGCTGCAGAAAAGGTGGGCACCATGGTGGGATTGTCCACATAGTCGCTGTGGGTGGAGGTTAGGAACAGGAAGGGGTCAATAACTTTACAGGGTGTTTTTTTTTATAGGCGGCCCAATAGTAACAGGGAGCAGAGAGGGAAACAGATCTTGGAAAGTTGTAATAATAATAAAGTTGTCATGATGGGAGATTTTAATTTCTCAAATATCTATTGGCATCTTGCTAGAGCAAGGGGTTTAGATGGGATGGAGTTTGTTAGGTGTGTTCAGGAAGGTTTCTTGACACAATATGTAGATAAGCCTACAAGGGGAGAGGTGGTACTTGATTTGGTATTGGGAAATGAACCTGGTCAGGTGTCAAATCTCTCAGTGGAACAGCTTTTAGAGATAGAGGTCATAACTCTATCACCTTTACAATAGCATTGGAGAGGGATAGGAACAGACAAGTTGGAAAAGTGTTTAATTGGAGTAAGGGGAATTATGAGGCTATCAGGCAGGAAATTGGAAGCTTAAATTGGAAACAGATGTTCTCAGGGAAAAGTATGGAAGAAGTATGGCAAATTTTCAAGGGATATTTGTGTGGATTTCTGCATAGGTATGTTCCAATGAGACAGGGAAGTTATGGTAGGGTACAGGAATTGTGGTGTACAAAGGCTGTAATAAATCTAGTCACGAAGAAAAGAAAAGCTTACGAAAGGTTCAGAGACAATACGAGTGAATCTGCAGATGCTGGAAATAAATAAAAACACAAAATGCTGGCAGAACTCAGCAGGCCAGACAGCATCTATGGGAGTAGGTAGTGTCGAAGTTTCGGGCCGAAAGCCTTCATCAAGAAGGTTCAGAGAGCTAGGTAATGTTAGAGATCTAGAAGATTATAAGGCTAACAGATGGAGCTTAAAGAAGAAATTAGGAGAGCCAGAAGGGGCCATGAGAATGCCTTGGCAGGCAGGATTAGGAAAAACCCCAAGGCATTCTACAAGTATGTGAAGAGCAAGAGGTGAAAGAATAGGACCTATCAAGTGTGACAGTGGGAAAGTATGTGTGGAACCGGAGGAAATAGCAGAGGAACTTAATGAATACTTTAGTATTCACTATGGAAAAGGATCTTGGTGATTGTAATGATGACTTGTAGCAGACTGAAAAAGCTTGAGCATGTTGATATTAAGAAGGAGGATGTGTTGGAGCTTTTGGAAAGCATCAAGTTGGATAAGTCACCAGGACCAGATGAGATGTACTGTGGGATGTACTGTGAGATGTACTGTGGCTACTGTGGGAGGTGAGGGAGGAGATTGCTGAACCTCTGGCAGTGATCTTTGCATCATCAATGGGGACAGGAAAGGTTTCATAGGATTGGAGGGTTGCAGATGTTCTTCCTTTATTCAAGAAAGGGACTAGAGTTAGCCCAGGAAATTATAGAACAGTGAGTCTTACCTCAGTGGTTGGTAAGTTGATGAGAGACAGAATTTATGAACATTTGGAGAGGTATAATATGATTAGTAGTCAGCATGGCTTTGTAAAGGGCAGGTCATGCCTTAAGGGCCTGATTGAATTTTTTGAGGATGTGACTAAACACGTTGATGAAGGAAGAGCAATAGATGTAATGAATATGGATTTCAGCAAGGCATTTGATAAGGTACCCCATACAAGGCTTACTGAGAAAGTAAGGAGGCATGGGATTTAAGGGGACATTGCTTTGTGGATCCAGAACTGGCTTGCCCACAGAAGGCAAAGAGTGGTTGTAGACAGGTCATATTCTGCATGGAGGTCAGTCAGTAGTGAAGTGCCTCAGGGATCTGTTCTGGGACCCTTACTCTTCGTAATTTTTATAAATGACCTGGATGAGGAAGTGGAGGGATGGGTTAGTAGGTTTGCTGTTGACAGAAAGATTGGAGGTGTTGCGGATAGTGTGGAGGACTGTCAGAGATTGCAGTGGGACATTGATAGGATGCAAAACTGGGCTGAGAAGTGGCAGATGGAGTTCAACCCAGATAAGTGTGAGGTGGTTTATTTTGGTAGCTCAAATATGATGGCAGAATATAGTATTGATGGTTAGACTCCTGGCAGTGTGGAGGATCAAAGGGATCTTGGGGTCTGAGTCCATAGGACGCTCAAAGCCGCTGCGCGTGTTGACTCTGTGGTTAAGAAGGTGTACAGTGTATTGGCCTTCATCAGTCGTGGAATTGAATTTAGGAGCCAAGAGGTAATGTTGCAGGACCATGGTCAGACCCCATTTGGAATACTGTGCTCAGTTCCAGTCACCTCACCACAGGAAGAATGCTGAAGCCATAGAAAGGGTGCTGAGGAGATTTACAAGGATGTTGCCTGGATTGGGGAGCATGACTTATGAGAATAGGTTGAGTGAACTCAGCCTTTTCTCCTTGGAACGACAGAGGATAAGAGGTGACCTGATAGGTATATAAGTTGATGAGAGGCATTGATCATGTGGATAGTCAGAGGCTCTTTCCCAGGGCTGAAATAGTTGCTACAAGAGGACACAGGTTTAAGGTGCTGGGGAGTAGGTGCAGAGGAGATGTCAGGGTTAAGTTTTTTACTCAGAGAGTGGTGAGTGCATGGAATGGGCTGCCAGCAACAGTGGTGGAGGTGGATATGATAGGGTCTTTTAAGAGACTTTTAGATAGGTATACGGAGCTTAGTAAAATAGAGGGCTATAGGTAAGCCTAGTAATTTCTAAGGTAGGGAAATATTCGACACAACTTTGTGGGCCGAAGGGCCTGTATTGTACTGTAGGTTTTCTGTTTCTATGTTTATAATAAATATTTTTCCTCATCCATTCCATGTGCTATGCAACAAATTATATTTTATTGACTCCCAGTCTTTACTGAACTCCATCAAAATTTTTATAATTTTAAATGCCTCCACCTAAAGAAATGATGTCTGTTATCTAGTTGCTTGTTGGATCTGGAGTTGTGTGTGGCAATTTCAAGTATCTGCCTGCAATGCATTTGGTCTAGTGGCTTGTTCCTGTGAATGACTACAAAACACAAAGGAAGGATTTAAAAATAATGTTTGTTTGTGACGTTATTCTGCTTATATGTGAATTTTACCACTATGTCTTAGAAATGAATTTTCTTTAATTGCAGGTCTCTGTTTCAGGTTTTCAATTTCTGCATAAATGCATCCTCATTACTTCTGTCATTGCCTTTGTCAGTACATCAATGTCTCTTGCTGGAACTGCCTTCATCATCTTCTTTGCCTTAGAGAAATATAAAGGTAATGCATGCATTTCTTTTCCTGTTCTTGATAACACATTTACTCAGATTTCCAGATATTCCAATGAACCCGTTTGATTTGTTTTGTATCTACAGCTCAGAAATATCATACACGACTTACCATTGCTTTTATTGTCATTAAAACAAAGTCCTGTGTATGTTTAATGATCTCTTCGATATATTGTATCTTGGATACAGGTAGGTTTTTATTTTAATTTCATTATTTCACTTTTTATGAATATTGCTGGCAAGGCCAGTATTTATTGCCCATGCAATAATAGCTTTATGCCTTTGACCTTACTGCTTGTTTAACCCATTTTAAAGGGTTTTTATCAACACTGTACTGAAGATTGTTTTACATCATTTCCCATACACAAGGGTTATCAGAAAATAAAATAATTATTACTCTGGATCCGATTCAGCACAAAACAAAAACATGTAAGACAAAAAACACAATAATAATAAAGCAATAAATATAAATCCATCATCACCAGTTGATGGTATTCTAGTTTTTTAATTACTAACTGCACTTAAATACTGTAATGACCTTTATGACATCTAGAATCAAGTCCCAGTTTTGTGCCTTGGCCCAGGACTGGCCTGTCAGCATTGCAGAGCAGATTGCCAGTAACATACTGTATAACCATTGAATGTAAGATCAGTCTAGTTCTGACTGCAGAACACATTAACCAGTATCTGAATCATGAGCGTTGACCTGAACTACACCCAGCATTCTGAACTGAGACTATAAAACATAGGAGCAAATTAAGCCATTTGACCCATTGAATCTACTGCACCATTTGATCATGGCTGATTTATTACCGCTCTCAGCCCTAATCTCCAGCCTTCTCCCTGTAGCCTTTTGATGACTTTATTAATCAGCAACCTCCACATAATATATACTGAAAAAATCCTCTACAGCCATCTGCAGCATTTATCATCTTCATTCTGAATGAGCCAGAACAGTTAAAAAATGTTGATTGCCCTTCAGATATGAAGATGACACAATGTTTTGAAACATCCTGATAATTTTAGCATTACTGTGTAGTTGAATGATATGGAGAAGCTGATCCTTAGAGAATTGAGCACTCATACTATCATGTGGATTTAATTTGTATATGGATTTCAGCAAGGCATTTGATAAGGTTCCCCATGCAAGGCTCATTCAGTAAGGAGGCATGGGATCCAAGGGAACCTTGCTTGGTGGCTCCAGAATTGGCTAGCCCACAGATGGCAAAAGGTGGTTGTAGATGGTTAGTATTCTGCTTGGAGGTCGATAACAAGTGATGTTCCACAGGGATCTGTTTTGGGACCCATCCTTTTTGTGACTTTTGTAAATGACCTGGATGAGGAAGTAGAAGGATGGGTTAGTAAGTTTGCTGATGACACAAAAGTTGGGGGTAGTCTGGAAGGTTATTAGGAGTTACAATGGGACATAAGAAACCATATGGTGCATTGGCCTTGTATTAGCAAGTGGATGATCTTACATTTACCAACGTTGTATTCCATCTGCCAGACCTTGGCCCACTCACTTATCCTATCTATATCCCTCTGCAGAGTCTCCACATCCTCTGTACAATTTGATTTTCTACTCAGTCATCAGCAAATTTTGTTATGCTACACTCAGTCCCCTCTTCCAAATCATCAATGTAAATGGTAAACAGCTGCGGGCCCAACACCGACCCCTGTGACACCCCACTCAACATTGACTACCAACCAGAGAAACACCCATTTATATCAACTCTCTGCCTTCTATTGGTTAACCAATTCTCTATCCATGCCAATGCAATTCCTCCGACTCCATGCATCCCTATCTAATTTATAAGTCTCTTGTGCGGCACCTTATTGAACACTTTCTGGAAATCCAAGTATACGACATCCACCTGTTCCCCTCTATCCACTGTACTCATTATGTCCTTAAAGAACTCCAGTAAGTTTGTCAAACAGGACCTGCCCTTTCTGAGTCCATGCTGTTGTCTGTCTAAAGGAACCACTCCTTTCTAAATGTTTTGCTATTTCTTCCTTAATGACAGCTGCAAGCATTTTCCCGACTACAGATGTTAAGCTAACTGTCCTATAGTTGCCCGTCTTTTGCCTCCATCCTTTTTTATCCTGTTTTATGGGAAGGATGTAATAGAGAAATGGAGGTCATTTAAGGGTGAAATTATGAGGGTACAGAATCTTTATGTTCCTGTTAGGTTGAAAGGAAAGGTTAAAGGTTTGAAAGCACCATGGTTTTCAAGGGATATTAGAAACTTGGTTCGGAAAAAGAGGGATGTCTACAATAGATATAGGCAGCATGGAGTAAAGGAATTGCTCAAGGAATATAAAGAATGTAAAAGGAATCTTAAGAAAGAGATTGGAAAAGCTAAAAGAAGATACGAGGTTGGTTTGGCAAATAAGGTGAAAGTAAATCCGAAAGGTTTCTACAGTTATATTAAAAGCAAGAGGATAGTGAGGGATAAAATTGGCCCCTTAGAGAATCAGAGTGGTCAGCTATGTGTGGAGCCGAGGGAGATGGGAGAGATTTTGAACAATTTCTTCTCTTTGGTATTCACTAAGGAGAAGGATATTGAATTGTGTAAGGTGGGGGAAACAAGTAAGGAAGTTATGGAACCTATGACAATTAAAGAGGTGGAAGTACAGTGGATAAATCTCCGGGTCCTGACAGGATATTCCCCAGGACCTTGAGGGAAGTTTGTGTAGAAATAGCAGGAGCTCTGATGGAGATCTTTAAGATGTCATTAGAAACAGGGATTGTGCCAGAGGATTGGCGTATTGCTCATGTGGTTCCATTGTTTAAAAAGGGTTCTAGAAGTAAGCCTAGCAATTATAGACCTGTCAGTTTGACATCAGTGGTGGGTAAATTAATGGAAAGTATTCTTAGAGATAGTATTAATAATTATCTGGATAGACAGGATCTGATTAGGAGTAGCCAGCATGGATTTGTGCGTGGAAGGTCATGTTTGACAAACCTTATTGAATTTTTTGAAGAAGTTATGAGGAATGTTGACGAGGGTAAGGCAGTGGATGTAGTCTATATGAACTTCAGCAAAGCCTTTGACAAAGTTTCACATGGAAGGTTAGTTAAGAAGGTTCAGTCATTAGGTATTAATGCTGGAGTAATAAAATGGATTCAACAGTGGCTAGATGGGAGATGCCAGAGAGTAGTGGTGGATAATTGTTTATCAGGATGGAGGCCAGTGACTAACGGGGTGCCTCAGGGATCTGTTTTGGGCCCAATGTTGTTTGTAATATACATAAATAATCTGGATGATGGGGTGGTAAATTGGATTAGTAAGTATGCCGATGATACTAAGGTAGGAGGTGTTGTGGATAATGAGGTGGGTTTTCAAAGCTTGCAGGGAGATTTATGCCGGTTAGAAGAATGGGCTGAACGTTGGCAGATGGATTTTAATGCTGAGAAGTGTGAGGTTCTACATTTTGGCAGGAATAATCCAAATAGAACATACAGGGTAAATGGTAGGGCATTGAGGAATGCAGAGGAACAGAGGGATCTAGGAATAACAGTGCATAGTTCCCTGAAGGTGGATTCTCATGTAGATAGGGTGGTGAAGAAGGCTTTTGGAACGCTGGCCTTTATAAATCAAAGCATTGAGTACAGAAGTTGGGATGTAATGTTAAAATTGTACAAGGCATTGGTAAGGCCAAATTTGGAATATTGTGTGCAGTTCTGGTCACCGAATTATAGGAAAGATATCAATAAATTAGAGAGAGTGCAGAGACAATTTACTAGGATGTTACCTGGGTTTCAGCACTTAAGTTACAGAGAAAGGTTGAACAAGTTAGGTCTCTATTCATTGGAGCGTAGGAGGTTGAGGGGGGGATTTGATCGAGGTATTTAAAATTTTGAGAGGGATAGATAGAGTTGACATGGATAGGCTGTTTCCATTGAGAGTAGGGGAGATTCAAACGAGAGGACATGATTTGAGAGTTAGGGGGCAGAAGTTTAAGGGAAATACGAGGGAGTATTTCTTTACTCAGAGAGTGATAGCTGTGTGGAATGAGCTTCCTGTAGAAGTAGTAGAGGCCAGTTCAGTTGTGTCATTTCAGGTAAAATTGGATAGGTATATGGACAGGAAAGGAGTGGAGGGTTATGGTCTGAGTGCGGGTAGGTGGGACTAGGTGAGATTAAGAGTTCGGCACGGACTAGGAGGGCCGAGATGGCCTGTTTCCGTGCTGTGATTGTTATATGGTTATATGGTTAAAAGTAGTGTGGCCTTTGCTGTCTTCCAATCCACCGGGTCCTGCCCAGAGTCTAGAGAATTTTGGTAAATGATTACCAACACATCTACTATAACCTCTGCCAATTCCCTCAGCACCCTGGGATGCATCCCATTAGGACCAGGGGACTGATCTACCTTCAGGCCGTCTAGTTTTCTCATCACTACCTCTTTAGTGACAGTGATTTTATCAAGGTCCTCACCTCCCATTATGTCCATAACATCATTCTTTGGCATATTAGACATGTTCTCCTCCGTGAAGACTGACACAAAACAGTCGTTCAATGCCTCAGCCATTTCGTTATCACCCAATATCAATTTCCCCTTATCGTCTTCCAAGGGACCTACGTTGACTTTAGCCACCCTCTTTCGCTTTATACATTTATAAAAATTTATGCTATCTGTTTTTATATTTTGTGCTAATTTACTTTAATACTCTATCTTCCCTTTCCTTATTTCTTGTTTAATTGTTCTTTGTTGCTTTTTAAATTTTTCACAATCCTCCAGTCTCCCACTACTCTTTGCGACTTTGTACACGTGAGCTTTTACTTCTATACTATCTTCTATTTCCTTAGTTATCTAAGGCTGGATCTCCCCACACTTGCTGTCCTCACTTTTGACTAAAAACATACTTTTGTTGAGCACGTGAAAAATCTCTTTGAAAGTATTCCGCTGTTCCTCAAATGTCCTACCAAATAGCCTGTGCTCCCAATCCACATTAGCCTACTCCTCCCTCATATGATCACTCTTTCCAAGAGGATCCCTGACTACAAGATCGTTAATCTTACTCACTAACATGCTGCTCAAGAAAGCCATCGCAGATGCATTCTGTGAAGTCCTCCTCAAGACTTCCTTGACCAACTTGATTCACCCAATATTTGTGGAAGTTAAACTCCCCCATGACAACTGCCATTCCATTGTTACAAGTCTCAGTTATTTCTTGGTTAATCGCCTCTGTCACTGCAATATTTTTATTAGGTGGCTTATAGACAACTACCACCAGTGATTTTTTTCCCTTCACTATTCTTAATCTCTACCCAGATGGACTCAAAATTGCTCTGTAGATTTTACATTGTCTCTCACAATTGCCCTGACCCCATGCTTGATTAAGAGTGCCACTTCACCTCCTTTGCCTTCCTGCCTATCTTTCTGTATTACCTGATACCCTTGGATATTTAATTCCCAGTCCATAAGACATGGGAGCAGAAGTCGGCCATTCGGCTCATCAAGTCTGCTCTGCCATTTCATCATGAGTTGATCCAATCTCCCCTTTGGTCCCATTCCCCCACCTTCTCACCATAACCTTTGATACCCTGACTACTCAGATACCTATCAATTTCTGCCTTAAATACACCCAATGACTTGGCCTCCACTGCCGCCCATGGCAACAAATTCCATTGATTCACCACCCTCTGGCTAAAAA
The DNA here is from genome assembly GCF_030144855.1 of Hypanus sabinus. Classification (NCBI taxonomy): domain Eukaryota; kingdom Metazoa; phylum Chordata; class Chondrichthyes; order Myliobatiformes; family Dasyatidae; genus Hypanus; species Hypanus sabinus. The sequence continues at coordinate 186,749,143 of NC_082710.1, read as the reverse complement.
TTCTCCACCTTGCAACCAGGTTTCTGTAACGACCACTAAATCATATGCCTTAGTACTGATCTGTGCCACAAGGTCACTAAGCTTGTTTCTAATACTACGGGCATTTAGATAAAGTGCCCTTATACTCATTGTCCTTTTAGAATCTAGAGACCTATGCGATTTTCACTTTTTACTTTTATTCACTCTACTCTTACATTTTTCTTCACTAACTCTAGCTCTGGTCTCTGCATCACTTCCCTCTTCTTTTCTGTGTGGGTTCCCATCCCCCTGCCATATTAGTTTAAAACCTCCCCAACAGCACTAGCAAACAATCTCCCTAGGACTGTTATGGTCCGGTCCGGAGCCCGCATTCTGGGTCTAGATCCGGTCTGTGTAGCTGTCCCTCCTTTCACCCTTGAGTCCAAATAGTCACACCTGTGAATCTTCGTGGCTTGTTTGGACTCAAGGAGGCGCACCTGTTGCCCATCGGCAGGCGTTGTATATAGGGGGCTCTGGGACTGAGTGGAGTTGGGGGTTGTCCTGCTTATCCTGTTCCTCTGGTTGCCCTGGCTTGGAGTTCCCCTCGTTAAAGATGAGTTCTTCAAGTAAATTTGGCGGTCACCCTAGATCTAGTTCCCTTCCTATTCCTTGCCTTCATCGGGCAAGCCTGGCTGGACTGCTGTTGCCTGGCAGAGGTCTCTGCCCCTACCTATTCCTCGCTGCCGACGGGTTGTGCCCCGCAACCTACCCAGGTGCCCTGCGACCTGCTCAGGCCCCCGTATTCCTGCGTGGGAGGTCCGGGCCCTGCCCAGGATTTATGTGGCCTGGCCGGAATCCTGCCTTGCCTGAAATCCGGGATCCTGCTTGCCTGAACTCTAAGACTCTCCCGGAACCCCAGAAACACCTTGAACATCACATCCCTCATGCACACCATGGTCTCTTGTCTCTTGTTTAGTTGTTCCCGTCCTGCCCCTAGTACTTCAGTGCCGGCGTACTGCACTTGGGTCCAGCCTCCTGTCCCCTTATGACAAGGACATTGATCCTGGCCCGGCACAGATGAAGACCATTCGGATGGTAGTGGTCCCACCTCCCCCAGAAGTGGTTCCAATGCCCCAAGAATCTGAAACCCTCCCTCCTGCACCACCGCTCAAGCCACGTATTCATTCTAGCTATCCTGCTATTCCAAATCTGGCTAGATCCTGAGATTATTACCCTTGAGGTCCTACTCTTTAATTTATCTCCTAACTCCCTAAATTCAGCTTGTATGACCTCATCCAGCTTTCTTCCTATACCGTTAGTACCTACATGCACCACGACAGCTGGGTGCTCACCCTCCCCTTTCAGAATGCCCTGCAGCTTCTCCAAGACATCTCTGACCCTTGCACTCAGGAGGCAACACACCATACGGGTGTGATAACGTCCTGCATGGAAAAGTGGTCAGGAAGTTTGAGTCACTCAACATTCACATTGGATTAGACATTGACTGTGTGGAAGAGCCAGAGAGTAGTAGAAGATGGTCTCAGCCTGAAACATCGACTATTCTTTTCCATAGATGCTGCCTGCCTCTGCAGACTTCCTAGTGTGTGTTACTCTGATTTCCAGTATCTGCAGATTTTCTCATTTTAGTAGCTGAAGGTTGCCTGTCTGACTGGTGACCTATGACTAATGGTGTGCTGCAGGGATCAGTGCTGGGTCCTTTGTTGTTTTAATCTATATCAATGATCTAGACAATAATGTGGTTAACTGGATTAGCAAAATTGAAGATGACACCAAGTTTGAACGTGTAGTGGATGGCAAGGAATGCTTGCAGAGGGATCCACATCAGCTGGAAGTTAATGCAAACAAGTGAGAGGGTTTTGCACTTCAGTAACCAGGGTAGGTCTTACACTGGGAACAGTAGAGAACAGGAGAATGGTAGAACAAAGGGATCTGGGAATACAGGTTCATTATTTATTGAAGGTGGCATCACAGTTAGATAGGGTCATAAGGACAGCTTTTGGCACACTGGCCTTCATAAATCAATTTATTGGCTACAGGAGATGGGATGTCAATGTTGAAGTTGTATAAGACATTGCTGAGACCTAATCTGGAGTATTGTGTGTAGTTTGTCATCTACCTGCAGGAAAGATATACAAACTTTGTAATTGTGGTGAACTACATATACCTGTCTGAACATGTCCCTCTGCTGACTGCTCCTGTGGCTCCTCCCACAGACCCCTGGATAAAGGCGATTGAAGGCACTGCTCCTCCCTCAGTCTCCAGGATGTTGTGTGGTGGTCTCTTGCAGCTAATAAAAGCCTATCGTTCGCCTCCCGTCTCCGAGAGTTATTAATGGTGCATCAGCAATAAGGTTGAAAGAGTTCAGAGAAAATTTATAAGGACGTTTCTGGGTCTGGAGGACCTGAGTTATAAGGAAAGATTGAATAAGTTAGGACTGTATACTTTAGAACATAGAAGATAGAGAGGAGCTTTGATAGAGGTATACAAAATTATGAGGGGTTCAGATAGAGTAAATGCAAGCAGGCCTTTTCCACTGGGACTACAACCAGAAATTATAGGTTAATGGTGAAGGGTGAAAAGTTTAAGAGGAATATGAGGGGAAACTTCTTCACTCAGAGGGTCATGAGAGTGTGGAATGAGCTGCCAGCACATGTTATGCTTGCAAGCTCAATTTCAGTGCTCAAGAAAAGTTTCGATAGGTACATGGAAGGTAGGGATATGGAGGGCTGTGGTCCCTGTGTGGGTCGTTGGGAGTAGGCATTTTAAATCATTTCAGCATGGACTAGATAGTCCAAAGGGCCTATTTCTGTGACTTTATGACTCTAAATAGGAGTAACGTTGTGATCAAAATTGTACATGATTATATTGTATATAACTGCAACATCAGATCCCAACTCCTGTACTCAATCTTTTGATTTACTAGGTCAGCATACCAAATAGAGCACCTACAAAAAGTATTCATCCCCCCACCCCCGTAAGTTTTCATGTTTCATTGTTTTATAACATTGAATCACAGTAGATTTAGTTTGGCTTTTTTGACACTGGTCAACATAAAAAAGATTATTGTATCAAAATGAAAACATATCTCTACAAAGTGATTTAAATTAATTACAAATATAAAGCACAAAATAATTGATTGCGTAAGTATTCACCCCCCCCTTTAATATGACACTCCAAATCATCATTAGTTCAGCCAATTGGTTTTCAAAGTCACATAATTAGTTAAATGGAGATCACCTACATACAGTCAAGGTGTTTGAATTGATTGTAGTAAAACTACACCCGTATCTGGAAGGTGCAGCTGCTGGTGAGTCAGTATCCTGGCAAAAACTACACCATGAAGATAAAACAACACTCCAAGCAACTCTGTGAAAAGCACAAGTCAGGAGATGGGTACAAGAAAATTTCCAAGTCACTGAATATTCCTTGGAGTACACAAGTCAGTCATCAAGAAATGGGAAGAATATGGCATAGCTATAAATCTGCTTAGAGCAGACTGTCCTCAAAAACAGAGAGGCTGTGTAAGAAGGGGAGTAGTGAGGGAGGTACTAAGAAACCTATGACAACTCGAGGAGTTACAAGCTTCAGTGGCTGAGATGGGAGAGACTGTGCATACAACTGTTGCCTGGGTGCTTCATCAGTTGTAAATTTATGGGAGAGTGACAAAGAGAAAAGCCACTGTTGGAAAAAAACTCGCTTGAAATCTCAGCTGGAGTTTGCCAGAAGGCATGTAGGAAACTCTGAAGTCAGATGGAAGAATGGTTTATGGTCTGATTAAACTAAAATTGAGCTTTTTGGCCATCAGACTAAACACTGTTTGGTGTAAGCCAAACATTGCCTATCAACAAAAGCACACCATCCCTACTGTGAAGCACGGTAGTGGCCGCATCACAAAGCTACACAAGAATGGCTTAAAAACAACAAAGTTAGTGTCCTGGAGTGACTAAATCAGAGTTCAGACCTCAATTCAATTGAGAATTTGTGGCTGGACTTGAAAAGGGCTGTTCACTCACAATCCACATGAAATCTGATAGAGCTTCAGCAGTATTGTAAAGAAGAATGGGGAAAAATTGCAGTGCCCAGGTGTGCAAAGCTGATAGAGATCTCTACACACAGACTCAAGGCTGCAACTGCTGCCAAAGGTGAATCTACTAAATACTGACTTGATGGGGGTGAGTAATTATGCAATCAATTATTTTGTGTTTAATAATTATAATAAATTTTTGTAACAAATAATTGTAAAAAAAATTAGATAAATTTGTAGATACTTGTTTTCACTTTTACACGAAAGAGTCTTTTCTGTTGATCAGTGTCAAAAAAGCCAAATTAAGTCAACTATGATTCATGTTGTAAAATAATAAAATATGAAGACTTCCAAGGGGGGAGGTAGGGAGGTGAATACTTCTTACTGTACCTTTGTCTTCCCTGGTACTTCATATGTAGTTCAAGACATCATCACTTATTTCTGATATTTCTTTAGCATGCATCAATCTCATACATCACCCATCTCCTGTGACTCCATTATATAGACAGCCTTGCTGATTTTTAAGTGGACCTATTTACTCCTAGCCATCTTTTACTCACAGTATATCTACTGAATCTTGGGATTTTCCTTAAAGCTACATACCCTTTTATTTTTGTTTTTCTTCCTGATTCTCCTTTTTTGTATTCCTCCTTATGTTTTTAATATATTGATGGATTTACTTGTCCTTGATTGTTTGCATTGTACGATTGTCCTGTTTACCAACCAGAACCTCAGTATCTCTTGGGGAGTCCTAAATCGCAAAACTTGCCATTTACCTTAGCAGGCAAGTGCTGCCCCTGTACTCTTGATATCAAAAGCCTCTAACTTACCAATCATAATTTTATCATCAAATACCTAATCAACCCGTGCAAGATCCTGCCGAATGCTTCCACAATTGGTTATAGAACATAGAACATAGAATAGTACAGCAAGTTACAGGCCCTTTGGCCCACAATGTCTTGCCGACCCTCAAACCTCATATAACCCCCCCCCCCACCTTAAATTCCTCCATATACCTGTTTAGTAGTCTCTTAAATTTCACTAGTGTATTTGCCTCCACCACTGACTCAGGCAGTGCGTTCCATGCACCAACCACTCTCTGAATGAAAAACCTTCCTCTAATATCCCCTTTGAACTTTCCTCCCCTTACCTTAAAGCCATGTCCTCTTGTACTGAGCAGTGGTCCCCTGGGGAAGAGGTGCTGGCTGTCCACTCTATCTATTCCTCTTAATATCTTGTACACCTCTATCATGTCTCCTCTCATCCTCCTTCTCTCCAAAGAGTAAAGCCCTAGCTCCCTTAATCTCTGATCATAATCCATACTCTCTAAACCAGGCAGCATCCTGGTAAATCTCCTCTGTACCCTTTCCAATGCTTCCACATCCTTCCTATAGTGAGGCGACCAGAACTGGTTATGCCCCAGTTTAGGAGTTCAACCTGTGGGCTAGTTATATCTTTCTCCAGAGGTATTTCAAACAAGACACACTTCAGTTATTTGACCTATCTCATTCCTTAAGAATAGGACCAGTGTTGCACCCTTACTTTCTTGGGCACATTGGACAAATTCCAACCTGCACTATAGGTGACCAGGACAATATTTGGGAAGTTAAAGAACTCCACACAGCTACATCTGTAATTCCTGCTGATTGTTGAGGTCCTATCACAACAGTCTCAACAATTTGACCATCTCTTTCTTACTTCTATGGTCAAACTGGATGGTCTCCAGGAATATCCTCTCAAAGTACAGTTGTTATATTCTCCCTCAGAGAAGAAGTCTCTACACCTTTACTTGTACCTCTGTCATGTACCTCTTGCATAAATATCTTAGAACATTACTGCTGTTCACTTTATACATTGAGTGATAATCTGATGTTGACTAGTCTACACAACAATCCTGATTACGAAAAGCTTTTCTCAGATGATATTGTCACTGACAAGTTTTCATATCTTTCACACCTTTCACATTTTGTAATATTAACCCTGATCTCTAACATACTAATGACATGATTCCAAACTTACATAGAAAACCTACAGCACAATACAGGCCCTTTGGCCCACAACGTTGTGCCGAACATGTCCCTACCTTAGAAGTTTCTAGGCTTACCCATAGCCCTCTATTTTTCTAAGCTCAATCTACCTATCCGAAAGTCTCTTAAAAGACCCTATCGCATCCACCTCCACCACCATTGCCAGCAGCCCATTCCACACACTCACCACTCACTGTGTAATAAAAAAAACAACTTACCACTGACATCTCCTCTGTACCTACTCCCCAGCACTTTAAACCTGTGTCCTCTTGTGGCAACCATTTCAGCTCTGGGAAAAAGTCTCTGACTATCCACACGATCAATGCCTCTCATCATCTTATACACCTCTATCAGGTCACGTCTCATCCTCCTCCGCTCCAAGGAGAAAAGGCCGAGTTCACTTAAGCTGTTTTCATAAGGCATGCTCCCCAATCCAGGCACATCTTTGTAAATTTCCTCTGCACCCTTTCTATGGCTTCCACATCCTTCCTGTAGTGAGGTGACCACAACTGAGCACAGTACTCCAAGAGGGGTCTGACCAGGTTCCTATATAGCTGCAACATTATCTCTCGGTTCCTAAATTCAATTTCACGATTAATGAAGGCCAATACACCGTATACCTTCTTAATCACAGAGTCAACCTGCACAGCTGCATTGAGCGTCCTATGGACTATAACCACTATAACCTCTGACAGCCCTCCACACTATCCACAACAGCCCCGACCTTTGTGTCATCAGCAAACTTACTACCCCATCCCTCCACTTCCTCATCCAGGTCATTTATAAAAATCACAAAGAGTAAGGGTTTCAGAACAGATCCCTGAGGCACACCACTGGTTGCCGACCTCCATGCAGAATATGACCCGTCTACAACCACACTGTGTCTTCTGTGGGCAAGCCAGTTCCGGATCCACAAAGCAATGTCCCCTTGGATTGCATGCCTCCTTACTTTCTCAATAAGCCGTACATGGGGTACCTTATCAAATGCCTTGCTGAAATCCTTATACACTACATTTACTACTCTTATACTCTTACTACATTTATTCATCAATGTGTTTACAGTAGTCACATTCTCAAAAATTTCAATCAGACCTGTAAGGCATGACCTGCCCATACCAAAGCCATGCTGACTATTCCTAATGATATTATACCTCTCCAAATGTTCATAAACCCTGCCTCTCAGGATCTTCTCCATCAACTTACCAACCACTGAAGTAAGACTCACTGGTCTCTAATTTCTTTGGTTATCTCTAGTCCCTTTCTTGAATAAAGGAACAACATTCGCAACCCTCCAATCCTCTGGAACCTCTCCCGTCCCTAGTGATGATGCAAAGATCATCGCCAGAAGCTCAACAATCACCTCCCTCACCTCCCACAGTAGCCTGGGGTACATCTCATCTGGTCCTGGTGACTTATCCAACTTGATGCTTTCCAAAGGCTCCAGCACATCCGCTTTCTTAATATCAATATGCTCAAGCTTTTCAGTCCACTGCAAGTCATCACTACAATCACTATAGTGAATACTGAAGTATTCAGTAAATACCTCTGCTTTTTCCTCCGATTCTATGCACACTTTCCCACTGTCACACTTAATAGGTCCTATTCTTTCATGTCTTATCCTCTTACTCTTCACATACTTGTAGAATGCCTTGAGGTTTTCCTTAATCCTGTCTGCCAAGGCCTTCTCATGGCCCCTTCTGCGTCTCCCAATTTCTTTTTTAAGCTCCTTCTGTTAGCCTTATAATCTTCCAGATCTCTAATATTACCTAGATCCCTGAACCTTTCGTAAGCTTTTCTTTTCTTCTTGACTAGATTTATTACAGCCTTTGTATACCACGGTTCCTTTACCCTACCATAACTCCCTTGTCTCCTTGGAAGGTACCTATGCAGAAATCCACACAAATATCCCCTGAAAACTTGCCACATTTCTTCAGTACTTTTCCCTGAGAACATCTGTTCCCAATTTAAACTTACGAATTCCTGCCTGATAGCCTCATAATTCTCCTTACTCCAATTAAACACTTTTCTAATTTGTCTCTTCCTATTGTTCTCCAATGCTATTGTAAAGGAGATAGAATTATGATCACCATCTCCAAAATGCTTTCCCACTGAGAGATCTGACACCTGACCAGTTTCATTTCCCAATACCAAATCAAGTACAGAATCTCCTCTTGTAGGTTTATCTACATATTGTGTCAAGAAACCTTCCTGAACACATCTAACAAACTCCACCCCATCTAAACCCCTTGCTCTAGGAAGATGCCAATTGATATTTGGGAAATTAAAATCTCCCATCATGACAACTCTGTTTGTGGTTAACTATGTATACTTGTCTGGACACGCCCCTCTGCTGACTGCTCCTGGGGCTCCCCCCACAAACCCCTGTATAAAGGCGACTGGGGCACTGCTCCTCCCTCAGTCCGACATGGTTGTGCTCCCTTTTTGTTGTCAGTAAAAGCCTATCTATTGTTTACTTCCAGTCTCCTAGAGTTATTGATGGTTTATCACTGTTATTATTACACCTTTCGAGGATCTGTTTCCTTATCTGCTCCTCAATCTCTCTGATACTATTGGGTGGCCTATAAAAAATACCCAGTAAAGTTATTGACCCCTTCCTGTTCCCAACCTCCACCCACAGAAACTGTAGACAATCCCTCCATGATGTCCACCTTCTCTGCAGCTGTGACACTATCTCTGATCAACAATGCCACACCCTAACCTCTTTTCCCTCCCTCCCTGTCCTTTCTGAAACATCTAAAGCCCGGCACCAAGTGCTGATCCACACTTTAAGCTCATCCGTTTTGTTCACAATACTCTTTGCTTTAAAATAGGCACGTCTCAAACCGTCCGTCTGAGTGCGTCCCTTCTGTATCACCTACCTATCCTCCCTCATACACGGTCTCCAAGCTTTCTCTATTTGTGAGCCAACCACTAGAATATCGTTTCCCCTGGTATTCAAGTGCAACCCGTACAGGTACAGGTCACACCTGCCCTAAAAGAGGTCCCAATGATCCAGACATCTGAATCCTTGCCCCCTATTCCAATCCCTCAGCCACACATTTATCCTTCACATCATCCTATTCTCACTGTCCGAGATTACTACCTTTGCAGTCCTGCTTCTCAGCTTCCTTCCTAACTCCCTGTAGTCTGTTTTCAGGACCTCTTCCCTTTTCCGACCTATGTCATTGGTACCAATATGTAGCACGACCTCTGGCTGTTCTCCCTCCTACTGCAGGATATCATGGACACGACCTGAAACATCCCAGACCCTGGCACCTGGGAGGCAAACAACCATTCAAGTTTCGTTCGCAAACACGAGGAATTCTGCAGATGCTGGAAATTCAAGCAACACCCACAAAATGCTGGTGGAACACAGCAGGCCAGGCAGCATCTATAGGAAGAAGTACAGTCGACGTTTCGGACTGAGACCTTTTGTCAGGACTAACTGAAAGAGGAGATAATAAACGATTTGAAATTGGGAGGGGAGGGGGAGATCCGAAATGATAGGAGAAGGCAGGGGTGGGAGTGATGAAGCTAAGAGCTGGAAAGTTGATTGGCAAAAGGGATACACAGCTAGAGAAGGGAGAGGATCATGGGATGGGAGGACTAGGGAGAAAGAAAGGGGGAGGGGAGCACCAGAGGGAGATGGAGAACAGGCAAAGAGTGATTGTGACAGGGGCAGAGAGAGATAAAAGAGAGACAGAAAAAAGGGGGGAAAGTAATAAATGAATGAATGAATAATGGGGTAAGAAGGGGAGGAGGACATTAACAGGTTAGAGAAATCAATGTTCATCCCATCAGGTTGCACATCTTTCCCTCCCCCTTTCTGCTTTCCACAGGGATCGCTTCCTATGTGACTCCCTTGTCCAGTTGTCCACCCCATCCCTTCCCACCGAACTCCCTCCTGGCACTTATCCTGTAAGTGGAACAAGTGCTACACCTGCCCTTACACTTCCTCCCTCACCACCATTCAGGGCCCCAGACAGTCCTTCCAGGTGAGGCGACACTTCATCTGTGAGTCGACTGGTGTGATATACTGTGTCTAGTGCTCCTGGTGTGGCCTTTTATATATTGGTGAGACCCGACGCAGACTGGGAGATGGTTTTGCTGAACACTTATGCTCTGTCCTCCAGAGAAAGCAGGATCTGCCAGTGGCCACACATTTTAATTCCACGTCCCATTCCCATTCTGATAAGTCTATCCACGGCCTCTACTGTCAAGCTGAAGCCACATTCAGGTTGGAGGAACAACACCTTATATTCCCTCTGGCTAGCCTCCAACCTGATGGCATGAACATTGATTTCTCTAACTTCCGTTAATGCCCCCCTCGCTTTGTACCCCATCCCTTATTTATTTACTTATTTATTTATTCCCCCCCCTTTTTTCTGTCTCTCTTTTTTTCTCTCTCTGCCCCTCTCACAATCACTCCTTGCCTGTTCTCCATCTCTCTCTGGTGCCCCCCTCCCCCTTTCTTTCTCCATAGGCCTCCTATCCCATGATCCTCTTCCTTTTCCAGCTGTGTCTCCCTTTTGCCAATCAACTTTCCAGCTCTTAGCTTCGTCACTCCCACTCCTGCCTTCTCCTATCATTTCGGATCACCCCTCCCCCTCCCACTATCAAATCTCTTACTATTTCCTCTTTCAGTTAGTCCTGACGAAGGATCTCGGCCTGAAACGTCAACTGTACTTCCTATAGATACTGCATGGCCTGCTGCGTTCCACCAGCATTTTGTGTGTGTTATCCGAGTTTATTTACTGGGTCCACAGACTTGCCTGTCTGACCCTCTCACTACAGAGTCCCCTATCACTATTGTCTTCCTTTTCCTTTCCCTACCCTTCTGAGCCACAGGGCTGGACTCTGTGGCAGATGCAAAGGTGATACTACGGTTGTAATGGGGAATTTCAACATGCAGGTAGACTGGGAAAATCAGGTTAGTACTGGACCCCAAGAAAGGGAGTTTGTGGAGTGCCTCCGAGATGGATTCTTAGAGCAGCTTATACTGGAGCCTACCAGGGAGAAGGCAATTCTGAATCTCGTGTTGTGTAATGAACCGGATTTGATAAGGGAACACGAGGTAAAGGAGCCATTAGGAGGTAGTGACCATAATATGATAAGTTTTAATATACTATTTGAGCGGGAGAAAGTAAAATAGGAAGTGTCAGTATTACAGTTGAACAAAGGGGACTATGGAGCTATGAGGGAGGAACTGGCCAAAGTTGACTGGAAGGATGTCCTAGCAGGGAAGACAGTGGAACAACAATGGCAGGTATTTCTGGGAATAATACAGAAGGTGCAGTATCAGTTCATTCCAAAGAGGAAGAAAGATTCTAAGGGGAGTAGGGGGCGACCGTGGCTAACTAGGGAAGTCAAGGACAGTATAAAAATAAGAGAAGTATAACATAGCAAAGATGAGCGGGAAACCGGAGGATTGAGAAACTTTTAAAGAGCATCAGAAGATAAAGGCAATACTGGGAGAAAAGATGAGGTACGAAGGTAAGCTAGCCAAGAATATAAAGGAGGATAGTAAAAGCTTCTTTAGGTATGTGAAGAGGAAAAAATTAGTTAAGACCAAAGTTGGGCCCTTGAAGGCAGAAACAGGTGAATTTATTATGGGGAATAAGGAAATGGCAGATGAGCTGAACGGGCACTTTGGATCTGTCTTCACTAGGGAAGACACAGACTATCTCCCAGATGTAATAGTGGCCAGAGGACCTAGGGTAACGGAGGAATTGAAGGAAATTCACATTAGGCAGAAAATAGTGTTGGGTAGACTGATGGGACTGAAGGCTGATAAATCCCCAGGGCCTGATGGTCTGCATCCCAGGGTACTTAAGGAGGTGGCTCTAGAAATCGTGGACGCATTGGTAATCATTTTCCAATGTTTTATAGATTCAGGATCAGTTCCTGAGGATTGGAGGGTAGCTATTGTTATCCCACTTTTTAAGAAAGGAGGGAGAGAGAAAACAGGGAATTATAGACCAGTTAGCCTGACATCAGTGGTGGGGAAGATGCTGGAGTCAATTATAAAAAATGAAATAGTGGCACATTTGGATAGCAGTAACAGGATTGGTCCGAGTCAGCATGGATTTACAAAGGGGAAATCATACTTGACTAATCTTCTGGACTTTTTTGAGGATGTAACTATGAAAATGGACAAGGGAGAGCTAGTGGATGTAGTGTCCCTGAACTTTCAGAAAGCCTTTGATAAGGTCCCACATAGGAGATTAGTGGGCAAAATTAGAGCACATGGTATTGGGGGTAGGGTACTGACATGGATAGAAAATTGGTTGGCAGACAGAAAACAAAGAGTAGGGATTAACGGGTCCTTTTCAGAATGGCAGGCAGTGACTAGTGGGGTACAGCAAGGCTCGGTGCTGGGACCACAGCTATTTACAATATACATTAATGATTTAGATGTTGGGATTAAAAGTAACATTAGCAAATTTGCAGATGACACAAAGCTGGGTGGCAGTGTGAAATATGAGGAGGATGTTAGGAGAATGCAGGGTGACTTGACAGGTTGGGTGAGTGGGTAGATGCAGTTTAATGTGGATAAATGTGAAGTTATCCACTTTGGTGGCAAGAACAGGAAGGCAGATTACTATCTGAATGGGGAATCTGAAAGGGGAAGTACAACGAGATCTAGCTGTTCTTGTACATCAGTTACTGAAAGTAAGCATGCAGGTACAGCAGGCAGTGAAGAAAGCTAATTGCATGCTGGCCTTCATAACAAGGGGAGTTGAGTATAGGAGTAAAGAGGTCCTTCTGCAGCTGTATAGGGCCCTGGTGAGACCACACCTGGAGTATTGTGTTCAGTTTTGGACTCCAAATTTGAGGAAGGACATTCTTGCTATTGAGGGAGTACAGCGTAGGTTCAAGAGGTTAATTCCTGGGGATGGCGGGACTGTCATATGTTGAAAGATTGGAGCAACTGGGCTTGCATACATTGGAATTTAGAAGGATGAGAGGGGATCTGATTAAAACACATAAGATCATTTAAAGGATTGGACACGCTAGAGGCAGGAAACATGTTCCCGATGTTGGGGGAGTCCAGAACCAGAGGGCACAGTTTAAGAAGAAGGGTTAGGCCATTTAGAATGGAGTTGAGGAAAAACTTTTTCACCCAGAGAGTTGTGGATCTATGGAATGTTCTCCCTCAGAAGGCAGTGGAGGCCAATTCTCTGGATGCTTTCAATAAAGAGTTAGATAGAGTTCTTAAAGATAGTGGAGTCAAGGGATATGGGGAGAAGGCAGGAACGGGGGTACTGATTGTGGATGATCAGCCATGATCACGTTGATTGGTGGTGCTAGCTTGAAGGTCAGAATGGCCTAGTCCTGCACCCATTGTCTATTGGCACGGCCACTGTTGCTTACCCCACGTAGGCTGTTCCCCCCCTCCCAACAGTACTCAAACAGGAGTACTTATTGTCAAGGGGTATAGTGACAGGGGTACTCTCTAGTACCTGACTCTTCCCCTTCCTTCTCCTGACTGTGACCCACTTGTCTGTCTCCTGTGGCCCCGGTGAGACCACCTGCCTATAACTCCTTTCTATCACCTCCTCACTCTCCCTGATCAGACAAAGTTCATCGAACTGCATCTCCAGTTTCCTAACGCAGTCCCTTAGGAGCTGCAGCTCAACACACTGGGTACAGTTATGGCCGTCTGAGAGGCTGGCAGACTCCAGAACCTCCCTCATCTGACACCTAGCACAGAAAACTGGCCTCACACACATACTACTTCCTTTCCCCAATTAACAGAGGTAAACCTACCTTGCCTCGTTACAGCCTAAGCCCATTGAGCCAAGGCCTATCACTCTGCTGCCTCTCACTCCACTGCCTGCTAGATATGGCGGTCTTCTTTTTAAACTTTTCCCGCTCTACTGGCTGATGTCACATGCCTGAGCAGTCTTGACTCTCTTTTACCCCAAGTAGTGAAAATGCCCTCTCTCCGGAAATCCTTAACCATTCACTCGCAGCTTTGTGGCTCCAAAAATTTTTTCTAGAGTCTCCCAAAGGTTGCAATCACTTTGGAAGATGGATTACAGTATAGACCGGGGGTGGGGGGGGGAAGCTTTTTGACTTGTGGGCTACAAAGGGTTCTAAAATTTGACAGGGGGGCCGGACCAGGAGCAGATGGATGGAGTGTTTTGGTAATACACCTCATAAGAGAAAATAAAATATCATGGGATATGTAGAAAACATGTGCTTTAATTTCAATTGAAAATTGAAATTTGAAATTGAAAATGCATTACAACAAAATATCTATCTTTGAAGTCCCATGGTATTTAGCTATTTATTGAAATGACTTTTAAAACACTGAAAATTAAATGAATAAAATACAGCTTTTTTTAATAGTAACAGTTATTATTTTAAAGCACTGAAAATTCTGTTATCCTTCAAGATATTATCATCATCACTCTCCTCCTGCCTGTCTTTATTTCAAAAACGGTAGGAGATGCAGGTCTACTTGTCCTGCTCCTTCTTATTCAATTGTCCCCTGTGCCAAAACTCAACAACGGCCAGCACAAGGACAGAACAGTGAGAGCGCGCCAGTATGCAGAGCGCGTTATTTGATCTGGAGCGCATTTTTTATTTTGAGAACGTACGTGCACCTGCGAACTACTCATGTCCATCACTTAACAGAAATGACATGTAACATGTAAGGCTTATTGAAAAAAAATATTTTCAAATGCATTTTTTACATAACACATCGAAGAAACTTATTTTTAATTTCAGTGGGAACAGTGTTGTTGGTCTCCCTTTTTAGCCAGCGCATCAAAGTCTGGATTTAGTTTTGTTGTGGCGATTCTCAGGATGGATCTGAGGTGTTGGTCAGTTAACTTGGATCTGTGGCTGGCTTTGTTGATGTTCATGACGCTGAACGCCTGTTCACAGAAATAGGCCGAGCCGAACAAAGAGTAAAGCGCAAATGTGGAGTAATACGCTGCACCTCAACAAAGGTCAATGTGTAGCGGTGTGCTACATGTAGCGCTAAAATTACGACACGGAGTCGGTAACTGCAGTTGAAGAAAAAAACTTTATTCGAAATCCCCAGCCTCACTTTTAAGCCTCCCTCAACCTGCCCCCCCCCCCCCCCGTGGCGCAGAGGCTCCAAAGCTCTGTGCTCGCAAATCCCCGCAGGCTATCTCCCTTAGCCAGAACGCTGGCTAATTGTGAGCTGGTTCGGATGTGCCAGGAAATGGGTTGCCACAAATGTATATAGAGTGCGTCATCTATTGGGAAAACACCAGAATTGCGGGGAAAAAATGTTAACGAGGTTTATTAATATAATTTCATCAAGTTCTGCGGGCCGGATTAAAAAGCTTAATGGGCCGCATAGTTTGCCCATGCCTGGTATAGACTATTACATGATAATGCAATTTAGTAGAAGGACTAGAGACATCAACTATTTTCTAAATGGACAGTAAATTCAGAAATTGAAGATGGACTTGGGAGTCCCAGTGCCCAAAGTTAATTTACAATTTGAGTTGGTTATAATGGAGGCAGGCTGGCTGGTGACGCAGTGATATCAGTGCCAGACTCCGGAGCAGAGCTTCCTGAGTTCAAGCCCGGTCAGGCCACTCCTGGACACGCTTTTCACCTGTACTGGGTTGAGTGTCGGGCTTGCAACTCGGCCTCATTAAAAAAAAAACTGTGCTGTGAGAAGGATGAGGGGGACTACTCACAGAATCTTTCCTCCAAGACAACCACTTGAAAAAGTGGTCGCCGAGGCTCTGGTAGAGTATGGCACACAAAAAAAAGTATAATGGAGGCATATAAGACTAGAATATACAATCAAGGATGTGATGCTGAGAACTTATAAAGTATTTAGAGTATTGTGAGAAATTTTGGGCCCCCTTTTATCTAATTAAAGATTTGCTGGCATTGGAGAGGATACAGAGGAGGTTCACCAGAAAGATTCCAGGAACGAAAGGGTAAATAGATGGGCTTGTACTTGCTGGAGCTTTAGAAGAATGAAGGTGTGGGTTATCAGTGAAACCTATAGAATGTTGAAAGGTCCAGATAGAGTGGATGTGGGGAAATCTCAGATCAGAGGGCAGAGTTTCAGAATAAAAGGACTTTCATTTAGAACAGAGATGAGAAGGAATCTGTGAAATTCATTAGCACAGGTGGCTGTGGAGGCCAGGATAATAGGCATGTTTAGAGCAGAGATTGATAGATTCTTGATTAGTAAGGGTATCAAAGGTTATAAGGGGAATGCATTTGAGAGGGAAAATAAATCGCCCAAGATCAAATAGTAGAGCAGACTTAAAGAGCCAAATGGCTTAACTACCTAGGACCCTTTGTCGACAGTGCTTCTCCCTATAGATGCTGCTTGGCCTGCTATGTTCCACCAGCATTTTGTGTGTGTTGTTTGAATTTCCAACATCTGCAGATTTCCTCGTGTTTGATCAGATGGGTCTATTGAGGAACATAGGGTAGCAAGAAAGGAGCTTGAGAAGGGTCTGAGAAGAGCAAGAAGGGGTCATGAGAAGGCCTTGGTAAGTAGGGTAAAGGAAAACCCCAAGACATTCTTCAATTATGTCAAGAACAAAAGGATGACAGGAGTGAAGGTAGGACCAATTAGAGATAAAGGTTGGGAAGATGTGCCTGGAGGCTGTGGGAGTGAGCGTGGTCCTCAATGAATACTTCTCTTCGGTATTCACCAATGAGAGGTAACTTGATGGTGAGGACAATATGAGTGAGGTTGGTGTTCTAGAGCATGTTGATATTAATGGAGAGGAAGTGTTGGAGTTGTTAAAATACATTAGGATGGATAAGACCCCGGAGCCTGACGGAATATTCCCCAGGATGCTCCATGAGGCGAGGGAAGAGATTGCTGAGCCTCTGGCTAGGATCTTTATGTCCTCGTTGTCCACAGGAATGGTACCAGATGATTGGAGAGAGGCGAATGTTGTCCCCTTGTTCAAAAAAGGTAGTAGGGATAGTCCGGGTAATTATAGACCAGTGAGCCTTACGTCTGTGGTGGGAAAGCTGTTGGAAAAGATTCTTAGAGATAGGACCTATGGGCATTTAGAGAATCATGATCTGATCAGGGACAGTCAGCATGGCTTTGTGAAGGGCAGATCATGTCTAACAAGCCTGATAGAGTTCTTTGAGGAGGTGATATAGATGAGGGAAATGCAGTGGATGTGATCTACATGGATTTTAGTAAGGCATTTGACAAGATTCCACATGGTAGGCTTATTCAGAAAGTCAGAAGGCATGGGATCCAGGGAAATTTGGCCAGATGGATACAGAATTGGCTTGCCTGCAGAAGGCAGAGTGTCGTGGAGGAGGGAGTACATTCAGATTGGAGGGTTGTGACTAGTGGTGTCCCACAAGGATCTGTACTGGGACCTCTACTTTTTGTGATTTTTATTAACGACCTGGATGTGGGGGTAGAACAGTGGGTTGGCAAGTTTGCAGGCAACACAAAGGTTGTTGGTGTTGTAGATACTGTAGAGGATTGTCAAAGATTGCAGAGGGACATTGATAGGATGCAGAAGTGGGCTGAGAAGTGGCAGATGGAGTTCAACCCAGAGAAGTGTGAGGTGGTACACTTTGGAAGGACAAACTCCAAGGCAGAGTACAAAGTAAATGGCAGGATACTTGGTAGTGTGGAGGAGCAGAGGGATCTGGAGGTACATGTCCACAGACCCCTGAAAGCTGCCTCACAGGTAGATGGGGTAGTTAAGAAAGCTTATGGGGTGTTAGCTTTCATAAGTCTATAAAACTCTGGTTAGGCCACACTTGGAGTACTGAGTCCAGTTCTGGTCGCCTCACTATAGGAAGGATGTGGAAGCATTGGAAAGGGTACAGAGGATGATGCCTGGTTTAGAGAGTATGGATTATGATCAGAGATTATGGGAGCTAGGGCTTTACTCTTTGGAGAGAAGGAGGATGAAAGGAGACATGATAGAAGTGTACAAGATATTAAGAGGAATTGACAGAGTGGATAGTCAGCGCCTCTTCCCCAGGACACCACTGCTCAGTACAAGAGGACATGGCTTTAAGGTAAGGGGAGGGAACTTCAAGGGGTATATTAGAGCAAGGTTTTTTACTCAGATAGTGGTTGGTGCATGGAATACACTGACTGACAGACAGACAGACATATTTTATTGATCCCGAGGAAAATTGGGTTTCGTTACAGTCGCACCAACCAAGAATAGTGTAGAAATATAGTAATATAAAACAATAAATCATTAAATAATAATAAGTAAATTATTCCAAGTGGAAATAAGTCCAGAAGCAGCCTATTGGCTCAGGGTGTCTGACACTCCGAGGGAGGAGCTGTAAAGTTTGATGGCCACAGGCAGGAATGACTTCCTATGACACTCAGTGTTGCATCTCGGTGGAATGAGTCGCTGGTGAACGTACTCCTGTGCCTAACCAGTACATTATGGAGTGGATGGGAGACATTATCCAAGATGGCATGCAACTTGGACAGCATCCTCTTTTCAGACACTACCATCAAAGAGTCCAGTTCCACCCCCACGATATCACTGGCCTTACGAATGAGTTTGTTGATTCTGTTGGTGTCTGCTACCCGCAGCCTGCTGCCCCAGCACACAACAGCAAACGTGATAGCACTGGCCACCACAGACTCGTAGAACAACCTCAGCATTGTCCGGCAGATGTTAAAGGACCTCAGTCTCCTCAGGAAGTAGAGATGGCTCTGACCCTTCTTGTAGACAGCCTCAGTGTTCTTTGACCAGTCTAGTTTATTGTCAATTCGTATCCCCAGTTATTTGCCTGAGTCTGTGGTGGAGGCAGATACACCAGTGAAGTTTAAGAGACCACTTGACAGGTATATGGAGGAATTTTTTTTTTTTGTCCACAAAGTATTTATCTGAGGTATACACTTATAGAAAAGAGTGGAGAGAAAAAACAAGCAAAAGGAAAGAACTATGTGCAAGTAGGGAGTAATTTTCTTTTACAACAGATTCATTGATTTGTGAGAATAAAATCAGGCCTATGAGGCATTACGTAGTTAAACCATTTTTCCCAGTATGAATCAAATTGTTCCAGCTTATGATTAACAGATGCTGTTACCTTCTCCATTTTGTAAATGTCCATTGTAATTTCCATCCATGCTGTCCTGTAATAACCTATTCCTAATAGAGTCTTTTTACCAGCCACCAACAGTATATTCATTAAATATTTATCTCTTTTCTGTCATTCTTGAGGTATATATCCAAAATATATGGTCTTACTCTCTAAGGGTATTTCACATTTAAAGATGTCTTGTAGGGCATTGTGTATCCTCCTGCAATTGTCTTTGATAACAGGGCAGTCCCAAAAAATATGACAATGATTTGCATGTTGATTTCAACAATTTCTCCAGCAAACAGGGAGGTTACTATCATAATGGGATTTCTGAGAGGGTGTAATAAAATATTAAGTTTTTCCATCCAAACTCCCTCCATTTCTGTGAAATGGTACACTTCCATTGATACCTCCATATTGTTGTCCATTCTTCCTCAGATCTAATTATCCCTCCTTCCTTCTCCCATTTTGTTTTAATGTATGAAGTCCAATGTGTTTTAAGATTTGACAACCCCTTATACATGTTTGAAATGATTCTACCACCATTATTTGAATTATATGCTTTTCTAAAGAGCTCTATCAAGCATGTCCCTTGGTTACATTTTTAAGCATCTTACTAACATATTGTCGCATCTGTAAATACCGATTAAAAATCTTGTTTTTCTAATAAGTGTTTCTCTTTTAGCATTTCAAACCTGAACAATGTTCCTTCTTTCAATATGTTGCAAAGAACTGTTATTCCTTTAGCTGTCCAGTCCTTAAATCTAGCATCCAATTTATTTGGTGTAAAATCTGAGTCATATGAACACCATTTAAGAACTGCAATATCTCACTCTAGATTATATTCTTTTATAGTAGTTTTCCATATTTTAAGAGTCAATTTCATCCATGGGTTATCAATAGTATTTATGTACCTGTGCAGGTTGTTATCAGCCAAAATTGCTTGTATGGGGATGGGAAATACCCGCTCCTCAATGTTTTTCCATTGAGCGTCGTATGATGGGTTGCACCAACATATCACAGCTCTCAACTGTGCTGCAAAATAATAATCTCTAAGGGAAGGTAGGCCCCATCCCCCCCTTCTCCTTTGCTAATTACAAAATTTTGAGACGAACTCCAGGCCTTTTACCCTGCCAAATATACCTTGATAGCATCTTGTTCCATTCATTGAATTGATTTTGATTAATCTCTGTTGGTAGGGTCTGAAAGAGATATAACAGTCTGGGCAGTATATTAATTTTAATAGACTCAATCCTTGAACTGAGACTGAAAAAAGGAATCAGGTTCCATCTTGCCACATCTTCCTTAATTTTTTTATATAAAGGCTGATAATTATATTCTGATAATTTTGCCAAATCTTTTGGCATAATGATGCCCAAATATTTGAAAGATTCTGTGTGCCATGCCCAGGGGTACCAACTTTCAATTTCTCTTGGTGGGCTATAGTAATATGAAAGTAATTGGGTTTTATCTATGTTGATCTTGTATCCTGATAATTGACAATATTGTTCAAAGGATTGCATCAATTTTGGTAAAGAGTATATTGGTTGCTCTAGATAGATCAAAATGTCATCTGCATAACAAGCCAATTTATGCTCTGTCCCTTTAATAGTAATTTCCTTGCTATCTTTATTTTGTCTGATGTATTGAGCTAATGGTTCCAGATATAACGCGAAGAGTAGCGGTGACCTTGCACAACCCTGTCTTGTGCCCCTTTCTAGGATAAGACTATTTGATAAATATACATTGATTTTAATCCTAGCAATAGGATTGTCATATAGTGTCTGTATAGTTTTAATAATTGTGTCTTGGAAACCAAATCTATGTAAAACTCTGTAAAGAAAATTCCAATTAACCGAATCAAATGTTTTTTCCCCGTCCACGCTTGTCACTACTGCTTCGATTTTATTTTTTTTGTATATGATCCATAATGTGAAGTGTCCTTCGTATATTGTCTTGTGTCTGGCATTGTCGTATAAGACCTGTCTGATCGTTACATATCGATATGGGTAGAAACTCCTCTAATCGTTTGGCCATGATGGAGGTAAATAATCTATAATCTACATTAAGAATGGATATTGGTCTAAATGACCCGCATTCCATTTTATCCTTGCCTTCTTTCGTTATAGCTGAGATTATCGCTTCCTTCCAACTGGGTGGCATTTGTGCCTTTTTTAGAGCCCAGTTCAGTGTGGGGAGTAAAACAGGAATTAATTCATTTTTAAATTCTTTGTACCACTCTGGCGTATACCCATCTGATCCTGGTGACTTGCTTAATTTAAGCCTACTAATTGCAGCTTTTAATTCAACTTCAGTTATGTCAGCAGTCATCGTTCTATTTTGTTCTTCGCTTGAAGTGGGTAACTCTAGAGAATTCAAGAAGGTGTCAATTTGGGTTATGCTTCCCCCTGGAAGATCATTTTCATTCTTGGTTCCCTAATTCTATGAATTGTATTTTCTGCTATCTTTTCCTTCCAGTTTCCACTCCAGTATTTTCATAGATTTCGATTCACTTTCATAATGTCTCTGTTTCAGCAACATTAAGTTTTTCCTGATTTCTTGCGTAGCCAAACTATTTATTTCATTCCTAATTATTTTAATTATTCCTAATGTATCCTGTGCCAAATTTAATTTGTGTTTTTTCTCTAGTTCCTTCAGCCTATTTTGTAATTCCTCTAATGTTTTATTCCTTATTTTTTCTTAAATGAAGAAATTGCTATAATTTTCCCTCTTAAGACCGCCTTCAGAGTATCCCATAAAATGGGAGGTGAAACCTCTCCATTATCATTAAATACTAAGTAGAGACCAATTTCTTTTTTAATTTGTTCCTTAAAGTACGGATCATTGAGTAGACTTGAATTTAGTTTCCAAATAGTATTCTTTGGTTGTAGGTCAAAATCAACAAATAAGTATATAGGTGCATAGTCACTTACATCTATTGTCCCAATTCCACAGGTGTTTATTTTGTCTTTGCCTTTTCCAAATATTATGAAATAGTCTATTCTTGTATATACAGAACGTGGAGCAGAATAATGAGTGTAATCCCTTCTGTCAGGGAAAAGGTCCCTCCATATATCAATTAAACCAACATCCTCAAAAAGTGTATTAACTTTCTTATGTAAAGATTTTGCTTCATAGGTTTTTCTATTGGAAGAGTCTAAGTTTGGTTGTAATTGTAAATTTAAGTCTCCCCCACATATCAGGAGATCTTTTGTTTCTGTTACCATAATATCAGTAATTTTCTGAAAGAAATCAATATCACTTCCCGGGTGTGTGTATATATTCAATAGAGTAACTGAATTTCCATCTATATTCCCCCTTACCAGAATATATCTGCCCTTTTTATCTCCCATTTTGAATATTTTTTCAAAATTTTATCTTACTTGAGACAAGAATAGCAACTCCTCTCCTATGTCCTGATTTATATGAGGAGAAAAACAGATTAGTGAAGCCCATTCTCTTTTTTTTTATGCTCATTATCACTTAAATAAGTTTCCCGTAAATGTGCTACATGGGCTTGTTCTTTTTTGCATTTTGGATAAAATTCTCTTACATTTGATTGGATTTAATAGCCCATTGACATTAAAAGAAATGAATTTTACCTTGTCCTTAGCCATCTGTATTTTTTATGTCAATGTATCATTGAAATTAGAATAAAACTTAATCGATCTACTCCCTGAACAAATAAGAACCAAGAAATGCAAATAATAACAAAAATGGCAATGAACATGCGATTCCAAGGCTGAGGTCTCTAGTAGATGACCCTCCGTTGAGCGAGAGGAAATGTCTAGCTGTGGGGGATAACCCCTCCTACTTGTGAATTGAGGGCCCCCATTGCAGTATTCATCAAAGTCAATGAACAAATCCATTACACAGAAAAGATTTCCCCATGTACTCCTCCTATATATACATATATATATATGCACACACAAATACACACACACACACACACACACACACACACACACACACACATATATATATATATATATTACATACATACACACATATATATTTTCTCATTTTGGTGTGAAAAAAGGAGTAAGTGAGCGAATAAAGAATAACAACTAAGTAATATAAAATCCACATTATAATATTTCTCGAGATAGGTATATCACCGTGTACTTCTGCTTCCGTTTGGCTTCTCAAAATTTTTAAAGTTAGCCAAACCTTATGGGTCTTCTGAAGGGCGTGAGGACTGTCTTCGGGAAACTCCCAGTCTCTTCCTGATATATTTCTCTCGGCCTCCTCCTGTCTCCTGCTTTCTTGATTCTCCCACTATTTCCCAAGCAGACTGGGATAATTCCTCAGCCAGGCTTTCCCTCGTTTTGGTGATGCTGATGGGGCAACCCTCTGGCCTTCATGTCTGTAGTCACCTCTTCCACTGTCTGGTACAGCTGCCTCCCGTTGTCATAAAACACTCGAAGTTTAGCAGGGTGCGGAGTTTGAAATCTAATCTTGTTTTGCTTTAGTACTGGCTTTACTTCAGAGTATTCTTTGTGTTTCTGCAGGACCGTGGGGGGGGGGGGGGTGCTAATCTTGGTCGAAATATATTAATTTATCATCAAAAAACACTCTCTTATTACCCCAGGCCCTTCGTAGAATCTCCGCCTTGGTGCTGTACTGAAGGAGTTTAATTATTATTGAGCATGGCATTCTATCCCGGGTAGGTTTCGGGACTAACACGCAGTGGGCTCTTTCGACTTCCAACTCCATAGCCAGGGGAAGATTCAGCGTGTCCCACAGTAACTTTTCGACAAACACTGTCATGGATGAGCTCTCCGCTCCTTCAGGAACGTTGTAGATTCTGATATTTTTCCGCCGTGATCTTCCCTCCAGGTCAAGCAGTTTACCTTCTTGGTGATGTATTATTTTTATTGTCTTGTTCAGTATCCCTTCCACCTTTTTAATGCGATCTTCCACCTTCTCAATGCGAGTCTCTGCCACTGCTATTTTTTGATTAACGCTGGTGAGCTCTGCCTTAATATCATGGAGCTGCTGCTTTATATCTTTCTGGACCTCCATTATCTCTTTCAGGATTTCAAAGATATTCACCACTTGCCTGAACAAGGCCTAGCGTCTACTTTGCTCGCACGCGGTAGGGTAGGAGAGCCACTCGCTGCACTCCTCTCGGCCGCAGGCTCCGCAATGTCACTTTTTTTATTTCCATTCCTTTTCCCCATTCTTGCCCCTCTTTTCAGTTCAAATATTTTTTGAAAAATATTATATTTGATGGGTTAACGGGGCTTAATACGCGTTTTTCCGGAGGATCTAGTGACTTAACCTGCCAGTCTTGACGATGACATCACCGGAACCCCCCGGGGTATATGGAGGAATTTAAGGTGGGGGGTTATAAGGGAGGCAGGGTTTGAGGGTTGGCACAACATTGTTGACTGAAGGGCCTTTAATGTGCTGTACTATTCTATGTTTTATATCTTCCTCCACCACCGTTGCTGGCAGCTCATTCCACTCACTCACCACTCTCTGTATTTTTAAAAAGAAATTACCGCTGACATCTCCTGTGTACCTACTTCCAAGCACCTTGAACCTGTGCCCTCTCATGCTTGCCATTTCAGCCCAGGGGAAAAAAAATCTCTGTCTATCCACACAATCAAGTGTGTGAATTTGTGGAATTTGTTGCCACAGGCATCCTGAGCAGCTGCATCACTGCCTGGTTCGGAAATTGCACCATCTCGGATCGCAAGACCCTGCAGCGGATAGTGAGGTCAGCTGAGAAGATCATCTGGGTCTCTCTTCCCGCCATAATGGACGTTTATACTATACACTGCATCTGCAAAGGAAACAGCATTATGAAGAACCCCATTTCTCCTCATACAATCTCTTCTCCCTCCTGCCATCTGGGAAAAAGCTCAGAAGCATTCGGGCTCTCATGGCCAGACTATGTAACAGTTTCTTCCCTCAAGCTATCAGACTCCTCAATACCCGAAGCCTGGACTGACACCTTGCCCTATTGTCCTGTTTATAGACAATAAACAATAGACGCAGAAGTAGACCTTTCAGCCCTTCGAGCCTGCACCGCAGTTCTGAGATCATGGCTGATCATCTACTATCAATACCCAGTTCCTGCCTTGTCCCCATATCCCTTGATTCCCCTATCCATAAGATACCTATCTAGCTCCTTCTTGAAAGCATCCAGAGAATTGGCCTCCACTGCCTTCTGAAGCAGTGCATTCCAGACCCCCACAACTCTCTGGGAGAAGAAGTTTTTCCTTAACTCTGACCTAAATGACCTACCCCTTATTCTCAAACCATGCCCTCTGGTACTGGACTCTCCCAGCTTCTGGAACATATTTCCTGCCTCTATCTTGTCCAATCCCTTAATAATCTTATATGTTGCAATCAGATCCCCTCTCAATCTCCTTAATTCCAGCGTGTACAAGCCCAGTCTCTCTAACCTCTCTGCTTAAGACAGTCCGGACATCCCAGGAATTAACCTTGTGAATCTATGCTGCACTTCCTCTATAGCCAGGAAGTCCTTCCTTAACCCTGGAGACCAAAACTGTACACAATACTCCAGGTGTGGTCTCACCAGGGCCCTGTACAAATGATTTATTGTAATGCCTGCACTGTTTTTGTGCACTTTATGTAGTCCAGTGTAGGTCTGTAGTCTAGTGTAGCTTTCTCTGTGTTGTTTTTTTTACGTAGTTCAGTCTAGTTTTTGTACTGTGTCATGTAACACCACGGTCCTGAAAAACGTCTCATTTTTACTATGTACTGTACCAGCATTTATGGTTGAAATGACAATAAAAGTGACTTGACTTCAGGACTTCTTTATGTGTATTTAAGGCAGAGGTTGATAGATTGTTGATTGGTCAGGGCATGAAGGGATATGTTGAAGGCAGGAGATTGGGGCTGAGAGGGAAAAATGGATCAGACATGATTAAATGGTGGAGAATGGGCCAGATAGCCTAATTTTGCTCCTTTATCTTGTGGTCTAATGCTGAATATTTTTCACAAAATCAATAAACACAGATACAGAACCTTTGAACCCACCTCGTCCACACCAACCATGAAACTTCTGGGTGCTAATTTTGTTTGCCTGCATCAGACCAAAACATCGTTCTGTGCCTTTCTACCCAAGTACCTGCTACCAGAATCCAGTGTCTGCAAAATCTTGTGTCTCTGTCCTGAACTTTCTTTATCTTTGCATGAATGAACTACTTTTCCTATATAGATTCTTTGTTTATCAATGAACAGACATTTCTTTAAATTCTGCTACAGATTAACAGCAATCACATATTAATCTGAGTTCCCAATCTACTCCACTTCCTACTTGTATAATGTGTTTTATTTTAGCATGACTCTAGTTCCTGACTTGGTTGTCTCTCCACTAACTTGTGAAAGTTTTTCATATTTTATTATAGAACATAGAACATAGAATAGTACAGCACATTACAGGCCCTTCAGCCCACAATGTTGTGCCGACCCTCAAACCCTGCCTCCCATATAACCCCCCCCACCTTATATTCCTCCATATGTCTGTCTAGTAGTCTCTTAAACTTCACTAGTGTATCTGCCTCCACCACTGACTCAGACAGTGCATTCCACGCACCAGCCACTCACTGAGTGAAAAACCTTCCTCTACTATCCCCCTCGAACTTCCCTCCCCTTACCTTAAAGCCATGTCCTCTTGTACTGAGCAGTGGTGCTCTGGGGAAGAGGCGCTGGCTGTCCACTCTGTCAATTCCTCTTAATATCTTGTACACCTCTTTCATGTCTTCTCTCATCCTCCTTCTCTCCAAAGAGTAAAGCCCTCGCTGCCTTATCCTGGGACTACAGAACCAAAGGAGAAAATTTATCATGTGAATAATTTGTAATGGGTTCATCAGTATTGTACACATTTCTTTTCATTGTATTTTCTTCTTCTTTACCAGATTTTTTAGTAGTGTGCAGAGTTATCTCGGGGATTGTCATGTTTCTGCTGTTAGCAATGACTGGCTACATTGCTTTCCTCTACCTCAGTCCTTACAGGGAAGAAGTTAGTTCATTTTTGGTCATTAAACGTAAGTTTAAGCTTTACAATACTAATCCTTACATTTTGATTTTCATGTATTTTGATAACTGGAAAGGAAAGTGGACCTTTGGAAAATCCTAATGTTAGCCACCTTTCAATCCTCTACCACTCTCTCTTCTGCAGAGTTAATTGTGTATTAAATAGTCTCTTTTCTTTACCTCATGAATATCTAAGTTTTACATCAGCATATTGCTTTTCAAATACCTTCTTAAATTCAACATAGAACCATAGAACACTTCAGCACAGAAAACAGGCCATTCCGCCCTTCTAGTCTGTGCCAAAACTTTATTCCACTAGTCCCATTGACCTGCACCTAGTCCATAATCCTCCAGCCCTCTCCCATCCATGTATCTGTCCAATTTATTCTTAAGACTTGAGTGAGCCCACATTTACTACATCAGATGGCAACTCGTTCCACACTCCCACCACTCTCTGAGTAAAGAAGTTCCCCCTAATGTTCCCCCTAAACTTTTCCCCTTTCACCCTAAAGCCATGTCCTCTCATATTTATCTCTCCTAATCTACATGGAAAGAGCCTACTCACCTTTATACCCCTGTCTATACCACTCATAATTTTGTAAACCTCTATCAAATCCCCCCTCTATCTTCTATGCTCCAAGGAATAAAGTCCTAACCTGTTCAATTTTTCCCCGTAACTGAACTCCTGAAGACTTAGCAACAGGTTAGTAAATCTTCTCTGTACTCTTTTAATCTTACTGATATCCTTCCTATAGTTAGGTGACTAGAACTATTCACAATACTCCAAATTTGGCCTCACCAATGTATTATACAACCTCACCATATCATTCCAACTCCTATACTCAATACTTTGATTTATGAATGCCAGGATGCCAAAAGCCTTCTTTACAACCCTGTCTACCTGTGATGCCACTTTCAGGGAATTATGTATCTGAACTCCCAGATCCCTTTGTTCCTCTGCACTCCTCAGTGCCCTACCATTTACTGTGTATGCCCTACCTTGATTTGTCCTTCCAAAATGCAACACCTCACACTTGACTGCATTAAATTCCACCTGCATTTTCTGGCCTATTTTTCCAGTTGTCCAAGATCCCACTGCAAGCTTTGAAAGCTGCCTTCACTGTCCACAATGCCTCCAATCTTAGTGTCATCAGCAAACTTGCTGATCCAATTTACCACATTAACATCTAGATCATTGATAAAGTCAACAAACAACAATGGTCCCAGCACAGATCCCTGAGGCACACCACTAGTCACAGGCCTCCAGTCTAAGACGCAATCATCCAATACCACTCTCTGTCTTCTCCCACACAGCCAATTTCAAATTCAGTTTACAACCTCTCCATGTGTACCTAGTGTCTGAACCTTCTGACCTCCCATGTTGGATATTGTCAAAGGCCTTACTAAAGTCCATGTAGACAACATCCACAGCCTTTCCTTCATCTACTTTCTTGGTAACCTCCTTGAAAAACTTTACAAGATTCATTAAACATGATCTACCACACACAAAGCTATGATGACTATCCTTAATTGTCCAAATACCTGTATATCTGATCTCTCAGAACACCTTCCAATAATTTACCTACTACTGACCGGCCTGTAATTACCTGGTTTACTTTTGGAGCCTTTTTTAAACAACAGATCAACATGAGCGAACCTCCAATCCTCCCGCACCGCACCAGTGGCTAAGGATATTTTAAATATTTCTGCCAGGGTCCCTGCAATTTCTACACTTGTCTCTCTCAAGGTCCGAGGAAATATCATGTCAGGCCCGAGGGATTTATTTACCTTTATTTGCTGTAAGGCAGCAAGCACCTCCTCCTCTTTAATCTCTATATGTTCCATGACACCACTGTTTGTTTCCCTTCCTTCCATATAAGCTATGCCAGTTTCTTGAGTAAATACTGATGCAAAAAAACTGTTTACGATCTCCCCCATCTCGTGAGGCTCCACACATTGACGACCACTCTGATCACCTAGGGGACCTTTCGTCCTTTACTATAATTTTACTCTTAATATACTTGTAGAAACCCTTCAGGTTTACCTTCACATTATCTACCAAAGAAACCTCATGTTTTCTTTTTGCCTTCCTAATTTCCTCCATTTTCTATACTCTTCAAGTACCTCATTTGTTCTTTGTTGCCTATACCGCTATACACCTCTTCCAGGTGAGGCGACACTTCACCTGTGAGTTGGCTGGTGTGGTATACTGCGTCTGGTGCTCCCGGTGCGGCATTTATACATTGGTGAGACCCAATGCAGACTGGGAGACCATTTCGCTGAACATCTACACTCTGTCCGCCAGAGAAAGCAGGATCTCCCAGTGGTCACACGTTTTAATTCCATGTCCCATTCCCATTCTGAAATGTCAATCCATGGCCTCCTCTACTGTCAAGATGAAGCCACACTCAGGTTGGAGGAACAACACCTTATATACCGGCTGGGTAGCCTCCAACCTGATGGCATGAACATTGACTTCTCTAACTTCCATTAATGCCCCTCCTCCCCTTCTTACCCCATCTGACATATTTAGTTTGTTATTTTCTCTCTCTACCTGTTCTCCATCTCCCTGTGGTGCTCCCCTCCCTCTTTTTTTCTCCCTAGGCCTCCCGTCCCATGATCCTTTCCCTTCTCCAGCTCTGTATCACTTTCACCAATCACCTTTCCAGCTCTTAGTTTCATCCCACCCCCTCTGGTCTTCTATCATTTTGCATTTCCCCCTCTCCCTCCTACTTTCAAATCTCTTAATATCTTTCCTTTCAGTTAGTCCTGACGAAGGGTTTCGGCCCGAAATGTCGACAGTGCTTCTCCCTATTGATGCTGCCTGGCCTGCTGTGTTCCACCAGCATTTTGTGTGTGTTGTTGGGACAATTCAAAATTGACTTTGTTGTGAATGTTTCTATATAGTTGTTGTATTATATAGTATACTGTGTTTATAGTTGAGATGCAATCTATATTGAGTTGGCGTTCATAGCTAGGCAGGGAGGAGTGCTGTCTACTTTAATATTTGAGTAATCTTGTGTATATATGTATTGCTTGATTAAGCATTCTTGTTTAAATAATTACAGATTTTATGTTAAAGTACATTAATTGCATATGTTATGCTGCCATGTGATGCATATGCTCCTCACTTAAAATAAACTCAAACGACACCCACACTTTTGAACAAAGCCATTTATATACAGCATAAAAAGAAATGGTCCCAAAACCGACCACTGTAGAACACCACGAGTCACTGGTAGCCAGCCAGACAAGGATCCTTTTATTCCCACTCATTGCCTTCTTCCAATTAGTGAATGCTCTAATTATCTTAGCAAATTTCCTGTAATACCAAGGGTTCTTAACTTGGTAAGCGGCCTCATGTATGGCACCTTGTTCAAAGGGTCAATTTAATGTCAGAGAAATGTATACAATATACATCTTGAAATGTTTTTTCTTCACAGCCATTCACAAAAAAGGGGGGGTGCCCCAAAGAAAAAAAAACAGTTAAATATTAGAACCACAAAGTCCCCCCCCAGCTCCCCTCCCTCCTGCACATAAGCGACAGCGAGCAACGATCCACCTCCCCCCACAAACAAAAATAAAGCGCACCCGCTACCACCACTCAAGCGTGAACAAGGCAATAGCAAAGACACAGTCTTGCAGTTACCCTAAAGACTACATTGTTCACCTGATAATTCGACATGCTGCACAAAGAGGTGACTTCATTTTATAGACAATAGACAATAGGTGCAGAAGAAGACCATTCGGCCCTTTGAGCCTGCACCACCATTCTGAGATCATGGCTGATCATCTAACTATCAATACCTGGCTCCTGCCTTGTCTCCATATCCCTTGATTCCCCTATCCATAAGATATTTGTCTAGCTCCTTCTTGAAAGCATCCAGAGAATTGGCCTCCACTGCCTTCTGAAGCAGTGCATTCCAGACCCCCACAACTCTCTGGGAGAGGAAGTTTTTCCTTAACTCTGTCCTAAATGACCTACCCCTTATTCTCAAACCATGCCCTCTGGTACTGGACTCTCCCAGCATCTGGAACATATTTCCTGCCTCTATCTTGTCCAATCCCTTAATAATCTTATATGTTGCAATCAGATCCCCTCTCAATCTCCTTAATTCCAGCATGTACAAGCCCAGTCTCACTAACCTCTCTGTGTAAGACAGTCCGGACATCCCAGGAATTAACCTTGTGAATTTATGATGCACTTCCTCTACAGCCAGGATGTCCTTCCTTAACCTTGGAGACTAAAACTGTACACAATACTCCAGGTGTGGTCTCACCAGGGCCCTGTACAAATGCAAAAGGATTTCCTTGCTCTTGTACTCAATTCCCTTTGTAATAAAGGCCAACATTCTATTAGCCTTCTTCACTGCCTGCTGCACTTGCTCATTCACCTTCAGTGACTGATGAACAAGGACTCCTAGATCTCTTTGCATTACTCCCTTACCTAACTCTACACCGTTCAGATAATAATCTGCCTTCCTGTTCTTGCTCCCAAAGTGGATAACCTCACACTTATTCACATTAATGTCATCTGCCAAGTATCTGCCCACTCACCCAGCCTATCCAAGTCACCCTGAATGCTCCTAACATCCTCATCACATGTCATACTGCCACCCAGTTTAGTATCATCAGCAAACTTGCTGATGTTATTCTCAATGCCTTCATCTAAATCGTTGATGTAAATCATAAACAGCTGTGGTCCCAATACCGAGCCCTGTGGCACCCCACTAGTCACCACCTGCCATTCCAAGAAACACCCATTCACCGTTACCCTTTGCTTTCTATCTGCGAACCAGTTTTCTATCCATGTCAATATCTTTCCCCCAATGCCATGAGCTCTGATTTTACCCACCAATCTCCTATGTGGGACCTTATCAAATGCCTTCTCAAAAGTGAGGTACACTACATCCACTGGATCTCCCTTGTCCAACTTTCTGGTTACATCCTCGAAAAACTCCAATAGATTAGTCAAGCATGATTTGCCCTTGGTAAATCCATGCTGGCTCGGCCCAGTCCTATCACTGCTATCTAGATATGCCACTATTTCATCTTTAATAATGGACTCTAGCATCTTCCCCACTACTGATGTTAGGCTGACAGGACAATAGTTCTCTGTTTTCTCCCTCACTCCTTTCTTAAAAAGTGGGATAACATTAGCCATTCTCCAATCCTCAGGAACTGATCCTGAACCTAAGGAACATTGGAAAATGATTACCAATGCATCCGCAATTTCCAGAGCCACCTCCTTTAGTACCCTAGGATGCAGACCATCTGGACCTGGGGATTTGTTAGCCTTCAGTCCCATCAGTCTACTCATCACAGTTTCCTTCCTAATGTCAATCTGTTTCATTTCCTCTGTTACCCTATGTCCTTGGCCCATCGATACATCTGGGAAATTGCTTGTGTCTTCCCTAGTGAAGACAGATCTAAAGTACTTATTAAATTCTTCTGCCATTTCTCTGTTTCCCATAACAATTTCACCCAATTCATTCTTCAAGGGCCCAACATTGTTCTTCACTATCTTATTTCTCTTCACATATCTAAAAAAGTTTTTGCTATCCTCCTTTATATTCCTGGCTAGCTTGTGTTCGTACCTCATTTTTTCTCCTTGTATTGCCTTTTCAGTTAAGTTCTGTTGTTCCTTAAAAATTTCCCATTCATCTGTCCTCCCACTCACCTTAGCTCTGTCATACTTTTTTTTAAATGCTATGCAATCTCTGACAATTTTCCAATGAGCGAGGAGACATAACAAACAACTCGCTTGTTTATGATGTTAAAAGTCCTTTATGTCACTTTTTCGAGCTCTGTGCCTGAAGATCGCAAACATCCTGGATCCCCAGGCACAGAACAGACGTCCCGACTCCCCCAATGACACATGGGTCTCCTATGGCGGCACCGACCCTTGATCCACCCACATCCAGTTCCTTGAGATCCCAGGCTTCTGAATCCGTGCTGAAATCTTAGGCCAAGACGTGCCAAATGGTGGCCAATTGTGGAACCCTGAGATCAGGTCCCATTCTTGCAAAGAACTGTAGTCAGTGTATAACTGCAGGCCAGGGTCTTCAAAAGAACCCTGAAAGGTAAAAATAGAGATATTAAAGATGGAAATAGAGCTGTTTACGAAGATGGAAGCAAAGGAGTCGCTGTTGGGCACCATAACTACTTAGCTCCACCTCCTTGAGAGCTTGTCAAAGGCCTTCTGAAAGTCCAAATATACAACATCCACTGCATCCCCTTTATCTATCCTATGTGTAATCTCGTCATAGAATTCCAACAGGTTCATCAGGGAAGATTTTCCCTTAAGGAAATCATACTGACTTTGTCCTATCCTTAACCATTGATTGCAAAATCTTCCCAACCACTGAGGTCAGGCAACTGGTCTATGATTTCCTTTCTGCTGCCATTCAACTTTCTTAAAGAGTGGAGTGACATTTGACGTTTTCCAGTCCTCTGGCACCATGCCAGAGTCCAATGATTTTTTTTTTGAAAGATGATTTCTAATGCCACCACAATCTCTAACACTACCTCTTTCGGAACCCTCGTGTGCAGTTCATCTGGTCCAGGTGATTTGTGTACCCTTAGGTTTTTCAGCTTTTTAAGCACCTTCTCCATTATAATAGTAAATGAATTCACTTCTCTTCCCTCACAGCCTTCAACATCTAGTACACTGCTAGTGTCTTCCACAATGAAGACTGATGCAAAATACTCATTTAATTCATCTTCCAGCTCCCATTATTATTTCTCCAGCCTTATTTTCTAGCAGTCCTATATCATCTCTAATCTATCTATTTTTTTACATTCTTGGAAAAAGGCTTTACTATCCACTTTGATATTGTTTACTAGCTTGCTTTCGTATTTCGTCTCTTCCCTCCTAATGATGCTTTTAGTTGTTCTCTGTAGGGTTTAAAAAACTTCCTGATCCTCTGCCTCTCGACCAATTTTTACTTTGTTGTATGCCCTTCCTTTTGCTTTTACATTAGCTTTGACTTCCCTTGTCAGCCACAGTTGTACTATTTTGCCATTTGAGTATTTCTTTATTTTTGGAATACATCTATCCTGCACCTTGCTCATTTCTCCCAGAAACTTGCACCTTTGCTGCTCTGGAGTTATCTCCTTCCTATTTACTTTCGCCAACTCCTCTCTCAGACCACTGTAATTTGTTTTACTCCACTGAACTATTTCTACATGAGGCTTTACTTTCTCCCTATCAAATTTTAAATTGAACTTGCAAAGATTGGGATCACTATCTTCAAAGGGTTCTTTTACCTTGAGCTACCTAATCACCTTCAGTTCATTACATAATACCTAATCCAGTACAGCTGATCCCCTAGTAGGGTCAAAGACCCAGCGCTCTAAAAAGCTGTCTTGTAAGCATTCAAGAAACTTGCTCCCTTGAGATCCACTACCAACCTGATTTTCCCAATCAACCTGCATGTTGATATCTGCCATGACTATCATAGTATTGCCCTTTTGACTTGCCTTTTTTATTTCCTGTTGTAACCTGTGGTCTACATCCCAGTTACAGTTTGGAGGCCAGTATATAACTGCCATCAGGGTCCTTTTACCCTTGCAGTTTCTTAACTCAACCCACAAGGATTCAATCCCATATTTCTGCTGATTTGATGCCATTCTTTACCAGCAGAGCCACGCCCCTCCCTCTGCCTAGCTTCCTGTCCCTTCATTATGACATGCAACCTTGGTCAATTTAGCTCCCAACTACAACCATCCTTCAGCCACGATTTAGTGATAGCTACAGCATCATGTCTGGCAATCTGTAATAGTGCAACAGGATCATTCACTTTATTTCTTGTATTCCATGCCTTGAGATTTAACACTTGAGTACTGTATTTTCTACCCTTTTTGATTCTGCATCCCTAATGCACTGATACTCACCTCACTGGTTGCAATTATGTCCTATAATCTGTCTGCCCTTCCTAACAGTCTGATGGCATGCTATCTTTAATTAAAAAAAAACTTTAACAAACTTTTAAAAAAACTTAGTTTATACCATCTCCAACAGTTCGAACAAATCTGCCCACAAGAGTATTGGCTCCCTTCAGGTTCATGAGCAACCTGCCACTTTTGAGCATGTCATATTTCCCCCAAAACATGAGAACATAAGAAATATAGGCCATCTATCCATCGAGTCTGTTCCGCCTTTCAATAAGATCATGGCTGATCTGGCCATGAATTCATTTCCACCTACCTGCCTTTTTCCCATAACACTAATTCCCCTACTATGCAAAAATCTATCCAACCTTGTTTTAAATATATTTATTGAGGTAGTCTCCACTGCTTCATCGGGCAGAGAATTCCACAGATTCACCACTCTCTGGGAAAAGAAGTTCCTCCTCATCTCCATCCTAAATCTGCTTCCCTGAATCTCGAGGCTAAGTTCTAGTCTCACCCATCAGCGGAAACAACTTCCCTGCCTCTATCTTATCTCACTCTTTCATAATCTTGTGTTTCTATAAGATTTCCTCTCATTCTTCTGAATTCCAGCGAGTACAGTCCCAGGTGGCTCAATCTCTCATTGTAGTCTAACGTCGTGATCATAATTCTATCTCCTTTACAATAGCATTGGAGACAGATAGGAACAGACAAGTTCAAAAAGCATTTAATTGGAGTAAGGGGAACTATGGGGTTATCAGGCAGGAATTTGGGAGCTTAAACTGGGAGCAGATATTCTGAGGGAAAAGTTCGGAAGAAATGTAAATATTCTGAGGATATTTGGGTGGAGTTCTGCATAGGTATGTTCCAATGAGGCAAGGAAGTTATGGTAGGGTACAGGAGCCGTGGTGTACAAAGGCTGTAGTAAATCTAGTCAAGACGAAATGAAAAGCCTACGAAAGATTCGGAGAGCTAGGTAATGTTAGAGATCTAGAAGATTATAAGGCTAACAGGAAGGAGCTGAAGAAGGAAATTAGGAGAGCCAGAAGGGGCCATGAGAAGGACTTGGTGGGGAGGATTAAGTAAAACCCCAAGGCATTCTACAAGTATGTGAAGAGCAAGAGGATAAGACGTGAAAGAGTAGGACGTATCAAGTGTGACAGTGGGAAAGTGTGTATGGAACCGGAGGAAACAGCAGATGTACTTAATGAATACTTTACTTCGGTATTCACTATGGAAAAGGATCTTGGTGATTGTAGCGATGACTTGCAGTGGACTGAAAAGCTTGAGCATGTAGATATTAAGAAGGAGGATGTGCTGCAGCTTTTGGAAAGCATCAAATTGGACAAGTCGCAGGGATCGGTTGAGATGTTCCCCAGGCTACTGTGGGAGGTGAGGGAAGAGATTGCTGAGCCTCTGGCAATGATCTTTGAGTCATCAATGGGGATGGGAGAGGTTCCGGAAAATTGGAGGGTTGCAGATGTTGTTCCCTTATTCAAGAAAAGGAGTAGAGATAGCGCAGGAAATTATAGACCAGTGAGTCTTACCTTAGTGGTTGGTAAGTTAATAGAGAAGATCCTGAGAGGAAGGATTTATGAACATTTGGAGAGGAATAATATGATTAGGAATAGTCAACATGGCTTTGTCAAGGGCAGGTCGTGCCTTATGAGCCTGATTGAATTTTTGAGGATGTGATTAAATATATTGATGTAGGAAAAGCAGTAGATGTAGTGTATATAGGCATTTGATAAAGCACCCCATACAAGGCTTATTAAGAAAGTAAGGAGGCATGCGATCCAAGGGGACATTGCTTTGTGAATCCAGAACTGGCTTGCCATGAAAGGCAAAGAGTGGTTGTAGACAGGTCACATTCTGCATGGAGGTCTGTGACCAGTAGAGTGCCTCAGGGATCTGTTCAGGACCCTTGCTTTTTGTGATTTTTATAAATGACCAGGATGAAGAAGTGGACGAATGGGTTAGTGAGTTTGCTCATGACACAAAGGTTGGAGGTGCTGTGGATAATGTGGAGGGTTGTCAGAGGTTACAGCGGGACATTGATAGGATGCAAAACTGGTCTGAGAAGTGGCAGATGGAGTTCAACCGAGATAAGTGTGAAGTGGTTCATTTTGGTAGGTCAGATATGATGGCAGAATATAGTAAGACTCTTGGCAGTGTGGAGAATCAGAGGGATCTCGAGGTCCAAGTCCACAGGACGCTCAAAGCAGTTGCACAGGTTGACTCTGTGGTTAAGAAGGCATATGGTGTATTGGCCTTCATCAATCGTGGAATTGAATTTAGGAGCCGAGAGGTAATGTTGCAAGACCCTGGTCAGACCCCACTTGGAGTACTGTGCTCAGTTTTGTTTGCCTCACTACAGGAAGGATGCAGAAGCCATAGAAAGGGTACAGAGGAGATTTACATGGATGTTTCCTGGATTAGGGAGCACACCTTATGAAAACAGGTTGAGTGAACTCAGCCTTTTCTCCTTGGAGTGACGGGGGATGAGAGGTGACCTGATAGAGGTGTATAAGATGATGAGAGGCATTGATTGTGTGGATAGTCAGAGGCTTTTTCCCAGAGCTGAAATGGTTACCACAAGAGGACACAGATTTAAGGTGCTGGGGAGTAGGTACAGAGGAGATGTCAGGGGTAAGTTAGTTAGTTTTTTTTTTCACATAGACAGTGGTGAGTGCGTGGAATGGGCTGCCAGCAACGGTGGTGGAGTTGAATACCATAGGGTCTTTTAAGAGACTTTTGGATAGGTGCATGGAGCTTAGAAAAATAGAGGGGCAATGGGTAAGCCTAGTAATTTCTAAGGTAGGGACGTGTTCAGCTCAACTTAGTGGGCCGGAGGGCCTGTATTGTGTTGTAGGTTTTCTATATTTCTATATTTTTTTTCCTCATCTCTGGAATAAACCAGGTGAACCTCTTCTGTACTGCCTCCAAAGCTAGTATATCGTTCCTCAAGTAAGGAGATCAGAACTACATGCAGTACTCCAGGTGTAGCTTCACCAGTACCCTTTACAGCTGCAGCATACCCCCCCCCCCTTAAATTCAATGTCTCTAGCAATGAATGCCAACATTACATTTCCCTTCTTGATACCATGCTGCACTGGCAAACCAACTTTTTGTGATTCATGTATAAGCACTCCCAAGTCCCTCTGCACTGCAGCATCCTGCAATTTTTTTAACCATTTAAATGATAATCTGATCTTGCATTTTTCCTTTCAAAGAGGATACCCTCGCATTTTCCAACATTGTATTTCATCTGCCGGAGCCTTGCCCACTCACTTAACCTATCTATATCTCTCTATCTATGACTCTCGATATCTTCTTTATAATGTTCTGGGCCCAGTATCAACCCCTGTGGCACACCACTCACCACTAATTGCTAAACAGAGTAACACCCATGTATCCCAGCTCTCTACTTTTTATTAGTTAACTAGTCCTCTATCTATGCTAATACATCACCCCAACTCTATGCATCCTTATCTTACGGATAAGTTTTTTTTGTGGCATCTTATTGAACACCTACTGGAAATCCAAGTAAATAACTTCCATCTGCTCCCATCTATCCACTACATTTGTTATATCCTCAAAGAACTCCACTAAGTTTGTCAAACAGGACCTGCCTTTGCTGAATCCATACTGCGTCAGCATAATGGATCCATTTTTTCCAGATTCTTTGCTATTTTACTGATAGCTTCAAGCATTTTCCCAACTACAGATGTTAAACTAACTAGCCTATAGTTACCACCTTTTGCCTGCATCCTTTTTTTGACATACGCCGACTTCCAGTCCACCAGGACCTGCCCAGAATTTTGGTAGATTATCACCAAAGCCTCTACTATAACTTCTGGCATTTCTTTAAATACCCCGCAGTGCATTCCATGGGGACCAGGGGACTTGCCTATCTTCAGGCCCACGAGTTTACTTAGCACTACCTCTTTAGTGATAGCTAATGTATTGAGGTCCTCCGCTCCCATCGCATAATATCTCTCTTTGGCATGTTGAACGTGTACTCCATTGTGAAGAATGACACAAAATAGTCATTCAAAGCCTCTGCCATTAACTCATTACCTAATATCAGTTCCCCCTTCTCATCATCCAAGGTACCGATGTTCACTTTAGCCACCCTTTTCTGCTTTATATAATCATAAAATGATTTAGTATTTGTTTTTATATTTTGTGCTAGTTTATTTTCATAATCCATCTTCCCTTTATTGCTCACTTTGTCTTCCTTTGGGAAGACTTTAAAAAGCAACAATCTTTCAGTTTCCCACTACGCTTTGCGATTTGTACACATGAAATTTTAGTTTGATGCCTTCTTTTACTTCCTTAGCTATCCAAGGCTGACTCTCCCCACACTTCCTGTCCTTGCTTTTAACTAGTATATCCTTTTGTTGAGCTGCCACACAGTTCTTTACTTTGTCCTTTTCATCAATTAGTTTGAGCACAGCTGGCGAGAAAAACCAAGAGCCGATCATCAGAATAAGAAACTTTCTCTCTGTCTCTGGTGGCTCTGACAAGCTTTCTGTCTAACGCTCAGAAACATGACGATTTATAGAACTGGCAAAACAAAGAATAGTCAGTTTCATGGATATTCCCACCAAATCAGTTGCAAAAAAACTTAATTACTTAGGTAAGAGAGTACACTAAATCACAGGTTTTAATTACAGACAGATTCTTGCCTTATCATTGAGGCTTAGACTGACACCAGGGAGGGAAATTGATGAGGGTAGGGCAGTGGATGTGGTCTACCTGGACTTTAGCAAAGCATTTGACAAGGTCCCTCATGAGAGACTCATCCAGAAAGTCATGAGGCATGGGATAAGTGGAACCATATAACCATATAACAATCACAGCACGGAAACAGGCCATCTCGGCCCTCCTAGTCCATGCCGAACTCTTAATCTCACCTAGTCCCATCTACCCGCACTCAGCCCATAACCCTCCACTCCTTTCCTGTCCATATACCTATCCAATTTTACCTTAAATGACAAAACTGAACTGGCCTCTACTACTTCTACAGGAAGCTCATTCCACACAGCTATCACTCTCTGAGTAAAGAAATACCCCCTCGTGTTTCCCTTAAACTTCTGCCCCCTAACTCTCAAATCATGTCCTCTCGTTTGAATCTCCCCTACTCTCAATGGAAACAGCCTATTCACGTCAACACTATCTATCCCTCTCAAAATTTTAAATACCTCGATCAAATCCCCCCTCAACCTTCTACGCTCCAATGAATAGAGACCTAACTTGTTCAACCTTTCTCTGTAACTTAAGTGCTGAAACCCAGGTAACATCCTAGTAAACTGTCTCTGTACTCTCTCTAATTTATTGATATCTTTCCTATAATTCGGTGACCAGAACTGCACACAATATTCCAAGTTTGGCCTTACCAATGCCTTGTACAATTTTAACATTACATCCCAACTTCTATACTCAATGCTTTGATTTATAAAGGCCAGCATTCCAAAAGCCTTCTTCACCACCCTATCTACATGAGACTCCACCTTCAGGGAACTATGCACTGTTATTCCTATATCTCTCTGTTCCTCTGCATTCCTCAATGCCCTACCATTTACCCTGTATGTTCTATTTGGATTATTCCTGCCAAAATTTAGAACCTCACACTTCTCAGCATTAAAATCCATCTGCCAACATTCAGCCCATTCTTCTAACAGGCATAAATCTCCCTGCAAGCTTTGAAAACCCACCTCATTATCCACACCTCCTACCTTAGTATCATCGGCATACTTACTAATCCAATTTACCACCCTATCATCCAGATCATTTACGTATATTACAAACAACATTGGGCCCAAAATAGATCCCTGAGGCACCCCGCTAGTCACCGGCCTCCATCCTGATAAACAATTATCCACCACTACTCTCTGGCATCTCTCATCTAGCCACTGTTGAATCCATTTTATTACTCCAGTGTTAATACCTAACAACTGAACCTTCTTAACTAACCTGCCATGTGGAACTTTGTCACAGGCTTTGCTGAAGTCCATATAGACTACATCCACTGCCTTACCCTCGTCAACATTCCTCATAACTTCTTCAAAATATTCAATAAGGTTTGTCAAACATGACCTTCCACGCACAAATCCATGCTGGCTACTCCTAATCAGATCCTGTCTATCCAGATAACTATTAATACTATCTCTAAGAATACTTTCCATTAATTTACCCACCACTGATGTCAAACTGACAAGTCTATAATTGCTAGGCTTACTTCTAGAACCCTTTTTAAACAATGGAACCACATGAGCAATACGCCAATCCTCTGGCACAATCCCCATTTCTAATGACATCTTAAAGATCTCCGTCAGAGCTCCTGCTATTTCTACACAAACTTCCCTCAAGGTCCTGGGGAATATCCTGTCAGGACCTGGAGATTTATCCACTTTTAAATTTCTTAAAAGTGCCAGTACTTCCTCCTCTTTAATTGTCATAGGCTCCATAACTTCCTTACTTGTTTCCCACACCTTACACAATTCAATATCCTTCTCCTTAGTGAATACCGAAGAGAAGAAATTGTTCAAAATCTCTCCCATCTCCCTCGGCTCCACACATAGCTGACCACTCTGATTCTCTAAGGGGCCAATTTTATCCCTCACTATCCTCTTTTAATATAACTGTAGAAACCTTTCGGATTTACTTTCACCTTATTTGCCAAACCAACCTTGTATCTTCTTTTAGCTTTTCTAAATCTTTCTTAAGATTCCTTTTACATTCTTTATATTCCTCGAGCAATTCCTTTACTCCATGCTGTCTATATCTATTGTAGACATCCCTCTTTTTCCGAACCAAGTTTCTAATATCCCTTGAAAACCATGGTGCTTTCAAACCTTTAGCCTTTCCTTTCAACCGAACAGGAACATAAAGATTCTGTACCCTCATAATTTCACCCTTAAATGACCTCCATTTCTCTATTACATCCTTCCCATAAAACAACTTGACCCAATCCACTCTCTCTAAATCCCTTGGCATCTCCTCAAAGTTAGCCTTTCTCCAATCAAAAATCTCAACTCTAGGTCCTGTCTTGTCCTTCTCCATAATTATATTGAAGCTAATGCTATTGTGATCACTGGACCTGAAATGCTCCCCAACACATACATCTGTCAGCTGACCTATCGCATTCCCTAACAGGAGATCCAAC
The DNA here is from genome assembly GCF_030144855.1 of Hypanus sabinus. NCBI lineage: Eukaryota > Metazoa > Chordata > Chondrichthyes > Myliobatiformes > Dasyatidae > Hypanus > Hypanus sabinus. The sequence continues at coordinate 186,706,986 of NC_082710.1, read as the reverse complement.
ACTGCCCTATCTCTAGTCGGTACTTCTATGTATTGTTGCAAAAAACTATCCTGCACACATTTCACAAACTCTAAACCATCCAGCCCTTTTACAGAATGAGCTTCCCAGTCTACGTGTGGAAAATTAAAATCTCCCACAATCACCACCTTGTGTTTACTACAAATATCAGCTATCTCCTTACACATTTGCTTTTCCAACTCACGCTCCCCATTAGGTCGCCTATAATACACTCCTATCAGTGTTACTACACCTTTCCCATTCCTCAATTCCACCCAAATAGTCTCCCTAGAGGAGCTCTCTAATCTATCCTTCCAAAGCACCGCCATAAGATTTTCTCGGACAAGCAATGCAACACCACCTCCTCTGGCCCCTCCTACTCTATCACACCTGAAGCAACTAAATCCAGGAATATTTAGTTGCCAATCACACCCTTCCTGCAACCATGTTTCACTAATAGCTACAACATCATAATTCCAGGTATCAATCCACGCTTTAAGCTCATCCACCTTTCTTACAATGCTCCTAGCTTTAAAATAGATACATTTAAGATACTCTCCACCTCCTCCTCTCTTTTCATCCCTAACAATGCATTCAAATTTATTATCCTTTTCTTTCTTCTCCCCTACATCTTCAGGCTGAGCGCATCCCTTCTCCATCACCTGCCTTTCCTCCCTCATACACTATTTACTTGCTCTACTGGTGAACTAACCTCCTCTCCCATAGTTTCCTCAAATTGATTCCTGCCCCCCCCCCATCTCACTAGTTTAAAGTCTGCCCTGTAGCCCTAGCAAACCTCCCCGCTAGGATATTGGTCCCCCCAGGATTCAAGTGTAACCCGTCCTTCTTGAATAGGTCACGCCTGCCCCAGAAGAGGTTCCAATGATCCAGAAACTTGAATCCCTGCCCCCTGCTCCAATCCCACAGACACGCATTCATCCTCCACCTAATTCTATTCCTACTCTCACTGTCGCGTGGCACAGGCAGTAATCTTGAGATTACTACCTTTGCGGTCCTTCTTCTTAACTGCCTTCCTAACTCCCTATACTCTCGTTTCAGGACCTCTTCCCCTTTCCTACCTATGTCATTGGTACCTACATGTACCACGACCTTTGGCTCCTCACCCTCCCACTTCAGGATATCTTGGACACGATCAGAAACGTCCCGAACCCTGGCACCAGGGAGGCAAATTACCATCCGGGACTCCCGATCACCTTCACAGAACCGCCTGTCTGAACCCCTGACTATCGAGTCCCCTATTACTATGGTCCTCTTTCTTCTATCCCTACCCTTCTGAGCTACAGGGCTGTCCTCTGTGCCGGAGGCCCGGCCACTGTCACTTCCACCAGGTAGGCTGTCCCCCCCAACAGTACTCAAACATGAGTACTTATTGTCAAGGGGTACAGCCACTGGGGTACTCTCTCGTACCTGCCTCTTCCCCTTCCTGACCGTGACCCACCTATCTGCCTCCCGTGGCCCCGGAGTGACCACCTGTCTGTAACTCCTCTTTATCACCTCCTCACTCTCCCTGAGCAGGCGAAGGTCATCGAGCTGCAGCTCCAGTTCCCTAACTCGGTCCCTCAGGAGCTGCAGTTCGGTGCACCTGGCGCAGATGTGGTTGTCCGGGAGGCTCGGAAACTCCAGGACCCCCCACATCCGACACCGAGAACAACAAGCTGCCCTCACACTCATACTTCCTGAAAAACTGACAATAACAAGAACTTTGGCTGTTTGGATAAAAAATTGGCTTAAAGGAAGAAAGCAGAGGGTAGTTGTGGAAGGAAAGTATTCTGCCTGGAGGCCGGTGACTAGTGAAGTGCCACAGGGATCTGTCCTGAGACCCCTGCTATTTGTGATTGTTATAAATGACCTAGATATAGAGATGGAAGGATGGGTGAGTAAGTTTGCGGATGACACGAAGATTGGAGGAGTTGTGGATGGAGCTGTAGGTGGTCGAAGCTTACAAGAGGATATAAACAGGCTGCAGAGTTGGCAGAAAAATGCCAGATGGAGTTTAATCCAGACAAGTGTGAGGTGATGCATTTTGGAAGGACAAACCAGAAGACTGAGTACGGGAATAATGGTCAATTACTTAAGAGTGTGGATGAACAGAGGGACCTTGGGGTTCAAATCCATACATCCCTCAAGGTCACTGCACAGGTTGATAGGGTAGCTAAGAAGGCCTATGGGATGCTAGGCTTCATTAACTGGGGGATTGAGTTCAAGAGTAGAGAGGTCATGTTGCAAATCTACAAATCTCTGGTGAGACTGCACTTGGAGTATTGTATTCAGTTCTGGGCACCTAATTATAGGAAGGATGTGGAAGCTATAGAGAGGGTGCAAAGGGGATTTACCAGGATGTTGCCTGGATTGGAGAACAAGTCATATGAAGTCAGGCTAGCAGAGCTAAGACTTTTCTCTTTGGAGCATAGAAGAATGAGAGGGGACTTGATAGAGGTCTACAAGATTATGAGGGGCATAGATAGGGTGGATAGTGTTTCCCAGGGCACCAATAGCAAACACCAGAGGGCATATGTACAAAATTAAGGGAGGGAAGTTTAGGGGAGACTTCAGGGGTAAGTTTTTTTACACAAAGGGTTGTGAGTGCCTGGAATGACTTGCCAGGGATGGTGGTGGAGGCTAAAACATTAGGGGTATTTAAGAGCCTCTTGGACAGGCATATGGATGAAAGAAAAATGGAAGGTTATGGGGTAGTGTGGGTTTAGTACTTTTTTTTAAAAGGATTATATGGGTCGGCAAAATATGCAGGGCTGAAGGGCCTGTACTGTGCTGTAGTGTTCTATGGTTCTATGGAACATAGATCTGTGATGCGAAACAATAGTGTGTGAACTTAGCCCTTACATTGCTCCCAAAGGGACAGCAGTAAGTCGTTAATCTAAGCACACTGAAAGCAGATTCCTTACTCAAGGACGGGCTCTGCACAGTCTCACAGATCAGAGCATACACAAGTTGGTACCTGATTTTAGCCCGTTAATTACAAGAGTCCAAGAATCATTTCTTTGTCTCCTGATTTCCTTAAAAGTTCATCATTCCCTCTTTTTTATCATTTCATGATAACCTTTCAGAACAGGTTGTTGCCTCTACAACATGATACAAAACATGGCCAAAGGCACCATAGAATACAAACAATAATCAAAATTAATACAATTAGACTTGAGAAATGCAAAACACATCTATCAACCAATATATTTTCCTTTAGTCCCGGAGAGCCCTCCTACTCAGTTCCTTCAATAACATGTTTAACTGTCTGTTCGATGTATCCTCCAAGGTTGCCCCTCCTCTATTGTACTGGGTGGCTTATGGTACACAGGGGCCAGTGTTCCAATATGGCAGATTAATTCATCAAGGTGGTTGGCTCAATATGATCAGTTTCTTCTGAAATTAGAGGTTTTACTGCCAATAGAACTTCTTTGGTTGCCACTGGATCTGTAGAATGTAAACACCAGTATATATAGCCACGGTCTTTCAATCCTGTGTTGCCAAGCTTAGAACTTGCTGCACCAGTTCTTGTATCTGTCAGTTTTTCTTAGAATAGCTTCACAATAGCAATCAAAAGTTGTAGTTGAACCCACGTGCTCTCATCATGGAATCCTTCCAGGAAGCTCTCTAAAAGCTCATCAGCATTGTCAATTCTTTCTGTATACTCTCCAACTATCCATATCATTGCTGCTCTTGCTTCTGGTTCATCCAATGAGACCAGATTTTCACAAAGTGTTCCAATAATCCTTTAATACTTGTCTGGTATTTATGGAAAACGTTCTTTATTACTACAATAGCTTCTTGGACGATATAGTTTACTTTTGTCTGAATGAGGTCAAGTAGCATACTCACGCAGCATTGTGCTGATTTCTCAACTATAATTGCACATCGTCCAATTGCACACAGCTTTTTGTACAAAGTCCACATCTGCTTCAGTGGCATACTCCTTCAATTCTGCCAAAACCTGTGCAATGTTGGCTTGAGAAGCCAATTGAATCATGATATCCAGTTTTTCCAGTTTCACTTAGGTTGGATCGTTGAATTTTACAAAGAAAACCATTGTTTCATGCTTACGAATCTCAGACCTTTTCTGTATAATGAGGTTGATGTTCCGGAGGGCAATTTATTGGAATTCTGGTTCTGCAGACAAGAGCGTTACCAGTGGGGGAGCCAGTTTCTTGAACAAAGTGCCATAGTAATCCAAGTCCTTTGAAAGCATTTCCATGGATTTCATCAGAACCTTTACAGCCAACAGGACAACAGCTGAGTTGGCGTGAGATAAACGGTGGTGTCACACGCTCACAGATGCTTTGAGCTTTTTGGCTGTAATAGGCCAAACAATCGAGGATAAATATCTGGCCCCATTCGGTACATTCAATTAAGGCTGTTAAAAGCTTGTGGATTGTCTGAGAATTGAGGTCTAACAAGTTGCTGTTTGGATAAGATTCTGCAATCTCTGACAGAGCAGCCACAGTATTTGCAATGACCATTGGATTAGAGTCAGATATCAGATCCTTTAGAATGTCCAGAAATCCCTGATCTTCTACCAGCTGTTCATTGACACAGACAGCAGCAGCTTTTCATACATAAGGGTCTTCATCCTGTAGACATTTTTGCAGGGGTTCACACAAATACTCAGTGAATTTATCCACACAGATGCAGCCTATTGTTCTCATGGCCAACACTCTGATAAGTGGATTGTGATCTTTACAGTCCTTAACAAAAGTGTTGACAGCCACAATTGTCACATCTGGTTGGCTCTTTGCATAATTCATTAAATAGAGGTACACCAGCTTCTTCAACTCCAAATTGTCTGCATACGGTTTACAACATCAGGAAAGAGGGCACTGACATCTTTGCCAACGGTCATTGACACATCATTTTCTTCACTGCTTTCTTTTTCTCCTTCTTGTCACTGTTGAGTTCTGCTTTGAGTTCAAAGATTTCTCTTTTCTTGATTGTTGTGAAATATTTAGAATCAGTCATGGTGAGTGTGGTCCTCTCCACCGAGGTCCGAGTTCCCCTCAATCCCAGCTCTCCAGGCTCAGTCGTGGGGTAGTCACCTTTAGGCTTCGTCCTCTCGTTAGGCCTGTTGTACCTGTGAATACAGGCTTTGGAGAGTTTTAGTTAACTTGCATAAATATTTTCCCATCTCCTTCCCCCGAGGTATGCATATCTAATTTTGCAGATAAGCTCTCAGGAAGGACCGGCAAACAAGGTCAGGGTCCCCATGGGGTTCTCAAAAGGCTTCCTGTAGATAATTTCTGCAGGTGATAACCCTGTCTTACTTGATGGCATGATTTTCATATGGAATAGGGCTAATGGTAAAACCTTCAACTAGGTCAATCCAGTTTCTTGTGTAAGTTTAGCCAATATATCGTTCAAGGTACCATTGGCTCGATTTACTATGCCTGCTGCTTTTGGATGATGGGTGCAGTGCAACTGTTGTTTTATAGCAAGTTCTTTACAGACTTCATTATTTATTTTGGCAACAAAATGTGGCCCATTGTCTGAGCTTATCATTTCTGGAAGTCCATAGCGAGGAATCATTTCTTTTCGCAATATTTTCACAACAGTCATAGCGGTATTATTAGTTGTAGTAACAGCTTCAATCCATCTGCTATATACATCTACTATCACTAAGCAATACTTAAAACAATGTACTCTAGATAGTTCTATAAAATCAAGTTGCGAACAAGAAAAAGGTCAAGGGGGTAGTTCTGGAAACACAAGGCATTCCCTTTCCAGCATCCATTTTTTAAAGAACATGCTGTGGCTCGCTGTTCAGCTGCTTGCTGGAAATCAGGGTGCCACCAAGATTGTAAACAGGTATTAACCATTCCCTCCTTGCCCAAGTGTGTACAATTATTTACATAATCTATCGAAATAGGTAAGAACACAGAGGGAACACAGACCTGTCCCGCAGGGGTCACCCGTAAATTGGTCTGAGGTTCAAGGTGGTAACCCATTTGGGACCATAGTTTGCGCTCTCCTTCAGGAGTGTCCCCCTGAAACTTGTGTATTTCCCCCATATCTGGCATACCCGTAGATTTTGTCTAATAGGAGCTTACTGGGTTCCCGAGGGGACTAAAAGTGTGGGATTCAGGGGTGTCTGTTTAGCTTCTGCATCAGCCATAGCATTGCCCTTAATTATCTCATCAGATTCCCCAGTATGGGCTGCACATTTAATATTAACCAAAACTCAAGGTAGCTGTGAGCGGTGAGTAAGTTGTTTACAAAGGTAGCATTACCAGTGGGATGGCCAAAGGAAGTCGGAAATCCCCGAAGTTCCATAGTCAGTGCCTAACGGGAGTCTGTGTAAAGGTTCGCACTTTAGTCTGTTGCTTGGATACAGGCACAAGTCAGAGCAAACAGCTCAGCCTTCTGGGCGGAGACAATTGCTTCAAAAAAGGCTTTCTCAATCACTTCACTGTTCGTCACTATCACATCGCCAGAATATCGATTTACTGCTGGATCCACAAAACAGCTTCCATCCTCATAAAACATTGCCTTGGGCTTGAGGAAGTATTGTGGAAGGGATGGGAGAGTCTGTCCTTCTTTCACGGTGATCCGGACGGGGGTTGTGGGGGGGGGGGGGGCAGTTGGTGCGGTTGACTTCATGACCTGAAATTGCCCAGAGATGTGGTCTTACCAGATATCCCGTCTTCACCTCCGACTCCTCCAGTATCAGAGTTGGCCCGCGGGCAAGTCTTGCCATTCTCCCTCTGTGCTGGAGGCTTGTTTCGTCAGGGTGTAGGCAAGGAAACCTAGGCCCTTTGGCTTGAACCCAGGTGGAACCCTAATGGTGGTATGGGGAACCACCAGTTCTGTCTATTGCCAAGGGAAACACGGAACTTCGGCCAGCAATGCGCTGCCCTCTTTTAACCTCTCGAATCACCGTAACTGGGAACTTCTGTCCCTCGATGGGTTCATAATATTAGCTTTCCTCAGTTGAGCACCCCGTAGGATCATAGCACAGTCACATGAAGGTCTGCCTCTGGCAGAGAGGGTTCAAACGAAGTGGTGTCCAGATTAAGTGCCGGGTTGGTAATTGAGGAAGCTGTCGTTTATTCTCTAGTCCCCTTGTCTGTGCATAGAATTCCATCTTCCAACGGACAGAGCAAGTCTCTCCCTGCTAGACTACACCCCATACCTGTGGTGGCTGTAAATGAAACCTCATACTGGGAAACCTCATACTGGGCCCCAAAAATAAGTTTGTCGCATGTGATTTCAATCATTCTCAGGCCAGTTCATATTATTAGTTTTAATCATGTTGGCTAACTTAATTGGTAAGCATTGGAGAAGTAAAGCATTAAACTGGGGGGATGGATTCCAATTAATTAAAGGCTTGGTCTACTGCGAAAATGCCATAGCAGGCTACAAATCACTCCCGATAGACTGGTCCTGATTTCCCAGGTTTAGGTTTGCATTCAAGTACTTTAGTGATAGAAAGATAGAAAACCTACAGCACAATACAGGCCCTTCGGCCCACAGGGTTGTGCCGAACATGTTCCTACCCTAGAAATTACTAGGCTTGCCCATAGCCCTCTATTTTTCTTAGCTCCATGTAGCTATCCAAAAGTCTCTTAAAGACCCTATTGTATCTGCCTCTACCACCATTGCCAGCAGCCCATTCCATGCACTCACCACTCTGAGTAAAAAACGTATCCCTGACATCTCCTCTGTCCTACTTCTCAGCACCTTAAACCTGTGTCATCTTGTGGTAACAATTTCAGCCCTGGGGAAAAAGCCTCTGAATATCCACATGATCAACACCTCTCAAAATCTTATACACGTCTATCAGGTCACCTCTCATCCTCCGTTGCTCCAAGGAGAAAAGGCTGAGTTCACTCAACCTATCCTCATAAAACATGCTTCCCAATCCAGGGAACATCCTTGTAAATCTTCTCTGCACCCTTTCTAGGACCTGCACATCCTTCCTGTAGTGAGGCGACCAAAACTGAGCATAGTACTTCAAGTGGTCTGACCAGGATCATTAGCTATTAGTGAAACATGGTTGCATGAGGGGTGTGACTGGCAACTAAATATTCCTGGATTTTGTTGCTTCAGGTGTGATAGAATCGAAGCGGCAAGGGGGAGGCGTTGCATTGCTTGTCAGAGAAAATATTATAGCAGTACTTTGGCAGGATAGATTAGAGGGCTCATCTAGGGAAGCTATTTGGATGGAATTGAGGAATGGGAAAGGTGTAGTAACACTTATAGGGGTGTATTATAGACCACCTAATGGGGAGCAAGAATTGGAGGAGCAAATTTGTAAGGAGATAGCAGATATTTGTAGTAAGCACAAGGTTGTGATTGTGGGAAATTTTAATTTTCCACACATAGACTGGGAAGCCCATTCTGTAAAAGGGCTGAATGGTTTGGAGTTTGTAAAATGTGTGTAGGATAGTTTTTTGCGGCTCTACATAGAGGTACCAACTAGAGAAGGGACAGTGTTGGATCTTCTGTCAGGGAATGAGTTAGGTCAGGTGACGGGCATATGTGTTGGGGAGCACTTTGGGTCCAGTGTTCACAATGTCATCAGTTTCAATGTAATTGTGGAGAAGGACAGGTCTGGACCCAGGGTTGAGATTTTTGATTGGAGAAAGGCTAACTTTGAGGAGATGTGAAAGGAGTTAGAAGGAGTGGATTGGGACAATTTGTTTTATGGGAAGGATGTAATAGAGAAATGGAGGTCATTTAAAGGTGAAATGTTCCTGTTAGGTTGAAAGGAAAGGTTAAAAGTTTGAGAGAGCCATGGTTTAAGGGATATTGGAAACTTGGTTCAGAAAAAGAGAGATCTACAATAAATATAGGCAGCATGGAGTAAATGAGGTGCTCAAGGAATATAAAAAATATAAGAAGAATCTTAAGAAAGAAATTAGAAAAGCTAAAAGGTATAAAGTTGCTTTGGCAAGTAAGGTGAAAATAAATCCAAAGGGTTTCTACAGTTATATTAATTGCAAAAGGATAGTGAGGGATAAAATTGGTCCCTTAGAGAATCAGAGTGGACAGCTATGTGTGGAGCCAAAAGAGATGGGGGAGATTTTGAACAATTTATTTTTTTCTGTATTCACTATGGAGAAGGATATTGAATTGTGTAAGGAAAGGGAAACAAGTAGGGTAGTTATGGAAACTCTGATGATTAAAGAGGAGGAAGTAGTGGTGCTTTTAAGGAATATAAAAGTGGATGTCTCCGGGTACTGACAGGATTTCCCTAGGACCTTGAGGGAAGTTAGTGTAGAAATAGCTGGGGCTCTGACAGAAATATTTCAAATGTCATTAGAAACGGGGACTGTGCCGGAGGATTGGCGTATTGCTCATGTATTCCATTGTTTAAAAAGGGTTCTAAGAGTAAACCTAGCAATTATCGGCCTGTAAGTTTGATGTCAGTGGTGGGTAAATTAATGGAAAGTATTCTTAGAGATGGTATATATAATTATCTGGATAGACAGGGTCTGAATAGGAACAGTCAACATGAACTTGTGCATGGAAGGTCGTGTTTGACAAATCCTATTGAATTTTTTGAAGTGGTTACTAGGAAAGTTGACGAGGGTAAAGCAGTGGATGTTGTCTATATGGACTTCAGTAAGGCCTTTGACAAGGTTCCACATGAAAGGTTAGTTAGGAAGGTTCAATCGTTAGGTATTAATATTGAAGTGGTAAAATAGATTCAACAGTGGCTGGATGGGGGTTGCCAGAGAGTAGTGGTGGATAACTGTTTGTCAGGTTGGAGGCTGGTGACTAGTGGTGTGCCGCAGGGATCAGTCCATGTTGTTTGTCATATACATTAATGATCTGGATGATGAGCTGGTAAATTGGATTAGTAAGTGTGCAGATGATACTAAGATAGGTGGTGTTGTGGATAATGAAGTAGGTTTTCAAAGCTTGAAGAGAGATTTAGGCCAGTTAGAGTGGGCTGAAAGATGGCAAATGGAGGTTAATGCTGATAAGTGTGAGGTGCTACATTTTGGTAGGACTAATCAAAATAGGACATACATGGTAAATGGTAGGGAATTGAAGAATGCAGTAGAACAGAGTGATCTAGGAATAATGGTGCATAGTTCCCTGAAGGTGGAATTTCATGTGGATGGGGTGGTGAAGAAAGCTTTTGGTATGGGGCCTTTATAAGTCAGAGCATTGAGTATAGGAGTTGGGATGTAATGTTAAAATTGTTCAAGGCATCGGTGAGGCCAATTTTCTGGTCTTCAAATTATAGGAAAGATGTCAACAAAATAGAAAGAGTACAGAGGAGATTTACTAGAAAGTTACCTGGGTTTTAGCACCTAAGTTACAGAGCAAGTTTAATGTGAAAAAGACTAAGGAGTTGGTGGTGGACCTGAGGAGAGCTAAGGCACCGGTGACCCCTGTTTCTATCCAAGTGGAGGATTACAAATACCTGGGGATACGAATTGACAATAAACTGGACTGGTCAAAGAACACTGAGGCTGTCTACAAGAAGGGTCAGAGCCATCTCTACTTCCTGAGGAGACTGAGGTCCTTTAACATCTGCCGGACAATGCTGAGGATGTTCTACGAGTCTGTGGTGGCCATTGCTATCATGTTTGCTGTTGTGTGCTGGGGCACAAGATTTTTCAGACACTGGATTCTGGTAGCAGGTACTTGGATAGAAAGGTACAGAATGGTGTTACGGTCTGATGCAGGCAAACAAAATTAGCACCCAGAAGATTCAAGGTTGGTGTGGACGAGGTGGGTTCAAAGGTTCTGTATCTGTGTTTATTGATTTTGTGAAAAAGCATTTGGCATTAGACCACAAGATAAAGAAGCAGAATTAGGCTATCTAGTCCATCGAGTCTGCTCCACCATTTAATCATGTCTGAACCATTTTTCCCTCTCAGCCCCAATCTCCTGCCTTCAACGTATTCCTTCATGCCCTGACCAATCAACAATCTATCAACCTCTGCCTTAAATAAACATAAAGACTTGGCCTCCTGAAGTCAAGTCATGTCACTTTTATTGTCATTTCGACCATAACTGCTGGTACAGTACATAGTAAAAATGAGACAACGTTTTTCAGGACCGTGGTGTTACATGACACAGTACAAAAACTAGACTGAACTACGTGAAAAAAACAACACCCAAAGCTACACTAGACTACAGACCTACACAGGACTACATAAAGTGCACAAAAACAGTGCAGGCATTACAATAAATCATAAACAGGACAATAGGGCAAGGTGTCAGTCCAGGTTTCGGGTATTGAGGAGTCTGATAGCTTGAGGGAAGAAACTGTTACATAGTCTGGCCATGAGAGCCCGAATGCTTCTGAGCTTTTTCCCAGATGGCAGGAGGGAGAAGAGATTGTATGAGGAGTAATGGGGTTCTTCATAATGCTGTTTCCTTTGCGGATGCAGTGTATAGTGTAAATATCCATTATGGCGGGAAGAGAGACCCCGATGATCTTCTCAGCTGACCTCACTATCCGCTGCAGGGTCTTGCGATCCGAGATGGTGCAATTTCCGAACCAGGCAGTGATGCAGCTGCTCAGGATGCCTGTGGCAACAAATTCCACAAATTCACACACTTGATTGTGTGGATAGACAGAGGTTTTTTTTTCCCAGGGCTGAAATGGCAAGCATGAGAGGGCACAGGTTTAAGGAGCTTGAAAGTAGGTACACAGGAGATGTCAGTGGTAATTTCTTTTTAAAAACACAGAGAGTGTTGAGTGCGTGGAATGAGCTGCCAGCAACGGTGGTGGAGGCAGATATAGAACATAGAATAGTACAGCACATTAAAGGCCTTTCGGCCCACAATGTTATGCCAACCCTTGAACCCTCCCCCCTATATAACCCCCCCACCTTAAATTCCTCCAGATACCTGTCAAGTGGTCTCTTAAACTTCACTAGTGTATCTGCCTCCACCACTGACTCAGGCAAATACCTGGGGATACGAATTGACAATAAACTGGACTGGTCAAAGAATACTGAGGCTGTCTACAAGAAGGGTCAGAGCCATCTCTACTTCCTGAGGAGACTGAGGTCCTTTAACATCTGCCAGACAATACTGAGGATGTTCTACAAGTCTGTGGTGGCCAGTACTATCATGTTTGCTGTTGTGTGCTGGTAGAGCAGGCTGAGGGCAGCAGACAACAACAGAATCAACAAACTCATTCGTAAGGCCATTGATATTGTGGGGGTGGAACTGGACTCTCTGACGGTGGTGTCTGAAAAGAGGATGCTGTCCAAGTTGCATGCCATCTTGGACAATGTCTCCCATCCACTCCATAATGTATTGGTTAGGCACAGGAGTGCATTCAGCCAGAGACTCGTTCCACCGAGATGCAACACTGAGCATCATAGGAAGTCATTCCTGCCTGTGGCCATCAAACTTTACAACTCCTCCCTCGGAGTGTCAGACACCCTGAGCCAATAGGCTGGTCCTGGACTTATTTCCACTTGGAATAATTTACTTATTATTTAATGATTTGTGGTTTTATATTGCTATATTTCTACACTATTCTTGGTTGGTGTGACTGTAACGAAACCCAATTTCCCTCAGGATCAATAAAGTCTGTATGTCTGTCTGTAAAGGTTGAACAAGTTAGGTCTTTATTCTTTGGAGTGTAGAAGGTTGAGAAGGGACTTCATAGAGGTATTTAAAATTTTGAGGGAGATAGATAGAGTTGATGTGGATAGGCTTTTCCCATTGAGAGGTGGGGAGATTCAAACAAGAGGACGTGAGTTGAGAGTTAGGGGGCAAAAGTTTAAGGGTAACATGAAGGGGAACTTCTTTACTCAGAGAGTGATAGTTGTGTGGAACAAGCTTCCAGTAGATGTGGTAGATGCAGGTTCGGTATTGTCATTTATAGTAAAATTGGATAGGTATATGGACAGGAAAGGAATGCAGTGTTATGGGCTGAGTGCAGGTCGGTGGGACTAGGTGAGAGTAAGCATTCGGCATGGACTAGAAGGGCCAAGATGGCCTGTTTCCATGCTGTAATTGTTATATCGTTATATGGCTGCAACATTAACTCTCGGCTCCTAATTTCAATTCCATGATTGATGAAGGCCAATACACCGTATGCCTTCCTAACCACTGAGTCAACCTGCGCAGCTGTTTTGAGTTTCCTATAGACTTGGACCTCAAGATCCCTCTGATCCTCCACACTGCCACAAGTCTTACCATTAATACTATATTCTGCCATTATATTTGACCTAGCACAATTAACCACTTCACACTTAACTGGATTGAACTCCATCTGCCACTTCTCAGCCCAGTTTTGCATCCTATCAATGTCCTGCTGTAACCTCTGACAGCCTTCCACACTATTCACAACACCCCCAACATTAGTGTCATCAGCAAACTTACTAAACTATGCTACACTTCCTCATTCCAGTCATTTATAAAAAGCACGAAGAGTAAGTGTCCCAGAACAGATCCCTGAGGCACTCCACTGGTGACTGATCTCCATGCAGATCTACAACCACTTGCCTTCTGTGGGCAAGCCAGTTCTGGATCCACAAAGCAATGTCCCCTTGGATCCTATGCCTCCTTACTTTCTCAGTAAGCCTTGTATGGGGTACCTTATCAAATGCCTTGCTGAAATCCATATTCATTACATCTATTGCTCTTCCTTCATCAATATGTTTTGTCACATCCTCAAAAAATTCAAGCAGGCTCATAAGGCACAACCTGCCCTTGACTAAGCCATGCTGATTATTCCTAATCATACCGTATACCATAAATCATATTTACAGGTTGTTGGAGAGCCCTCTCCAAGGCTTGAATAATTGGTCTGTCAGTTCATTCTCATTAGGGTTTCCTGCCTGAACTCCTGATAGGTTTGGTATCTTAATTCTGCCTTCCATTTCTGCCCCTCATCAGCTGAGAGAATCACGCAGCAGAGACCAAGTGGAGGCCAAGTCTCTGGATACGTTCAAGAGGAGTTAGATAGAGCTCTTATAGATAGCAGGGTCAAGGGATATGGGGAGAGGGCAGGAATGGGGTACTGATTGTGTATGATCAGCCATGATCACAGTGAATGGTGGTGCTGGCTAGAAGGGCCGAATGGCCTACTCCTGTACCTACTGTCTATTGAGACCGAATAAATCTTGCAGGGTCGCATTATATATTTGCATAGTACTGCAGACATACTGAGGAAACTGTGCTGGTTTTTATTTTCTACCTGGGGCCTGATTCATGATCATTATCATTTCTTGAGGCTTCCAGGGTGCATACACAGGAATTACTGAGGGCTGTCGCTTCTCAGTTGCTCAAGGACTGGGCAGCATTCAGGTGGGCAATTGTCTTTGTGGAGCCATTAATTCTGGGGTTTTATTGGATTCTAACCTCCCTGTCTCGGAATAATCCTCAGTATTCCCTTCCTGGATCTCAGGGTATAGAGAGCTTCTCCTTCCCTGCCGCCAAGCGGCCACCGTATCTAAGTACTGGGAAGATTGGGATTTGGGAGTAGTGGGTACACTTGGCCCTCAATAAGATGGGGGATACGGTGGGTGCCCAATTCTCATCGCAGTCACTGTCCTCAAACAAGGTCAGTATGCCAGATATAGGTTTGGGATCCCTTGTTTCCCAATTAGTTTGAGCTTGAGACTGATGTTCCTGTCTCTCTCTTCTCTAGGCCAGCCTGGGTTTGCTTACGTTGTTTTTCCTGCTCTCGTTTTCAGCACCCATCCACCCATTCTCACTCTGCTTTTAAAATCTCCTAACCTTTTGGCATTCCTTCTGCCATACATACCTCTAAACCCCTTCATCACGTGCATTGTTCCCCCAACTGGCCAGTAAAGTATATCATTTGGTATCAGCTTTATCTTTCCATTCTTTAATCATAATTTCCACTTTTTACCACAATACTTTTTCCAAATTAAATTTATTGCTTGTTCACAAGAGGTTCTATCCTAAGTTCCACTTAGTGGCCACACACCGTTTCTCAGTTTCTTTGTTAGCACGTAACATCTGGATAGACTGCAGGGGAGTCCCTTTCCCCTCTGTTTGGCCAAACGTCTGTCCCGTCCTGTGCTGGCCAATTTACCAGGTCAACTGCCTGTCGCCCAATTAGTTAGCAAGCATGAGGAAATCTGCAGATGCTGGAAATTCAAACAACACACACAAAATGCTGGTAGAACACAGGCCAGGCAGCATCTATAAGGAGAAGCACTGTCGACGTTTTGGGCTGAGACCTTTCGTCAGGACTAACTGAAAGGAAAGATAGTAAGAGATTTGAAAGTAGTGGGGGGAGGGGAAATGCAAAATGATGGGAGAAGACTGGAGGGGGTGGGATGAAGCTAAGAGCTAGAAAGGTGATTGGCGAAAGTGATACAGAGCTGGAGGAGGGAAAGGATCATGGGACGGGAGGCCTCGGGAGAAAGAAAGGGGGAGAGAGGAAGCACCAGAGGGAAATGGAGAACCTAAGGGCATATGTACAAAATTAAGGGAGGGAAATTTAGGGGAGAAATCAGTGGTAAGTTTGTGTGTTTTTTTTTTGTTTTTTTTTATACAGAGGGTTGTGAATGCCTGGAATGACTTGCCAGGGATGGTGGTGAAAGCTAAAACATTAGGGGTTTTTAAGAGCCACATGGATGAAAGAAAAATGGAGGGTTATGGGGTAGTGTGGGTTTAGTACTTTTTTTTAAGGATTATATAGGTCGGCACAACATGGAGGGCTGAAAGGGCCTGTACTGTGCTGTAGTGTTCTATGGTTCTATGGTCATTGAGAGGGAAAAGATGAACTATGAAAGGAAGGAAGCTAGCAAGTAACATCAAAGAGGATACTAAAAGCTTTTTCAAGTATTTAAAGAGTAAAAGACAGGTGAGAATAGATAAAGGACCGATAGAAAATGATGCTGGCGAAATTGTAATGGGAGATAAGGAGATGGCAGAGGAACTGAATATCTTGCATCAGTCTTCACTGAGGAAGACATCAGTAATATCCCGGACATTCAAGGGTGTCAGGGAAGAGAAATATGCACAGTCACAATCACAACAGAGAAAGTACTCAGGAAGCTGAATAGTCTAAGGGTAGATAAATCTCCTGGACCAGATGGAATGCACCCTCATGTTCTGAAGGATAGAAACATAGAAACATAGAAAATAGGTGCAGGAGTAGGCCATTCGGCCCTTCGAGCCTGCACCAGCATTCATTATGATCATGGCTGATCATCCAACTCAGAACCCTGTACCTGCTTTCTCTCCATACCCCCTGATCCTTTTAGCCACAAGGGCCATATCTAACCTAGTGAAATGGTCTCTAGTTCTTATTTTTTTCAGGATGTAGCAGTGGAGATTGCAGAGGCATTAGCAATAATCTTTCAAAGGTCGATAGATTCTGGCTTAGTTCCGGAGGACTGGAAGATTGCAAATGTCACTCCGCTATTTAAGAAGGGGGTAAGGAAGCAAAAAGGAAATTATAGACTTGTTAGCTTGACATCGGTGGTTGGGAAGTTGTTGGAGTCAATTGTCAAGGATGAGGTTACGGAGTACCTGGAGGCATATGACAAGATAGGCAGAACTCAGCATGGTTTCCTTAAAGGAAGATCCTGCCTGACAAACCTAGTGCAATTTTTTGAGGAAATTACAAGTAGGCTAGACAAGGGAGATGCAGTGGATATTGCGTATTTGGATTTTCAGAAGGCCTTTGACAAGGTGCCGCACATGAGGCTGCAAAACAAGATAAGAGCCCATGGAATTACGGGAAAGTTACATACATGGATAATGCATTGGCTGATTGGCAGGAAACAGTGATTAAGAATAAAGGGATCTCATTCTGGTTGGCTGCCGGTTACCAGTGGTGTTTCACAGGGGTCCATGTTGGGGCCACTTCTTTTTACATTGTATATCAACGATTTGGATTATGGAATAGATGGCTTTGTGGCTAAGTTTGCTGATGATACAAAGATAGGTGGAGGGGCCAGTAGTGCTGAAGAAACAGAGTCTGCAGAGAGACTTGGATAGTTTGAGGGAATGGGAAAAGAAGTGGCAAATGAATTACAATGTCAGAAAGTGTACGGTCATACACTTTAGTAGAAGAAATAAATGGGCAGATTATTATTTAAATGGGGAGAGAATTCAAAGTTCTGAGATGCAATGGAATTTGGGAGTCCTTGTGCAGGATACCCTAAGGTTAACCTCCAAGTTGAGTCAGTGGTGAAGAAGGCAAATGCAATGTTGGCATTTATTTCTAGAGGAATAGAGCATAGAAGCAGGGATGTGATGTTGAGGCTCTATAAGACCTTACTTGGAATATTGTGTACAGTTTTGGGCTCCTTATTTAAGAAAGGATGTGCTGACATTGGAGAGGGTTCAGAGAAGATTCACTGGAATGATTCCGGGAATGTGAGGGTTAACATATGAGGAACATTTGACCACTCTTGGACTGTACTCCGTGGAGTTTAGAAGAATGACGGGGGACCTCAGAAACATTTTGAATGTAGAAAGGCATGGACAGAGTGGATGTGGCAAAGTTGTTTCCCATGGTGAGGGAGTCTAATACAAGAGGACATGACTTGAGGATTGCCCATTCAGAACAGATGTGAAAATTTTTTTTTAGCCAGAGGGTTGTGAATCCATGGAATTTGTTACCACGGGGGGCAGTGGGGGCCAAGTAATTGGGTGTATTTAAGGCAGAGATCGATAAATATCTGAGTGGTCAGGTCATTGAAAATTATGGTGAGAAGGCGGGGGGAATGGGACTAAATAGGAGATTGGATCAGCTCATGATGAAATGGTGGAGCAGACTCGATGGGCCAAATGGCCGACTTCTGCTCCTTTGTCTTATGGTCTTCCTCCCCTTTCCCCCCTCCATCCCTTTTAAAACACTGACATCCAGGAATATTCAGAATCCATTCCTTCCCTGGTGCCAACCAAATCTCTGTAATGGCCACTACATCATAATTCCATGTATGTATCCAAACTCTCAGTTCATTACCTTTGTTCCTGATGCTTCGTGCATTGAAGCATATGCACTTTAGCTCTTCTACCTTACTACCTTTACAGCCTTTATTCTGCTTCTTTTCCCTCAAAGCCTCTTTCTCTAACTCAATTTGTGAGGAGCTGCTGCTGGATGCACCTTTTATAGGTGTAGTCATCAAGGACATTTGTGCTGTCCCTGTCTTCCCATATCCTGCATGCAGAGCACTCAACTGCCCTAACTGCTGCCTCCATTACCTACTCCTAATTTAATTAAATTAATTAAAGCAACTTGCCCAGCCTTACCTCACTGGGAGCAAGCTCGTCCTCAACCTCTACATGCCAAAGCCTCAAAGCTCCACTCCTACCCTGAGCCTCTCACACACTGGCCACTCCTCTTCAGTTACCCCCCCACTTATTTGCCCCTGACAATTATCTCAAGTACTCACTCCCTCTAATCAACTAGTCAACACTCTTTAACACTTCAGTGGCCCTCCATGTGCCCTTTTAAAGCACACTCACCTCAGCTGCTTCCCAGCACTCAGCGCTGTCCTGAGCCCTTTGCTCCTCCTCTTCCTGCTGCAACAGTCTCTCGATCACACTATCCCGAGTCCCCACTGCGCGTGCCTTTTTTTGACCCACATTCTGGGTCATATTTGTGCAGAAATAGTGAAAATTTGGCAGTGTTCACAAACCACTGAAGTTTGTGTCAAACTATTATTATGCATATTTCAATTGACCTTCACCTTGTCCATATCCCTCCCATCCATGTACCTATTCAAAATTCTCATAATTGACGAAATCAAACCCACATCCATCACTTCCACTGGCAGCTTGTTCCAAAGTCTCACCACCCTCTGTGAAGAAGTTCCCCCTCATTTTCACCTTAAACATTTCACCTCTCGCCCTTAACCCGTGACCTGTAGTTCTAGTCTCACCCAACCTCAGTGGGAAAAATCCAGCTTGTATTTACCCTTTTGCATACCTCTATCAAATCTTCCTTCATTTTCCTATGCTCTAGGTAATAGAGTCCTAACCTATTAACTCGGGTCCTCAAGTCCCTAATATCATGTCACAACTAACTAACCCTAACCATACTGTATGTCTTTTGAACATGGGAGGAAATTCGAGCACCCAGAGGAAACCAGCAAGGTCACAGAGAGAACGTACACAGCAGCAGGGATCAGACCCTGACTGGTGACCACTGGTGCTGCAAAGCAATTGCACTAACTACTACGCTACCATGCCACTTCTTTTGTGGGCTCTATGGACCAATCTCTTAACTCTATTAGGATTGTGAAGTTGACACAGGCATTTGCTGCACTACACAATCTCACAGCTGAAAGATTCACAGACACAGTTTTCTCACCATATCTGTTGATGCCCTGACTGATTAGGAAACTTTCAACACAGAGCATTCCACAGATTTACTGCTCTCTGGCTTTAAAAAAATCCTCCTTACCTCTGTTCTAAAAGTCTTGCACAAGGACTCCCGAGTCCCTCTGTACCTCTGATGTTTTGAGGCTGTGCCCTCTAGTTCTGGATACCTCTAGTTCTGATGACCTGCTGAACGCTTAGGAAACATTCTCTCCAAATCCACCCTATTTAGTCCTTTCAACATTCAGTAGGTTTCAGTGAGATCCCCATGTATTCTTCTAAATTCCAGTGGCCCAAAGCTGACAAATGTTCCTCATGTTATTCCCGGAATCATCCTTGTGAATGTCCTCTAGACTTGCCCCAAAGAGAACACATCCTTTCTGAGATATGGGGCCCAAAACTGTTGACATTACTCCAAGTGCAGACTGACTAGTGTCTTATAATGCTGAGCTTTTATCTCCTTGCTTTTACATTCTATTCCCCTTAAAATAAATGCTAACATTGACTTTGCCTTCTTTACTTGTAAATTAACCTTCTGGGAGTCTTGCACAAGGACTCCCAAGTCCCACTGTACCTCTGATGTTTGAACCTTCTCCACCATTTAGATAATAGTCAAAATATTATTCCTTTTACCAAAATGCATTATCATACATTTCCTAATGCTATTCCATCTGCCACTTGTTTGCCCATTCTTCCAATTTGTCTAAGTCCTGCTGCAATTGCAATGCTTCCTCAGCACTACCCACCCCTCCAACTATCTTTGTGTCATCCGCAAACTTTGCCAAAGCCATCAATTCCATTTTCTAAAACAATGACAAACACGAGGAATCTGCAGGTGCTGGAAATCTGAGCTACACACAAAATGCTGGAGGAACTCAGCAGGCCAGGCAGCTTCTATGGAGAAAGTATCGAATTGACTTTATTTCTTACATCCTTCACATACATGAGGAGTAAGAATCTTTATGTTACGCATCCGTCTAACTATGCGATGTGCAATCATAGTAATGTATAATAATTTATAATAAAAATAGAACAGTCAATATAACATTGAAATACAATTGTATCAGCATGAATTAATCAATCTGATGACCTGGTGGAGAAGTTGGCCTGTTGGTCCTAGCTTTTATGCTGTGGTACCGTTTCCTGGATGGTATCAGCTGGAAGAATTTGTGGTTGGGGTGACTCAGGTCCCCAGTGATCCTATGGGCCCTTTTTTCTTGTAAATGTCCTGAATCATGGGAAGTTCACAACTACAGATGTGCTGGGCTGTCCACACTACTCTCTGCAGAATCCTGTGATTAAGTGATGTACAGTTCCCATACCAGGCAGTGATGCAGCCAGTTAGGATGCTGTCAGTTGTGCCCCTGTAGATGGTCCTTAGGATCTGGGGGCTCATACCAAACTTCCTCAACCATCTGAGGTGAAAGAGGTGCTGTTGTGCCTTTTTCACCACAAGGTGATAGGTGAAACCAGAAGGCGGGAGAGATGAAGTAAGTAGCAGGGAAGTTGATCAGTGGAAGAGATATAGGTCTGGTAGGTGGAGATAGATGGCCATGGAAGAAAGAAAAGAGGGGGGAACACCAGAGGGATGCGAAGGGTAGGCAAGAAAATGAAGTGAGAGAAGGGAAAGGGGATGGGGACTGGTGAAGAAAAGGGTGGAGGTGGGAGCATTACCAGACATAATCAGAAGTTTGAGAAATCCTTGTTCATGCCATCAGGTTGGAGACTACCCAGATGGAATATAAGGTGGTGATCCTCCAATCTCAACCTAAACCTAGCAGATGTTCTCACTGACATCTTCAACATCTCTCTGAGCAGCGCCATCATTCCAACGTGCTTCAAGGCCACCACCATTGTCCCCGTGCCGAAGAAATCTTCAGTGTCCTGCCTCAATGACTACCATCCCGTTGCACTTACATCCATCATCATGAAGTGTTTTGAGAGGCTCGTCATGAGGCACAACAAGAGCCTGCTGCCCCCCTCACTGGACCTCCTGCAGTTTGCGTACCGTCCCAACCGTTCAACAGACGACACCATTGCCATTACCCTGGACAAAAAAGACACCGTTCATAGACTTCAGTTCAGCATTCAACACAATAATCCCTCAGAAACTGATTGGAAAGCTGAGCCTACTAGGCCTGAACACCTCCCTCTGCAACTGGATACTAGACTTCCTGACTGGGTGACCTCAGTCAGTCCAGATCGGAGACAGCATCTCCAAAACCATCACAGTGAGCACGGAGCACTGTGCTACAACACACAGCTCGAACCACATCATCAAGTTCACTGATGACACCATCGTGGTGGGTCTCATCAGCAAGAACGACGAGTCAGCATACAGAGAGGAGGTGCAGCAGCTAACGGACTGGTGCAGAGCCAACAATCTGTCTCTGAATGTGAACAAAACAAAAGAGATGGTTGTTGACTTCAGGAGGGCACGGAGCGACCACTCCCCGCTGAACATCGACAGCTACTTGGTAGAGATAGTTAACAGCAGCAGATTTCTTGATGTTCACCTGGCAGAGGATCTCACCTGGTCCCTCAACACCAGCTCCATAGCAAAGAAAGCCCAGCAGCGTCTCTACTGCGAAGGCTGAGAAAAGTTTATCTCCCACCCCCCATCCTCATCACATTCTACAGGGGTTGTATTGAGAGCATCCTGAGCAGCTGTTTGGAAATTGCACCATCTTGGATTGCAAGACCCTGCAGTATATAGTGAGGTCAGCTCAAAGGATCATCGGGGTCTCTCTTCCCACCATTACAGACATTTACACTACACACTGCAATCACTAAGCAAACATTATGAAGGACTCCAAACACCCGTCATACAAACTCTTCTCCCTCTTGCCATCTGGGAAAAGGCACCGAAGCATTCAGGCTTTCATGACCAGACTATGTAACAGTTTCTTCCCACAAGCCATCAGACTCCTCAATACCCAGAGCCTGGATTGACATCAACTTGCCCTCTACTGTGCCTGTTGCCTTGTTTTTTATTTATTGTAATGCCTGCACTGTTTTATGCACTTTATGCAGTCCTGGGTAGATCTGTTGTCTAGGGTAGTTTTTTTTTTCTGTGTTGTTCAGTGTAGTTTTTGTACTGTTTCACGTAGCACCATGGTCCTGAAAAACATCTCGTTTTTACTGTGTACTGTACCAGCAGTTATGGTCGAAATGACAATAAAAAGTGACTTAACTTGAATATCTCTGTCATTGACAAACAATTGGAAAAGTAGCGATCCCAATACTAACCCATGAGGAACACCACTAGCCACTGGCAGCCAACCGGAAAAGGTCCTTTTTATTCCCATTCACTGCTTTCTGCCTGTCAGCCATTCCGCAATCCATGCCATTATCTTTTCTGTAATTATATAGGATGTTATCTTGTTGAGCAGTCTCATGTGTGGCACCTTATCAAATGCCTTCTGAAAAACAAAGTAAGTGACATCCACTGCCTCTTCTTTGTCTACCCTGCTTGTTACTTCCTTGAAGAACTCTAAAAGATTTGTCAGGCAAGATTTCCCTTTTACAGACACCATGCTAACTTTGGCTTATTTTATCATTAGTCTTCAAGTATCTTGAAACCTCATCATTAATAATGGAATCCAGCACTTTCCCAGCTACTAAGGTTAGGCTAACTGGCCTATAATGTCCTTTCTTTTGTCTTCTTCCCTTCTTCCAATCCTGTTGGACTATGCCAGAATCAAGTGATTCTTGAAAAATCATGACCATTGCATCCATTATCTCTTCAGCAATCTTTCTCATGACTCTGGGGATGTACTCTATCTGGCACAGGTGACTTATCCACCTTAAGACCTTTGAGTTTGCCTAGCACTTTTTTTTTTCTTCATAGGAATAACAGCACACACTCCTGCTCTGACACCTACAGACCTCTGGCACACTGATGACATCTTCCACAGTGAAAACAGATGCAAAGTACCCATGAAATTCATCTGCCATTTCTTTGTCCCTCATTACTACCTCAGTGGAAAATTACGCTGCTGGTTCAATATCAACTCTTAGCTCCCTTTTACTCTTTATATAACTGAAAAAACTTTTGATATCCTGCTTTATGTTATTGGCTAGCCTGCCTTCATATTTCATCTTTTCTTTTATAGCTTTATTTTAGTTGCCTTTGGTTTGATTTTAGAAGCTTCCCAATCATTCAACTTTTGCTACCTTTATATGCCCTTTCCTTGGGTTTTATGCCTTTTGTCAGCTACAGATGCCTACCCCTGTCATTTGAGAACAACTTTCTCTGTGGGTCATATCTATCAGGTACCTTGTGAACTATTCCCAGAAACTTCAGCCATCTCTGCTTTCCAGTCACCAGCATCCTCCAATCCACGTGTTGATTATGTCACTTTAGCAAGTTATCCTGTGCTTCTTCCATACAACTTCTTTTAACAGTTTTGAAACTTTGATACACTGACAGGTGAGCGTTACATTATACTTGGATCTGGAATATTCAATGTAATAGTTTCACCTCTACCAATTTATGGAGCAACTGAAAATAGTGAGTATTACAACAGAACTTAAAATAGATATGAAACCTTTCCATATGTGATTGGTAATCTTTAAAAAAGCCCTATGAATATTTGATTGAGATAATAGTTTGCGAAATCCTACTCCATCAGATAAGTAGCGATTGTGTTGTAAGATTGTTGTAATGTCCACTGGACTTTAAGTCAGTTGTTTTAAAAAAGTTCTTGACCACACAAATAAAGGGAAAACTAAAAGACAAAAAATGCCAGAAATATGCAGTTGGAAAGAGGAAAGACAGTTATTGATGTTTTGGGTATAAACCCTTCATCAGAATTAAGATGTCCTTAACCTGCCTTTTTTTCCCCCCAAGGGTGGTAACTGGCCTGCAATTTCAGCATTTTCTGCTTTCTGCCTTGGAAGTAAAATGATTCTTAAAGTCAAGGCAGTGTGTGCAGGATTTTATACATCAACCACACATTGAGAATCCTGAACATGTTAAGATCTGGTCTTTTTCTTAACTTCCTGAAGTGCTTTTCTTGGGTGTGGTCCCAATTCCTCCTGGAACCGCCAACTCCTGCAAATTCTGCCATCTGTGTCCAACATTTTGGGTTTCAGTTTCAGTTTGATTTTTCTCCATTGCACCTGTTGAATTTGGTTAGTTTCAAGGCAGCTTGATGGGAAATTGGTAAAGTAACACTATTCCCTTACCTTTCCATGACCAAGGAAAGGTTAATGGGGTCATTCTAAACTTGAAATTCCATTGGCAGGAGTTCAGCAAAGTCCCTGGAACATCAATCAATGGATTTTGCATCTCTCCTCATATTGAGGAAATAATACAGGTTGACCATGATGTTCCAGCACCTTTGGTTCCTCAGCCTTGTTGGATTAATGCTTTTGCTGGATTAAAAGAGGTCTTGCAATAATAATGGCAAAACTGGGCTGTAGAGTTTTAAAAAGGATTATTAATGCAACAAAAATTAATGTAAATTTATCAATTGCTGTGGCTACAAAGAATGTTGCTTCTTGGTTATCTTTCTAAATATTTTATCCAGGCAAAGTTGTTTCATGTGTTTTGATCTCTCCTGGTATAATTTTTCTTGGATCAAATAAAAATTCATTAGCTCTTTTTCCATCATGCAGGTATGTTTCTCTAACTGTTGGAGTTTTTGGGTGACTGAATCAATCAACTTTTCAATAGTAAATCTCAGTTTCATCAGCTTCATAGAACATAGAAATCTACTGCAGATTACAGGCCCTTCGGCCCACAATGTTGTGCCGACCATGTAACCTATTCTAGAAAGTGCCTAGAATTACCCTACCCCATAGCCCTCTATTTTTCTAAGCCCCGTGATCCTATCTCAGAGACTCTTAAAAGCCCCTGTTATATCTGTTATACCTTTGCTGGCAGTGCATTCCATACACCCACCACTGTATGGAAAAATTTACCCCTGACATCCCTCTGTGCCTACTTCCAAGCACTTTAAGAGTATGTCCCTCATGCTAGCCATTTCAGCCCTGTCTACAACCACTCTTTGCCTTTTGTGGGCAAGCCAATTCTGGATCCCCAAAGCAAGGTCTACTTTCTGAAGGAGCCTTCCATGGGGAACCTTATCAAATGCCTTACTGAAATCCATATACACTACATCCACTGCTCTACCTTCATCAATGTGTTTTGTTACATCCGCAAAGAATTGAACCGGGCTCGTAGGGCATGACCTGCCCTTGAGAAAGCCATGTTGACTATCCTGAACTTGATTATGTCTCTCCAAATGCTCATAAATCCTGCATCTGAGAATCTTCTCCAACAACTTGCCCACCACTGAAATAAGACTCACTGTTCTATAATTTTCTGGTTGTTCTTGAACAAGGGAACAACATTTACAATCCTCTGGTACTTCTCCCATATCTCGTCCGACTCCATGCACACATTTCCACTATCGCATTTGATCAGTCCTATTC
The DNA here is from genome assembly GCF_030144855.1 of Hypanus sabinus. Classification (NCBI taxonomy): domain Eukaryota; kingdom Metazoa; phylum Chordata; class Chondrichthyes; order Myliobatiformes; family Dasyatidae; genus Hypanus; species Hypanus sabinus. The sequence goes on along the minus strand of NC_082710.1, from coordinate 186,681,288 downwards.
TCATACAGCTCATCCTCTTGTTCTTCTCATACTTGTAGCTTGCTTTGGGGTTTTCCTCAATCCTGCTCTCAAAGTCCTTCTCATGGGCCTCTTCTAGCTCACCTAATTTCATTCTTAAGCTTCTTCCTGGCAACCATACAATTTTCTAACAGTATCTAGTTTCTTAAACCTTTTGTATGTTATGGTCGGGTCTGAAGTCCAAATTCCGGTTCTTGATCCGGTCCACCGTCTCTGGACTCCAGGTCCTTCAACCGTCCCTTGTTTCTCCTTGAAGTCAAATATTCACATCTGAGGATCATTTTAGCTTGGTTGGGCTCAAGGAGGTGCACCTGATGCCTATCGATTGGCTGTGAATATAAGGGGCTCTGGGATTGAGTGGGGGTCGTCCTGTCTGTCCTGGCTTGGAGTACCACCATTAACGACGAGTTCTGTGAGTGAAGTATGGACAGGGCTGCCCCCTAGCCCGCCCTAGTCTTCTGGCCGCAGTGAGTCTTGAAATCACCCTGGACTGAGCTCCCTTCCTACCCCCTGCCTCTGTCGGGTAAGCCAGGCCAGATTGCCATTTCCCGGTGGAGGGCTCTGCCCCTTCCTATCCCTTGCCTCTGTCAGGTAAGCCAGGCTGGATTGCCGTTGCCCGGCAGAGGGCGCTGCCCCCTCCTTTCCCTTGCCTCCATCGGGTTGTGCCCCGTGACCTGCCCAGGCCCCTGTCCTGCCTGGGAGGTCCTGCCCAGGAGTTCTGCGGCCCACCCAGGGGGCTATCCTCCCAGCCTCAAGCAAGCCTCAAGACTCCAGCCTCTAGCCAAGCCTCTAGACCTCAGCCTCAAGCCAAGCCTCGAGACCCCCACCTCAAGCCAAGCCTCAAGACCCCCGCCTCAAGCCAAGCCTCGAGACCCCAGCCTCTAGCCAAGCCTCAAGACCACCTTGGACCCCAAGATCTCTCTGAACTCAAGATCATCTCTGAACCCCAAGGTCTCCATGAACGCCACAGTCTCCACAAACATCACGGTCTCCACACCTTGTCCTATCCTTTAGCTTGTCCCATCCGACCCCTAGTACTTCAGTATCTGCGTCCTGCATTTGGGTCTAGTCTCACGTCCTCTAATGACATTGTAAGCTTTTCTTTTCTACTTAACTAGATTTTCTACATCTTTGTACACCATGGTTCTTTTACCCTACCATTCTTTCTCTGCCTCATAGCAGAGAACATACCTGTGCAAATCTTCCCTGAGTATTTGCCACATTTCTGTCATGCATTTCTCTGAGAACATCTGCTCCCAATTTAAGCTCCCAGGCTCCTGGCTAATAGCATCATATTTTCCCCTCCCCAATTAAACGTTCTTCCAAATTGTTTGCTCCTATCCCTCTCCAGCGCGATGGTAAAGGAGATAGAATTGTGAACACTGTCTCCAAAATGCTCTCCCACTGAGAGACCTGACACCTGACCAGGTTCCCAAACCAGATCAAGTCCAGCCTCTCCTCTTGTAGGCTTATCTACATACTATGTCAGGAAACCTTCCACATTTACCACTTCATCTGGCAGCTCCAGGAGAATGAGATTTGATAGAGGTGTATAAAATTATTATGGGAATAGATAGAATGAATGCAAGCATGCTTTTTCCATTGAGGCTAAGGGAGAAAAAAAAACAGAGGACATGGGTTAAGGTTGAAGGGGCAAAGGTTTAAAGGGAATATGGGGGGGGGGCTTCTTCACACAGAGAGTGGTGGGAGTGTGGAATGAGCTGCCAGATGAAGTGGTAAATGCGGGCTCACTTTTAACATTTAAGAAAAACTTGGACAGGTACATGGGTGAGAGGTGTATGGAGGTATATGGTCCAGGTGCAGGTCAGTGGGACTAGGCAGAAAAAAGGTTCAGCACAGCCAAGAAGGTCCAAATGGCCTGTTTCTGTGCTGTAATGTTTTATGGTTCTATGGTAAAGCATTTGACAAGGTCCTTCATGGTAGGCTGGTCCAGAAGATTAAGTCATGTGGGATCCTTGATATGTTGGTAAATAAATCAAACTTGTCTTGATTGTTGAAAAGGGTACAGCTGGAGGCTATTTTTCAGTCTGTAGGTCTGTGTCCAGTTATTTTCTGCAAGGATCATTGAGCCTAAAACATAAAACAGTACAGGAACAAGCCCTTCAGCCCACAATGCCTTGACTGAACATAACACTAATGTAAGCTGATTCTCTTCACCCGTACATTTTTAATATTCCTTCACTCCCTGCATAGTCATATATAATAGCATCTTAAACACCAGTATCATATCTATTATCACCACTCCTGGTAGCCCATTCCAGACATCAACAAAAACCTCCTCCACACATCTCCATGCACAAAATGCTGCAGGAACTCAGCAGTTCTGGCAGTATCTATGGAAATGAATAAACAGTCATCATTTTGGGCTGAGACCCTTCTTCAGGACTGGAAAAGAAGGGGGAAGAAGCCATAACAAAAAGATGGGGAGGTGGGGAAGGAGGATAGCTAAAAGGTGATGGGTGAAGCCGGGTGGGTGGGGAAAGCTAAAAGGCTGGTGATGAAGGAATCTGATATGAAAGGAGGGTGAACTATAGGAGAAAGGGAAGGAGGAGGGGTCCCAGGTGAAGATGATAGGCAGGTAAAAAGTAGTAAGAGACCAAAGTGGGGAATAGAAGAAGAGGGGAGGAGAAGGATTTTTTTTACTGAAAGAAGAAATTGATATTCATGTCATCTGGTTGGAATCTAGGTAGACAAAATATAAGGCGTTGTTCCTCCACCCTAAGGGTGGCCTTGTCATGGCACAAGAGGAGGCCATGGGCAAATTGGATGAGCTTAGATGGGCACCATGGTTGGCACAGACAGGTTGAGTGAAAGGGTTTACTCCCACACTGTACGACTATAACTTCATTCAGTCAGTGGTCATGCTTCTTTGATGTTGTACTGAATGAATCTATAAAGATACCAACTGACTGACACTGGCACAATCTTAGAGCATTGAAAAAAGATTTTACAATAATTCTGAAAATTGGGTATTCTTTCCATGGATCTGATGACATTATAACTTTGGCTGTCATATTTTTATCTACAGTTAAAATGTGCGTTCATCCATATGGTGATATTACAGTAGCAATCGTATCTGCAGTGATGATTTACCTATCCATTGTGGGAATGTGTTTTATCTTTGCAGTAAAGAACAGTAAGTAATGATGCACAGCCAAGGGAAATACCAAGATGTGTTTATCATGATATTTAATTGTAATTTTGACTTGCCCCTCAATTTGCACACAACTGCTTTGAACAAAATACATGGTTTTGGTTCTTTACAGAATTTTTCATTGTGGACAACATTTATTTCTCCACTGGGTCTAGCAATTTTTCGCAATTTACTGCATTTGAGTTCAGCAGGGTCCGGCATGAAACATCGATTGTACTCTTTTTGAATGATACCACTTGGCCTGTTAAGTTCTTGCTGTTCCTCCAGCATTTTGTGTGTGTTTCTGGGATTTCCAGCATTTGCAGATTTTCTTTTGTTTGTGAGTGGTTGCCTCTCTGACTGGAGTTCTGTGACTAGTGGAGTGCGGCAGGGATCTGTGCTGGATCTGTTGTTTGTCATCTCTATCAATGATCTGGATGATAATGTGATTAACATGATCAGCAAATTTGTGGATGATACCGGGGGTGTAGTGGACACCAAGGAAGGCGATCAGAGCTTGCAGTGGAATCTGGACAAGCTTAAAAAAATGGGTTGAGAGATGGTAGATGAAATTTAATGCAGACAAGTGCAAGGTGTTGCACTTCAGTAAGACCAACCAGAGTAGGTCTTGCACAGTGAGTGGTAGGGCATTGAGGAATGTGGTAGAACAAAGGGATCTGGAAATACAGGTCCATAATCCATTGAAAGTGGCAGCACAGGTTGACAAGGTCATTAAGAAGGCTTTTGACACATTGAGCTTCATAATCAAAGTGAGTACAGGAGTTGGGATGTTACGTTGAAGTTGTATACGTAATTTAGGTTATTATGCATTGATTTGGTTACCTTCCTACAGGAAAAATGTAAATTTTCTGTATTCTTTCACCATATTTACAAGGATTTTGCTGAAATGGAGGACCTGGGTTATGAGGAAAGACTGAATAGTTTTGGACTTTATCCCTTAGAACACAGAAGATTGTGGATGAGAGAGATATACAAAATTATGAGGATTATAGATATGGTAAATGCAAGCAGGCTTTTTCATGTGAGGTTGGAGGGGACTACAACTAGAGGTCATGGGTTAAGGGTGAAAGATAAAAAGTTAAATGGGAGCATGAGAGGAAAGCTTTTCACTCAGATGGATCCTGTGAGTGTGGAATGAGCTGCCGTGAAATTAGTGCATTGGAACTTGATTTAAATGTTTAAGGGAAGTTTAGATAGGTACATGAATAGTTGAATTACAGAGGGCTATGATCTAGGTGCGAGTTGATGGGACTAGGCAGTTTTTAAATGATTTGCATGGACTCTGTGCTGTATCTTTCTATGACTTTTTGACTTGTTTCCATAATAGAATGCAAAGAAACAGCAATGTCAACTACCCAATACCCATCTTTAATACAGTGTAAAGTAGCTGTAATGTCAACTACCCAATGCCCGTCTCCAATGCAGTGTAAAAGAACAACGAAGTCAACCACACAATACCTGTCTCTAATATAGAGTAAAGGAGCTGTAGAAGAAACATAGAAAACCTACAGCACAATTCAGGTCCTTTGGCCCACAATGATGTGCCGAACATGTACTTATCTTAGAAATTACCTAGGGTTACCCATAGCCTATTTTTTTAAGCTCCATGTACCTATCCAGGAGTCTCTTAAAAGACCCTATTATATCCGCCTCCACCACAGACGCCAGCAGCCCATTCCCCTGACACCCCCTCTGTAGCTACTTATAAGCACCTTAAAACTATGCCCTCTCATGTTGCCCATTACAGTCCCCGGGAAAAAGCCTCTGGCTATACACACGATCAATGCCTCTCGTTATCTTATACACCTACCTCTATCAGGTTACCTCTCATCCTCCGTTGTTCGAAGAAGAGAAGGCCAAGTTCATTCAACCTATTCTCGTAAGGTACGCTCCCCAATCCAGGCAACATCCTTGTAAATCTCCTCTGCACCCTTTCTATAGTTTCCACATCCTTCCTGTAGTGAGATGACCAGAACTGAGCACAGTACTCCAAATGGAAGTAATGTCAACTACCCAAAGCCTGTCTCTCATACAGTGTAAAGTAGTAGAAATGTCAAATGTCCTATAAGTGTCTCTAACACAGTATAAAGGAGCAGAAATTGAAACGTCACTGTCTGACTGTCACACTAACTGTTCAAATGCAGTCACTAAATCTACAGGACACTGTCTTACAGTCTGTTCATGTACTGTATGTGGATGTACTTGATTTTCAGAAGGTCTTTGACAGGATGACATGAGGCTGCTTAACAAGCTACATTCATGGTATTGCAGGAAAGATCAAAGCACGGATAAAGCAAACACTGGGAATAAAGGGAGCCTTTCTGGTTGGCTGCTGGTGACTAGTTGCCTTCCAAGGGGATCTGTGTTGGGTCTGAATTTGAAACAACTTTTTACTGGATGTCTGTAGAAACTCGGCTAGTCAGCCCCTAGCTAACAAGTCAATGGACTCAGAGGTGAGAAAACCACCTTTTTTGAACTCTGTATGTCTAGGGGATGTTGCAACCACCTGCACCCAATCTGAGCGAATATTGTGTAAATGCTGCCCTCTTGCAATTATAGATCATACACTGCATACAATTATAAGAAAGATGAATATCACTTAATCAAACTTATTAAATAAGAAAGAAAACTAAAATAGACCATTATAATTAAAGCAGTCAAATGTACACAAGGTTGGAGATCAGATCTTCCAGAAGCTGGAGGTGTTCACATATACTTGATGCCAACTCCTATTCCCTAATTACTAATAGAACTTTTCTTCTTGGGCTCAATTGAATCGCATTCCGGTTGGATCGACTTCTTTTACTGGTACTCTCGATCTTCTCTCTCAATCTCCTGCCAAAAAGGGCCTTGACCTCTTTAGTGTCTATCACAAAACTTCAAAAGGACTAGGATGTAAAGAAAGGATGTTGAGACTTTATAGAGCACTGGTGAAGCCTCACTTGGAGTATTGTGAACAGTTTTGGGCCCCTTATCTTAGAAAGGATGTGCTGAAACTGGACAAGGTTCAAAAGAGAAATCCAATCAAAAAGAAGAGAAGATCTTCAGATGCTGGAAATCCAAGCAACACACACAAAATGCTGGAGGAACTCTGCAAGGTTGAGTATTTTCTAACCCTAACCGCAACCATCCCGCACCTCACCAGTGATCAGGTTCCTCTTGTCCTCTCCTATCAGCCTCCGTGTCCAGCACATAATTCTCTGTAACTTCCACCACCTGCATTGGGATCCCACCACCAAGAAACTCATCTCCTTCTACCTTGGGCAACGAACCTATCAATCACCCCTGCTGTGGACCACTTCTGGAGGTCCAAGACGCCAACTCCTACAAAGAAGTGATCCGTATGCTCCACGACAACTGGACTAAGTGTGTAAATGTAGGAGGGGATTGTGTTGAAAAATAATTGTGCTAGGTTTTCAAAAATTGACTCCTTCTACCCTAGGTCACGAACTTATCAATCACCCTTCGTATATTTAAGGCAGAGATTAATAGATTCTTTATTAGTTTGGCCATGAAAGGAGACCATAAGATATAGGAGCAGAATTAGGCTACTTAGCCCATTGTGTCTGCTTCAACCATTTCATCATGGCTGATCCAATTTTCCTTTCAACCCCAATCTCCTGCCTCCCCCACCCCATATTCCTTTATGCCCTAACCAATCAAAAATATATCAACCTCTGCCTTAAATATATTTGACCTCCATAGGTGTCTGTGGTAAGGAATTCCACAGATGCACCACTCTCTGCCAAAATAAATTACTACTCATCTCCATTATAAAAGAACGCCCTCTATTCTGAAGCTGCATCCACTCGACTTCCCATCATAGGAAACATCCTCTCCACATCCACTCTATCAAGGCCTTTCACCATTTAATAGGCTTCAATGAGGTCATCCCTCATTTTTCTGAATTCTAGTGAATACAGGCCCAGAGGTATCAAATGCTCTTCATATGACAAGCTGTTAAATCCTGGAATCATATTTATGAACCTCCTTTGAACCCTCTCCAGTTTCAGTACATCCTTTCTAAGATAAGCCCAAACCTGTTCACAATACACCAAGTGAGGCTTCACCAGTGCTTTATAAAATTTCAAGACTACAGCCTTTCATTTATATTCTAGTCCTCTTGAAATTGTGTTTTCCTTCCTCACCACGGACTCGATCTGCAAATTAATCTTCAGGGACCTGCACAAGGACTCCCAAGACCTTTTACAATAGACAATAGACAGTAGGTGCAGGAGTGGGCCATTCGGTCCTTCTAGTCAGCACTGCCATTCACTGTGATCATGACTGATCATACACAATCAGTACCCCGTTCCTGCCCTGTCCCCATATCCCTTGAACCTGCTATCTATAAGAGCTCTATCTAACTCTCTCTTGAATGCATCCAGAGACCTGGCCTCCACTGCCTTCTGGGGCAGAGCATTCCACATATCCACCACTCTCTGGGTGAAAATGTTTTTCCGCATCTCTGTTCTAAATGGCCTACCCCTTATTCTTAAACTGTGGCCTCTAGTTCTGGACTCACCCATCAGCAGGAACATGCTTCCTGCCTCCAGCGTGTCCAATCCCTTAATAATCTTATATGTCTCAATCAGATCACCTCTCATCCTTCTAAATTCCAGTGTATACAAGCCCAGTCGCACCAATCTTTCAACATATGACAGTCCTGCCATTCTGGAAATTAACCTTGTGAACCTATGCTGCACTCCCTCAATAGCAAGAATGTCCTTTCTCAAATTTGGAGACCAAAACTGCACACAATACTCCAGGTGGGGTCTCACCAGGGCCCTGTACAGCTGCAGAAGGACCTCTTTACTCCTATACTCAATTCCTCTTGTTATAAAGGCCAGTATGCCATTAGCTTTCTTCATTGCCTGTTGTACTTGCATGCAAATAGGCAAATGTATGGCAGATGCAGTTTAATGTGGATAACCTCACATTTATCCACATTAAACTGCATCTGCCATACATTTGCCCACTCACCCAACCTGTCCAAGACACCCTGCATTCTCATAACATCTTCCTGACATTTCACACTGCCACCCAGCTTTGTGTCATCAGCAAATTTGCTAATGTTACTTTTAATCCCTTCATCTAAATCATTAATGTATTGTTACGAACCCCATAACTGGGTCACTTACCAGCAAAGATAGAGAGGTCTGTTGAAGTCTGATGATAATATTTTAACAGTATTTATTAGTAAAAATACACAAAAATAATACCAATGTGAATATACAGATAATATACGTCGTCAATACTAAATCTAAAAGTGCGGGTATAATAATAATCAATAAGAAATAAGCTCTATCGTTGTCTAGGGGATAATGTTATTGTCCAATGGAAATATAAAAGTCACTCAGTTCATGCAGGCTGCAGCCTTTGGGGACCGCTGGGTTTGCAATGGTTGGAGAGAGAGAGAGAGAGAGAGAGAGAGAGTTTTGGGAGAAAAACTTGCCGGCTTTCCTTTTATGATTTTGATCCGTCGGAGTCTCGTTGGTGTGGCCGTTCACTTGTGGCCTCTTCTTTAGCTAAAGTCGTTCTTCCGTGGTGAGCCCGCCAATCCCAGGCAAGGGAAGGACGCACACGAGCCCTCTACCGGCTGTCGCTATTAAACGCTGTCACTGGATTTCCAGTGTTTCTCTTGGTGCGTCTAAAGGGGTTGTTTCCCAGACCCTCTTTTATCCTTACTCACGAGGTCTCAGATGTCAATCAGGTTGGGATGATGCAATTCCTCAACCAGCCCACTCTGGTCATCCCCTGTGGGGCTTCAATGAATAGTACAGTACTCAATATACAATTCTGTCTCCAAGAGACAATAGCCATTATCATGGGTTTTGTTTCACTGAGGTCAGGACACATTCCAAACCTTGTGGATTTTGCGCGTCTCTCTCCCATTTCCTGGGTCCCAAACCAGAATTAATAGTGATCTTGCGATTCTCAAAAAGGAGGGGGCAACTTTGTACCCTTCGGCCCCTCAGAGTTGTGGCACTTTTGTAACACCCCCTTCCTTCTAAGATTTTTACCACAGGTAAAAATTAATTAATACAGAGTCTTAAGGATTTCAGAATCTAACACAATACAAAAGAGTTTTTTTTCACTACAGAGTAATACAGTTATACATTCAATTCAGCATCTAAACAGTTAGCGATTACATTGTCACTTCCTTTAATATCTTAACATCTTGTACCTTAATAAGTTCTTGTAGCATCAGACTCCAATTTAATAACCACCTATTTTTTTATTCCTTTCCTTCAGCAAACAAAAACTAAAGAGTTGTGATCTTAGCTTATGTGTATACTACAAAAGTTTATGCAAATACTAATCTTTATGTTACTTTCAAACTTAACAGTCAATCTTCCATGGGGGTTGTCTTTATTATTCACATGCTTTGTCGAAATCCTTTAAAACCGGATCCTGTTATTTAAAATGGCATCCCGTCAACCCTCGCCCTTTTTCCAATTAATTCCCATGTGGTTAACTTGTATACCAGTGTGGAATAAGCTTTTGCATGCTCCTTTCATAGAAGTTATTTTATCAACAATGTGGTCCAAACTTAGACCATTTTCTGAATTTCCACACAATTCTTTAATTTTAAGCAAGTTGTTAGTTTTATCTTCAGGACCCTTCCTGCTATTAGTTTTCCGTTTAAACTCTGCAAGCGATCCCTCTTTGTCCAAACAGCATTTCAAATTCTGCCTCTTCACAGCATTCTCTTGAATAACATTAGCGTGTGGGGCACCTTTACATTCCAAATCAACCTGTAATTGATTCGCAGGCACCGTGTTACCAAGCCATTGTCTCTGTAGTCTGGTTGCTGCTTCTGACATCAATCTAGACTTTAAATTTTCTTCATTCAATTTAGGAACTACACTTTTCCCTTTTCCTTCAATAATAATATTCACCTCACCACCTGTTATCTCCTCACTAACTTTTAACACACCTTCGAACACAAACAACTGGGAATTCTCACTTCCCACTATTACCAAGGTTAACCCTTTCTTCACTGAACCAAGTCCATCTGACCCACAAGGACTGCATTCCTTTTCAACTGAATCAAATACCTCAGACTTTTTCTGAGCTCCATTACTAGGTTCAGTACCACATGCATCCACATCTTGAACACACTCAAACGGGACATCTGCCTCTTCCAGGCTTTCAATACCCATACCCTTTTCAAATTCTAAGTTCCCCTGATCCTTCCAGTTACTCTCTGGGCAACTCCCTTCCATAGTAAACTCAACCCCGTGGGCTGAATCAACCTCATCTGCCAACCCAGCAGACTTCTTCAAGGTAATGGCATCCTTTTCATCTAGGTCTGCCTTCATTTCATTATTGGGAACGCATTTAAAATTTTCAACTTCTTCAAACAGTTCTGCCAAACCAGACAGATCATCCATGTCCAACCCTGGACCTTTTAACAGCCTTATCTGTTTCTCATCTTTACTCCGTGCCTCTATAAATTTCCTCCTGGCTAAGGGCAGGACTACCTCCTCTCCCTTACTCTCTTTCACTTTCCTATTCTCCATTTTACCACCCTCTAACTCCTCTTGGTACAGGGTTGGTAAAAACGTCTCGGCCAAATCGATACTGGCCTGATTTAAACTGGTCTCTTTCTCAGCTGCCTTTTCCCACATGCTGCGAGTGGTCGCGCATGCGGGGTAGATCTTGGAATCTAGGGGCGGGTCCTCAACACTCACAGGCTGGCTCGTCAGCTCCATGGCCAACCAAACCTCACCACCAGCTAAATCGTTACCCAGAAGGATGTCTACGTCAGTTCTCGGAGATTCTGATTGCACCCCTATTTCAACTGGTCCAGATACCAGCTCACAATTTATAACGATCCTATGCAAAGGCACCGCTTCTGTCCCTTTTCCTATGCCTCTCAAAGCCACCTCTCCAGTCTTGCGACTAAAATCTAGTACCTTACTGTGAATCAATGACAGTTCAGTTCCCATGTCTCTCCAGATCCGCACTGGAACTGGTGTGTCTCCCTCTTTCACAGACACGGTTCCTTCTGAAATACATTTCTCAGACCCCTCTCGTATTCTGTCTACCTGGGGCTTTCTCGTCGATTTACTGATCACCACAATACATCCTGTAGGGGCTATTGCTCTCCATTTTCCTGTCTCCTTCCTCGGAGCAAGGCACTTAGATGCAATATGACCCACCTTTCTACAATTAAAACAGGTCAAGCCAGGACCTCTCCTGCTGTCATGTCTTTCCTCCTCCTTAATTTTACCACTAGCTCCCGGCGGGATCTCTGCCTCAGCCGGCAGGCTTTCTCTACCATTCCCACGGTCCTTCTGCTAATTTTTATTCGAGGAAAACTTTGTCTTGTGGGTTAGGGCATATTCATCTGTGAACCCAGCAAATTCGGAGATGGACTTATTCGGCTTCTTATTCAAATACATCAGGATATCATCCAAAACACAGCCTTTAAATTCCTCAATCAGAATTAACTCCCTGAGACAACAAAAATCTTCTTCCACCAATTCTGCTGCACACCAACGATCCAAGAGCATATGTCTGATTCCACCCTTTCTTTAAATTTCTGAACTTTTGTCTATACGCTTCAGGTACCAATTCATAGGTCCGAAGAATGGCCTCCTTTACTTTTTCATAATTCTCAGACTCCTCCTCCTCCATGGACAACACCGCATATGCCCGTTGTGCCTTCCCTTTTAACACACCTTTTAACAACGCCACCCACTGATCTTTGGGCCACTTCTGACTCACTGCCACCTTTTCAAAATGCAAGAAATAACTATCAACATCCATCTCCTCGAACGGAGGTACTAACCTAAACTCCCGACTAACACTAAACCGCTCCTCTCGGTCTGACCCTTGAGCTCTTCGCTCTTGCCTTAACTTCTCCATGTCTAAGTCATGTTGCCTCTGTTTCTCCATCTCCCTTTGGTTCTCAGTTCTTTCCCCCACCTTTTCAGCTCTCTCCTTCTCTTTCTTCACCTCTAACTCCTTTAGCTGGAGCTCATACTCCCTTTGCTTGTCGGCTCTTTCTTTTTCCTTTTCAGCTGCTTCAACTTAATTTCATGTTCCAACCTTAATTTCTCCAACTCTAACTGAACCCTCCCACTAGCTGGTACCTTGTCAGGGATATTTTCCAATACCTCAGCCGAAAACACATTCTTCACAATATAATACTGAGTTATGGCCCTCCGCACCTCCCGCTTTTTTATCGACAACCTCACCTCTGCGAGATTTAGTGCTTTCGCAATATTTATCAAGTCCAACTTTGTGGCAGCCTCAAGCGCCTCCAGAATCGGGTTTTCTATGAATCCGTCTACGTCCATCTTTGCTGGTTTCCCGTCTGGTTACCTGTGCAAGCAGACCCACGTTTGGACTTAAAAGCCTGATTCACTAGCCCTCCAATTTGGTATCAAATCTCGAGACGAGGCCCCCAATTTGTTACGAACCCCGTAACTGGGTCACTTATCAGCAAAGATAGAGAGGTCCGTTGAAGTCTGATGATACTATTTTTAACAGTATTTATTAGTAAAAGTACACAAAAATAATATCAATGCGAATATACAGATAATATTCGTCGTCAATACTAAATCTAAAAGTGTGGGTACAATAATAATCAATAAGAAATAAGCTCTATCATTGTCTAGGGGATAATGTTATTGTCCGATGGAAATATAAAAGTCACTCAGTTCATGCAGGCTGCAGCCTTTGGGGACCGCTGGGTTTGCAATGGTTGGAGAGAGAGAGAGGGTTTTGGGAGAAAAACTTGCCGGCTTTCCTTTTGTGATTTTGATCCATCGGAGTCTCATTGGCGTGGCTGTTCACTTGTGGCCTCTTCTTTAGCTAAAGTCGTTCTTCCGTGGTGAGCCCGCCAATCCCAGGCAAGGGAAGGACGCACACGAGCCCTCTACCGGCTGTTGCTATTAAACGCTGTCACTGGATTTCCAGCATTTCTCCTGGTGCGTCTAAAGGGGTTGTTCCCCAGACCCTCTTTTATCCTTACTCACGAGGTCTCAGATGTCAATCAGGTTGGGGTGATGCAATCCCTCAACCAGCCCACTCTGGTCATCCCCTGAGGGCCTTCAATGAATAGTACAGTACTCAATACACAATTCCGTCTCCAAGAGACAATAGCCGTTATCAGGGGTTTTGTTTCACTGAGGCCAGGACACATTCCAAACCTTGTGGATTCTGCGTGTCTTTATCTCATTTCCTGGGTCCCAGACCCGAATTAATAGCGATCTTGCGATTCTCAAAATTGTACCCTTCAGCCCCTCAGAGTTGCGGCACATTCGTAACAGTATATTGTAAACAGCTGTGGTCCCAGCACCGAACCTTGCGGTACCCCACTGGTCACAGCCTGCCATTTCGAAAGACACCTGTTAATCACTACTCTTTGTTTCCTGTCAGCCAGCCAATTTTCAATTCATGTCAGTACTCTGCCCCCAATACCATGTGCCCTAATTTTGCCCACTAATCTCCTGTGTGGGACTTTATCAAAAGCTTTCTGGAAGTCCAGGTACACTACATCCACTGGCTCTCCCTTGTCCATTTTCATAGTTACATCCTCAAAAACTCCAGAAGATTAGTCAAGCATGATTTTCCCTTCATAAATCCATGCTGACTCAGACTGATCCTTCTACTGCTATCCAAATGTGTCGTAATTTCATCTTTTATAATTGACTCCAGCATCTTTCCCACCACTGACGTCAGGCTAACCAGTCTATAATTCCCTGTTTTCTCTCTCCCTCCTTTCTTGAAAAGTGGGACAACATTAGCCACCCTCCAATCAGCAGGAACTGTTCCTGAATCTATAGAACATTGGAAAATGATTACCAATGCATCCATGATTTCTAGAGCCACCTGGGATGCAGACCATCAGGACCCGGGGACTTATCAGCCTTTAGACTCAACAGTGTATCCAACACCGTTTCTTGCCTAATATAAATTTCCTTCAGTTCATCCTTTACCCTTGTTCCTTTGGCCCCTATTACATCTGGGAGATTGTTTGTGTCTTCCTTAGTGAAGACAGATCCAAAGAACTTGTTCAACTCATCTGCCATTTCCTTGTTCCCCATAATAAATTCACCCATTTCTGTCTTCAATGGTCCAATTTTGGTTTTACCTATTTTTTTGCTATTCACATACCTAAAGAAGCTTTTACTATCCTCCTTTATATTCTTGGCTAGTTTACTTTCGTACCTCATTTTTTCTTGGCCTATTGCCTTTTTTGTTATCTTCTTTTGCTCTTTAAAAGCTTCCCAGTCCTCCGGCTTCCCGCTCATCTTTGCTATGTTATACTTCCTCTCTTTTATTTTTATACTGTCCTTTGCTTCCCTTGTCAGCCACGGCTGCCCTTTACTCCCCTTAGGATTTTTCTTCCTCTTTGGAATAAACTGATCCTGCACCTTCTGCATTATTCCCAGAAATACCTGCCATTGTTGTTCCACTGTCTTCCCTGCTAGGGTATTGTTCCATTGAACTTTGGCCAGCTCCTCCCTCATAGCTCCATAGTTCCCTTTGTTCACCTTAGTTTTTTCTCCTTTTAGAAAGTAAGACCTCACACTATAAGAGTAGGATTTGGGCGTTCATCCAATCACATCTGCTCTGTGATTCCATCACGTCTCATACCAGATCTCACTCTACTCCATACACCTATCTTTCTGCCATATTGATTGATGCCCTGGCAGTTTAGGAGACTATCAACTTCAACATTAAATATACCCATACTGTTCACTGCAGTATGTGGCAGAGCATTCTACTGTTCACCACACTCTCTGGCTAAACAAATTCCTCCTTGCCTCCATTCCAAAACTTCGCCCCTTGATTTTTGATGCAGTGTCCCCCAGTCCTGCTGGGAAACATCCACTCAACGTCCACCCTATAATAGTGCTTTCAACATTCCGGTTTCAATGAGATCACCGGAATTTAGAAGAATGTGGGTGAGTACAGGCCCAAACCTGCCAAGCCCCTCATATGTTAACCCTTTCATTCTTGGCGTCGTCCTCGTGAACCTCCTCTGGACTCTCTCGAATGGCAACACATCCTTTCTGAGATACGGGTCCCAAAACTGTTGACAATCCTCCAAGTGCAGACTGACTGGTGTCTTATAAACCCTCAGCAGTTTCCTTGCTTTTATATTCTATTGCCCTTGAAATAAATGGCAACATTGCATTTGCCTTTATTACACAGACTCAACCTGTAAATTAACCTTCTGGGAGTCTTGCACAAGGACTCCTAAGTCCCTCACACCTTTGATGTTAAACTCTCAAGTACAGCCACCTTTCAGCCATGACTCAGTGATGCCCACAACGTCATATTGACCAATCTCATATTGGTTCAACGTCATATTGAACCAATCACGAGTTCAACCACCATATTCCAAATTTAAATACAGCACCTTCAGTCCTGCATTCTTCTGCACTTTTGAATTCTGCCTCTGTGAGACGATTCAACTATTTGCTGTGTCTGCACTTGTACCTAGTCATTGGCTTGCCCTTCCTTACATTCATGTTACACCTGTCTTCTACTTGTAAACTGGCTGGCTCATCCTCAGCTCTATCATACTGGTTTGCCTTCTCCTGCCATATTTGTTTAAACTACTCCCAATAGCTGCAGTAAATTTGTCCATAAGAATATTGGTCCATCTTAGATTCAAGTGCAATCCATGCCTTTTGTACAGGTCACACCTGCCCTAGAAGATATCCTAATTACCCCCTACCCCAATTTTTCAGTCATGCATTTATCTGCCCTCTCATTCTACTCCTACCCTCTGTCGTATACCAAAGCCAGCAATCCCAAGATCACTACCTGGAGCTTCTGCTTCTCAGCTTCTTTTCTGTATTCTGTTTTCAGGACATCATCCCGTTTTCAACCAATGTCATTAGTACCAATATATACCAGGATTTCTGGCTGTTCACAATTCCTTTTCAGGGTTTATGGCCATTCAGAAACATGATCCCTCCTCATTCTCCTAAATTTCATCAAGTACAGACCCAGAGTTATCAAATGTTCCTCATATTGAAATATTCCTTTCATTCCCGAATCATCCTCCTCTGAACCCTCTCCAATACCAGCACATCTTTTATTAGAAAGTAATCCAGAACTTTTCACAATACTCAGTGAGGTCTTACCAGTGCCTGAAAGCCTTATCATCACATCCCTGCTCTTGTATTTTAGAACCTTTTGAAATGAATGCTAACATTGCTCACCACCAACTCAACCTGCAAGTTAAACTTTAGGGTGTTCTGTATATGTTCCTTTGCATTTCAGATGTCTAGATTTTCTCCCCATTATGTATTTTCCAACATTGTTATTTCATTTGCCACTTTCTTTCCCATTCTCTTCATCTAAGTTCTTCTGCAGCCTATCTGTATCCTCAACATTACCTGCCCCTCCACCAATCTTCATATCATCTGCAAACTTGGCAAAAAACTATCAATTCCGTCATCTAAATCATTGATATACAGCATAAGAAGAAGCTGCCCTAACCCTGACCACTGCGAAACATCACTAGTCACTGGCAGCCAACCTAAATAGGATCCTTTTATTCCCACTCACTGCCTCTAAGCAATCAGCCAATGCTCTAACCATGTTAGTAACTTTCCTGTAATACCATGGGCTCCTAAATTGATAAGCAGTCTCACGTGTGGCAGCTTGTCAAAGGCCTGTTGAAGTTCCAAATTGACAGCATCCACTGAATCTCCTTTATCTATCCGACTTGTAATCCCCTCAAAGAATTCCAAAAGATTTGACAGGCAAGATTTTCCCTTAAGGAAACTAGGCTGACTTTGTCCTACCTTGTCTAGTGTCACCAGGTATTCCATAACCTCATCTTTAACGATTGTCTCCAACATCTCCCCAACCACTGAGGTCAGGCTAACTGGTCTATAATTTCCTTTCTGCTACCTCCCTCCTTTTTTTAAGAGTGGAGTTACATTTGAAATTTTCCAGTCATAGAAACATTGAAACATAGAAATCTACAGGATATGACAGGGCAACCTACTCTTGAAACTGTCTAGAATTTCCCTTCCGCACAGCCCTCTATTTTCCTAAGCTCCATGTACCTATCTAAGGGTTTCCTTTTAAAAAAAAACATTTGTATCTGCTTCTACCACCATTGTTGGCAGTACGTTCCGTGCACCCACACTTTCTGTATGGAAAAACTTTCCTGAACTGGAGCGGTACTAACATTCTTGCAGGAAAGTTTGCTAGTGCTTCTCGGGAGGGTTTAAACTAAATTTGCAGGGGGCAGGGATCCAGAATGCGAGAGAAGATAGCGAGATGAAGAATAAAGGTCAGGTGGGGACTACACGGTTCTGGAATATTAAGTGTGTAGTAGAGAAAGGTGAGGCGGAACAAGTGATAAGGAGGACACATGTACAGAGGGATGGTCTGACGGAACATGGAGTTAAATGTGGAGAAAGAATAAGTAAATTTAGGAATGACAACAAAATTCAAGGGGTGTATAGCCCAATGGGAGTTCGGGGAACTGGGTTAAGCACAATAGGCAGCGATTTAAACAGAGAGAGGAGAAATGGGCTAAAGATTCTATATCTGAATGCACAGTGTCAGAAATAAGGCGGATGAGCTTGAAGCTCAGGTGCGAATGGGTAACTATGATGTTGGCATAACGGAGACATGGCTGCAGGGAGATCAGACCTGAGAAATGAATGTACAAGGGAATACGTGCTATCATAGGGACAGAAATGTGGGCAGAGGGGGTGGGGTGGCCCTGTTGGTGAGGAATGAGATTCAGTCCTTTGTAAGGGGAGACATAGGATCAGGAGAAGTAGAGTCTGTGTGGATAGAACTGAGGTACAGTAAGGGCAAAAAGACCCTAATGGGTGTTGTCTTTAGGCCACCAAACAGCAGCATGGATATTGGGTGCAAGTTGAACATTGGCATGTGGCAAAGGTAATGTTGCAGTAGTTATGGGGGATTTCAACATGAAGGTGAACTGGGAGAATCAGGTTGGTGCTGGACCCCAGGATGTACGAAAGCCGACCAGGGACAAGGCTATTCTGGATTTAGTGTTGTGTAATGAACAGGATTTGATAAGCGATCTTGAGGTAAAAGAGCCATTAGGAGGTAGTGACCATAATATGATAAGTTTTTATCTGCAACTTGAGAAGGATAAGGGCAGATCGGAGGTGTCAGTGTTGCAGTTGAACAAAGGAGACTATGGAGCCATGAGGGAGGAGCTGGCCAAAGTTGACTGGATGGATATCCTAGCAGAAAAGACAGAGGAACAGCAATGGCAGGTATTCTTGGGAATAATGCACAAGGTGTAAAATCAGTTCAGACCCCGGAGAAGGAAGGATTCAAAGGGGGGAAAGGGGTCACAGTGGTTGACAAAGGAAGTCAGAGATTGCATAGCATTAAAAAAAAGGAAGTATGACAGAGCTAAGGTGAGTGGGAGGACAGATGATTGGGAAATTTTTAAGGAACAACAGAACAACTAAAAAGGCAATACGGGGAGAAAAAATGAAGTACGAACGCAAGCTAGCCAGGAATATAAAGGAGGATAGCAAAAGCTTTTTTAGGTATGTGAAGAGAAAGAAGATAGTGAAGAACAATGTTGGGCCCTTGAAGAATGAATTGGGTGAAATTGTTATGGGAAACAGAGAAATGGCAGAAGAATTTAATAAGCACTTTAGATCTGTCTTCACTAGGGAAGACACAAGCAATCTCCCAGATGTATGGATGGCCCAAGGACATAGGGTAATAGAGGAAATGAAACAGATTGACATTAGGAAGGAAACGGGTGATGAGTAGACTGATGGGACTGAAGGCTAACAAATCCCCAGGTCCAGATGGTCTGCATCCTAGGGTACTAAAGGAGGTGGCTCTGGAAATTGCAGATGCGTTGGTAATCATTTTCCAATGTTCCTTAGATTCACGATCAGTTCCTGAGGATTGGAGAATGGCTAATGTTATCCCACTTTTTAAGAAAGGAGGGAGGGAGAAAACTGAGAACTATCGTCCTGTCAGCCTAACATCAGTAGTGGGGAAGATGCTAGAGTCCTTTATTAAAGATGAAATAGTAGCATATCTAGATAACAGTGATAGGAGTGGGCCGAGCCAGCTTGGATTTACCAAGGGCAAATCATGCTTGATTAATCTATTGGAGTTTTTCGAGGATGTAACCAGGAAGTTGGACAAGGGAGATCCAGTGGATGTAGTGTACCTCGCTTTTCAGAAGGCATTTGATAAGGTCTCACATAGGAGATTGGTGGGTAAAATCAGAGCTCATGGCATTGGGGGGAAGATATTGACATGGATAGAAAACTGGTTGGCAGATAGAAAGCAAGGGGTAACGGTGAACGGGTGTTTCTTGGAATGGCAAATGGTGACTAGTGGGGTGCCACAGGGGTCGGTATTGGGACCACAGCTGTTTATGATTTACATCAACGATTTAGATGAAGGCATTGAGAATAACATCAGCAAGTTTGCTGATGATACTAAACTGGGTGACAGTGTGACATGTGATGAGGATGTTAGGAGCATTCAGGGTGACTTGGATAGGCTGGGTGAGTGGGCAGATACTTGGCAGATGACGCTTAACGTGAATAAGTGTGAGGTTATCCACTTTGGGAGCAAGAACAGGAAGGCAGATTATTATCTGAATGGTGTAGAGTTAGGTAAGGGAGTAATACAAAGAGATCTAGGAGTCCTTGTTCATCAGACACTGAAGGTGAATGAGCAAGTGCAGCAGGCAGTGAAGAAGGCTAATAGAATGTTGGCCTTTATTACAAAGGGAATTGAGTACAAGAGCAAGGAAATTCTTTTGCATTTGTACAGAGCCCTGGTGAGACCACACCTGGAGTATTGTGTACAGTTTTGGTCTTCAGGGTTAAGGAAGGACATCCTGGCTGTAGAGGAAGTACAGCGTAGATTCACAAGGTTAATTCCTGGGATGCCCGGACTGTCTTACGCAGAGAGGTTAGAGAGACTGGGCTTGTACACGCTGGAATTAAGGAGATTGAGAGGGGATCTGATTGCAACATATAAGATTATTAAGGGATTGGACAAGATAGAGGCAGGAAATATGTTCCAGATGCTGGGAGAGTCCAGTACCAGAGGGCATGGTTTGAGAATAAGGGGTAGGTCATTTAGGACAGAGTTAAGGAAAAACTTCTCCCAGAGAGTTGTGGGGGTCTGGAATACACTGCCTTGGAAGGCAGTGGAGGCCAATTCTCTGGTTGCTTTCTAGAAGGAGCTAGATAGGTATCTTATGGATAGGGGAATCAAGGGATATGGGGACAAAGCAGGAACCGGGTATTGATAGTAGATGATCAGCCATGATCTCAGAATGGCGGTGCAGGCTCGAAGGGCCGAATGGTCTACTTCTGCGTCTATTGTCTATTGTCTACATCCCCCCCTGTACCTACTACCAAACACCTTAAAACTATGCCCGCTCATGTTAAGCAAGCACAAGGAAATCTGCAGATGCTGAAAATTCGAACAACACACACAAAACGCTGGTGGAACGCAGCAGGCCAGGCAGCATCTATAGGGAGGAGCACTGTTGACGTTTCAGGCTGAGACCCTTTGTCAGGAATAACTGAAAGGAAAGATAGTAAGAGATTTGAAAGTAGGAGGGGGAGGGGAAAATGCAAAATGATAGGAGAAGACCGGAGGGTGTGGGGTGAAGCTGAGAGCCGGAAAGGTGATTGGCAAAAGGGAAACAGAGCTGGGGAAGGGAAAGGATCACACATTTTAATTAATAGGATCTCCCAGTGGCCACACATTTTATTTAACAGGATCTCCCAGTGGCCACACATTTTAATTAACAGGATCTCCTAGTGGCCACACATTTTAATTCCTCAAATAGGATCCCATTTAATTCCACATCCCATTCCCATTCTGATATGTCTATCCATGGCCTCCTTTACTGTCAAGATGAAGCCATACTCAGGTTGGAGGAAAAACACCTTATATACTGGCTGGGTAGCCTCCAACCTGATGGCATGAACATTGCCTTCTCTAACTTCTGTTAATGCCCCCCTCCCCTTCTTACTCCATCCCTGATATATTTAGTTTTTTTCTCCCCTCCTTTTTTCCTCTCTTTCTGCCCATCACTCTGCCTGTTCTTGATCTCCCTCTAGTGCTCCTCTGCCCCTTTCTTTCTCCCTAGGCCTCCTGTCCCATGATCCTTTCCCTTCTCCAGCTCTGTTTCCCTTTTGCCAATCATCTTTCCAGCTCTTAGTTTCACCCCACACCCTCCGGTCTTGTCCTATCATTTCGCATTTCCCCCTCCTACTTTCAAATCGCTTACTGTCTTTCCTTTCAGTTAGTCCTGACGAAGAATCTCGGCCCGAAATGTTGACAGTGCCTCTCCCTATATATGCTGCCTGGCCTGCTGCATTCCACCAACATTTTGTGTGTGTTGCTTCCCCCTCATGTTAGCTATTTCGGCCCTGGGAAAAAGCCTTTGGTTATCCACATGATCAACGCCTTTCATCATCTAATATACCTCGTTCAGGTCATCTCTCATTGTCTGTCGCTCCAAGGAGAAAAGGCCAAGTTCACTCAGCCTATTCTCATAAGACATGCTCCCCAATCCAGGAAATATCCTTGTAAATCTCCTCTGCACCATTTCCATAATTTTCACATCCTTCCTGTGACCAGAACTGAACACAATATTCCAACCTCACTACAGGAAAAATGTGAATACTATAGAAAGAGTGCAGAGATCAAGCTAGGGTCTTGGATAGCTGTAACATTACCTCACAGCTTTTGAACTTGACCCCGCAGTTGAAAAAGGCCAACACTCTACAAGCCTCCTTCACAACACTGTTTACCTGCACAGCAGCATTGAGTGCCCTATGGACACAGACCCCAAGATCTCGCTGAGTCTTACCATTAATATTGTATTCTGTCTTCAAATTTGACCTACTGAAATGATGAACAACTTCACACTTATCTGTGTTCAACTCTATCAGCCACTTATCAGCCTAGTAATGCATTCTATCGATGTTGTGCTGTAACCTCCACAACACTCCTGACTATCCACAACAACCCCAAATTTTGTGTCATCAGCATCCTTCTACTTCCTTAACCATGACTTTTATCAAAGTCACAAAGAGGAGTGTCCCAGAACAGAACCCTGGAGAACACCGCTAGTCACCGTCCTCCATGCAGAATGTGAACCATCGACAAACACCCTTTGCCTTCTGTGGGCAAGCCAATTCTGGATCCACAAAGTAACATCTCCTTTGATCCCATGCCTCAATATTTTCTGAATGAGCCTTATCAGATGGCTTACTGAAATCCACATACAAAACATTCCCTTGCTCTAAGAAGATGCCAATCAATATTAGGAAAGTTAACATTACCTATCACAACAACCTATTATTCTTGCACAGTTCTAGAACCTGCCTTTCTATCTGCTCTTCAGTGTCTCTCTTACTATTGGGGGGGGGGGTCTATAAAAACACCCAGTAGAGTTATTGCCCCCTTCCTGTAGACTACCCCCCACAATAACTCAGCAGATAATCCCTCCATGACTTCCTACTTTTCTGCAGCCGTGACATTATCCCTGATTAGCAATGCCACTCCCCCACCACTTTTTGCCTCCCTCTCTGTCCTTTTTGAAACATCTAAAGCCCTGCACACTCTACAGCCATTCCTGCTCCTGAGGCATCCAAGTCTCTGGAATAGCCACAACATCATAGTGTCACGTATTGATCCATGCTCTAAGTTCATCGCCAGCGTCCAGTATGTTTTGAGAGATCATTGCTAATAGCTCTGCAATCTCAAACACTACCTCTTTCAGACCCTAGAGTGCAGTTCATCTGGCATGGCTGCATTTTGTACTCCTGGGTCTTTCAGCTTTTTGAGCACCTTCTCATTGTAATAGTAACTGTGCTCACTTCTTTTTCCCTCCCACCCTTCAATATTTGGCATATGACTAATGTCTTCCACTGTGAAGACTGATGCAAAATACTCATTTAAGACATCTGCTGTCTCCTTGTCCTCTGGTGTTATTTCTCCAGCCTCATTTTCTAGTGGTCCTATATCCACTCTTATCTCTCTTTTATTTTTTTTGCATACTTGTAATAGCTTTTACTATCAATTTTGATATTATTTGATAGTCTGCTTTCATATTTAATCATTTCCCTCCTTCTTTAATCATTCTTCTATTTGCTTTCTATAGTTTGTTAAATGTTTCCCAATTCCTGCTAATTTTTGCTTTGTTGTATACCCTTTCTTTTTCTTTTACAACAGCTTTGACTTCCCTAGTCAGCCATTGTTGTACTATTTTACTATTTGAGTATTTCTTCATTTTTGGATTACACATGTCCTGCACCTTCCTCATGTTTTCCCAGAAACACAGGCCATTGCTGCTCTGCTGACATCCCTGCCAGCAGCTCCTTCCAATTTACTTTGGCCAACTCTTCTCTCCTACCACCGTAATTTCCCTTACTCCACTGAAATACTGCTACATCAGACTTTACTTTCTCCCTGTCAAATTTCAATTTGAGCTCAATCATATTGTGATCACTGGTTCCTAAGAGTTCTTATCGTAAGCTCCCTAATTACTTCCGGATCATTATATAACACCCAATCCAGTATAGCTGATCCCCTAGGCTCAATGACAAACTGCTCTAAAAAGCCATAAGACCATAAGACAAAGGAGCAGAAGTCAGCCATTTGGCCCATCGAGTCTGCTCTGCCATTTTATCATGAGTTGATCCATTCTCCCATTTATTCCCACTCCCCCGCCTTCTCACCATAACCTTTGATGCACTGGCTACTCAGATACCTATCAATCTCTGCCATAAATACACCCAATGACTTGACCTCCACTTCCGCCCATGGCAACAAATCCCACAGATTCACCACCCTCTGGCTAAAAAAATTTATTCACATTTCTGTTCTGAATGGGTCCCCTTCAATCCTTAAGTCATGCCCTCTCATACTAGACTCCCCCACCAGGGAAACAACTTTGCCACATCCACTCTGTCCATGCCTTTCAACATTCGAAATGTTTCTAAGAGGTTCCCCTTCATTCTTCTAAACTCCAATGAGAACAGTCCAAGCCATCTCATAAGCATTCAACAAACTCACTCTCTTGAGATTCATTAACAACCTCACCTTTTCTATTTCCTACTGTAATATGTGGTCCACCTTGCGGCATCCGCTGGGAGGCCTGTATGTAACAATGTCCTTTTACCCTTGCAGTTTCTTAACTCAACACACAAGAAATCAACATTTTCTGATCCTATGTTACATCCTTCTACTGATTTGATGCTATTCTTTACCAATAGAGCCACACCACTGCCTCTGCCTACCTTCCTATCCCTCCAATATAACATGTAACTTTGGACATTCAGTTCTCGACTACAACCATCCATCAGCCGCGATTTAGTGATGGCCACAACATCATATCTGGCAATCTGTAATATTCCAAAAAGATGATCCACCTTATTTCTTGTACTACGCACATTTAGATACAACACCTTGAATATCATATTTGCTATCCTTTTTGATTCTGTATCCTTAATGATTTGATATTCAGCCTGTTGGCTGTAACTAAGTCCCATCACCTGCCTTCCCTTCCTGACAATCTGACTGCACACCATTTTTACCATCTGTCCTATCCTGAATCCCTTCACTCTGGTTCCTAACCCCCAGCCAAGGTAGTTTAAACCCTCCCCAACAGCTTGAGCATACTTGCCCACAAGAATATTGGGCCCCTCTCGGGTTCAGGTGCAGCCTGTCACTTTTGAGCAGGTCATATCTCCCCCAATTATCCAAGAACCTGAAGCCCTGCCCCCTGCACCAGCTTCTCAGACATGCATTTATCTGCCAAATCATCCTGTGTCTACCCTCAATGGCACATGGCACGGGCAGCAATCCAGAAATTACTACCTGGGAGGTCGTGCTTCTCAGCTTTCTACCTAGCTCTCTAAATTCTCTTTTCAAGACCTCATTGCTTTTCTTTCCTATATCATTGTTACCAATTTGTATTTATCCCCTCCACTCTAAACTTCTGACCTCCAAACTGCCCGCTAGTCAAAGCACTAGTACACTCCGTGAACTGCTCCTGCCTTTTATCAGCGGGCAGTGGACATGATTGAAGTACCCCCCTCTATAAACTTCCGATGTCCGGATTGTTAGCTGGTCAAAGCTTTATAAAGGCCCCATAATTGAAGCTGACTGGAAAATTGCATCAGCCATGATGAAATGGCAGTGCAGATTCGATGGGCTAAATGGCCTAATTCTGCTCCTATATCAGAATCAGGTTTATTATCACCAGCATGTGATGTGAAATTTGTTAACTTAGCAGCAGCAGTTCAATGCACTACGTAATCTAGCAGAGAGAGAAAAAATAATAAATAAAATAATAATAATTAAAAAAAACAAGTAAATCAATTATGTATATTGAATAGATTCAAAAAACATGCAAAAACAGATAACTGAATATTTAAAAAAAAAGTGAGGTAGTGTCCAAAGATTCAATGTCCATTTAGGAATTCAACAGCAGAGAGGAAGAAGCTGTTCTTGAATCGCTGCGTGTGTGCCTTCAGGCTTCTGCACCTCCTACCTGCTGTAACAGTGAGAAAAAGGCATGCCCTGGGTGCTGGAGGTCTTTAATAATGGACACTGCCTTTCTGAGACACTGCTCCCCAAAGATGTCCTGGGTACTTTGTAGGCTTGTAGCCAAGGTGTACCTGACTAGATTTACAACCCTCTGCAGCCTCTTTTGGTCCTGTGCAGTAGCCCCTCCAAACCAGACAGTGATGCAAGCTGTCAGAATGCTCTCCATGGTACAACTATAGAAGTTTTTGAGTTGTTACGTATACAGGCAACAATAAATATATGAGTTAGGCAAGGGTTTATATAACAAATAACACGTTTATTAAACACTGAAAACAAACCCCCCCAAAAGTAAACAAACACTAACGTAACTGGAAATCAGCTGCTGTGCAGCAGCTTGAACAGTTCTTAAAGCGATGTTGCAAAAACAGTTCTTTAAAATAGTATTGCCAAAAGTTCAAAAATGCTCACAGTCCATTTAAAAGGAGAGACTTCATAAGACAATTTAAATTCTCTTTCCGATCCCCGACGTCGAACTTTTCCCATGAAGAATTTGCAAAATGAAACGAAACGGCTTAAAGGCACTGACCTTTCCTTTATCATACTGTCCTCGATCTTTTCTGCTATCCCGCAGAGATTAACACGAGAACAGTCAACGAATTCCTTCCGAATAAGGATTAAACAAGGTCGAACCCGTTTCACCGTCGAAATAGATTCTCCTCGATCTTTAACTCCCAAACTCCGATCTTCACTCTCCACTGATTCTCAACTAGCAGTATTGTAAAGAAACTGCTGGCAATGACCTTTTAAACTTTAGGCATTAGATAAAACTTCATCTTTCAATGAAACTGCGTCATCACATTAAATCACGCAGTAGCATGAAGTCAACATGGCAAATCCAGCCACGAACTGCCCCTCCTCACAGGGTGGGGTCTTCCTTTAATACCCTTTAAAAAAACCTGTCACATGATCTTTACTGGTGGGAAAATGATGTCACTCCACCATCACAAGACCATTACCTCAAGTCCAGTATAGCTTCAACCCCAGTCACGTGACAAGGGTACCACTGTCACGTGTCACGAGTACGTAACACCTCCCTCCAAAAAAAAACATTTTTGGTCTGACAAGAACCAAATGTAAGCAATTTTAACAATTGCTTGCATATAACAGCTTATAACTCACAATACAGTAGGAGTGTTACAATTGAAAAAAAACTACTCCATAAAAAAATTACATTGTGCATTCAACATCGAGATAGACAATCAGCAACCACATTATCTTTACCTTTAATATGAGTTATCACAATATTGTACTCTTGTAACTTCAAACTCCAATTTAATAATCTTCTGTTTTTGTTTTTCATCTTACTCAGAAAAACTAACGGATTATGATCAGTGTAAACAATAAGTGGTTTTTGAGTTGTACCAACATATACCTCAAAATATTACAAAGCTGAAACAAGAGATAACAATTCTTTCTCTATTGTCGAATAGTTTCTTTGATGCTTATTAAATTTCTTAGAAAAGTAAGCTACTGGATGATCAACCTCATCACCCTCATCCCTTTGCATTAATACTGCTCCTGCAGCCTCATCACTAGCATCTACAGCTAATGAAAACGGTTTTTCAAAGTCAGGTGCCTTAAGCACAGGTTGTTGACATATCATTGTTTTCAATTTTTCAAATGCTTCTTGTCAAGGCACTGTCCACACAAACTTCACATTCTTCTGCAGAAGGTTAGTTAATGGAAGGGCAACATTAGCAAAATTCTTACAAAATTTTCGATAATATCCTACCATTCCCAAAAATCTTCTGAGAGTTTTTTTCCCCGTTGGAGTGGAAATCTCTAAAATTGCCCAAACTTTTGCCTGAACAGGAGCTACCTTACCTTGACCCACAACATAACCAAGGTAAGTCACAGTGGGATGTCCAAATTCACTCTTAGCTAAGTTAATAGTTAAGTTAGCTTTTGAAAGCCTTTCAAACAATTTCTCCACCGCAATAATGTGTGCTTCCCTAGTATCATTTCCTGTCACTAAATCATCAATATAAGCATCAGTATCTTTCAATCCCTGAATCACAGAGTTAATCATCCTCCGGAAAGTACCTGGGGCATTCTTCATCCCAAATGGAAGAACATTATACTCATATAACCCAGATGGAGTTACAAATGCAGAAATCTCTCTACCTCTGTCCGTTAATGGAATACACCAATACCCTTTAAATAAATCAATCTTTGTAAGGAACTTTGCTTTTCCAACTTTATCTACACAATCATCTACTCTAGGAATTGGATATGCATCTGCTTTCGTTACAGAATTCACCTTCCTATAGTCCGTACAAAACCTAATACTACCATCTGGTTCTGGCACCATAACACATGGAGAACTCCAATTCGAGTTAGGATGTCTAATAATATTATTCTCTAACATATATCCAATTTCTTTCTCAGCAAGTTCACATTTTTCTATGTTCATCCTATATGGATGTTGTTTAATAGGTTTGGCATCCCCAACATCTGCATCATGTGAAGCTATAGTAGTCCTTCTCGGAACATCTGGAAACAACTCCTTATATTTAAAAATTAATTCCTTCATCTGTTGTTTCTGCTCTAGCTGTAAATGTGCTATTTTCTCATCAATATTTTCCAGAATGGTTGAATTTGGTAACCTAACAGAAACAATGTTGGATTTAGAATGAAATTCAGATGAATCATCTATCATGTTCCTAGTTAAATCAAACTCATTCTCACTAACCACAACAGTCACAGTATCAGATTGTTTCTCATAATATGGTTTTATCATATTTATATGGCAAAGTTGTGTTGACCTTCTACGATCTGGAGTTTTTATCACGTAATCCACATCATTGATTTTAGACACAATTTCATAAGGACCATGAAATCTAGCTTGTAAAGGATTTGTCTGCACTGGGAAAAGAACCAACACCTTATCTCCAGGCTTAAACATCCTCATCCTAGCTTGTTTATCATACCAAGTTTTCATTTTCTCCTGAGCCAACTTTAAATTTTCCGTGGCTAAGCTACAAGCTTTATGTAACCTGTCCTTAAATTTCAAAACATAGTCCGACAAATTAGTGTGTACTTCCTTACTAATCCACTGTTCTTTCAATAAAGCCAAAGGTCCTCTAACTCTATGCCCAAACACAAGTTCAAATGGACTAAAACCTAAAGATTCCTGTACCAATTCCCTTACTGCAAATAAAAGTAAGTTTATACCCTCATCCCAGACACTTTCATTTTCCACACGATATGTCCTAATCTTATTCTTGAGAGTAGAATGAAACCTCTCCAAGGCACCCTGCGACTCTGGATGGTATGCAGACGAAGTGATTTGCTTAGCTCCCAATTTATAAACTATCTGTTGATACAATCCAGACATAAAATTACTGCCTTGATCAGTTTGTATTTCCTTAGGTAATCCAAAATAAGTAAAAAATTTTATAAGAGCCTTTGTCACAGTTTTAGCTTTTATATTCCTAAGTGGTACTGCCTCTGGAAACCTAGACAAAGTACACATGATAGTCAACAAATACTGATAACCAGTTTTTGTCTTTGGTAATGGACCTACACAATCTACAATAACTTTAGAAAACGGTTCACCAAATGCTGGAATGGGTTGTAATGGAGCTACTGGTGTAACTTGATTTGGTTTACCCACAATTTGACAAGTATGGCACATTTTACAAAACATTGCCACATCTTTTCTTAGACCAGGCCAGTAAAAATGTTTTAAAATCTTGTCCACAGTTTTCCTTACCCCTTGATGTCCACCTAAAGGCACACTATGAGCTAAAGTCAAAATCTCATTTCGAAAAACTTTCGGGACAACTACCTGGTAAACAACATTCCAATCCTCACTTGCAGGAATTGTAGGCGATCTCCACTTCCTCATCAACACTCCTTTTTCCAAGTAATATCCTACTGGCACCTTCTCAATTTCACTACCTAGTAAAGCTTGCTCTCTTAATTTTATAATCTCAGGGTTTCTATTCTGCTCTGCTATCATCTCCTTCCAAGATAGAGATAAATATTCATAGTCAGACTCCCTCCAAGAATCTTATTCAAACAACGAAAGTAAGAAAGTCTCTGACACATCCTCAAAACTCGAATCCTGAGTTGAACAGTCCTGAGTAACAACCTCATTCTGCACATCAATCTTTTTAGCCATAGCTCTAGTCACAACACAGGAAGAATCTGTGTTAGAATTCAACTCTGGTTCCTCTGACTCCATTGTCAAATGCACTTCAGGAAAAACTTTTCCACCTGCGAAGTCATTACCTAACAATAAAGAAATACCCTTCACAGGTAAGCTATGCTGTAATCCTACTTCAACAAATCCTGTAACTAACCCTGACTTTAAATTTACTTTATGTAAATGGACAATAGTACAGGCATAAAATCACTTCCAACACCTCTTATGTAATTTACCTCACCAGTATCAGACTCTTCATTAAACTTCAACACACTGTCTAACATCAGTGATTGAGAAGCTCCAGTATCCCTAAGGATTTTTATTGGCACCAGAGTAGATCCTTCTTTCAAGGATACAAACCCTTATAAAATGATCATATCCCTTTTTAACTTGGTCAGACTCTAACAAAGTCTCATTTGTTTTTATCAAACCCTGTAACTTTACAGGTGCTTCAGTATGTTGCACACAAGCATCTGGAACTGCTTCCTTCTCCTTTTTCAATCTGAAACAGTTAGCTATTACATGGCCAGGCTTCTTACAATAGTTACAAATAAGACCAAACTGTCTTTCCTTCACAGGCTTTCCTTCCTCCTTACCTTTCTCATTAACTTCTGATTTAATTTCTGATTTACCTTGAGTCTCCATGTTATTTTTCCTCTTAAAATTTCTATCCTGAGGAAACTTATTCTTATGGATTAAAACGTACTCATCAGCAGTGCATTCCAGACCCCCACAACTCTCTGGGAGAAGAAGTTTTTCCTTAACTCTGTCCTAAATGAACTACCCCTTATTCTCAAACCATGCCCTTTGGTACTGGACTCTCCCAGCATCTGGAACATATTTCCTGCCTCTATCTTGTCCAATCCCTTAATAATCTTATATGTTGCAATCAGATCCCCTCTCAATCTCCTTAATTCCAGTGTGTACAAGCCTAGTCTCTCTAACCTGTCTGCGTAAGACAGTCCGGACATCCCAGGAATTAACCTTGTGAATCTACTCTGCACTTCCTCTACTGCCAGGATGTCCTTCCCTAACCCTGGAGACCAAAACTGTACACAATACTCTCGGTGTGGTCTCACCAGGGCCCTGTACAAATGCAAAAGGATTTCCTTGCTCTTGTACTCAATTGCCTTTGTAATAAAGGCCACCATTCCATTAGCCTTCTTCATTGCCTGCTGCACTTGCTCATTCACCTTCAGTGACTGATGAACAAGGACTCCTAGATCTCTACCTAACCCTAACCCTTACCTAACTCTACACCATTCAGATAATAATCTGCCTTCCTGTTCTTACTCCCAAAGTGGATAACCTCACATTTATTCACATTAAACGTTATCTGCCAAGTATCTGCCCACTCACCCAGCCTAACCAACTCACCCTGAATTCTCCTAACATCCTCATCACATGTCACACTGTCACCCAATTTAGTATCATCAGCAAACTTGCTGATGTTATTCTCAATGCCTTCATCTAAATCGTTGATGTAAATCATAAACAGCTGTGGTCCCAATACCACGCCCTCTGGCACCCCACTAGTCACCACCTGCCATTCCAAGAAACACCCATTCATCGTTACCCTTTGCTTTCTATCTGCCAACCAGTTTTCTATCCATGTCAATATCTTCCCCCCAATGCCATGAGCTCTGATTTTTACCCACCAATCTCCTATGTGGGACCTTATCAAATATTGTCAAATATTTAGACTCTCTAAAGACAGTCTAACATCGCCCTCTGAGATGGAGATCACAGGTTCATCAGGTGCAGTAGGATCCTTCTGTTCTAATTGTCTTATCATCTGTGTATCTGTGATTGTCTGAATGTAAAAATATCATCTGTGTGAAATTATCCCAATGGACAAGTGTAGTCTCTATGACTGTGATTATCCCAATAGACAAGGGTTGTCTGTGTGACACTGTGCCACGCACAGGTATTGTCTGGGTATGTGATTGTCCTGATGGATTGGTGTGTAATGTGTGACTTTGATTGTCCCACCAACAAGTGTTGTTTGGGTGACCGAGAGTACCCTGGGGCAAGTTCATTGGGCAAGTTTTGTGCGTGTGATTCTGATTGTCCCAATGGAAAAGTGTTGTCTGGGTACTGTGAATGTTGCATAGACAAATAATGTCTGAGTGACTAGGATTGTCCCACTGAACAATTGTTGTCTATGTGACCGTGATTGTCCAATGGACAAGTGTTGTCTGTCTGACTGTGATTGTCCCAATGAACAAGTTGTCTGTGTGATTCTGATCGTGCTAATGAATAAGTGTTGTATCTGTGATTATGCCAATGGACAAGTGTCCTCTGGGAGACTTTGATTGTCCCAAAGGACAAGTATTGTCTATGTGAGCATGATTACCCCAATTGACAGATGTTGTCAATATGTTGGCACGATGATGATGAGTTCAGACTGGGGGACTTTGATTGCCGCAAGGACAAGTCTTGTACGTGTGACTTTGACTGTCCAATCGACAGGTGTTATTTAGGTGACCTACAAGTGTTGTTAAGGTAAAATTCAAAAGGGTGAAGAATACAGGACTGAAGCTTCTGTAATTAAATGCACGTAACATTCGGAATAAGATAGATGAACTTGTGGTGCATTTAGAGCTATGTCGATATGACATTGTGGGTATCACTGAGTAGTGACTGAAAGAAGGCCATAGTTGGGAGCTTAACATCAAAAAATATAGTTTATATTGAAAGGACAGGCAGGATGTCATAGGCGGTGGTAAGGCTTTGTTGGTAAGAGATGGATGTGACATAGGGTCAGAGAATATTGAATCTTTATTGGTAAAGTTATGTATTTACAAGGGTAATAAAAACATTATGGGAATCATATAGTGGCCTCAAAATAATAGACAAGATGTGGGATTGAGAGTGCAAAGGGAACTGGAAAAAGCATGTAATAAGGGTAGTGTCCTTTTAAGTCGAAGGAGCGGACGACGTAGTAGTGGGTGATGGAATAGTGGGAGACAGAGTAGGAAGGCTTTGGCTCAAGAAGCATCGGCGAGCAGAGGCTGAGGACGAGCTTCACTCCAAGTGAGGTAAGGCCTGATAAGTTCCTTTAATTAATTTAATTACCTTAGGAGTAGGTAGTGGAGGCAGCAGTTGGGGCAGTTGAGTGCTCTGTTTGCAGTATGTGGGAAATCAGGGTGAGCACAATTGTCCCTGATGACTACACCTTGTTACATACCCTGTAACTGGGTTAACAGCAGAAAAGGACTGATATGTTGGAGTCTGGTGGTACTGTAACTAAAGGTGTTTATTAGTAAACTAAGCAATACAGTAACAAAAATGCCAATATACATATAAAACAGGTTAGCAATAATAAAAAGAGAAGTGTAGGAATAAGAATCAACAGTAAAAAAAACAAGCTCTATCAAAGTCTAGGGGTAAATGAATTGTCATAAGAGAATAATGAGTTCAGTTCAGTTCGTGTTGAGGTGGTTGTTGTTGTTTTGCAATGTTAGAGAGAGAGAGATGAGCAGCTGCAGCAGGCAAACCTTCCATCATCTTCTTGTTCCGTTGTACCGTTGGGGTCATCGGTTATGACCCTTCCGTTACAGGCTAGACCGTTCTTCAGTGATGGACTCGTCACCCAGGCAGACACACAGACAAGTCCCCACCGGTCTGCCTTCATCCACCATGCTCTGGACTGATTCTCCAGGCCCCCACCTTCCTGTGGGTGCACAACACTCTTTCAGTGTCCACTGGTGTGTCTGAGGGTGTCTCCCCAGACCTGTCTTTTATCCCCACAGACGGGGTATCAGCCATCCATCAACTCAACATGTCCATGTCCATCAAACTAGGCCACTCCTGCTGTATCCTCAGGAACGTTAATGAGCAAAGAAGTGTCCTTGTAGCAAAAGGAAAATAATCAGTGACGAAGCCATAATACAAAAATTATCCGTCTCTCTCTCTCTTATCTGTAGCAGATGCCTCTACCTCTTCATCTCTCTCTCTCTCTCATTACCAGCATAGTTCCCGGGGGGGGTGGGGATCAGCTCTGGACCCCATTTCCATCTGGTTTGTTCAACACACATAACAATCTGTAAAAGGTGGATCCAGCTGCAGTTCCTGACAAACTGTGTTAGGGAATTGGAGCTGGAGCTGGATGATTATTCGGGAGGTAGAGGCAGAAATAAACAGGAGTTACAGGAAGATAGTCACCCCTAAGAGTCAGGAGACAGGTAGCTGGTGACTGTCAGGAGAGGGAAGGGCAGAATGAGCAGAGCACCCCTGTGGCCGTTCACATCAATAATAAGTATACCATTTTAGATACTGTTGGTGGGGACGACCTACCAGGGACAAGTTGCAGTGGTTGTGTCTCTGGCACCAACACTAGACCCTCAACTCAGAAGGGAAGGAGGGGAAAGAGGAAAGCAGTAGTGATAGGGGATTCAATAGTTAGAGGGACAGATAAAGAGGTTCTGTGGGAGAGGTTGAGAATCCTGTATAGTCTGTTGCCTCCCTGGTGCCAGGGTCTGCGATATCTCAGATCAAGTTCTCAGTATTCTCAAGAGGGAGGGTGAGCAGCCGGATGTCATCCAAGTAGGGACTAATTATGGGAAGGTTGTAATAGAGAAATGGAGGTCATTTAAAGGTGAAATGTTCCTGTTAGGTTGAAAGGAAAGGTTAAAAGTTTGAGAGAGCCGTGGTCTTCAAGGGATATTGAAAACTTGGTTCAGAAAAAGATAGAGATTTACAATAAATATAGGCAGCATGGAGTAAATGAGGTGCTCGAGGAATATAAAGAATGTAAAAAGAATCTTAAGAAAGAAATTAGGAAAGCTAAAAGAAGATACGAGGTTGCTTTGGCAAGCAAGGTGAAAATAAATCCAAAGGGTTTCTACAGTTATATTAGTAGTATAAGGATAGTGAGGGATAAAATTGGTTCCTTAGAGAATCAGAGTGGACAGCTATGTGTGGAGCCAAAAGTGATGGGGAAGATTTTGAACAATGTCTTTTCTTCAGTATTCACTAAGGAGAAAGATATTGAATTGTGTAAGGTAAGGGAAAAAAGCAGGGTAGTTATGGAAACTATGATGATTGAAGAAGAGGAGGTACTGGCGCTTTTAAGGAATATAAAAGTGGATAAATCTCCAGGTCCTGTCAGGATATTCCTTGGACCTTGAGGGAAGATAGTGTAGAAATAGCAGGGGCTCTGAGAGAAATATTTCAGATGTCATTAGAAATGGGGATGGTACTGCAGGATTGGCATATTGCTCATGTGGTTTCATTGTTTAAAAAGGGTTCTAAGAGTAAGCCTAGCAATTATAGGCCTGTAAGTTTGACGTCAGTGGTGAGTAAATTAGTAGAAAGTATTCTTAGAGATGGTATATATAATTATCTGGATAGACAATGTCTGATTAGGAATAGTCAACATGGATTTGTGCGTGGAAGGGAAGGTCATGTTTGACAAATCATATTGAATTTTTTGAAGAGGTTACTAGAAAAATTGATGAGGGTAAAACAGTGGATGTTGTCTATATAGACTTCAGTAAGGCCTTTGACAAGGTTCCACATGGAAGGTTAATTAGGAAGGTTCAATTATTAGGTACTATATTGAAGTAGTAAAATGGATTCAACAGTGGCTGGATGGGTGATGCCTGAGAATAGTTTTAGATAACTGTTTGTCAGGTTGGAGGCCGGTGACTAGTGGTGTGCCTCAGGGAACTGTACTGGGTCCAATGTTGTTTGTAATATACATTAATGATCTGGATGTTGGGGTGGTAAATTGGATTAGTAAGTTTGCAGATGATACTAAGATAGGTGGTGTTGTGGATAATAAAGTAGGTTTTCAAAGTTTGCAGAAAGATTTAGGCCAGTTAGAAGAGTGGGCTGAAAGATGGCAGATGGAGTTTAATGCTGATAAGTGTGAGCTGCTACATTTTGGTAGGACTAATCAAAATAGGATATACATGGTAAATGGTAGGGCATTGAAGAATGCAGTAGAACAGAGTGATCTAGGAATAATGATGCATAGTTCCCTGAAGGTGCAATCTCATGTGGATAGGGTGGTGAAGAAAACTTTTGGTATGCTGGCCGTTATAAATCAGAGCATTAAATATAGCAGTTGTGATGTAATGTTAAAATTGTATAAGGCATTGGTGAGGCCAAATTTGGAGTATTGTCACCGAATTATAGGAAAGATGTCAACAAAATAGAGAGAGTACAGAGAAGATTTACTAGAATGTTACCTGGGTTTCAGCACCCAAGTTACAGAGAAAGGTTGAACAAGTTAGGTCTTTATTCTTTGGAGCATAGAAGGTTGAGGGGGAACTTGATAGAGGTATTTAAAATTATGAGGGAGATAGATAGAGTTGACGTGGATAGGCTTTTTCCATTGAGAATAGGGAAGATTCAAACAAGAGGGCTTGAGTTGAGAGTTAGGGGGCAGAAGGTTAGGGGTAACACGAGGGGGAACTTCTTTACTCAGAGAGTGGTAGCTGTGTGGAACGAGTTTCCAGTAGATGTAGAGGCAGGTTCGGTATTGCCATTTAAAGTAAAATTGGATAGGTATATGGATAGGAACGGAATGGAGGATTATGGGCTGAGTGCAGGCCACTGGGACTAGGTGGGTGTAAGCGTCAGCATGGACTAGAAGGGCCGAGATGGCTTGTATCTGTGCTGTAATTGTTATATGGTTATATGTGACATAGGTTTGGAAGATTTTGAATCTTTGTGGGTTGAGTTAAGAAAGTTATATACAGGCCTGCCAACAGTAGCTGGGATATGGACCACAGATTACAACAGGAAATAGAAAAGATGTGTCAAAAGGGTAATGTTATGATAGTCATGGGAGATTTGTAAGAGAGAGAATTTGTTGAATGTCTACGCAATGACTTTTTAGAACAGATTGTCAGAGAATAGCCTACTTGGGGTAAGATTATCTTAGATTGGGTGTTGTGAAATAACCCAGATCTTATTAGGGATAACTCAGTCATATTGTGATCACTGTTTTTTTAACCTTAAGCTCCCTAATAACCTTTGGTTCATTGAATAATACCCTATTTAGTTCAGATGATCCCCAGTAGGCTCACCAATGAACTGTTGTAAAAAGCCATCTCTGAGGCGTTCAACAAACTCACTCTGTTGAGATCCATTACCAACCTGATTTTCCCAGTGGACCAGCATGTTGAAATCTCCCATGACTATAATAATGTTGACCTTTTGACACGTATTTTCTGATTGCTTTTGTAACTTGTGGTCCACATCCCAGCTACTGTTGGGAGGCCTGTATATAACTGCAATCAGGGTCTTTTTACCTTTGCAGTTTCTTAACTCAAGCCACAAAGATTCAATATCTGAGATCCAAGGTGACAATCTTTGTGGATCCAGAACTGGCTTGCCCGCAGAAGGCAAAGAGTGGTTGTAGATGGGTCTTATTCTACATGGAGGTCAGTCACCAGTGGTATACTTCAGGGATCTGTTCTGGGTCCCCTGCTCTTGTGATTTTTATAAGTGACGTGGATGAGGAAGTGGAGGGATGGGTTAGTAAATTTTCTAAGGACACAAAGGTTGGGGGCGTTGTGGATAATGTGAAGGGCTGTCAGAGGTTAAAGTGGGACATTGGTAGGATGCAAAACTGGGCTGACAAGTGGCAGATGGAGTTCAACCCAGATGAGTGTGAAGTGGTTCATTTTGGTAGGTCAAATATGATGGCAGAATATAATATTAATGCTAAGACTCATGGCAGTGTGGAGGATCAGAGGGATCTTGGGGACCAAATTCATAGGACACTCAAAGCTGCTGTGCAGGTTGACTTGGTGTTTAAGAAAGCATATGGTGTATTGGACTTCATCAATCGTGGGACTAAGTTTAGGAGCAGAGAGGTAATATTGCAGCTATATAGGAGACTGGTCAGATCCCACTCGGAGTACTGTGTTCAGTTCTCGTTGCCTCACTATAGGAAGGATGTGGAAACCATGGAAAAGGTGCAGATGAGATTTACAAGTATGTTGCCTGGATTGGAGAGCATGCCTTCTAGAACAGGTTGAGTGAAATCGGCCTTTTCTCCTTGGAGCGTCAGAGGATGAGAGGTGACCTGATAGAGGTGTATAAGATGATGGGAGGCATTGATCGTGTGGATAGTCAGAGGCTTTTTCCCAGGGCTGAAATGAGAGGGCACAGTTTTAAGGTTCCTGAAAGTAGGTACAGATGAGATGTCAGAGGTGAGTTTTTTACTCAGAGAGTGGTGAGTGCATAGAATGGGCTGCCGGTGACAGATATGTTAGGGTCTTTTAAGAGACTCCTGCACAGTACATGGAGCCTAGAAGAATAGTGGGTAATTACCCTAGGTAATTTCTAAGATAAGGACATGTATGTTCCTAATATCTTCTAATCCTATGTCACATTCTTCTATTGATTTGATGCCATTCCTTACCAGTAGAGCCATGCCACCCCCTCTGTCTACCTTTCTATCCCTCCAATGTAATGTGTAATCTTGGACATTTAGCTCCCAGCTGCAACCATCCTTCAGCCACGATTCAGTGATGGCCACAACATCATACCTGACGATCTGTAAACAAGATCTGCAACAAGATCATCCACCTTATTTCTTATACTCCATGCATTGAAATATAACACTTTAAGTACTGTATTTGCTACCATTTTTAGTTCTGCATCCCTACTACACTGACACTTACCCTGCTGGCTGCAATTTTGTCCTATCGTCTGTCTACCCTTCCTGACAGTCTGATTACATGCTATCTTTGTTTTTTTTTACCATCCGTCCTATCCTGAGTCCATTCATTCTGGTTCCCACCCCCTGTTAAATTAGTTTCAACCCTCCCCAACAGCTCTAACAAACCTGCTCACTTGCACAAAGGTGCAACCTGTCACCTTTGAACAGTTCATACTTCCCCCAGAAGAGATCCCAATTATCAAAGATCCTGAAGCCCTGCCCGCTGCACCAGCTTCTGAGCCACGCATTTATCTGCAAATCATCCTGTTTCTACCCTCACTAGTGCTTGTCACAGGCAGCAATCCAGAAATCACTACACTGGAGGCCCTGCTTCTTAGCTTTCAGCCTTGTTCTATGAATTCTCTTTTTCAGGACATCTTTACTTTTCCTTCCTATGTCACTTGTACTAAAATGTACCAAGACATCTGGCTGCTCTCCCTCCCCCTCCAAAATGTTGTGTTGCATGTGTGACTGTAATTGTCATATGGACAAATGTGGTCTGTGTGACACTGATTGTCCCAATGGACAAGTGTTGTCTGTGTCTGTGATTATCCAAATGTGCAAGTATTGTATGTGAAACTGTGATTGTCCCAATGCAAGAGTGTTCTCTGTGTGACTGTGATAGCACCAATGGACAAGTGTTCTCTGAATGATTGTGATTTTCCCAATGGAGAAGTATTCTTTGGGAGACTGTGATTATCCCAATGCATAAGTATTGTCTTTGTGCTCATGATTACCCAAATTGACAAGTGTTATATGTGTGATTGTGACTGACCCAATAGGGGACTGTTTGTGTGACTGATTGACCAATGGACAAGTGTTGTCTGACTGTCTGTGATTGCCTCATGGATAATTGTTTTACGTGTGATTGTGATTTCCCCAATGTACAAATGTTGTTTGTGTGAATGTGTTTGTCACAATCAACAAGTGTTATCTGTGTGACTGTAACTGTCATAATGGGCAAGTGTTGAATATGTGAATTGAAAAGTGTTGGCTGTAAGAATGTGATTGTTCCAATGGACAAGTGTTCTTTGAGTGTCCATGATTACCCCAATGGACAAGTGTTGTATGTGTGATTGTGATTGTCACAATGGACAAGTGTTAAACCATAAGATATAGGAGCAGAAGTAGGCCGTTTGGGCCATCCAGTTTGCTCCACCATTCAATCATTGGCTGATCCAATTCTTCCAGTCATCCCTACTTCCCTGCCTTCTCCCCATACCCTTTGATGCCCTGGATAATCAAGAACCTGTCTATCTCTACCTTAAATGAACCCAATGACTTGGCCTCCACAGCCACTTGTGGCAACAAATTCCACACATTTACCACCCTCTGACTAAAGTAATTTCTCTACATCTTTGTTCTAAATGGACACGACTTCATCCTGAAATTGTGCCCTTTTGCCCTGGACTCTCCTACCATGGAAATCAACTTTCCTTTATCTAATCTGTTCAGGCCTTTCAACATTCGGAATGTTCCTATGAGATACACCCCTCATTCTCCTGAACTCCAGGGTATACAGCCCAAGAGCTGCCAAACATTCTTCATATGGTAACCCTTTCATTCCTGGAATCATTGTTGTGAATCTTCTCTGAACCCTCTCCAATGTCAATATATCCTTTCTAAAATAAGGAGCCCAAAACTGCACACAATACTCCAAGTGTGGCGCACAATAGCCTTATAGAGCCTCAACATCACAAACATCACCCCTGCTCTTATATTCTATGCTTCTAGAAATGAATGCCAACATTGTATTTGCCTTCTTCACCACCGACTGAAGCTGGAAGTTAATCTTTAGGGTATTCTGCACAAGGACTCCCAAGTCCCTTTGCATCTCTGCATTTTGAATTCTCTCCCCATCTAAATAATAGTCTGCCTGTTTATTTCTTCCACCAAAGTGCATGACCATACATTTTACAACATTGTATTTCACTTGCCACTTCTTTGCCCATTCCCTAAGTCTTTCTGCAGGCTCTCTGTTTCCTCAACACTTCCCGCTCCTCCACCAATCTTTATATCATTGGCAAATTTAGCCACAGATCCCATAATCCCATTGTGTTGTCTATGTGACAGTAATGGTCCCACAGACAAGAATTATCTGCATGATTGTAGCAATGACAAGTGTTGTCTGTGTGATTGTCCCAGTGTACAAGTCAGTGTCACTGTGATTATCCCATTGGACACATGTGACTGTAAATACTGCAATGGACAAGTGTTGTCTGCATGACTTTGACTGTCCCAATGGATGAGTGTTTACAGTGTCACTATGACTTTCCCAATGGACGTGTTGTCTGACTACCCATAATTGCCTTAATAGACTGGTGTTGTATGTGTTACTTGGTGTCTGGGATTGCTCCAATGCACAAGTGTTGTATGTATGAGTGTAATTGTCCAATGGATAAGTGTTGTCTGTGAGACTGTACTTGTCCCATGGACAAGAATTGTCTGTGTGATTGTGCCAATGGACAGTTGTTCTCTTGAGACTGTGATTATTTCAATGGCTAAGTATTGAACATGTGAGTGTAATTGCCTCAGTGGACAAATGTTGTGTGTGTGAGTGTGATTATCCCAACAGATAAGTGTTTTATGTATAATGGAACCAGTAGGATAAAGCTGAGGATGAGTCAGTAGGTTTCCAAGTAGATGATGGATGTAACATGCACGTAATGAGTAACAAGCCAATGATTGGGTACAAATATCAGAAGTAATTTTTTCACAAAGAGACTGGTGGGTGCGTGGAATGCACTGCCAGCAAAGGTGGTAGAGGCAGATACAATATGGTTTTTAAGAGACTTGTAGATAGGTACAGGGAGCTTAGAAAAATAGAGGGCTATGCAGATGGGAAATTCTGAGCAGCTTCTAGAGTAGGTTATATAGGGTTGGCACAATATTTTGGACTAAAGGACGTATAATGTGCTGTAGATTTTCCAAGTTTTATAGAAAATACCTTAGGAATACTTTAGAAATTACTAGGCTGATCTATACCTCTCTATTTTTCTAAGCACCATGTACCTATCCAAAAGTCTCTTAAAAGACCCTATCGTATCTGCCTCCAACACCTTTGCCAGCAGCCCATTCCACGCACTCACCACTCTGAGTAAAAAACTTACCCCTGACATCTCCTTTGTACCTACTCCCCAGCACCTCAAACCTGTGTCCTCTTGTGACAACCATTTCAGCCCTGGGAAAAAGCCTCTGACTAGCCATATGATCAACACCTCTCATCATCTTATACACCTCTATTAGGTCACCTCTCATCCTCCGTCACTCCAAGGAGAAAAGGCTAATTTCACTCAACCTATTCTCATAAGGTATGCTCCCTAATCCAGGCAACATCCTTGTAAATCTCTTCTGCACACTTTCTATGACTTCCACATCCTTCTTGTAGTGAGGCGACCAGAACTGAGCACAGTACTCCAAGTGGGCTCTGATTAGGGTCCCATATAGCTGCAACATTACCTCTCAGCTCCTAAATTCAATTCCACAACTGATGAAGGCCAATAAACTGTACACTTTCTTAACCACTGATTCAACCTGTGCAGCTGCTTTGAATGTCCTATGGACTGCAAGATCCCTCTGATCCTCCACACTGCTAAGAGTCTTAACATTAATACTATATTCTGCCATCATATTTGACCTACCAAAATTATCCACTACAGTTATCTGGGTTGAAATCCATCTGTCATTTCTCAGCCCAGTTTTGCATCCTATCAATGTTCCGCTGTAACCTCTGAGAACCCTCCACACTATCCACAACACCTCTAACCTTTGTGTCATCAGCAAGCTTACTAACCCATCCCTCCACTTCCTAAATGCAGACAGAGCAAAGAGTTCAATTCTACCAAAGAGACAACATTCAAAAGGGTGAAGAAGGCAGGACTAAAGATGCTGTATTTAAATACTTGTATCATCTGGAATAAGGTGGAAGATCTCATGGCACAATTAGAGATTGGTCGGTATTGTGTCCTGGCTAAAAGAAGGCCATAGTTGGGAGCTTAACATCAAAGGATTTACTTTGTATTGAAAGGACAAGCAGGAACACATAGGCA
Source organism: Hypanus sabinus (assembly GCF_030144855.1). NCBI lineage: Eukaryota > Metazoa > Chordata > Chondrichthyes > Myliobatiformes > Dasyatidae > Hypanus > Hypanus sabinus. The sequence continues at coordinate 186,638,617 of NC_082710.1, read as the reverse complement.
TTGGTGTGTCTCTGTTGGTAAGAGATGGAATTGCATCTTTAGAAAGAAGTAACATAGAATCAGAGAATGTTGATTTTTTTGTGGGTGGAGTTAAGAAATTGCAAGGGTAAAAAACCATTATGGGAATCATATATAGGCCTTCATATAGTGGCCAAGATTTGGGGTTGAGATTGCAACAGGAGCTGGAAAAGGCATGTAATAAGGGTAATGACATAGCTGTAATGGGGAACTTCAATTTGCAAGGGGATTAGGAAAATCTACTTGGTGTTCGATTGCAAGACAGGGAATTTGTTGAATGCCTACAAGATAGATGGCTTTTTACAGCATTGTCCTTGAGGCTACTTGGGGAAAGGCTATCTTAAATTGGGTATTCTAATAAGATCCCTAGATCTTATTAGGGAGCTTAACGTAAGGGAGGCAGTGATCGGAATATGTTGGACTTCATACTGCAATTTGAGAGGGAGAAGCATAATCACATGTATCGGTATCATAATGGAATAAAGGGAATTACAGAGGCATGAGAGAGGAGCTCGCCCAGGTAGATTGGAGGAGGATACTGGTAGGGATGACACCAGAGCAAAGCTGGCTGAAGTTTCTGGGAATAGTCCACAAGGACTATTGTTTAAACTAAAGTACTGGGGGGAGGGGATGAACTGGAAATATAAGGATGGAGTTAAAGGGAAAGTGAAAATAAGAAAAGTTAAAAAGGACAACAGAATCAATGGAGTAGAAAGCTCAAGAAGAGATCATACAGTATGGCCAAGTGAGATAAGAATTGATATGAAAGGAGAGGGGAGTAATGAATTAAAAGCATTATATATGAATGCACGAAGTATAAGGAATAAAGTAGATGAGCTTGAGGCTCAGTTGGAAATTGGCAAGTACGATGTTGTTGGAATAACAAAGACCTGGCTTCAAGTGGACAGGGCCTGGGAAATGAATATTCAAGGATATACATCTTATCGAAAGGACAGACTGACTGGCAGAGGGGGTGGGGTGGCTCTGTTGGTGAGGAATGATATTCAGTCCCCTTTAAGGGGGGGACATAGAAACAGGGGATGTAGAGTTAGTATGGATAGAACTGAGAAATTCTAAGGGTAGAAAGACCCTAATGGGAGTTATCTACAGGCCCCCAAACAGCAGTCTGGATGTAGGGTGTAAGTTGAATGAAGAGTTAAAATTGGCATGTCGCAAAGGTAATGATACAGTTGTCATGGGGGATTTCAACATGCAGGTAGCTGGGAGAATCAGAATGGTAGTGGACCCCAAGAAAGGGAGCTTGTGGAGTGCCTCCGAGATGGATTCTTAGAACAGCTTGTACTGGAGCCTACCAGGGAGAAGGCAATTCTAGATTTAGTGTTGTGCAATGAACCAGATTTGATCAGGGACCTTGAGGTAAAGGAACCATTAGGAGGTAGTAATATGATACGTTTTAACCTACAATTTGAGAAGGAGAAGGGAAAATCGGATGTGTCAGTATTACAGTTGAACAAAGGGAAATATGGAGCTATGAGGGAGGAGCTGGCCAAAGTTCAATGGAACAATACCCTAGCAGGGAAGACAGTGGAACAACAATGGCAGGTATTTCTGAGAATAATGCAGAAGTGCAGGATCGGTTCATTCCAAAGAGGAAGAAAGATCGCTAAGGGGAGTAAGTGGTGGCCGTGGCTGACAAGGGAAGTAAAGGGCAGTATAAAAATAAAATAAAAGAAGTATAACATAGCAAAGATGAACGGGAAACCGGAGGACTGGGAAGCTTTTAAAGAGCAACAGAAGATAACAAAAAAGGCAATACACCAAGAAAAAATGAGGTACAAAGATAAACTAGCCAAGAATATAAAGGAGGATAGTAAAAGCTTCCTTAGGTATATGAATAGCATCTCAAACTATGTTATGTTTTAATTTAGAAAAAATCAGAAGTGGTGTATTTGATATTTCTATTAAATTTGAAAAGATATGGAGACCATTTATTCAATATTTTCATATGATGTAATATGACCCTGTTTCAAGCCTATTTGATTTTCCAGTTTTAATTTTATATATGTTGAGCGGATCAGAGTTGACGACACTGATGATTATATATTCTTGTGAGATATTATAAACAGCCCTTTTTTTTCTTTTTCCAGTTTTTCTTTTTCTCTTTTTCTTTTTTTGCTTTTTTTCTTTATTAGTTTAGTTCTTTTTGCATAATAATTTTTTCCTGTTTTTTTTATTATATATTATGATATACCCAGATTTACCTTTTTTATCTATATGCTGTATCATTCATGATTTGGGAATACTCATTTATACTGTAATCATTGCTTATGTATTCTTTCATGTGCAATGGAAATGAGTATGTCTGTAATCTCATTACCTATATATCAATTGTATTTTGTTGATATTAATAACAATAATAAAAAGATTGAAAAAGGTATATGAATAGCAAAAAAATAGTTAAGACCAAAATTGGGCCATTGAAGATAGAAATGGGTGAATTTATTATGGGGAACAAGGAAATGGCAGATGAGTTGAACAGGTACTTTGGATCTGTCTTCACTAGGGAAGACACAAACAATCTCCCAGATGTAATAGTGTCCAAAGGAACTAGGGTAAAGGATGAACTGAAGGAAATTTATATTAGGCAAGAAATGGTGTTGGATAGACTGTTGAGTCTGAAGGCTGATAAGTCCCCAGGACCTGATGGTCTGCATCCCAGGGTACTTAAAGAGGTGGCTCTAGAAATCGTGGACACATTGGTAATCATTTTCCAATGTTCTATAGATTCAAGGACAGTTCCTGCTGATTGGAGGGTGGCTAATGTTGTCCCACTTTTCAAGAAAGGAGGGAGAGAGAAAACAAGGAATTATAGACTGGTTAGCCTGACATCAGTGGTGGGAAAGATGCTGGAGTCAATTATAAAAGAGGAAATTATGACACATTTGGATAGCAGTAGAAGGATCAGTCTGAGTCAGCATGGATTTATGAAGGGAAAATCATGCTTGACTAATCTTCTGGAGTTTTTTGAGGATGTAACCATGAAAATGGACAAGGGAGAGCCAGTGGATGTAGTGTACCTGGACTTCCAGAAAGCTTTTGATAAAGTCCCACATAGGAGAATAGTGAGCAAAATTAGGGCATGTGGTATTAGGACAGAGTACTGACATGGATCGAAAATTGGCTGGCTGACAGAAAACAAAGAGTAGAGATTAATGGGTCCCTTTTCGGAATGGCAGGCGTGACCAGTGGGGTACGGCAAGGTTCAGTGCTAGGACCGCAGCTGTTTACAATATACATTAATGATTTAGATGAAGGGATTAAAAGTAACATCAGCAAATTTGCCAATGACACAAAGCTGGGTGGCAGTGTGAAATGTCAGGAGGATGTTATGAGAATGCAGGGTGACTTGGGACAGGTTGGGTGAGTGGGGAAATGTATGGCAGATGCAGTTTAATGTGGATAAATGTGAGGTTATCCACTTTGGCAAGAACAGGAAGGCAGATTACTATCTAAATGGAGTCAAGTTAGGAAAAGGGGAAGTACAATGAGATCTCGGTGTTCTTGTACATCAGTCAATGAAAGCAAGCATGCAGGTACAGCAGGCAGTGAAGAAAGCTAATGGCATGCTGGCCTTTATAACAAAAGGAATTGAGTATAGGAGTGAAGAGGTCCTTCTGCAGCTGTACAGGGCCCTGGTGAGACCCCACCTGGAGTATTGTGTGCAGTTTTGGTCTCCAAATTTGAGGAAGGACATTCTTGCTATTGAGGGCATGCAGCATAGGTTCACAAGGTTAATTCACGGAATGTCGTATGTTGAAAGATTGGAGCGACTGGGCTTGTATACACTGGAATTTAGAAGGATGAGAGGTGATCTGATTGAAACATAAGATTATTAAGGGATTCGACATGCTGGAGGCAGGAAGCATGTTCCCGCTGATGGGCGAGTCCACGGTTTAAGAATAAGCCATGATTACAGTGAATAGTGGTGCTGGCTAGAAGGGCCAAATGGCCTACTCCTGCACCTACTGTCTATTAAGGCGCATGATAGATATGTCCCACAAGGAAGAAGTTCTGAAATGGCAGGGGTAGGCAACCGTGGCTGACAAAAGAAGTTAAGGACGGCATAAAAGCCAAAGAAAGGGCATATAAGGTAGCAAATGTGAGTGGGAAGTTGGATGATTGAGAAGCTTTCAAAATCCAACAAAAGGCAACCAACAAGGTTACAAGGGAAAAGATGAAGTATGAGGGTAGACTAGCCAATAGTATAAAGCAGGGTACCCAAAGAGTTTTTTTTCAGTTATGTAAAGAGTAAAAGGGAGGTGAGAGTTGACACTGGACCACTGGAAAATGATGCTGGTGAGGTAGTAATGGGGGACAAAGAAATGGCAAATGAACTTAATGGGTACCTGGCATCTGTCTTCACTGTGGAAGACACCAGCAGTGTACTAGATGTCAGGGAGGGGGCATGCGCACCATTGTTATTATGAAGGAAGAAGTACTAGGCAAACTGAAAGGTCTTAAGTTGGATAACCACCTGGGCCAAATGGAGTACATCTTAGAATCTTGACAGAGGTTGCTGAAGAGATAGTGGAATCCTCTATCTTCCCACCAGCTTTGGCTTCCTTGTGTGCCTTCTCTTTTGCTTTTACTTTAGCTCTGAATTCAGTTGTTATCCACAGTAGTGTCTTCTTCCATTCAAAAATTTCTTCATATTTGGAATATATCTGTCTTGCATGTCCCTCATTTTTCACAGAAACTCCAGCCATTGCTGCTCTGCTGTCCTTTCTGCCAGTGTCTCTTTCCAGTCAACTTTGGCCAGTTCCACTGTAGTGACATTGTAATTTCCATTTTAATTTTCAATTTTTTTTATTGATTTCCAAATAAAGAATATTAACAAGTAGGTAATATAAAAGACATATAAACAGCAATAGTAAAAACAGAAAGTATATAATGTCAAAATCAAATAGATAAAATATTATGTAGTTATATGTACAATGGTCAAAAAAACTACAACTCCTCATAGCAATCATAAAAAAAAATTGGAAATTTTATTGATAAGGAAAAAAACACTAAATTGAAACAAAAAAGAGAAAGAAAAAAAAAGAAAAGTAAAAGAAAGATTGGGCAGCCCAATTGAGGATAAAATTAGAAAAAAAAGAGAGAGAAAAAAAACACATCCTTCCAGTCATCTCCGAACCTTCATGGATAAGGATTTTCCCCAAAGAGAATAAAGAAAAATAAATAAATTAAAATAAATTAAATCATGTGAAAATATTGAATAAAGGGTCACCAGACTTGTTCAAAATTAAAGGATTTATCAAATGTCTGGCTTCTAATTTTCTCCAAGCTTAGACATAACATAATGGAGTCATGTCAATAAAAAACAGTAAGTGGGTTAAATTCTTTCCAGTGTAGGAAAATAGCTCTCCTAGCCAGTAAAGTTGAAAAAGCTATCACATGTTGACTGGAAGCAGACACTTTGCTTGCTTCCTCTGGAATAATCCCAAAAAATTGCTGTAAGTGGATTAGCTTGAACATCAACATCTACAACTTTAGATAATATTCCAAACACATCCCTCCAAAAATTGTTTAAACTTACACATGCCGCATCCTGGGCAGGACCGCCTCCCAGGCAGAAACACAGAGGCCTGGGCAAGACGCAAATACCTGAGCAGGTGCAGGGCACAACCCATCTGAGGTGAGGGGTAGGAAGGGAACGGAGTCCCTCCGCTGAGCAACGGCAGACGGCCTGGCTTCCCCAACCGAGGCAACGGGCAGGAAGGAGCAGAACCTACCCATAGGGTAACAGCAACGGCCTGGCTTAACCAACAGGGCAAGGGACAGGAAGGGACAGAACCACCCAAGAGGTAACAGCAATGGCCTGGCTTACCAGATGGAGGCAAGGGACAGGAAGGGACAGAACCACCCGAGGGGTAACAACGACAGCCTGGCTTACCAGACGGAGGCGAGGGAACAGAAGGGAGCTGGGTCCAGGGTGAGCAGCAGGACTACTGTGATACCGGTAAATTGGGAAAGGCAACCGACAGTGCAGGCAAGGCGAATAAGGTGGAACAGCAGGACCAGTGCACACGAGAGAAGCAGGGGAACAAGACCCACTGGACAGAACAGATACAGAGCATGCCAGCAACCAGGGCAGAATAGGATTCCAAGCAGGCAGGCAACCAGGGCAAAGCAAGATACGGAGCGGGCAAAATTGGTACAGAGCAGGATTCAGAGCCGGTGGAGCAGGACAACCCCCCAACTAGGCTCAGTCCCCAAGCCCCTTATAAACACCTGCCCCCTAATAGGCGACAGGTGTACCTCCTTAAGCCAAGATGATCCAATGGCTCCCGGTGACAGGAGGGCTGGCTGCAAGGACCGGAGTCCTGAGTCCGGCATCCGCGGACTGGAGCAAGACCCAAAAGGTGGGCTTCGGACCAGACCCTAACAATATGATTGTGATTATCCCAACCAATGAGTGTTGTAAGTGTAAATGTGATGATCCCAATGGCAAGTGTTGCCCATATGACTGTGATTTTCCCAACGTACAAGTGTTGTCCATTTGACTGTGATTGTCCCAACCAACAAGTGTTGTAAGTGTAAATGTGATTTTCCCAATGTACAATGTCGTCTGTGTGACTGTGATTGTCCCAATGTGCAAGAGTTGTCTTCTCACATAGTTTGTCAATCATTTAGATAATGGAATTGATAACTTTGTGGCAAAGTTTGTGGATGATACAATGATAAGTAGTGCGGTACGTAGTGCTGAGGAAGCAATCCGATTGCAGAGGACTTAGACAAATTGGAAGACTGAGCAAAAATGTGACAGATGGAATATAATGTTGGGAAATATATGATAATGGACTTTGGTAAAAGGAACAATAGGGTGGACTTATCTAAGTGGGGGAAGGATCAAACATTAGAGGCGCAGAGGGACTTGGGACTGCTGGTGCAAGACCTCCAGAAAGTTAATTTAAAGGTTGAGCTTGTGGTAAAGAAGGCAAATGCAATGTTGGCATTTATTTCAAGGGGAATAGAATATAAAAGGAGATAATGCTGAGCCTTTATAAGACATTAGTCAGGCCGCCCTTGGAGTATTGTCAACAGTTTTGGGCCCCATATCTCTGAAAAGTTGTGTTGTCACTGGAGAGAGTCCAGAGGAAGTTCATGAGGAGAATTCCGGGAATGAAGGGGTTAACATATGAGGATTGTTTGGCAGCTTTGGGCCTGTATTCACTGGAATTTAGAAGAATGCTGGGAGATCTCATAGAAAACTACTGAATGTTGAAAGGACTAGATAGGATAGATGTGAAGAAGATTATTACTATGAGAGGAGTATCTGGAACTAGAGGGCTTGCGAGGGGCACTCCTTTAGAACAGAGGAGAGGAGAAATTTTTTTAGCCAGAGAGTAGTAAATCTGTGGAATGCTCTGCCACAGAACGTGGGGGAGGCCAAGTCCGTGCGAATATTTAAAGTGGAAGTTGACCAGTTCCTGAAAGGTCAGGCCATCGTAGGATATGATGAAAAGGCAGGTGTATGGGGTTGTGTGGGATTCATCATCATCCAAGATGGAATGACGGAGCATACTTGAAGATCTGAATGGCCTAATTCTGCTTCTGTGTCTTATGGTCTTACAGATAAGTGTTATATTGGTGACCAAAACTGTCCCAATGGACACACTCTGTATGTTTGACAGCAATTATCTCAATGGACGGGTGTCGTCTATGTTATTGTGATTTTCTCAGTTTTGTATCTGTAAATGTGATAGTACCAATAGACAAGAGTTGTCCATGTGACTGTGATTGTCCTACTTGACAAATATTGTCTGTGTGATCATGATTACCCAAATTGACAGGTGTATAAGTGATTGTGATTGTTCCAATTGAGAGTGTTGTCTGGTTGACAATGATTGTTCTATGGAGAAGTTTTGTCTGTGTGATTGAGTTTGTCTCGAATAAGAATTGTTGTGTGTATGATAGTGATTGTTCAAATAAACAAATGTTGTATGTGTAACTGTGATTGTTTGACCCTGATTGTCCTAAATGGAAGGGGTGGGCAACTATGGTTGACAAAGGAAGTTAAGAACTGCGTAAATGCCAAGGAAGGGCATTTAGGTAGGAAAAATGAGTGGGAAGTTGGATGATTGGGAAGCTTATAAAATCCAACAATAAGGAACTAAAAGCAATAAGAAGGGAAAAGATGAAATATGAGAGTAAATTAGCTAAAGGTATAAAGCAGGATACCAAACATTGTATGCCTGAGTACATCAAATTTCAAGTGTTGCATGTGTGATTGTGATTGTTCCAATGGATGGGTCTTGTCTCAGTGTCTGTGTTTGCCCCAGGGGTGTATTGTCTGGTTGCTTGTGTTTGTCCCAGTTGACAAGTGTTATCCATGTGAATCTGATTATCCCAGTGGACGGTGTTGAATGTTTGTTTGTTGTAGAACCATAGAACATTATAGCACTGAAACAGGCCCTTCGGCCCATCTTGGCTGTGTTGAACCATTTTTCTGCCTAGTCCCACTGACCTGCACCTGGACCATGTCCCTCCATAGACCTCTCATCCATGTACCTGTCCAGGTTTTTCTTAAATGTTAAAAATGAGTCCGCATTTACCACTCCATCTGACAGCTCATTCCACATTCCCTCCACTCTCTGTGTAAAGAAGCCCAGCCTAATGTTCCCTTCAAACTTTTCCCCCTTCACTCTTAACCCATGTCCTCTGGTTTTTTTCTCCCCTAGCCTCAGTGGAAAAAGCCTGCTTGCATTCACTCTGTCAATACCCATCATAATTTTATATACCTCTATCAAATCTCTCCTCGTTCTTCTACACTCCAGGGAATAAAGTTTTAACCTATTCAACCTTTTTCTGTAACTCAGTTTCTCAAGTCCCAGCAACATCCCTATAAACCTTCTCTGCAATCTTTTAACCTTATTAATATTCTTCCTGACCAAAACTGCACACAATACTCCAAATTTGGCCTCACCAATGCCTTATACAACCTCACCATAACATTCCAACTCTTATAATCAATACTTTGATTTATAAAGGCCAATGTACCAAAAGCTCTCTTTACGAACCTACCTGTGATGCCACTTTTAGGGAATTATGTATCTGTATTCCCAGATCCCTCTGTTCTACTGCACTCCTCAGTTCCCTACCATTTACCTTGTATGTTCTACCTTGGTTTGTCCTTCCAAAGTGCAATACCTCACACTTGTCTGCATTAAACTCTATCTGCCATTTTTCAGCCCATTTTTCCAGCTGGTCCAAATCCCTCTGCAAGCTTTGAAAACCTTCCTCACTGTCTACTACACCTCCAATCTTTGTAACATCAGCAATTTGCTGATCCAATTTACCACATTATCATCCAGATCATTGATAGAGATGACAAATAACAAGGACCCAGCACTGATCCCTCTGGCATACCACTCAGAGAAGCAATCCTCCAATACCACTCTCTGGCTTCTCCCATTGAGCCAATGTCTAATCCAATTTACTACCTCACCATGTGCACCTAGCGATTGAATTTTCCTAACTAACCTCCCATGCGGGACCTTGTCAAAGGCCATACTGAAGTCCATGTAGACAACATCCACTGCCTTCCCTTCATCCACTTTCCTGGTAACCTCCTGGAAAACTCTAATAGATTGGTTAAACAAGACTACCACACACAAAGCCATGTTGACACTCCCTAATAAATCCCTGTCTATATAAATACTTGTAGGTCCTATCCCTTAGTACTCCTTCCAATAATTTATCTACTACTGATGTCAAACTTACCAGACTATTATTTCCCAGATTACTTTTATTGTATAAATGGACAAGTATTGTCTGTGTGACTGTGATTGTCCCAGTGGACGAGTGTTGTATGTCTTACTATGAATGTTCCGTGGACAAGAATTTTCTGGGTGAATATGATTGTCCAAAAATAGAAACATAGAAAACCTACAGTACAATACAGGCCCTCAGCCCACAAAACTGTGCCGAATATGTCCTGACCTTAGAAATTACCTAGGGTTACCCATCGCCCTCCATTTTCCTGAGCTCCATGTACCTATCATATCCATCTCCACCACCGTTGCCAGCAGCCCATTCCATGCACTGACCACTCTCTGAGTATACCCCTGACATCTCTGCACCTACTTCCAAGCACCTTAAAACTGTGCCATCTCATGCTAGACATTCCAGCTCTGAGAAAAAGCCTCTGACTATCCACATGATCAATGTCTCTCATCATCTTATACACCTCTATCAGGTCACCTCTCATCCTCTGTCGCCTCAAGGAAAAAAAGCCGAGTTCCCTCAACCTTGCTACATACCCCGTAACTGGGTGTCTAACCAGCAGAGAAAAAAGAATCCATTGGAGTCTGGTGGTACCAAACTAAAGGTGTTTATTAATAAAAATAAGCAAAACCATATCAATAATGCAAATATACATATAAAACAAGTTAGCAGTAATAAACCTAAAAGTGTAGGAATAATAATAATCAATAATAAACAAGCTCTGTCAATGTCTAGGGGTAAATGAGTTGTCATAGAAAAGTATAAAGTTCAGTTCAGTTCATGAGGGCTGATGTAGTTATGGTTGTTGTATTGTAATCGTTGGAGAGAGAGAGAGCGAGTGAGCGAGATGTAACAGCTACAGCAAATGCCTTCTGAATTTGCTTTCTTAATCTGTCGTATCTTTGTGGTCATTCAGTTATGACCTCTCCGTCCTTCTACTAGACCATTCTTCTGTGATGGACTCGTCATTCTGGCATGAGTGGACACGCACACAAGCCCCCACCGGCCCTGCTTTTACACTGATAGCCTTACTGACCAACTTCCTGGTTCGGTCTTCGAAGCCCCCACCTTTCTTGTGGGTTCCAAAACTCAATCAGTGTCCACTGGCATGTCCCTCCAGACCTGTCGTCTTATTCCTACTAAAGGGGACTCAGCTATCAAGCTAGCCAGGAATATAAAGGAGGATAGCAAAAGCTTTTTTAGGTATGTGAAGAGAAAGAAGATAGTTAAGAACAATGTTGGGCCCTTGAAGAATGAATTGGGTGAAATTGTTATGGGAAACAGAGAAATGGCAGAAGAATTTAATGAGTACTTTAGATCTGTTTTCACTAAGGAAGACACAAGCAATCTCCCAGATGTATGGATGGGCCAAGGACATAGGGTAACAGAGGAAATGAAATGGACTGACATTAGGAAGGAAACGGTGATGAGTAGACTGATGGGACTGAAGGCTAACAAATCCCCAGGTCCAGATGGTCTGCATCCTAGGGTACTAAAGGAAGTGGCTCTGGAAATTGCAGATGCGTTGGTAATCATTTCCCAATGTTCCTTAGATTCAGGATCAGTTCCTGAGGATTGGAGAATGGCTAATGTTATCCCACTTTTTAAGAAAGGAGGGAGGGAGAAAACGGAGAACTATTGACCTGTCAGCCTGACATCAGTGGCGGGGAAGATGCTAGAGTCCATTATTAAGGATGAAATAGTGGCATATCTAGATAGCAGTAATAGGATTGGGCCGAGCCAGCATGGATTTACCAAGGGAAATCATGCTTGACTAATCTGTTGGAGTTTTTCGAGGATGTAACCAGGAAGTTAGATGGGGGAGATCCAGTGGATGTAGTGTACCTCGATTTTCAGAAGGCATTTGATAAGGTCCCACATAGGAGATTGGTGGGTAAAATCAGAGCTCATGGCATTGGGGGGAAGATATTGACATGGATAGATAACTGGTTGGCAGATAGAAAGCAAAGGGTAGTGGTGAATGGGTGTTTCTCGGAATGGCAAGTGGTGACTAGTGGGGTGCCACAGGGCTCGGTATTGGGACCACAGCAGTTTACAATTTACGTCAACGATTTGGATGAAGGCATTGATAAAAACATCAGCAAATTTGCTGATGATACTAAGCTGGGTGGCAGTGTGACATGTGATGAGAATTCAGGGTGACTTGGATAGGCTGGGTGAGTGGGAAGATAATTGGCAGATGACGTTTAATGTGAATAAGTGTGAGGTTATCCACTTTGGGAGCAAGAACAGGAAGGCAGATTATTATCTGAATGGTGTAGAGTTAGGTAAGGGAGTAATACAAAGAGATCTAGGAGTCCTTGTTAATCAGTCACTGAAGGTGAATGAGCAAGTGCAGCAGGCAGTGAAGAAGGCTAATGGAATGTTGGCCTTTATTACAAAGGGAATTGAGTACAAAAGCAAGGAAATCCTCTTGCATTTGTACAGAGCCCTGGTGAGACCACACCTGGAGTATTGTGTACAATTTTGGTCTACAGGGTTAAGGAAGGACATCCTGGCTGTAGAGGAAGTGCAGCGTAGATTCACGAGGTTAATTCCTGGGATGTCTGGACTATCTTACGCAGAGATGTTTGAGAGACTGGGCTTGTACACGCTGGAATTAAGGAGATTGAGAGGGAATCTGATTGAAACGTATAAGATTATTAAGGGATTGGACAAGATAGAGGCAGGAAATATGTTCCAGATGCTGGGAGAGTCCACTACCAGAGGGCATGCTTTGAGAATAAGGGGTAGGTCATTTAGGACAGAGTTAAGGAAAAACTTCTTCTCCCAAAGAGTTGTGGGGGTCTGGAACGCACTGCCTTGGAACGTAGTGGAGGCCAATTCTCTGGATGCTTTCAAGAAGGAGCTAGATAGGTATCTCATGGATAGGGGAATCAAGGGATATGGGGACAAGGCAGGAATCGGGTATTGATAGTAGTGATCAGCCATGATCTCAAAATGGTGGTGCAGACTTGAAGGGCCGAATGGTCTACTTCTGCACCTATTGTCTATTGTCTATTGACTGTGTCCATCAAATAAGGCCTCTCCTTCAGTCCACTGAGGCATGTTATTGAGCAAACTATTGTCCTTGCAGCGAAACAGTAAATAATTCAAAAAAGGAGTCACAATATGATTAATCAGCAATTTCCCCCTCTCTGTTATCTGTCGCGGATGTTCTTGCCTGTTTTTCGTCTCTTTCTCATGGTCAGTATAGCAACAGTAATAGTTCATGTTTCTCAAAGGGGGGGGGGATGGTTAACTGTACTCCATTGTCCATCAGGTCTGTTCATCACTCATAACAACCTATTCTCATAAGGAATGCTCCCCAATCCAGGCAGCATCCTTGTAAATCTCCTCTGCACCCTTTCTATGGTTTCTACATCGTTCCTATAGTGAGGCGACCAGAACTGAGCACAGTACTCCAAGTGGGGTCTCACCAGGGTCCTATATCGCTGCAACATTATCTCTTGGCTCATAACCTCAATCCCACGATTGATGAAGACCAATGCACCGTGTGCTTTCTTAACCACAGAGTCAACCTGCGCAGCAGCTTTGAGTGTCCTATGGACTTGGACCCCCAAGATCCCTCTGATCACACTGCCAAGAGTCTACCAAAATGAATCACTTCACACTTATCTGGGTTGAACTCCATCTGCCACTTCTCAGCCCAGTTTTGCATGGATCTCCCTCACCTCTTACAGTAGCCTGGGGTACCTCTCATCTGATCCCGGTGACTTATCCAACTTGATGCTTTCCAAAAGCTCTAGCACATCCTCTTTCTTAATGTCTATATGCTCAAGCTTTTTAGTCTGCTGTAAGTCATCCCTACAATCACAACGATCCTTTTCCTTGGTGGATACTGAAGCAAAGTACTCATTAAGTACGTCTGCTATCTCCTTCGATTCCATGCACACTTTCCCCACTTTCCCACTGTCACACATGATTGGTTCTATTCTCTGAAGTCTTATCCTCTTACTCTTCACATGCTGCTTGTAGAAAGCCTTGGGGTTTTCCTTAATCCTGTCCACCAACGCCTTCTCATGGCCCCTTCTGGCTTTCCTAATTTCTTTCTTAAGCTCCTTCCTGCTAGCCTTATAACCTTCTAGATCTCTATCATTACCTAGTTTTTTGAACCTTCCATAAGCTCTTCTTTTATTCATGACTAGATTTACAAAAGCCTTTGTACACCACCTCCGTATCCTGCTCAGTCCTGTATCCTACCATCCTTTCCTTGTCTCATTGGAACATACCTATGCAGAACATCACACAAATATCCCCTGAACATTTACCACATTTCTTCCATACATTTCCCAAAGAACATCTGTTCCCAATTTATGTATCCAAGTTCCTGCCTGATAGCCTCATATTTTCCCTTACTCCAATTAAATGCATTCCGAACTTGTCTGTTCCTATCCCTGTCCAATGCTATGGCAAAGGAGATAGAGTTGTGATTACTATCTCAAAAATGCTCACCCACAGAGAGACCCGACACCTGACCATGTTCATTTTCCAATACCAAGTACAACCTCTACTCTTGTAGGTTTATCTACATATTGTGTCAAGAAACCTTCTTGAAAAGCTGACAAACGTCACCCCATCTAAACCCCTCGCTCTAGGACCATACCAGTTGATATTTGGGAAAGTAAAATCTTCCACCACGACAACCCTGTTATTATGACACCTTTCCAGAATCTGTCTCCCTATTTACTCCTCAATGTCCCTGTTACTACTATGGTGTATGAAAAAATACCCAGTAGAGTTATTGACACCTTCCTGTTCCTCACTTCCACCAACAGAGACTCTGTAGACAATCCCTCCATGTCTTCCCCATTTTCTGCAGCCATGACACTATATCTGATCAACAGTGCCACGCTCCCACCTCTTTTACCTCCTTCCCTGTCCTTTCAGAAACCATATAACCATACAATAATTATGGCACAGAAAGAGGCCATCTCAGCCCTTCTAGTCCATGCTGAATGCTTAATCTCACCTAGTCCTACCGACCTGCACTCAGCCCTCCATTCCTTTCCTGTCCATATACCTATCCAATTTTTTTTTTAAATGACAAAATCGAACCTGCCTCTACCACTTCTACTGGAAGCTCATTCCATACAGCTACCACTCTCTGAGTAAAGAAGTTCCCCCTTGTGTCAGCCCTAAACTTTTGCCCCTTAACTCTCAACTCATGTCCTTTTGTTTGAATTACCCTACTCTCAATGGACAATGCCTAATCCAAGTCAACTCTATCTATCCCCCTCTTAATTTTAAATACCTCTATCAAGTCCCCCCTCAACCTTCTATGCTCCAAAGAATAAAGACCTAACTTGATCAACCTTTCTCTGTAACTTAGGTGCTGAAACCCAGGTAACATTCTATTAAATCTCCTCTGTACTTTCTCTAATTTGTTGACAACTTTCCTATAATTCAGTGAACAGAAATGTACACAATATTCCAAATATGGCCTCACCAATGCCTTGTACAATTTTAACATTACATCCCAACTCCTATACTCAATGCTCTGATTTATAAAGGCCGGCATACCAAAAGCTTTCTGCACCACCCTATCCACATGAGATTCCACTTTCAGGGAACTATGCTCCATTATTCCTAGATCACTCTGTTCTACAGCATTCCTCAATGCCCACTCTTCTAACTGGCCTAAATCTCTCTGCAAGCTTTGAAAACCTACTTCATTATCCACAACACCCACCTATTTTAGTATCATCTGCATACTTACTAATCCAATTTACCACCCCATCATCCAGATCGTTAATGTATATGACAAACAACATTGGACCCAATGCACATCCCTGAGATACACCACTAGTCACTGGCCTCCAACCTGACAAACAGTTATCCACCACTACTCTCTGGCATCTCCCATCCAGCCACTGTTGAATCTATTTTACTACTTCAATATTAATACCTAAAGATTGAACCTTCCTAACTAACCTTCCGTGTGAAACCTTGTCAAAGGCCTTACTGAAGTCCGTATAGACAACATCCACTGCTTTACCCTCATCAGCTTTCCTAGTAACCACTTCAAAAAATTCAATAAGATTTGTCAAACATGACCTACCATGCATAAATCCATGTTGACTGTTCCTAATCAGGCCCTGTCTATCTAGATAATTATATATACCATCTCTAAGAATACTTTCCATTAATTTACCCACCACTGGCGTCAAACTTACAGGTCAATAATTGCCAGGTTTACTCTTAGAACCCTTTTTAAACAATGGAACCACATGAGCAATGTGCCAATCCTCCGGCACCATTCCCGTTTCTAATGACATTTGAAGTATTTCTGTCAGAGCCCTTGCTATTTCTATATTAACTTCCCTCAAGGTCCTAGGAAATATTCTGTCAGGACCTGGAGACTTATCTACTTTTATATTCTTTAGAAGCGACAGTACTTCCTCTTCTTTAATCATCACAGTTTCCATAAGTACCCTACTTGTTTCACCTACCTTACACTATTCAATTTCCTTCTCCTTAGTGAATAACAAAGAAAAGAAATTGTTCAAAATCTCTCCCATCTCTTTTGGCTCCACACATAGCTGTCCACTCTGATTCTCTAAGGGACCAAATTTATCCCGCACTATCCTTTTGTTATTAATATAACTGTAGAAACCCTTTGAATTTATTTTCACCTTACTTGCCAAAGCAACCCCATAGCTTTTAGCTTTTCCAATTTCTTTCTTAAGATTCTTCTTACATTCTTTATATTCCTCGAGCACCTCATCTACTCCATGCTGCCTATATCTATTGTAGATCTCTCTCTTTTTTTTGAACCAAGTTTCCAATATCCCTTGAAAATCATGGCTCTCTCAAACTTTTAACCTTTCCTGTCAACCTAACAGGAACATAAAGACTCTGTACCCTCAAAATTTCACCTTTAAATGACCTCCATTTCTCTATTACATCCTTCCCATGAAACAAATTGTCCCAATCCACTCCTTCTAAATCCTTACACATCTCCTCAAAGTTAGCCTTCCTCCAATCAAAACTCTCAACCCTGGGTCCAGACCTATTCTTCTCCATAATTATATTGAAACTAATGGGATTGTGATCACTGCACCCAACACATACCTCTGTCACCTGACCTATTTCATTCCCTAACAGGAGATCCACCACTGCCCCTTTGCTAGTTGGTACCTCCATGTATTGCTGCAATAAAACTATCCTGCATACATTTAACAAACTCCAAACCATCCAGCCCTTTTACAGAATGGGATTCCCAGTCTATGTGTGGAAAATTAAAATCTCCCACAATCACAACCTTGTGCTTACTACAAGTATCTGCTATCGCCTTCCAAATTTGCTCCTCCGATTCTGACTCCCTATTAGGTGGTATATAGTACACCCCTATAAGTGTTAGTACACCTTTTCCATTCCTCAATTCCAACCAAATAGTCTCCCTAGATGAGCCCTCAATTTTATCCTGCCAAAGAACCGCTGTAATATTTTCTCAGCCTGAAGGAACAAAATCCAGGAATAATTAGTTGCCAATCACACCCATCCTGCAACCATGTTTCACTAATAGCTGCAACATCATATTTCCAGGTATCAATCCATGTTCTAAGTTCATCCACCTTTCTTATAATGCTCCTAGCATTAAAGTAAATGCACTTAAAGATAGACAGACAGACATACTTTATTGATCTGGAGGGAAATTGGGTTTTGTTACAGTCGCACTAACCAAGAATAGTGTAGAAATATAAAACCATAGCAATATAAAACCATAAATAAATAAATAATAATAAGTAAATTATTCTAAGAGGAAATAAGTCCAGGACCAGCTTATTGGCTCAGGGTGTCTGACACTCTGAGGGAGGAGTTGTAAAGTTTGATGGCCACAGGCAGTAATGACTTCCTGTGATTCTCAGTGTTGCATCTCGATGGAATGAGTCTCTGGCTGAGCGTACTGCTGTGCCTAACCAGTACATTATGGAGTGGATGGGAGACATTGTGGCATTGTGGAAGGTGGCATGCAACTTGGACAGCTTCCTGTTTTCAGACACCACCGTCAGAGACTCCAGTTCCACCCCAACAACATCACTGACCTTACAAATGAGTTTGTTGATTATGTTGGTGTCTGCTACCCGCAGCCTGCTGCCCCAGCACACAACAGCAAACATGACAGCACTTCTCCACCTCTTACCTCTTACCGAGCGGCTTAAACAACTTTACTATCTTCTTTTTCTTCCTCCTCCCCTACATCTTCAGTCTGAGCACTCCCCTTCTCTATCACCTGCCTATCCTCCCTCTCACACTGTCTACTAGCTTTCTCTATTTGTGAACTAACCTCCTCTCTCCTAGAATCTTCAATTTGATTCCCACCCCCCAACCATTCTAGTTTAAAGTCTCCCCAGCAGCCTGAGCAAATCTCCCTGCCAGGATATTGGTCCCCCTGGGATTCATGTGCAACCCGTCCTTTTTGTACAGGTCACACCTGCCCCAAAAGAGGTCCCAATGATCCAGAAACTTGAATCCCTGCCCCTTGCTCCAATCCCTCAGCCACACATTTATCCTCCACCTCATTCCATTTGTACTCTCACTGTTGCATGGCACAGGCAGTAATCCCGAGATTACTACCTTTGCGGTCCTTCTCAACTCCTTTCCTAACTCCCTGTATTCTCCTTTCAGGACCTCTTCCCTTTTCCTACCTATGTCATTGGTACCTATATGTACCACGACCTCTGGCTCCTCACCCTCTCACTTCAGGATATCTTGGACATGATCAGAAACATCCCAGACCCTGGCACCAGGCAAGGCAAACTACCTTCCGGGTCTCCTGACTGCGTCCACAGAATCGCCTATCTGACCCCCTAACTATTGAGTCCCCTTATTACTACCGCCTTCTTTTTCCTTTCCCTACCTTTCTGAGCCACAGGGCTGGACTCTGTGCTGGAGGCATGGCCACTGTCACTTCCCCCAGGTAGGCTGTCCCCCTCAACAGTACTCAAACAGGAGTACTTATTGTCAAGGAGTACAGCCACTGGGGTACTCTCTAGTACCTGACTCTTTCCCTTCCCTCTCCTAACTGTGACCCATTTGTCTGCCTCCCATGGCCCTGATGTGACCACCTGCCTGTAACTCTTCTCTATCAACTCCTCACTCTCCCTGACCAGACGAAGGTCATCGAGCTGCAGTTGCAGTTCCCTAACTCGGTCCCATAGGAGCTGCAGCTCGGTGCACCTGGCGCAGATATGGATGTCTGGGAGGCTAGGAGACTCCAGGACCTGCCACATCCGACACCGAGAATAACAAGCTGCCTTCACACTCATAATTCCCCCTTTCCCCAAATAACAGGAAAAACTGAAAACTAAACCTACCTTGCCTCACCCGTTTCTGCCTAAGCCTATTGAGCCAAAGCCCTTAAGCCTACACTCTGTTCCTGGCTCACTCCGCTGCCCGCTGTATAAGGCTGTGTTCTTTTTAAATCTTTTGCGCTTCACTGCCCGACGTCACACGCCAGTGCAATCCCGCCTCTCTTAACCCCGATGAGAAGAAAAAAAACATCCAAACATCCAAAGCCTGGCACTCGAAGTAACCATTCCTGCCACTGAGCATCCAAGTCTTTGTTAAGCCCACAGCTTCATAGCTCCAAGTACTGATCCACGCTCTAAACTCATCCACTTTGTTCATAATACTCCTTGCATTAAAATAGACACATCTCGAAACATTGGTTTGAGCGCTTCCCTTCTCAATCACCTGCTTATCCTCCCTCTCGTACTGTCTCCAAGCTTTCTCTATTTGTGAGCCAACTGCCTCTTCCTCTGTCTCTTCAATTTGGTTCCCACCCCCCAGAAATCATAGTTTAAACTCTCATTTCATTTCATTTTTCAATCTTTTTATTGATTTTCAAATAAAGAATATACAAATCAAAGGAGTTTAGCAAACAGATAATATAAAAGACATATAAACAGCAATAATAAAAACAGAAAGTATATAATGTCAAAATCAAATAGATAAAATATTATGCTGTTATGTATACAATGGTAAAAAAAGACTATAACTTCTCATAGCAACAATAAAAAAAATTGGAAATTTTATTGATAAAGGAAAAAAAACCCACTAACTAAACTGAAACAAAAAACAGAGAAAGAAAAAAAGAAAGAAAAAGAAAGATTTGGCAGTCCAATTGAGGATAAAATTTTAAAAAAGAGAGAAAAAAACACATCCTTCCAGTCATCTCCGAACCTTCACGGACAAGGATTTTCCCCAAAGAGAATAAAGAAAAAAAAATAAAAATACATTAAATCATGTGAAAATATTGAATAAAGGGACGCCAGATTTGTTCAAAATTAAAGGATGTATCAAATGTCTGACTTCTAATTTTCTCCAAGCTTAGACATGACATAATGGAGGAGAGCCAATAAAAAACAGTAAGTGGGTTAGATTCTTTCCAGTGTAGCAAGATAGCTCTCCTAGCCAGTAAAGTTGAAAATGCTATCACATGTTGAGCGGAAGCAGACACTTTGCTTGCTTCCTCTGGAATAATCCCAAAAATTGCTGTAAGTTGATTAAGTTGAATATCCACATCTATAACTTTAGATAATATTCCAAACACATCCTCCAAAAATTGTTTAAACTTACAGATGACCAAAACATATGAGTTAGAGTAGCCACTTCTGCATTACATCTGTCACAAATAGGGCTTATATTAGGAAAAATATGCGCCAATTTATCTTTGGACATATGGGCCCTGCGTACTATCTTAAACTGAATTAAGATATGGTGTGCGCAGATAGATGAATTATTGACTAAATAATAAATTTTACTCCATTGATTATCTGAAAGTGAATGTTGAAGTTCTACTTCCCAGGTGCGTTGAACCCTATCATTAGGCAACATGTGAGCATTCATTAACTGTTTATAAATGAGAGCTATTAATCGTTTTTGAAAAGGTTTCAACTGAAAAATAGCATAAGCTGAATTTAAAGAGCAGGCCGAGGGGTAATTATTTATGATTTATTAGTTTACATTTCAAATCCTAGGAAATCTATTGCTTTTATGTTATCTATAATTACGGAATTTGGTATTTTTTCTGGATATAAACTTAATTTACATAAAAGTGAATTATTTCCTATTAATTATTCTGATTATTATGATCAAATACGTCTTAATATTGCCAAAAACATTTTACTTACCTTGGTATCAAAATTACTAAAAATTTTAAAGACCTATATAGGTATAATTTCTTACCTTTAGTTGAATATACTCAACAGGCACTTTCTAAATGGTCACCTCTGTCGATGTCATTGATAGGTCGACTAAATGCTATAAAAACGGTTATTCTACCAAAATTTTTATATATATTTCAAGCAGTTCCCTCTTTTGTTCCAAGAACATTTTTTGATAAAATAGATTCTCTGATTTTGTCTTATGTTTGGAATAATAAAAGCACTAGAGTGAATAAACTTTTATTGCAAAAATCAAAAAAAGATGGAGGACTGGCTTTGCCAAACTTTAGATTTTATTATTGGGTAATTAATATTTGTTATATTACTTTTTGGATTTATGATATAGATGACCAAGATCGCCCTTCATGGTTACAGCTGGAGGAAAATTCAGTAGTGGGGTTTTCGTTAGCTTCTTTATTAGGAGCTCCCTTCCGTTTTCACTCTCCAGAATAGGTAGACAAGCTCTCAACCCTATTGTTAAACATACTTTGAAAATTTGGTTTCAATTTCATAGATTTTATGAATTAAATGATTTTCTACTTTCTAGTAATATTTATTCTAATTTGTTTTTAAACCATCAACTTTGGATAAGGCTGTTTTAACATGGAAAATTAAGGGAATAAAAACTTTTTTAGATTTGTTTTTACAAGGCTGTTTAATGTCTTTTTCACAGTTAGTGGATAAATATGATATCTCTAATATGCATTTTTTCAGATATTTACAGGTTAGGAATTTTTTACGTGATTTTTTTACCAAATTACCCCATAGTTTAAACTCTCACCAATAGCCTTAGCAAATCTCCCCGCCAGGATATTGGTCCCTTTGGGTTTCAGGTGCAACCCATTCTTTTTGTTCAGATCACTCCTGCACCAAAAGAGGTCCCAATTATCCAGAAATCTGAATCCCTGCCCACTGCTCCAATCCCTCAGCCATACATTTATCCTCCACCTCACTCTATTCTTACAATCACTGTCGCGCGGCACAGGTAGTAATCCCGAGATTACTACTTTTGCGGTCCTGCTTCTCAACTTCCTTCCTAACTCCCTGTAGTCTGCTTTCGGGACCTCCTCCCTTTTCCGACCTATGTCATTGGTGCCAATATGTATCACGACCTCTGGCTGTTCTCCTTCCCACTTCAGGATATCGTTCAGAATCATCCTGGACCCTGTCACCTGGGAGGCAATCTACCATCTGTGCTTCTTTCCTGTGTCCACAGAATCGCCTGTCTGACCCCCTAACTATAGGGTCCACTACCACTGCTGCCATCCTCTTCTTTTCTCTACCCTTCTGAGCCACAGTGCCAGACTTTGTGCCAGAGGCACGGCCACTGTTGCTGCCCCCAGGTAGGCCATCCCCCTCCCAACAGTGCTCAAGTAAGAGTACTTACTGTTAAGGGGGACAGTCACAAGTGTACTCTCTGGTATCTGCCTCCTTCCCTTCCCTCTCCTGACTGTTACCCACTTATCCAAATGGACAATTGTTCTCTGGGAGACTGTGAGTGTCCCAATGGACAAACATTTTCTGTGTGATCATGATTACCCCAATTGACAAGGGTTGTATGTGTGATTCTGAATGTTCCAATGAACGAGTAGTGACTAGGTTACTGTGTTTGTCCCAATGCACAAGTGTTCTCTGTGTGACTCTGATTGTCCCAGTGCATAAGTGTAATTTGTCTGATTGTGATTGCACTAATGGGCAAGTGTTGCCTGTGTGACTGTGATTTTCCCATGGACTAGTGTTTTTGTGACTGTGATTGTTGCACAGACAATTATTGTCTGTGATTGTCCCAATAGACAAGTGTCTTTGTGACTGATTATCCTAATGGGCAAATGTTAAAAACATAAGAAAAAGGAGCAGGAGTAGGCCATCCGGCCCATCAAGCCTGCCCCACCATTCAATAAGATCATGCCTGATCTGTCCGTAAACTCAGCTCCATCTACCTGCCTTTTCCCCATAACCCTTAGTTCCCTTACTATGTAAAAACCTATCTAACTGTTTCTTAAGTATATTTTGAGAAGAAACCTCCACTGCTTCCCTGTGGAGAATTCCACAGATTCACTACTCTCTGGGAAAAACAGTTTCTCCTTATCTCCGTCCTAAATCTTCTCCCCTGAATCTTGAGGTAATGTCCCCTAGTTCTAGTCTCACCTACCAATGGAAACAACTTTCCTACTTCTATCTTATCTATCCCTTTCTAAATTTTGTACATTTCTATTAGTTTCCCTCTCAGTCTTCTGAACTCCAGAGAGTATAGTCCCAGGCAACTCAATCTCTCCTCATAGGTTAACCCCTTCATCCCTGGAATCAACCTGGAGAACCTCCTCTGCACTGCTTCCAAAGCCAGTATATCCTTACTCAAGAATGGAGATCAGAACTGCACACAGTACTCTAGGTGCAGCCTCACCAGTACCCTGTATAGTTGCAGCATCAGCTCCCTGCTCTTGAATTCAATCCCTCTAGCAATGAAACATTCCGTTTCCATTTAATAACCTGTTGTACCTGCAAGCCAACTTCATGCGATTCACCCACAGGCACTCCCAAGTCCCTCTGCACAACAGCATGTTGCAATCTTTCACCATTTAAGTAATAATCCGCTCTTCTATTATTCCTTCCAAATGTTGTCTGTGTGACTGTGATTTTCCCATGGACTAGTTATTTTGTGACTGTGATTATCCTAATGGACAAGTGTTGTCTGTGTCACTGGATATAGGTTTGTATGTCGCTATAACAACTCGTTGTGTTGGATTTCATTGATCTGTTCCGGATTCCTCTGAAAGGAGACTCCGGACATTCTCCCTGTGGAAAGTCAGTGTTTTCCCAGGCTGATCCAGTATCCTCCCACACACCAGAGATGTACATGATAGGTTAGTTAGTCATAGTAAATTGTCCAGTGATTATAGAATCATAGAACCCTACAGCACAGTACAGGCCCTTCAACCCTCCATGTTGTGCCGACCCATATAATCCTTCAAAAAGGTACTAAACCCACACTACCCCATAACCCTCCATTTTTCTTTCATCCATGTGCCTGTCCAAGAGGTTCATAAATACTCCTAATGTTTTAGCCTCCACCACTATCCCTGGCAAGTCATTCCAGGCAGTCACAACCCTTTGTGTAAAAAACTTACCCCTGATGTCTCCCCTAAACTTCCCTCCCTTAATTTTGTACATATGCCCTCTGGTGTTTGCTATTGGTGCCCTGGGAAACAGGTACTGTATTCACCCTAACTATGCCTCTCATAATCTTGTAGACCTCTATTAAGTCCCCTCTCATTCTTTTACGCTCCAAAGAGAAAAGTCCCAGCTCTGCTAACCTTGCTTCATATGACTTGTTCTCCAATCCAGGCAACATCCTGGTAAATCCCCTCTGCACCCTCTCCATAGCTTCCACATCCTTCCTATAATTAGGTGACCAGAATTGAACATAATACTCTAAGTGTGGTCTCACCAGAGATTTGTAGAGTTGCAACATGGCCTCTCTACTCTTGAACTCAATGCCCCTGTTAATGAAGCCTAGCATCCCATAGGCCTTCTTAACTACCCTATCAACCTGTGCAGTGACCTTGAGGGATGTATGGATTTGAACCCCAAGGTCCCTCTGTTCATCCACACTCTTAAGTAACTGACCATTATTCCTGTCTTCTGATTTGTCCTTCAAAAATGCATCACCTCACACTTGTCTGGATTGAACTCCATCTGCCATTTTTCTGCCCAACTCTGCAGCCTGTCTATATCCTCTTGTAACCTTTGACAACCTACAGCTCCATCCACAACTCCTCCAATCTTCGTGTCATCCGCAAACTTACTCACCCATCCTTCCGCCTCTACATCCAGGTCATTTATAAAAATCACAAATAGCAGGTGTCCCAAGACAGATCCCTGCAGCACTCCACTAGTCATTGACCTCCAGGCAGAATACTTTCCTTCCACAACTACCCTCTGCTTTCTTCCTTTAAGCCAATTTTTTATCCAAACAGCCAAGGTTCCACTTATCCCATACCTCATGACTTTCTGGATGAGTCTCTCATGAGGGCCCTTGTCAAATGCTTTGCTAAAGTCCATGCAGCACTTCTTCCTTAATCTCCACATTGTCCAGCACACAGACTGGCTCTACTTTGACCTCATCCTGATCAAGATCCTTTTCACTTGTGAATACTGAAGCAAAGTATTCATTTAGGGCTTCCCTAACCTCCTGCACATGTTGCCCTCTTTATCCTGTAGCGGTCCCACCTTTGTTCTTGTCATCCTCCTATTCTTTACATACGCATAGAACGCCTTGGGGTTCTCCTTAATCCTACATGCCAAGGCCTTCTCATGCCCCCTTCGAGCTCTCCTAAGTCCTTTCTTTAGTTCCTTCCTGGCTACCCTATATTTCTCATAAGCCCCTCCTACTTCCTGCTTCTTATATCTAACATATGCTTCCCTTTTCCTCTTGATGAGTTGCCTCACATGTTTCGTCAGCCACTGTTCCCTTTTCCTACCATTTTTTCTTTGCCTCAGTGGGACAAACCTATCCTGAACCCAGCTGAAGTGGTCCCTAAACTTCTCCCACATTAATACTGTGCTTTCCCCTTTGAACATCTGTTTCCAATTTACTCCTGCTAGTTCCTGCCTCATCTCTTCAAAGTTAGCCCTTCCCCAGTTAAGCACTTTACCATTTCGTCTGATTTTATCCCTTTCCATAGCTATGCTGAAGCTAAGGGAGTTGTAGTCAGTCTCACCAAAATGCTCCCCCACCAAGAGGTCTGTCACCTGACCAGGTTCATTACCCAGAACTAGATCCAGTATAGCCTCTCCTCTCGTTGGCCGGTCCACATACTGTGTCAAGAATCCTTCTTGAACACACCTGTCAAGTTCAGCCCCTTGCACTCGGGTGGTGCCAGTCAATATGAGGGAAGTTGAAATCACCCATAACTACTACCCTATATTTCTTGCACCATTCTAAAATCCGCCTGCTTATCTGCTCCTCAGTGTCCCGAGGGCTATTTGGGGGTTTATAGACTACTCCCAGCACAGTGATTGATCCCTTCCTATTTCTGATTCCACCCAGAATGACTCTGTGGACACTCCTTCTGCAGCGTCCTCCCTTTCTATAGCCGTGATACTATCCCTGACCAGCAATGCCACTCCCTTTTCTACCTCCCATCCTATTCCTTTTAAAACACCTGAACCCCGGGACTTGCATCATCCAATCCTGCCCTTCCTCCAACCAAGTTTCAGTAACGGCCACAACATCGTAGTTCCACGTACTAATCCATGCTCTAAGTTCATCCTCCTTGTTCCTAATACTCCTAGCATTGAAATAGACACATTTCAACCCCTTTAACTGGCTGTTAGGGTTAGGGTTATTATACTATGTTAGGGTTAATTGGGATTGTTGGGGGTTTCTGGGCGATTCGACTCAAAGTGTCCTGAAAGGCCTACTCCAGGCTTATCTCTAAATAAATATCAGTGTTCATACAGTACAGATATAGTGCATCTGGCTGCTTTTTCAGCTCGGGGTCATGGAGACTATTTAAACCTGAACTAGTAAACAAGTCTGAAGCTCACTTTCAATTATCTGCATTTTTATTTTATTGTTAGTGCAGACATGGACACTTTCAAGAAGAACAAGTCGACTTTGGTCAAAATAAGAGCTTTGCCGGCTTCAGAAATTTACACAGTTTCCAGGTAATGTTTAACCAACAAGAGACCTGTGAAAACATGGTAAACCCTATGGCACCGCTCTTCACCACCAACCAATCCTCCCCCCTCACCCCATCTCCCCTGTCACCTCCCTCTTCTCCCGTCACATCCCCCTTCCCCGTCCCTTCCCTCTTCCCCGTCACATCCCTCTTCCCTGTCACTTCCCTCTTCCCCGTCACTTCCCTCTTCCCCCGTCACTTCCCTCTACCCCGTCACCTCCCTCTTCCCTGTCACTTCCCTCTTCCCCATCACCTCCCTCTTCTCCATAACCTTCCTCCTTTCCCCACCTGTTACCTCCCTATTCCCCATCACCTCATCTCTTCTCAGTCACCTCCCTCTTCCCCGTCACCTCCCTCTTCCCCACCCATCACCTCCCTCTTTTCCCCACCTGTCACCTCCCTCTTCCCCTCCTTTTGTCCCCATCTGCCACCCTCTCCCTCCCCCTTTATACAATATGCCTGCTCATTGATGCAAATATCAAATGGTGAGAAAAACAAAACACAGTGGACAACAGCTTGTTAATGAGCGAGGTCAGAGGAGAATGGCCAGACTTGTTGAGGCTGACAGCAAGGTGACATTAGTTGAAATATCATATCCATACAACATAGGAAAAGAATTAGGCCATTTGGTCCATCAGTTCTGCCCCACCATTCAATCATGGCTGATCCATTTCTCCTCCTCCTTAGCCCCACTCCCCAGACTTCTCACTGTAACCTCTCAAGAACCGATCAAGCCTTGCCTTAAATACACCCAAATATCTGGCCACCACAGCTGCCAGTTGTAATAAATGCCACAAATTCTCTGACTAAAGAAATTACTCTGCATCTCTGTTTTAAAGGGATACCCCTCTATCCTGAGGCTGTGCCCTCTTGTCATAGACTCCACCACCATGGGAAATATCCTTTCCAAATTTACTCTGTCTAGGCCTTTCAACATTTTAAAGGCTTCAATAAGATTCCCCCTCATACATATAAGTTCCAGCAAGTACAGACCTAGAGCCATCAAACATTAATAATTTCTTCTTTGGCTCCTCCCACTTCCTCCAAACCAAAGGTGTAGCCATGGACACCTGTATGGGTCCCAGCTATGTCTGCCTTTTTGTTGGCTTTGTGGAACAGTCCATGTTCCATGCCTATACAGGTATCCGTCCCCTGCTTTCCCTTCACTATATTGATGACTGCATGGGTGCTGCCTCCTGCATGCATGCTGAGCTCGTTGATTTCATTGACTTTGCCTCCAACTTTCACCCTGCCCTCAAATTTACCTGGTCCATTTCCGACATCTCCCTCCCCTTTCTTGATCTTTCTGTCTCCATCTCTGGAGACGGCTTATCTATTAATATCTACTATAAGCCTACTGACTCTCACAACTACCTGGACAATTCCTCTTCCCACCCTGTCTCTTGCAAAAATGCCATCCTCTTCTCGCAATTCCTCCATCTCCATCCTGTTCTCAGGATGAGGCTTTTCATTCCAGGACGAAGGAGATGCCTTCCTTTTTTAAACAAAGGGGCTTCCTTTCCTCCACTATCAATTCTGCTCTCAAACGCATCTCTCCCATTTCATGGACATCTGCTCTCGCCCCATCCTCCCACCACCCCACTTGGGACAGGGTTCCCCATGTCCTCACCTACCACCCCACCAGCCTCCGGGTCCAACATATAATTCTTCATAACTTCCGCCACCTCCAATGGGATCCCACCACCAAGCACATCTTTCCTTCCCTGCCTCTTTCTGCTTTCCGCAGAGATCGCTCCCTACGCGACTCCCTTGTCTATTTGTCCCCCCCATCCCTTCCCACTGATCTCTCTCCCATCACTTACCCTTGTAAGCGGAACAAGTGCCCTTACTCTTCCTCCCTCACCACCATTCAGGGCCCCAGACAGTCCTTCCAGGTGAGGCGACACTTCACCTGTGAGTCGGCTGGTGTGATATACTGTGTCCGGTGCTCCCGGTGCAGCCTTCTATATGCTGATGAGACCTGACGCAGACTGGGAGACCATTTCGCTGAACACCTATGCTCTGTCCACCAGAGAAAGCAGGATCTCTGAGTGGCCACACATTTTAATTCCATGTCCCATTCCCATTCTGATAAGTCTATCCACGGCCTCTACTGTCAAGATGAAGCCATACTCAGGTTGGAGGAACAACACGTTATATTCCGTCTGGGTAGCCTCCAACCTGATTGCATGAACATTGATTTCTCTAACTTCCATTAATGCCCCTCCTCCCCTTCTTACCCCATTCCTTATTGATTGATCGATTTATCTATTTATCTATCTATCTATCTATCTATCTATCTATCTATCTATCTATCTATCTATCTATTTATCTATCTATTTATTTATCTATTTATTTATTTATCTATCTATCTATCTATTTATTTATTTATTTATTTATCCATCTATTTATTTATTTATTTATTTATCAGTTATCTCCCCCTTTTTTTCTTTCTCTCTTTTTTTCCTCTCTCTGCCCCTCTCACAATCACACCTTGCCTGCTCTCCATCTCCCTCTGGTGCTCCCTTCCCCCTTTCTTTCTCCCTGGGCCTCCAGTCCATGATCCTTTCCCTTCTCCAGCTCTGAATCCCTTTTGCCAATCAACTTTCCAGCTTTTAGCTTCATCCTTTCCCCTCCTGTCTTCTCCTATCATTTCAGAGATAGGTTTAAAAAGAATGGTCTACTTCTGCACCTATTGTCTATTGTCTATTGTCAGATCTCCCCCTCCCTCTCCCACTTTAAAATCTCTTACTATCTCCTCTTTTAGTTAGTCCTGACAAAGGGTCTCTGCCCGAAACGTCGACTGTATTTCTTCCTGTAGATGCTGCCAGGCCTGCTGCGTTCCACCAGCATTTTGTGTGTGTTGTTCTTCATATGATAACCTTTTCATTCCTGGAATCATCCTTGTGAACCTCCTCTGGACCCTCTCCAATGCCAGCATATTTTTTCCAAGATGAAGGGCCTAAAACTGTTCACAACACTCAGATGAGGCCTCACCAGTGCTTTATAAAGCCTCAGCATCACATCCTTGCTCTTGTATTCTAGACCTCTTGTTATGTACCAGCCGCAATAGATCACAAATGGAGTCTGGTTTTGTTGTTAAAACTACTATCTTTATTAGTATCTCTTTATATAGTAACTTAACAAGATAAACAAAAGTTAGCAGTGTTATGTATATGTAACTATCAAGCTTAGGAATAATTCTTAAAGTCTTAGGATGGTAAAGTAGGAAAGTTCATCAATCCATGAAATAAGTGAGTGAGGGGAAAGATTTTTAATCCAGGATAATATAGAGAGTAGGCAATTACGTCAAATTCCACAAATTCCCTCTGTATAAACAAAATAACGGTCGTCAAAGATCTTGTCCATTGAATCTGTCCGCATACGAATTATCACCAAAAGTGACCTGTCACAGGAATATTGTCTTCAAATGGTTACCACACAACATACAACATACAACAAGGATTAATACGAGTTGGTGCGTGACCAAGTGGTTAAGGCTTTGGGCTGGCAATCTGAAGGTTGTTAGTTCGCGCCTCAGCTGAGGCAGCATGTGTGTCCTTGAGCAAGGCACTTAACCACACACTGCTTCTGCATGTTTATAGCCCAGTGGCGGTGATTGGTCCAGTATGGACAACACAAGATAAGTGGTCCCACAGGATAACCCCAATAACCCCAAAATCCATTCATATGGATTATACAAAGTGACAGTCACACATTTGTTGAGCCCAGTATCGTAAACTAACCCAATCTTTTGGGCATGGGAGGGTATAGAACTCCCTGTCTTACGATGACAGCAACAAACTGAAATTCCAACAGCTTCTCTCTCTCTCTGTTTCTGTCTCTGTGTATTTCAGTCCACAGCAAGCATAGCCCCACCTCACTCAGATGCTCTTAAAGTAACACTCATGGTACGACCAGAGGCTCATAACACTTCCTTCCAAAAAGGAAAATTGTGATCTATAAGAGCAAAATTTTAACTACAATCTACAAAATGTGAAACAATACATGTATGGTTATCATATAGCATACTACAAACTAATATAACATGTTACAGAATCGTATACAAATAATAAATTCTATTCCACTATTAATAATACATTACGAGCTTAACAACTGGAAAGCCAATTGGCAATTATATTATCCTTGCCTTTAATGTGAATTACCATAAGATCATATTCTTGAAAAATCAGACTCCAGTTCAACAATCTTCTATTTTTGTCTTTCAGCTTACTCAGAAACACTAATGGCTTATGATATATAAACCACAAGTGCTTTCTGAACTGGGCAAACATGCACATCAAAATGTTGTAAAGCTAAAATAAGTGACAACAATTCTTTCTCTATGATGGAATAATTTCTTTGCTACTCATTGAATTTCTTTGAAAAGTAAGCTACAGGGTGTTCAACATCGTCATAGTCATCTCTTTGTAGTAACACTGCTCCTGCAGCTTCATCACTGGCCTCTACAGCTATTGAACATGGCTTTGCAAATGGTTTTCAATTGATGAAATGCCTCCTCCAAGGCTCTCTCCAAACAAACTTTTCACCCTTCCTCAGAAGGTTAGTCAATGGGACGGCAATATCAGCAAAGTTCTTACAGAACTTGCGATAATATCCAACCATTCCCAAGAATCTTCTAAGAGCTTTTTTTACCATTTGGAATGGGAACCAGAAATTGTCTGAACTTTTGTCTGAACTGGAGCCAGCTTGCTTTGACCTACAACATAACCAAGATAGGTCACAGTGACATGGCCAAATTAACTCTTATCTAAATTAACTGTAAGATTGGCCTTCGAGAACCTTTCAAACAACTCTTCTACTGCAGGGATATGGGTTTCCCAGGTGTCATTCCCTGTGACTACATCATCAATATAGGCATCTGTGTATTTTAACCCTTGAATTACAGAATTAATCATTCTCTGAAATGTTCCTGGAGCATTTTTCATTCCAAATGGCAGAACATTGTATTCGTACAACTCAGAAGGTGTTACAAATGCAGAAATTTCTCTACCACTATCTGTCAATGCCCTTTTAACAGATCAATCTTTGTAAGAAACTTAGCTTCTCCAACCTTGTCTATGCAATCATCCACTCTGGGGATGGGATAAGCATCTGTCTTTGTTATAGCATTCACCTTTTTATAAAACCTAATGCTACCATCTGGTTTAGATACAATAACACAAGGCGAACTCCAATCTGAAGTCGAATGCTGGATAATACCATGTTCTAGCATAATATTCAATTTCTTGTTAAACAAATTTACATTTTTCAATATTCATAGGATACAGATGTTGTTTTATGGGTTTGGAATTTCCCACATGTTCGTCATGTAAGGTGACTTTGGTCCTTTTGGGAAAATCGGGAAATAAATCTTTTAATTTCATAATTAACCGTTTCATCCCCAGTTGCTGCTGCGGCTGTAAGTGGGCCAATTTCTCATCAATCAAATTCAAAATACTCGAGTTCGTTAATCGAGCTGAAACAATGTTTGGTTTATGATAAGCCTCAGATGGATCAATTAAT
Source organism: Hypanus sabinus (assembly GCF_030144855.1). NCBI lineage: Eukaryota > Metazoa > Chordata > Chondrichthyes > Myliobatiformes > Dasyatidae > Hypanus > Hypanus sabinus. The sequence goes on along the minus strand of NC_082710.1, from coordinate 186,606,447 downwards.
TCATTCTCAGGGTTGCCAGACTCATTGTTACTGACACAGACACATCTGCTACTTGTTTTTCAAAGTATGATTTTAGCATGTTTACGTGTACCTGCTGTGTTGCCTTCCACCTATCTGGTGTTTTGATTACAAAATTTACATCACTTATTTTAGATACAATCTCAGCATCTGAGAGAGCTTTTTCTTTTAAAGCTTCAATCTCAGGGACTCTCCTCTGTTCTGCTATAAACACCTTCCTAGAAAGAGACAAATCTTTATCGTCAGATTTAATACCTGGATCCTGGTGAACAAATGAAGGCAGAAAAGTCCCTGACAAGTCATCAAAACCTGAATCCTGATTTTGGCAGAATCATGCTGCACAGAACTGTTTGCGTTGGCTAGCTTCTTAGCCATAGCTTGAGTTACTACACAGGATGGATACATGTCAGAATGCACTTTTGAATCATCAGTGATTGGCTTAGTTGTCAGCTGCACTGCAGAAACAACTTTACCTCATTCCCAAACAACAAAGAAACACCTTCCACCGGTAAACTGGGTCATAGTCCTATTTTAACAGGTTCTGAAACTAACCCTTACTTCAAAATCGCATTGTGCAGAGCTACAGAAACAACGTGCCTCCAATACCTTTGATAATGTTTACTTCACCAGTGGCAGACTCATCACAAAACTTCAAAACGCTGTCTAAGATGAATGACTGAGAAGCCCCAGTATCTTTAAGAATTTCAGCTGGTATCGGGATTGTCCCTTCATTCACTGACGCAAACCCATCTGACATAAAATGATCGAACCCCTTCCGAACTCGGTCTGACCTCTCAGCCCCAGACAGAGCTCCTTCAGAATGTTCAGAATCCTGTGGGTTTATAAGTATTTCAACAATTTGAATACAGGCTTCTGGGACTGCCTCCTTTTCCTTCTTCTTCAAGAGGGAACAGTTGCCATAACATGACCAGGTTTCTTACAGTAGTGACAAGTAAGACCAGAATATTTCTACTTTAGTTGCTTCCCTTCATCCTTATCTTTGTCACTAGACCCAGATTTAATTTATGGTTTACCCTGACTGTCCACGCTACTCTTTTGGAAGGTTTACTTCAGGTAAACTTAACCTTGTGGGTCAGAGCAAACTCATCTGCTAACTTAGCAGATTCTTGCAAAGTGGCAGTATCCTGCTCAACCGAATATGCCTTTATATCATTATGGGCGCACCATTTAAGCTCTTCAATTAAATCTCAAAATTAGACCATAAGACAAAGGAGCAGAAGTTGGCCATTTGGCCCATCGAGGCTGCTCTGCCATCTCATCACGAGCTGATCCATCTCCTTTTTAGTCCCATTCCCCCACCTTCTCACCATAACCTTTGATGCCCGGACTACTCAGATTCCTATCAATCTCTACCTCAAATACACCCAATGACTTGGCCTCCACTGCCACCCGTGGCATCAAATTCCATAGATTCACCACTCTCTGGCTAAAAAAAAATTTCCGCATCTCTGTTCTGAATGGGCGCCCTGCAATCCTCAAGTCATGTCCTCTTGTACTAGACTCCCCCACTACGGGAAACAACTTTGCCACATCCACTCTGTCCATGCCTTTCAACATTCGAAATGTTTCTATGAGGTACCCCCCTTATTCTTCTAAACTTCAAGGAGTACAGTCCAAGAGCGGTCAAACATTCGTCATATGTTAACCCTCTCATTCCCGGAATCATTCTAGTGAATCTTCTCTGAACCCTCTCCAATGTCAGCACATCCTTTCTTAAATAAGCCCAAAACTGCACACAGTATTCCAAGTGAGGTCTTACCAGTGCCTTATAGAGCCTCAACATCACATCCCTGCTCCTGTACTCTATTCCTCTAGAAATGAATGCCAACATTGCATTCGCCTTCTTCACCACTGACCTTAAGGGTATCCTTAAGGGACCAATCTAACTTCCTGACTGATAACAAACCCATCACTAGAGTCAGCAGGTTGCCCCTCGAGCCTTACCTTGTCTAGCTCAAATTGCCTTCGTTTTTCTAACACAGCAGCCTCTAGTACTCTTTGTTGTTGTGCTGCCTCAAATAGCCTCTGTCTTTCGGCTTCCGCAGTTTCAAATTGCCGTTGTCTTTCATTTTCACTTTTGGCAGTCTCTAACCTAAATCTCTCTAACTTTATTTGTTCCAGCTTCAACTGGATCTCAGGGATAACTGGTTGACTTTCAGGGTCAGTACTTGGAGCTATGATATGGTGGCCATTACAGAGACTTGGATGGCTCAGGGACAGGAATAGTTACTTCAAGTGCCGTGTTTTAGATGTTTCAGAAAGGGCAGGGAGGGAGACAAAAGAGGTGGGCCATGGTACTGTTGATCAGAGCTGTGTCACAGCTGCAGAAAAGGTGAACGCCATGGTGGGATGTTTACGGAGTCTCTCTGGTTGCAGGTTAGGAACAGAAAGGGGTCAATAACTTTACTGGGTTTTTTTATAGGTCACCCAATAGTAACAAAGATATTGAGGAGCAGAGAGGGAAACAGATCCTGGAAAGGTATAATAATAACAGAGCTGTCATGATGGGAGATTTTAATTTCCCAAATATTGATTGGCATCTCCCTAGAGTGAGGGTTTTAGATGGGGTGGAGTTTGTTAGGTGTGTTTAGGAAGGTTTCTTGACACAATATGTAGATAAGCCGACAAGAGGAGAGGCTGTACTTGATTTGGTATTGGGAAATGAACCTGGTCAGGTGTCAGATCTTTCAGTGGGAGAGCATTTTGGAGATAGTGATCATAATTCTATCTCTTTCACAATAGCATTGGAGAACGATAGGAACAGACAAGTTAGAAAAGTGTTTAATTGGAGTAAGGGGAAATCATGAGGCTATCAGGCAGGAAATTGGAAGCTTAAATTGGAAATAGATGTTCTCAGGGAAAAGTACGGAAGAAATCTGGCAAATGTTCAGGGGATGTTTGTGTGGAGTACTGCATAGATACATTCCAATGAGACAGGGAAGTTATGGTAGGGCACAGGAACTGTGGTGTACAAAGGCCGTAATATAGTCAAGAAGAAAAGAAAAGTTTACGAAAGGTTCAGAGAGCTAGGTAATGTTAGAGATCTGGAAGATTATAAGGCTACTAGGAAGGAGCTTAAGAAGGAAATTAGGAGAGCCAGAAGGAGCCATGAGAAGGCCTTGAAGGACAGAATTAAGGAAAACCCCAAGGCATTCTATAAGTATGTGAAGAGCAAGAGGATAAGACGTGAGAGAATAGAACCTATCAAGTGTGACAATGGGAAAGTGTGAATCGAACCAAAGGAAATAGCAGAGGTACTTAAAGAATTCTTTACTTCAGTATTCACTATGGAAAAGGATCTTGGTGATTGTAGTGATGACTTGCAGCAGACTGAAAAGCTTGAGCATGTAGATATTATGAAAGAGGATGTGCTGGAGCTTTAGGAAAGCATCAAGTTGGTTAAGTCACCGGGGCCAGATGAGATGTACCCCAGGCTACTATGGAGGTGAGGGAGGAGATTGCTGAGCCTCTGGCAATTATCTATCTAGCTCCTTCTTGAAAGCATCCAGAGAATTGGCCTCCACCGTCTTCCGAGGCAGTGCATTCCACACCTCCACAACTCTCTGGGAGAAGAAGCTCTTCCTCAACTCTGTTTTAAATAACTGACCTCTTATTCTCAATCCATGCCGTCTGGTATATGTTTGTCATATACATTAATGATCTGGATGATGGGCTGGTAAATTGGATTAGTAAGTATGCAGCTGATCCTAAGATAGGTGGCGTGGTGGATAATGAAGTTAGTTTTCAAAGCTTGCAGAGAGGTTTAGGCCAGAGTGTGCTGAAAGATGGCAGATGGAGTTTAATGCTGATAAGTGTGAGGTGCTACATTTTGGTAGGGCTAATCAAAATAGGACATACACGGTAAATAGTAGGGCATTGAGGAATGCAGTAGAACAGAGTGATCTAGGAATAATTGTGCATAATTCCCTGAAGATGGAATTTTATGTGGATAGGATGGTGAAGAAAGCTTTTGGTATGGGGCCTATATAAATCAGAGCATTTAGTATAGGAGTTGGGATGTGATTTTAAAATTGTACAAGGCATTGGTGAGGCCAAATTTGGAGTATTGTGTACAGTTCTGGTCACCGAATTTTAGGGAAGATGTCAACAAAATAGAGAGAGTACAGAGGAGATGTACTAGAATGTTACCTGGGTTTCATTACCAAAGTTACAGAGAAAGGTTGAACAAGTTAGGTCTTTATTCTTTGGAGTTTAGAAGGTTGAGGGGGGACTTGATAGAGATATTTAAATGTATGAGGGGGATAGATAGAGTTGACATGGATAGGCTTTTTCCATTGAGAGTAGGGGAGATTCAAACAAGAGGATGTGAATTGAGAATTGGGCAAAAGTTAAGGGGTAACACGAAGGGGAACCTCCTTACTCAGAGAGTGGTAGCTGTGTGGAACAAGCTTCCAGTAGAAGTGGTAGAGGCAGGTTCGATATTGTCATTTAAAGTAAAATTGGGTAGGTATATAGACAAGGAAGGAATGGATGATTATGGGCTGAGTGCGGGTCAGTGGGACTAGGTGAGAGTAAGTGTTCAGCGTGGACTAGAAGGGCCGAGATGGCCTGTTTCCGTGCTGTAATTGTTATATGGTTATATGTTATCTTCCTTTCTTAATGAGCAGAGTGACATTTACAATTTTCCAGTCCATGCCAGAGTCCAATGAGTTACTAATACCCCCACAATTTCTACTGCTGCCTCTTTCAGAACTCTAGGGTGGAGTTCATCTGGCCCAGGTGACTCATGTACCCACGGGCCTTTTAACTTTTTGAGCACCTTCTTCCTTATAATAGTAACTGTACTTACCACAGTCTGTGTGGATTGGTGATAACATATCTTCTTTACTGACAACAAACACAGGCGTACCTCAGGGGTGTGTGCTTTGCCCACTGCTCTACTCTCTGTATTCACATGACTGTATGGCTAGGCATAGCTCAAATACTATCTATAAATTTGCTGATGATACAACCATTGTTGGTAGAATCTCAGGTGGTGACGAGAGGGCGTACAGGACTGAGATATGCTAACTAGTGGAATGGTGCCGCAGCAACAACCTGACGCTCATCATCAGTAAGATGAAAGAGCTGATTGTGGACTTCAGGAAGGGAAAGACGAAGGAACACATACCAATCCTCATAGAGGGATTAGAGTGATTGGAGAGAGTGAGCAGCTTCAAGTTCAAAATCTCTGAGCATTTGACATGGTCCCAACACACTGATGTAATCATAAAGAAGGCAACACAGCAGCTATACTTTATTAGGAATTCAAAGCGATTTGGCATATCAACAAACACACTCAAAATATTCTATAGATGTACCATGGAGAGCATTCTGACAGGCTGCATCACTGTCTGGTTTGGAGGGGCTACTGCACAGGACCAAAAGAAGCTGTAGAAGGTTGTAAATCTAGTCAGCTCCATCTTGGGTACTAGCCTACAAAGTACCCAGGACATCTTTAGGGAGCGGTGTCTCAGAAAGGCAGCATCCATTATTAAGGACCTCCAGCACCCCAGACATGTCATTTTCTTACTGTTACAATCAGGTAGGAGGTACAGAAGCATGAAGGCACACACTCAGGCCATCTGATTCCTGAATGGACTCTGAAGCTTTGGTCATTACTTCACTTTTAAAAAAATATATTGTTTTGTTTTTGCACAATTTTTAATAATCTATTCAATATACAGAATTGATTTACTTGTTTATTTATTATTGTTTTATTTTTTCTCTCTGCTAGATTATGTATTGCATTGAACTGCTGCTAAGTTAGCAAATTTCACATCACATGTCGGTGATAATAAACCTGAGTCTGATTCTTTTCCCTCACATCCTTCCACACCTGGCACACTGCTAATGTCTTTCACAGTGAAGAGTTATGCAAAATACTAATTTTGTTCAGCAGCCATCTCTTTGGCTCCCATTATTTCACCAGCCTCATTTTCTAGTGGCCCTATATCCAGTCTCATCTCTCCTTTTTATACATTTGTATAAGCTTTGATATTCAATATCCTCTTTGATATTGTTTGTCAGCTTACTTTCATAATTCATCTTTTCCCTCCTAATGATTCTTGTAGTTGCTCTTTCAGGGTTTTAAAAGCCTCCCAATCCCCCTTCTTTCCACACATTTTTGCTTTGTTGTATGCCCTCTTTTGCTTTTACAATAGCTTAGACTTCCCTTGTCAGCCACAGTTGCACTACTATTCTGCCGTTTGAATATTTCTTTGTTTTTGGAATACATCTATCCTGCTCCTTCTCATTTTTCCTAGAAACTCATAACATTGATGTTTTGTTGTCATCCCTACCAGCATCTTCTTCCAATTTTCTTTGGCCAGTTCCTCTCTCATACCACTGTAATCTCTTTTCCTCCACTGAAACACTACTACATCAAACTTTACTTTCTCCCTATCAAATTTCAAGTTGAACTCAATCACATTGTGATCACTCCTCCTAAGGGTTTTTTTTTTACCTTAAGCTCCCTAATCACCAGCTCATTACATAACACCCAGTCCAGTATAGTTGTATCTGCAGTCAGCTCAATGATAATCTGCTCTAAAGTGCCATATTAGGCATTCAACAAACTCGTTCTCTTGAGATCCATTACTAACCTGAGTCTCCCAGTCAACATGCATGTTGAAATCTCCCATTACTCTCATAATATTGCCCTTTTGACACACCTTTTCTAGTTCCTGTTGTAAATATGGTCCACATCACAGTTACTGTTGAGAGGCCTGTATATATCTGCCATCAGGGTCCTTTTACCTTTGCAGTTTCCTAACTCAATGCACAAGGATTCAACTTCTTCTGATGCTATGTCACATCTTTCTACTGATTTGATGCCATTCTTTACCAGAAGAGCAACACCACTCCATCTTCCAACCTTCTTATCCTTCTAATACAACCTGTAACCTTGGACATTCAGCTCCCAACTACAACCACCCTTCAGCCATGATTCAGTGATGGCCACAACATCATACCCAATAACCTGTAAAAGTGCAGCAGGATCACCCACCTTATTTCTTATACTCTGTGCATTGAAATATAGCACTTCGAGGGCTGCATTTGCTACCCCTTTTTATTCTGCATCCCTCATGCACTGATACTCACCCTGCTTGCTGCAATTATGCCCTACCATCAGTCTGCTCTACCTGACATCTGTGCATAGATCTGCCAAATCATTCTGTTTCTATTCTCATTGGAATGTGGCACAGGCAGCAATCCAGAAATTACTACCCGTGAGGTTCTTCTCAGCTTTCTACCTAGCTCTCTAAATTCTCTTTTCAGGACCTCTTTGCTTTTCCTTCCTATTTCCTGACGTAAATCAATCAGAATATTATAGTAAATGAAAATTTAAAAAATAGGAACTGGAATTGGAAACATGAAGAGTCAAGGCATTGAGTTCAAGAGTCTGGAGTTGTGATGCCCTCTAATTAAGCCGCACCTGGCGTAGGTAGCTAGGCAGCTGCCGATCCCAGAGGATTATGGGTTTGTGCCTCTGGTGTACTGTGACCTCTCCAGGGTGCAAGCCTGGGTAGGAAGAGCTGGCTGTTGGCCATGCAACAGGTTCTCCCTCTCCACATCACTGATGTAGTCCAAGGGAAGGGCAAGCACCAATACAGCTTGGCACCAGTGTCGTTGCCGAGGTTGCCAGAGTGAAGTTCTAAACAATATCAAACTGACTTAGGGACCCCAGGTCCAGATTTCTTCCTTGGGGTTTACTCCTGAAGCCTTTCCCATAGGCTGGAATGGCCGTAAGGCAACAGAATTTAAAATCAGAGTTTTTCTTCTCCTTGGCGGACAACCCCACCTGCCTGAAACATCTGGGTTTGAGGTCCACCTTTGACCCTCCTCCTGTCAGTAGGATCAGTTCAGTGGGGCTTAGTGGCTATTCCACATATGAAGGCCAAGAATTGGACTTGGTCGTCAGAGGCTGTTAGAGTCACACACCATTTAGAGCACTTTATTGGTAGTGGGAGCTTATCCCCACTACCACCCCCAGCTATGATGACCTTAGGCTGCATCTAGAATATCGCTTTCAGTTCTGGCTGCCCCTTTATGGGTGAGATGTTGAGGCTGTAGAGGAGATTTGTCTTGGCGTGTGGCTAAGTGGATAAGGCATCAGTCTAGTGATCTGAAGGTCATTAGTTCAAGCCTCAGCTGAAGCAGCAAGTTATATCCTTGAGCAAGGCACTTAACAACACATTGCTCTGCAACAACACCGATGCCAAGCTGCTTGGGTCCTATTGCCCTTCCCTTGGACAGCATTGGTGATGTGGAGAAGGGAGACTTGCAGCATGGGCAACTGCTGGTCTCCCATATAACCCTGCCCAGGCCAGCGCCTCGAAACTTTCCAAGGTGCAAATCCATGGACTCACGAGACTAATGGATGCCTAGAGGAGATTTACCAGGATCATGTCTGGAGGGCATGTGTTAGGAGGAAAGATTTGAAAACTGGGTTGTTTTCTCTAGAGCAGGGAAGACTGTGGGGAGATTTGGCAGATTTTTTTCGGAAATTATGGAAGGCATAGATAAAGTAGACAGCTAATTTCTTTATCCTAGGGTTCAAAGTCTAATGCTCAAGCTGACTGATACATAGTCTGTTCCTCCTGCACAAGCAGATACAGTTCTAAACTGGAGCAATGTTATAATTCTATTATTTTTCATCAGTGCCTGCTACTGTGATATTTCCAGACAAACACTTCCATCCGGTTCACAGGAGAAGAAAATGCTGAAAGCGTTGAAATGGGAGAGTGAAAGATGGTGCTGACAACAACAGCAGTTAGTGCTGCAGGATCTCAGTCAACTTCAGCTTTGGAAATGAAGTTAAGATTGTAATTAGATTCCATGCACTGTCATGCAATCTTTCTCAATGTTGATTCCAGTTTAACTAAATAAGATTTTTCTCAGTTAGATTAAAGTTTAAAGTTATTGTCTTAAAAAATAAAAGTATACTAAACAGGAACTGATAAGGAAAACCAAACACTAAGTGTTAGGGACAGTGTTTGCATTTCATAAATATAATATTGTTTGACTTTTAGTGAACTGCTAAATAAATATTAACTGTTACAGATTATATGTATTTCCAAAGAAGTTGTTTTGGGTCACACCTAATCAACATAAGAACATACAGTATATAAGACCAGTCAACCATTCCACAAAATGTTCAACTATCTGACCATGCAATTAGCTGTACTTTCCTGCCTCACCCCAAAGACTGATGCAGAGTTTCTACCTAAAATGTCAACTATTACTTTTCATTATTTTTACAGATACCGCTTAACACGCTGAGTTCCACCACCAAATTGTTTGTTCATCCACAATCTTTGACTTCTCCACAGCCCAAAATTCCTCCCACTAATTTTGAATTTATTCTGTGACTGTCTTGGGTAGAGAATTTCAAAGATAAACCACGCTATGGTGGAAGAAATTCATTTTATCATGTCCTTTATCCTAAAGCCACAACCCTAACCCTAACCCTAACCATACTCCTCATTCATACTAATCAACTCATCCACCACATCATCCTTACAGAATTCTCTTGATTCCAATAGGATCAACTATTCAGAACTCCAAATAGCAGAGGTACAATCTACTTACAGTAACTTCCTTATTGGGTGTGTTACGATATGGCAACAATGAATATGGAATTGAGACAGGTTTCTTTATAAACAAATAATCATTTATTTAAACTCTGCTCAATAAAAATGAAAAGTAAACAAATGACTAACTTAACTGGAAGTTAACTGTTATACGGCAACTTGAATGGTTCTTAAGGTGATAAATGCAAAAGTCCAAATGATTTATACAGTCAATTAAGAGAGACTTTCCTGAAGTAACGAATTCCCCGACAACGTGACGTTACTGCTGATTCCAGCCGAAATATGTCTTACCCGAAAGATTCACGATGAAGGAAATAAAGACGGCTTGAAGGAACAGACCTTTTCCTTGGCAAATAACACTGCACCCAACCCTTTCTGCTCTTACAATGTGGGGCTATCTCGGATGCAGGTTACTATTTCCAGAATGAAGATCTAATAAGGTCGATCCTGTATTAAACAGCCGACGACACCAACTTTACTCGATCCTTCAGGTTTCTGTACTTCGGTAAATCTTCACTCTCCAATACTCAGACTTTAAGATTAAATCGAAGATACCTCAATCATAACTGGCAGTGGTTTTCAAAACTGCTGGCACAACGACAATGTACCTTACAGTAAGAATTAAAACTCCACTTTAAAACAAAACTGCGTCATGAAACCAAATATGTAGCATAACAGAGTAACGGACTACTTAAACGACGTCCCAACAAAAGCTCCTGCTCCCCGTTTTATACCTGTTGGTCCAGGCCATCACATGACCTCACACTGGCGGGAAAACTACATTATGTGACCTCATACTGGGGGGGAAATACATCACCCCACCATCACAAGACCATTACATCACTCTCACCGGATACTCGAGTACATCATGGCCATAAGACACTCACAAGTATGTAACACCTCCCTCCAAAAAAATATTTGATCTGTCGAGCAAAATTTTAACAATTAACTAATTACCTAAAATGTATAAAATCTACAACATTCACAATATACACAGTATTATCATACAGCACCTTACAAATGTATAAAATCTACAACATACACAATATACACAGTATTATCATACAGCACCTTACAAATTACCGTACAGTAGGAGTGTTACAAACGTTGACAATACCACTCCATAAAAATCACATTTTTTAAATCGATTTTAAAAATATCATTTTTTAAATCGCAGCAAGAGGTGAAGAGGGACGATGTAGCGCAAGCTTGGAGAGAAGCTTTATTTTTTTAAACTGATCGTGGCAAAGAGGCGAGACTGCGCAGGCGTGTGACATAGCGCGCCAAAGGTTTAAAAAGAAAGACCACCATATACATCAGCCATCATCAGAGTGGACTGAGGCAGAGTGGGACAGCTTTGGCTCAATCAGGCTTCGGCGAGAACAGGCAGAGGCGAGGTTTGAATGGGCCACGACTGTGCAAGCGCGTGAAAATCGGCCTCTGAGATCAGCGGGGGATTTCAGAAAGCGAGCAGAGACTGAGTACGAGCTTCACTCCAGGTGAGGTAAGGCTGGGTAAGCTCCTTGAATTAATCTAATTAGCTTAGGAGTAGGTAATGGAGGCAGCAGTTAGGGCAGTCGAGTGCTCCATTTGCAGTGTGTGTAGTCAGTGAGAACACAGCTGTCCCTGATGACTACACCTGCAAAAGGTGCATCCAGCTGCAGCTCCTGACAAACCGTGTTAGGGAACTGGAGCTGGAGGAACTTCAGATCATTCGGGAGGCAGAGGCAGAAATAGACAGGAGTTTCAGAGAGATAATCACCCCTAGGAGTCAGGAGACAGGTGACTGTCAAGAGAGGGAAGGGGAATAGACAGGAAGAGCAGAGCACTCCTGCGGCCATTCCCATCAACAATGTATACCGTTTTGGATACTTTTGATGGGGACAACCTACCAGGGACAAGTTACAGTGGTTGCATCTCTGTTATCAAGACTGGACCCTCAGCTCAGAAGGGAAGCAGGGAAAAGAGGAGAGCAGTAGTGATAGGGGATTCAATAGTTAGGGGGACAGATAGCAGGTTCTGTGGAAGAGATCGAGAATCCTGGATGGTCTGTTGCCTGCCTGGTGCCAGGGTCTGCGATACCTCAGATCGAGTTTTCAGTATTCTCAAGAGGGAGTGTGAGGAGCCGGATGTCATGGTCCATGTAGGGACCAATGATGTGGATAGGAAGGGTGAGGAGGTCCTAAAAGATGAGTTTAGGGAATTAGGCGCCAAGTTCAAGGACAGGACCTCCAGGATAGCAATCTCAGGATTGCTACCAGTGTCACTTGCAGGTGGGTTTAGAAATAGTAAGATAGTGCAGATCAACACGTGGCTGAAGATATGGTGCAGGAGGGAGGGCTTCATATTTATAGATAATTGGGCAGTTTTCCAGGGGAGGTGGGACCTGTTCCGGTGGGATGGTTTACATCTGAACTGGAGGGGGACAAATATTCTTGCAGGTAGGTTTGCTAGAGAGGCTCCAGTGGATTTAAACTAGATATGAGGTGGAAGGGGAACCAGAGTGTAGGAACAGATTATGGGAGAAGGAAGAAAAAGAAGACAGTAAAGTTCTTTGTACTGTTAGAGATAAACAGAGAGGAAGAAGTGGAGAATTTCTTAAATGCATTTATTTTAATGCTAGTAGCATTGTATGAAAGGTGGATGAGCTTAGAGCATGGATTGATACATGGAAATATGATGTTGTAGCTATTAGTGAAACATGGTTACAGGAGGGGTGTGATTGGCAACTAAATATTCCTGGATTTCGTTGCTTCAGGTGTGATAGAATCGGAGGGACAGAGGGGAGGTGTTGTGTTGCTTGTCATAGAAAATATTACAGTGGTGCTCTGGCAGGATAGTTAGGGGGCTTGTCTATGGAGGCTATTTGGGTGGAATTGAAGAATGGGAAAGGTGTAGTAACACTTATAGGGGTGTACTATATACCTAGGTGTAGTAATAGGTGTGTATTATAGACCACCTAATGGGGAGCGAGAATTAGAGGAGCAAATTTGCAAGGAGATAGCAGGTATTTGTAGTAAGCACAGGGAGATTGTGGGAGATTTTAATTTTCCACACATAGACTGAGAAGCCCATACTGTAAAAGGGCTGGATGGTTTGAAGATTGTAAAACGTGTGCAGGATAGTTTTTTGCAGCAATACATAGAGGAACCAACTACAGAAGGGGCAATGTTGGATCTTCTGTTAGGGAATGAAATAGGTCAGGTGACAGAGGTATCTGTTGGGGAGCACTTCGGGTCCAGTGATCTCAATGCCATTAGTTTCAATATAATTATGGAGAGGGATAGGACAGGACCCGGGGTTGAGATTTTTGATTGGAGAAAGGCTAACTTTGAGGAGATGCAAAAGGATTTAGAAGGAGTGGATTGGGACAATTTGTTTTATGGGAAGGATGTAATAGAGAAATGGCAGTCATTTAAAGGTCAAATTTTGAGGGTACAGAATGTTATGTTCCTGTTAGGTTGAAAGGAAAGGTTAAAAGTTTGAGAGAGCCATGGTTTTCAAGGGATATTGGAAACTTGGTTAGGAAAAAGAGAGATAGCTACAATAAATATAGGCAGCATGGAGTAAATGAGGTGCTCGAGGAATATAAAGAATGTAAGAAAAATCTTAAAAAAGAAATTAGAAAAGCTAAAAGATATGAGGTTACTTTGGCAAGTAAAGTGAAAATAAATCTGAAGGGTTTCTTTTATTTTCTTCAGTATTCATTAAGGAGAAGGATATTGAATTGTATAAGGTAAGGGAAACAAGTAGGGTAGTTATGGAAACTATGATGATTAAAGAATAGGAAGTACTGGCGCTTTTAAGGAATATAAAAGTGGATAAATCTCTGGTCTTGACAGGATATTGCCTAGAACCTTGAGGGAGGTTAGTGTAGAAATAGCAGGGGCTCTGACAGAAATATTTCAAATATCATTAGAAACAGGGATTGTACCAGCGGATTGGCGTATTGCTCATGTGGTTCCATTGTTTAAAAAGGGTTCCAAGAGTAAACTTAGCAATTATAGGCCTGTCAGTTTGATGTTAGTGGTGGGTAAATTAATGGAAAGTATTCTTAGAGATTATATATGTGTATATATATAATTATCTGGATACACAGGGTCTGATTAGGAACAGTCAACACGGATTTGTGCATGGTAGATCATGTTTGACAAATCTTATTGAATTTTTTGAAGAGGTTACGAGGAAAGGACAAGGGTAAAGCAGTGGATTTTGTCTATATGGACTTCAGTTCTGCACGGAAGGTTAGTTAGGAAGGTTCAATCATTAGGCATTAATATTGAAGTAGTAAAATGGATTCAACAGTGGCTGGATGGGAGATGCCAGAGAGTAGTGATGGATGACTGTTCATCAGGTTGGAGGCCGGTGACTAGTGGTGAGCCTCATGGATCTGTACTGGGTCCAATGTTGTTTATCATATACATTAATGATCTGGATGATGACGTGGTAAATTGGATTAGTAAGTATGCAGATGATACTAAGCTAGATGGCATTGTGGACAATGAAGTAAGCTTTCAAAGTTTGCAGAGAGATTTAGGCCAATTAGAAGAGTGGGCTGAACGATGGCAGATGGAGTTTAATGCTGATAAGTGTGAGGTGCTACATTTTGGTAGGAATAATCCAAATAGGACATACATAGTAAATGGTAGGGCATTGAAGAATGCAGCAGAACAGAGTGGTCTAGGAATAATGGTACATAGTTCCCTGAAGGTGGAATCTCATGTGGATAGAGTGGTGAAGAAAGCTTTTGGTATGTTGGCCTTTATAAATCAGTGCATTGATTATAGGAGTTGGGATGTAATGTTAAAATTGTACAAGGCACTGGTAAGGCCGAATTTGGAGTATTGTTCTGGTCACCGAATTATGGGAAAGATGTCAACAAAATAGAGAGATTACTGAGGAGATTTACTAGAATGTTACCTGGGTTTCAGCACCTAAGTTACAGGGAAAGATTGAACAAGATAGGTCTTTATGCTGTTAAGTACCCCGTAACTGGGTGTCTTACCAGCAAAGATAGAAGGGTCCATTAGAGTCTGGTGGTACTATTTTCAAGTGTTTATTAGTAAAAATATACAAAACAATATCAATGCAAATATACAGATAATATACGTTAGCAATACTAAACCTAAAAGTGTGGGTTTAATAGTAATCAATAATAAACAAGCTCTATCGTTGTCCAGGGGATAATGAATTGTCACATGGAAATATAAAGTTGTTCATGCAGGCTGAGGTAGTTGTTGGTCGTTGTGTTGTAATTGTTGGAGAGAGAGAGAGTGCGCGAACAGTAACAGCTATTGTCTTGCAAACCTTCCTTTACGATCTTGATCTGTCGATGTGTTGTTGCTGCGGCCATTCAAGTATGACCCCTCCGTCCTTTAGCTAGACTGTTCTTCCATGGTGGACTCGCCACCCGGGCAAGGGTGGACACACAAGCCCCCACCGGCCTCGCTATAAACACTGCGAGTTAAAATTTACTGATCTCACGTTCGGTCTCCGATGCCCCACACTTTCTCGTGGGTGTCTGATGCTCACTAGTGTGTCTCCTGGTGCGCCTGAGGGGTGTCACCCCAGACCTCAGTTTTATCCCCACTCACGGGGTCTCAAGTGCCAATCAGTTTTGAATGACTTAGCCCATCAAACCAGCCCACTCCAGCTGTCCACTGAGGAATTTCAATGAATAGAATAGTACCAAGTAAACAATCCTTCTCCAAAAGACAATAACAATAAATCAATGGCTCCTCTCCTCTCTTATCAGTAGCAGATGTTCCAATTTGTTTACCTCTTATCTGTGTCTCTTTCTCATTCTCGCTCATGAGCTGTTATCAGTAACAGCTGCCCTGGCATGTTTTCTTTTGTCTCTCTTACTTCCTTGTTAACAGCATCGAAATAGTAATGGTTTGCTATTCTCCAAAAGGGGGGGCATGGGCAACTCTGCACTCTTCTTCCCATCAGAGTTGTTCATCCTTCATACCCCCATCCTTCTAGGAATTTTCACCAAAGGGGAAAATTAACTGATACAGAGTCTTACAGAATTACAAAATCTAACAAAATACAGGTTTTTTAACTACAGAGCAATACAGATATACATTCAACTTAGCATCTAGATAAGCAGTCAGTGATTACATTATCACTTCCTTTAATATGCTGTATCTTAATATCAAATTCTTGCAGCATCAGACTCCAACTTAATAACCTCCTGTTTTGTGATCTGCAGAAACAATTAAGGGTCTTTGCGCTGAACAAATGTACACTTCAAAATGTTGTATTGCCAAAACAAGTGCCAACAATTCCTTTTCCACCGTAGAATAATTCCTCTGATGCACATTGATCTTCTGAGAGAAATATGCTACCGGGTGTTCCACTCCATCCCCTGCTTTCTGCAATAGGACTGCCCCTGCAGCCTCATCACTTGCGTCCGTCACCAGGGAGAAGGGTTCTAACAAGTCAGATGCCTTTAACACAGGGTGATGGCACAATATGGTTTTTAACTTTTCAAAAGCATTCTGACAAGAATTGCTCCATTCAAATTTTTCCTCCTTCCATAGGAGTTTTGTAAGTGGGAGAGCAATATCTGCAAAATTTTTTACAGAATTTTCGATAGTATCGCACCATGCCCAAAAATCTTCTCAGTGCCCTTTTATTGGTGGGTACAGGAACCTCAGAAATAGCCTGTACTTTTGCTTGCATAGGAGCCAACTGCCCCTGTCCTACCACATACCCCAAGTACATGATTGTGGCATAACCAAATTCACTCTAAGTAAGGTTCACAGTAAGTTGGGCTGCAGACATTCTTTTAAACAGGTTTTCTATAGCCTCAATGTGCTCCTCCCAGGTGTCACTCCAAACTACCACATCATCAATACAAGCCTTGGTGTTGGTTAACCCTTTTATCACTGTGTCAATCATCCTCTGGAATGTCCCTGGTGCGTGCATTTTTCATTCCAAATGGCAAAACATTGTACTCGTAAAACCCGGATGGGGTGACAAAGGCTGAAATTTCTTGAGCCCTGACCGTTAAAGGAACGCAACAGTACCCCTTTAACAAGTCAATCTTAGTGATGTACCTCGCCTTCCCCATTTTATCAATGCAATCGTTCACCCTAGGGATAGGGTAAGCATCTGTCTGCGAGACAGCATTCACCTTTCTGTAATCTGTACAGAATCTTATGGTACCGTCCGGTTTTGGGACGACCACGCAGGGAGAGGCCCACGCAGAAGGGGATTCGCGGATTATACCAGCAGCTAGCATATGCTCAATCTCTTTTCCTACTAGCTTGCTCTTTTCTGAATTCATCCAATAAGGGGATTGTTTAATAGGCTGGGTCAAGGTAACAATCACATCATGCTCTGTTCCTCTACACCTCCTTAGAACATCTGGACATAAATTTGTATGCCGTTTAATGAGCTGTGTTAACTGCTCCCTCTGTTCAGGCTCTAAGTGATTGACTTTATCAGCACGGTTTGCTAAAATAACAGAGTTCTCTAATCTGGTGGGTACTATACTTATCTTTTCAAACCGCCCTGGTTCCTCCTCAACACTCCTTTCTGCCTCATCAGTTTTCGTGACTGCACTGACCACCGCGGGGGTCATTTCATGATAACCTTTCATCATGTTCATGTGAACCAATTGGTTCGGCTTTCGTCTATCAGGTGTTTCAATCACATAATTCAGTGAGTCTATTTTCTTAATCACTTTATACGGTCCTTGAAACCTTGCCTGTAGGGGGCTGGTAACTACAGGAAATAGGACCAAAACCTTATCGCCCACGTGAAACTCTTGCTCTCTCATTCGTTTGTCATACCATTGTTTCATTCTTGTCTGGGAGTCTTTAAGATTTTCTTTTGCCAAGGCGCATACCTTATGAAGACTTCCCCGGAATTTTAAAACATAGTCAATCACATTGACTTGAACGTTCGGACTAGACCACTTCTAGTCCTCTGGGCCTGTGACCAAAAACGAGCTCAAACGGATTGAACCCCAGAGATCCCTGAACTGTCTCCCTTACTGCAAATAACAGAAGTGGTAAAGCATCATCCCAGTCTCGAACGTTTTCCTGACAATAAGTTTTAGTCATGGTCTTTAGTGTAGCGTGGAATCTTTCCAACGCTCCTTGGGATTCCGGGTGGTATGCAGAAGCTAAAATTTGTTTGATTCCCATCTGGGTCATCATTTGCTGAAATGCTTTGGATGTAAATGTACTCCCCTGATCGGACTGTATTTCCTTAGGTAGCCCCACTGTGGTAAAGAATTTAATAAGTGCCTTCACCACTGCATGGGTCCTAATATTCCCCAGAGCCACAGCCTCTAGAAATCGTGTAGTGGCACACACCATGGTCATGACGTACTGTCACCCACTCGCAGTTTTAGGTAAAGGACCCTCAAAATCCACAATGACTCGGGAGAAAGGCTCCTCAAGAGCGGGTATTGGTCTGAGAGGTGCCTTAGGGATAACCTGGTTTGGCTTTCCTACCACCTGACATTTATGGTACCTTTTACAATATTCAGCGATATCTTTTCTCATGTTTGGCCAATAGAAATCTTTCATAACCCTATCCACTGTCTTCCTTACTCCCAAATGTCCACCTTAAGGTCCCTTATGAGCTAAGTTCAAAATTTCATCCCAATACACCTTCGGAACTACCACCTGACGTACCACCGCCCAGTCCTCATTGACTGGCACCATGGTGGGCCTCCACTTCCTCATCAACACATCCTCCTTCAGGTAGTAACCCTCTGGCTCTTTCTCCATCTCTGTCTCAGAAAGAACTGACTCTCTCAATGCCACCAGTTCCTTGTCACGTCCCTACTCTTTTATAAGTTCTCTTCTTGCTAAGGGTAGGTCTACCTCTTCTCTTTTACTCTTTTCCACCTCCCTATTCTCCGTTGCACCATCCCCTAACCCCTCTTGGTACAGGGTTGGTAAAAACATCTCAGCCAAATCAACACTGGACTCATTTAAACTGTCCTCTTCCTCAGCTGCCTTTCTCGACATGCTGCGAGTGATCGCGCATGCGGGATAGATCTTAGAATCCAGGGGCGGGTCCTCAGCACTCACAGGCTTGCTTGTCAGTTTCACTGCTGACACCACCTCACCCCCTGCTAAATCATTACCAAGAAGGACGTCCATGCCATCTCTCGGTAATTCTGACCGCACCCCTATTTCAACTGGTCCATCTACCAGGTCACATTTTAAAATGATCCCATGCAAAGGCACAGCTTCTGTCCCTTTTCCTATGCCTCTCAAAACTACCTCTCCAGTCTCAGGACCAAAATCTAGTACTTTACTTAGGATTAATGACTGATCAGCCGCAGTATCTCTCCAGATCCGCACTGGAATTGGGGTTTCTCCCTCTTTCACAGACACTATCCCTTCTGAAATAAATTTCTCACGCCCTTCTCGTATTTTATTTACCTTGGCCTTTCTTGTCGATTTGCTGATTGACTCAATACACCCTGTAGGGACTGCCGTTTTCCCTTTTCCTGTCTCCTTCTTCGGAGCAAAGCACTTAGATGCAATATGACCAACCTTTCCACAATTATAACAGGTCAAGCCAGGAACTTTCCTGCCAGCCTGCTTGTCTTCCTCCTTACCTTTACCACTAGCTCCCGGATTATTCTCTACCTTAGCCGGCGGGCCTTCTCTACCGTCCCTACTGCCTTTCTGGTAACTCTTATTTGAGGAAAACCTTGTCTTGTGGGTTAGGGCATATTCATCAGCGAACCTGGCAAATTCCGATATAGACTTATTCGGCTTCCCGTTCAGATACATCCGGATATTATCCGAAACACAACCCTTAAATTCCTCAATCAGAATTAACTCTCTGAAATGATGTAAGTCCTCCTCCACCCTTTCTGCCGCACACCAACGATCCAATAGCACACCCTTCTCATAGGCAAACTCTGCATACATCTGATACCACACTTTCTTTAAATCTTTGAACTTCTGTCTATATGCCTCAGGTACCAACTCGTAGGCCCGAAGGATAGCCTGTTTTACTTCCTCATAATTCTCAGACTCCTCCTCGGACAATGCCGCATATACCCGTTGAGCCTTCCCTTTTAATACACTTTGTAACAACGCCACCCACTGATTTCTGGGCCACTTCTAATTCACTGCCACATTTTCAAAATGCAAGAAGTAACTGTCAACATCTGTCTCCTCAAACGGAGGTACTAACTTAAACTCCCTACTAACATTAAACTTCTCCTCTCGGTCTGCCCCTTGGACTCTTCCCTCTTGCCTTAACTTCTCCATGTCCAGCTCATGCTGCCTCTGTTTCTCCTTTTCCCTTTCCTCCATCTCCCTTAGCTGGAGCTCATACTCCCTTTTCTTCTGTTCCGCATCCAACCTTAATTTTTCCAACTCTAACTGAACCATCCCAACAACTGGTTTCCTTTCTGGGAACAGATCCAATGCATCAGGTGTGACCACATCCTTGGATATATAATACTGTTCACTCTTCCACATTAACGTATGGTGAAAACTGTTGATAAAACAATACAAAATTGTACAGCAGTTGTTTCCTTCTTAATATTACATTTACATCGTAAATACTTGCAAAAGCAAAACTGCAACAACTACATTACATTAAAGTGCAGCATACAGCCATTGACTGCTTTAAATACACTTCAACGCAAACTATCCGCAACTCTTTAACTAACGAAAACATAAACCTTATCGACCGTCGTTACTTTTAACAGGATCGGCGTTAACATTTTAATTCAACATATCGATTATCTCATGACTTACAGCGTTGCCTTCACTATGTTCCTGGTACGTAGAGAGAAAACATTGCTGCTGCTTGCGCTCGCACATGTCTCGCCCCCCACCTTCCCGTTTCTCCAAACCGGTATTTTCCCACAGGACGTGGCAAAACCGGATGTGACGTCATCGCATGCCGCAATATATCACAGACAACGAATTTACTTTAAACAATCCTAACTTTAACTAGAATGCTAACAAACGAATTACTAAGCAAAAATATTATAAACTAAATAACTGCCATAAAGGTAACACACTCCCCGCTTGACCTTCGTAAGGTCACAATGAACATAATACAAACTTCAGTCTCTAAATCAGTCCTTAGGTAGAAGTAGAATGACTTCTGTAACTTTGGTATATTTTCACATCACCTTGGTCGGTAGTTTTCAACTCAACCTTCCTGACATGTCCATCCCTGCTAGGGAATGTAACGAGACCAGAACTGATTTGCCAGAGCCTGGACCTGTCTCCATTGCTTTGTGTACAAATCCTTATCAGAGAAGTCCCCTGTTGGAGGGGGAGCTCCTGCCTTCTGCGTAAGGAGCATTGATGGCGAGAGTATGAAGGGGTTTTCCGGGTCGGAAGAAACAGGTAGAAGTGGTTGTGCATTTATAATGGCTGTGACCTCGTGGGTCAATGGTGTGCGTTGCTGCATCTCAGGTTTCCTTTTCAGGGTTTTTTGCAAGGGCGTGAACTGCTTGACTGCCTGCTCTTTGTTGTTTGGCAAGCACTGGCATGGTTCTCTGAAAGGCAGTGGGGCGACCCCATTATTTGCTTCATCTCGGAAGACCTTGGTGTCCTTTGTTTTTAAGAAAATGGCATCTTGAGCTGATTGAGCAAGTTTATTATCATGCTCAGTTTGAGTGAAGGCTGACGGACCAGCGTCTTGTCAGTTACCTTACATTTGTTAAAGCCCTGTCGTGCTTCCTTAATTCACATGACACTTGTGCAGGATTGAAAAATTGAATGGCGGCCACTCTCCAGCACATTGGTCTTGAGTGCGCTAACCGTCGGTTTGCGTACATTGCCAGGGCACACCTCTCCTATCACCACCCAGCCTAGATCTAGGCATTGCACAAAGGGGGCGTCGTGTGGTCCATTGACCTGCTGCCTAACCTTGTGCACCCGAAGAACATCTCTTCCTAATAGCAGGAGTATTTCTGCTGTTGGATCCAGTTCTGGGATGTGCTTGGCAATGTGGTGGAGATGTGGCTGGTGTAGCTCTGCACTTGGCGTCGGGATCTCAGTGCGGTTATTCAAAATTTCATTGCACTCTAAGAGTGGAGGGAGCCAGATGACGACTTTACCATCCAGGGGCTCGAGCTGGAAGCCTTCTGCCTTCCTTCCATAAGTTTCCATGTTGCCTGAGCAAGTTCTAAGGTAGTATGGGAACTGCTCACTCTCAATGTTGAACAAGTTAAAGAACTCTGGACTGACAAGTGAGTGATTGCTCTGATCGTCCAGAATTACATAGGCTTTGATGACCTTGTCTTTGGCTCCCTTAGGGTACACCTTAGTGAGGCAGATCTTTGAACAAGAATGGCTTGACTGAGCTTGACAGCAAACTTCTGTACAGCTCGAGCTGACAACAGTTATCCTGGAGTGAGCCTCTCCCTCCCTGCCGTCCTGTTATGGGGGTGAAGGAGCGTTGTCGGTTTGCGGTAACGGGCCGGGATGCATGGCCCCATCGTGATTAGTGCTATCACACTCCGGACACTTCACGGCGATTGTGCACTCTCTAGCAAAGTGAGAGGTAGAGGAACAGCATTTTAAACATGTTCTTTTCTCCTTGAGAAGGGCCATCCTCTCTTCAAGGGGTTTTTCCCTAAATGTTCTGCATTTTCTGAGGAGGTGGGGTTTGTTATGCAATGGACAATTCTTGCTAGGGTCGTGGTTAGTTGTAAAGGCTTCAGTCTTAAGCACTGAGATGGGTTTATCAATGTTGAAGTTATTCGAAGAGGATTTATCTGGCTTGGTGTAAATTGTACTGCTTCCTTGACCCATGAGGCTAGGGTCGTTTTGCTTCTTCGCCTCCTTGCACACAAACCTAGTGAAATACTCAAAGGGAGGAAATTGACCATTGTGGTCTTCTTTGTACTCTGAGGCAACAGACACCCACCTGTCCTGCAGTCCAAATGGAAGTTTGTCCACGATTTGTCTAATCCCGGATGGAGTATCTAGGTGTACTAGACCAGTTGAGTAGCCATCTTCTTTGGCGCCTTGAATCTCCATGAGTAAATCTCCGAGCTCCCTTAACTTAATGTGGTCCTTGGCTGACACCTTAGGAAAATTTTCCAGACGTCGGTATAGTGCTGCTTCAATAATTTCGGGGGCCGCATAGCCCTCCCGAAGTCTCTCCCATGCTTTGCTTCAGGCCAGCTCGGGGTTGTTGATGTACACTGAACGTATGCATCTCACCTGTTCGCATGATTCTTTTCCCAGCCATTTCGCCATAAGATCCAACTCTTGGGTTGCTCTGAGCTGGATTCCGTCAATAGCGTTGGTGAATGTGGAGTACCATGCACGGTAATTTTCAGGTTTGTCGTCGAACTGGTATAGTCCTGAAGTGACGAGATCTCGTCGTGCTAAATACTGTGCCATGGGTTCAACTGCAAGTGGCATGTGGCCTGGGGAAGTATGTCGGCGGGTATATGACCGAGGGCGTACCTCGGTTATGGAATTGGCTGTTCTGAATTCAGCCTTTGCCTCTCTTCTCGCCAAATCTGGTAAGTTTGGTGTCGAGAAGTATTTGTCATCAGCCCTTTCATTCTTGACTTCATCGCTGAGTTGCAAGGGTAAATTGTCTTCCTCGGATGGATGTGATGCAATTGGGCCTCTCTGGGACTCCTCATGAAGTGGGGTGTAATCAAATAAGTATGGAGTGGAAGAATGAATCTTCCAGTCTGTTTGAGATCAGACATAGTTGCTTGTGCGTTCCAATCTGGTCTTTTCTGAAGTAGATTTTACGTCAACCAGATCTTACATTTCTTCAGCATCTTCTATGAACTCTGCTTCCACCCTGGCAGCTTCTTCTTCTCGTTCCAGCGTCAGCACTTCTAACTCTGACCCTATCCTTGCCCCTTCCAACTGTTTTTCGGCTTCTCTGGCAGCCTTTTCCATTTCTCTGGCAGCCACTTCCTTCTGGTTTTCGGCTTCTCTGGCAGCTGCTTCCATTTTCAATTTTGCTTCTTGTTTGGCGTAGCACACTCGCACCTTGGTGGCTTCTGCCTTAGCTCTTGCATGGGCGGCCTTACTTGATGATGTCCTACTGCCCCCCTCGCTGGGTGACAACGACTTGACGCTGGATCGAGTTGTCATTGCAGCACTTGAAACACCTGATAATGCCGCTTCTTCACTGTGGTGTTCTCGCTCGGCGTGAAAGATAACGCTGAACTAAACACTGAGTTAAACCTTTGTCAATGACGACAGGATCACGGTAAGATTAACCATTTACTGTTCACTCTTCCACATTAACGTATGGTGAAAACTGTTGATAAAACAATACAAGATTGTACAGCAGTTGTTTCCTTCTTAATATTACATTTACATCGTAAATACTTGCAAAAGTAAAATTACAACTACTACATTACATTAAAGTGCAGCATACAGTCAGAATCTACCTACGCCATTGACTGCTTTAAATACACTTCAACGCAAACTATCCGCAACTCTGTAACTAACGAAAACATAAACCTTATCGACCGTCGTTACTTTTAACAGGGTCGGCGTTAACATTTTAATTCAACATATCGATTATCTCATGACTTAGTGTTGCCTTCACTATGTTTCTGGTGCGTAGAGAGAAAACATTGCTGCTGCTTGCCCTCGTACATGTCTCGCCCCCCACCTTCCCGTTTCTCCAAACCGGTATTTTCCCACAGGGCTTGGCGAAACTGGATATGATGTCATCGCATGCCGCGATATATCACAGACAACGAATGTACTTTAAACAATCCTAACTTTAACTAGAATGCTCACAAACGAATTACTAAGTGAAAATATTATAAACTAAATAACTGCCATATAGGCAACACAGTTAGCAATAACATTATCTTTGCCTTTAATATTGGTTATCAAAATATTATACTCCTGTAACATTAAACTTTCATTTCTAAATTGGAGTTTGATTTATTTCCTTAACCATTTTCCTTATCTAAGCCCGGAACTACAACATAACTAAGGTAAGTCACAGTTGCATGACCAAAGTCACTTCTAGCCAAGTTAATAGTTAAGTTAGCTTTTGAAAGCCTTCCAAATAGTTTCTTCACCACAGTAATACGTGCTTCCCAAGTATCATTTCCTGTAACTAAATCGTCAATATAGGCATCTGTATCTTTTAACCCATGAATCACAGAATTAATCATCCACTGGAAAGTACCGGGGGTATACTTCATCCCAAATGGAAGAACATTATATTCGTATAACCCAGATGGGTTTACAAATGCAGAAATCTCTCTACCTCCATCTGTCAACACCAAACACGCCAATACACCAATACCTTTTTAACAAATGAATCTTTGCAAGGAACTTTGCTTTGCCAACTTTATCCACACAATCATCCACTCTAGGGATTGGATATGCATCTGTTTTCGTCACAGTGTTCACCCTCCTGTAGTCAGTACAAAACTGAATACTACCATCTGACTTAGGCACCATAACACAAGTTGAACTCCAATTCAAATTAGAAGGTCTAATAATATTATTTTCTTACATATATTCAATTTCTTTCTCAGAAAGTTCACATTTTTCTATGTTCATCCTATATGGATGTTGCTTTATGGGTTTGGCATCTCTAACATCAGCATCATGTGAAGCTACTGTGGTTCTTTCAGGAACGTCTGGAAATAAATCCTTATATTTAAAAATAAATTGATTCATCTGCTGCTTCTGCTCTGGCTGTAAATGTGCTAATTTCTCATCAATATTTTCCAGATTGTTGAGTTTGGTAATCTGGCAGAAATAATGTTGGTTTTGGAATGAGTTTCAGATGAATCATCCATTAAGTTCCTAGTGACATCAGACTCATTATTATTGACCACAACAGTTATAGTAGCAGACTGTTTCTCATAATATGTTTCTCATAACATCTTTAACTTTAGACATAATTTTATAAGGACCATGAAGTCTAGCTTTTAAAGGATTTGTTTGCGCTAGGAAAAGAACCAACACCTTACCTCCAGGCTTAAATATCCTCATCCTACCTTCTTTATCATATCAGGTTTTCATTTTCTCCTGAGCCAATTTTAAATTTTTCATGGACAAGCTACAAGCTTTATGTAATCTATCCTTAAATTTTAAAACATAATCCAGCAAATTAGTGTGTACCTCTTTATTAATCCATTGTTCCTTTAATAAGGCCAAAGGTCCTCTAACTCTTTGCCCAAATATAAGTTCAAATGGACTAAAACCAAATGATTCCTGTACTGACTCCTGTGCTGCAGATAGAAGTAAGTGTATGCCCTCATCCTAAACATTTTCATTTTCTATGCAATACATCCTAATCGTAGCCTTGAGGGTAGAATGAAACCTTTCTAAGACTCATTGTGATTCTGGATGTTATGCAGATGAGGTAATCTGTTTGGCTCCCTGTCTATAAACTATCTGTTGAAACAATCCAAACATGAAATTACTACCTTGATCAGATTGTATTTCCTTAGGCAACCCAAAATAAGTAAAGAATTTTATAAGAGCCTATTCCCCTTACAATCGAATCCCCTATTACTATAGCTCTCCCACTCCTTTTCCTTCCCTCCTGTGCTGCAGAGCCACCCATGGTGCCATAAACTCCATTGCTGCTGCCTTCCCCTGATGAGACATCTCCCCCAACAGTATCCACAACATCCTATCCACATCCACCCTATCTAGTCCTTTCAATATTGGGTAGGTTTCCATGAGATCCCCACACATTCTTCCAAATTCCAGTGAGTACAGGCTCAAAGCTGCCATACACTCCTTGTATGCTAACACCTTCATTTGTTCCTTTATATACTATTCTCTTTGAAATGAATGTCAACATTGCATTTGCCTTCTTTACCACAGACTCAACCTGTAAATTATCCTTCTGTGATTCTTACATGAGAAGTCTGAAGTCCCTCTGCTCCTCTTATGTTCGAACTTTCTCTCCATTTAGATGATAGTGTGCCTATTGTTGTTTCTACCAAAATGCATCATACATTTCCCAACACTGTATTCCATTTACCAATTGTTTGCTCATTCTGCCAAGTTGTCAAAGTCCCGCTGCAATCAGCACTACCTACCCTTTCATCTACCTGTGTATCATCCACAAACTTTGCCGAAAAGTAATCAATTCCATTATCCAAATCATTGACAAACAATATGAAAATAGTGAGCCCAATACTGACCCCTGAGGAACACAAGTCACTATTAGCCAAACAGAAAAGGCCCCTTTTACTTCTCAGTGTCAGCAGCCTGTCAGCCATTCCTCTATCCATGGCTGTAACTTTCCTGTAACAGCACAGGACTTTGTCTTGTTAAGCAGCCTCATATGTCACCTTATCAAATGCCTTTGAAAATCCAAGTAAATGACATCCATTGCCTCTGCATTGTCTACCCCGCTTATACAGTTCTTTGAGAAAGTAACAGATTTGTCAGCCAACATTTCCCTTTACCAAAACAATACTGACTTTGACTTTTTTTATCATTAGTCTCCAAGTACCCCAAAGCCATATCCTTAATATAGACCTTTACACTTTCTCAACCACTGAGATTATGTTTACTGGCCTATAATTTCCTTTCTTTCCTTCCTCCTTTCTTAAGGTGTGGTGTAACATTTGCAAATTCCAGTCCTCTGGGACCATGGCAGAATTAAGTGATCTTGAAACATCATGATGGATGCATCTGTTATCTCTTTAGCAACCTCTCTCAGGACTCTGGGATGTAATGCGTTGAGTCTAGGTGACTTATTCACATCAAGACCTATGACTTTG
This sequence comes from Hypanus sabinus, assembly GCF_030144855.1. Classification (NCBI taxonomy): domain Eukaryota; kingdom Metazoa; phylum Chordata; class Chondrichthyes; order Myliobatiformes; family Dasyatidae; genus Hypanus; species Hypanus sabinus. Next base: position 186,579,102 of record NC_082710.1, on the reverse strand, counting down.
CCTTGCACATTTTCCGTTGTAATAGTAATGGCATTCACTCCTGCTCCCTGGCACTCACACGGATCTCCGGCACATCTTCCAAATGATGAGTGATACCCATTACGTTTATCTGCATTTTTTCCCTAGCCATTACTACCTTACCAGCATAATTTTCCAGTGGTCCAATATCAACTCTCATCTCGCTTTTACTCTTTATATAACTGCAACGTAGAAAGATAGAAATCTACAGAATACATCTTCGGTCCACAATGTTATGCCAACCATGTAACCTGCTCTAGAAACAGCCTAGAATTTCTCTACCACATAGCCCTCTATTTTTCTAGGCTCCTTGTACCTATCTAAGAGACCCTAAAGACCTTATTGTATCCACCTCTACCATGCACCCAACACCTTCTGTGTGATAAGCTTACCTCTGATATTCCCCCTTGTACTTCCAAGCAGCTTAAAACTATGTCCCCTTGGATTAGTAATTTCAGCCCTGGGCAAAAGCCTCTGGCTATCCACACAATCAATGCCTCTCATCATCTTATACACCTCTATCAGGTCACCTCTTATCCTCAAATCACCCTAAGGAGAAAAAGCCAAATTCACTCAACCTATTCTCATAAGGCATTTGCTCCAATCCAGCCAACATCCTTGTAAATTTCCTCTGCACTCTACCTATAACAGGGGTAGGCAACAGCCTATGGGCCAGATCTGGCCTGCGAAGGTATTTTGACTATGCTTATGCATGACATCTTGTTACACTGGCCTTAGGTTCCGTTTTGCTCCAAACCAAACACTGCTATATACGAATGATGGGAAGGCAGACTACCTTATTAATATGTATTAGATACTCTCCATGCATACGCAGGTATTCAGATAGGATCATTCAAATTTGTAAACAGAAACAGCGTCACTTTGTGTTAACAAGAAATCCACGCTAAATATCCAGATACTTACATGTACTAGGATACTTGAATACTTGAATAACTGGCATTTTGAAATAAAATCAAAGAAAGAAATTCCAATGGCAATGAGTGCAAAATACAGGAAGATAGACACTGAGTGCTGAAATTTCCAAGACACTCTTATGATCCAGCAACAATGAATATATAACTGAGACAGTTTTTTTTTATAACAAATGAAACATTTATTAAACACTGCTGAAAAAAACCAAAAAGTAAACAAAGGACTAATTTAACCGGAAGTCAGCTGCCATATGGCAGCTCGAACAGTTCTTAAAATGAGAAATGCAAACTCAGTTCTTTAAAGTCATATGGCAAAACGTCCAGTAATTTACAGTTAGCTAGGAGAGACTTTCCCTTGAAGTAATTAAATCCTCTTTTGTGACGTTACTGCTGATCCTAGCTGAAGTATGCTCTGCCGAGTGATTTACGGCTGAAGGAAATAAAACGGCTTAAAGGCACTGACCTTTCCTTGGCAAAACTCTGCATCCAACTCTTTCTGCTTTCAGAAATGCAGGAGCTATCTTGGACACAAGTTACTAATTTCTTGTATGAAGATTAAATGAGGTCAAACCTGCTTTACAACTGACAACAACAACTTTCCTCGATTCTTCCAGCTTCCCAAACTTTGATAGATCTTCATTCTCCAACTGGACTGAACTGGCAGTATTGTAGCAAAACTACCAGCAATGACCTTTGAGACTTAAGGCAGAAAGTAAAACTACACTTTAAAACAAAACTGCATCATAACATCGAATACGCAGCAGAACGGAGTCACTGGCGAATTCAACCACGAACTGCTCTGCGTCACAGGGAGGGGTTCTCCTTTTATACCCTGTTGAAAAAACCTATAACTTGGCAGGAAAATTACATCACTCCACCATCACAAGACCATTACATCATGCCCAGCAGAGCCTCAATTACATCATGGTCATGTGACAGTCACAAGATACCCACGGGTACGTAACAACTTGGACACTAGTTTACTTCTTCATCGAGCAAGCTGAAAAACCATTTTGTCTCATTTGCCTATAAAATGTCGCTGTGAAGAAGGTGGCAAACATCAGGCGACATTACGAGACCCATCATAGTGGAAATTTGTATTTAAATTAATAATTCCCATTTTCAAGTTTTTATGGCATTTATCTGGCCCACCGTCTGCACATTAATACGTGATCCGGCCCACAGAGGCAAAACGGTTGCCGACCCATGCTCTATAGTATCCACATCCTTCCTGTAGTGAGGTGACCAGAACTGAACATCATGAGGTCTAACTAAGGTCTTGTATAGCTGGAATATTACCTCATGGCTCTTGAACTCAATGCCACAGTTGATGAAGGCCAACACACCACATGCCTTCTTAGCAACACTGTCAACCTGCGCAGCAGCTTAGAGTGTCCTGTGGACACAGACCCCAAAATCTCGTTGATTCACCACAGTGGCATGTGTTTTACCATTAATATTATATTCTGTCTACAAATTTGACCTTCACTCTTATCTGGCTTAGCATCTATCTACCACTTTTCAGCTCAGTTCTGCATCCTATCAATGTCCTGCTATAAACTCTGACAACTATCCAGACTACCCTCAACTTTCTATCATCAGCAAACTTACTAATCCACCCTTCTACTTTCTCATTCAGGTCAATTATAAAAATCACAAAGAGGAGGGGTCCCAGAACAGATCCTTGCAGAACACTACTGGTCACCATCCTCCATGCAGAATACAAACCATCTACAACCACCCTTTGCCTTCTGCGGCAAGGCAATTCTCAATCCACAAAGCATGGTTCCTTCAATCTCGTGCTTCATTACTTTCTGGGTGAGCCTAGCATGGTGGACCTTATCAAACAATGAAATCCATATACAGAACATCCACTGATCTACCTTCATCAATGTGCTTTGTTACATCCTCAAAGAATTCAATCAATAGACAATAGACAGTAGGTGCAGGAGTAGGCCATTTGGCCCTTCTAGCCAGCAATGCCATTCACTGTGATCATGGCTGATCATACACAATCGGTACCCCGTTCCTGCCCTCTCCCCATATCCCTTGACCCCGCTATCTATAAGAGCTCTAACTCTCTCTTGAATGTATCCAGAGACTTGGCCTCCACTGCCTTCTGGGGAAGAACATTCCACATATCCACCACTCTCTGGGTGAAAAAGTTTTTCCGCATCTCTGTTCTAAATGGCCTACCCCTTATTCTTAAACTGTGGCCTCTAGTTCTGGACTCACCCATCAGCAGGAACATGCTTCCTGCCTCCAGCGTGTCCAATCCCTTAATAATCTTATATGTTTCAATCAGATCCCTTCTCATCCTTCTAAATTCTAGTGTATACAAGCCCAGTTGCTCCAATCTTTCAACATATGACATTCTGGGAATTAACGTTGTGAACCTACGCTGCACTCCCTCAATAGCAAGAATGTCCTTCCTCAAATTTGGAGACCAAAACTGCACACAATACTCCAGGTGGGGTCTCACCAGGGCCCTGTACAACTGCAGAAGGACCTCTTTACTCCTATACTCAATTCCTCTTGTTATAAAGGCCAGCATGCCATTAGCTTTCTTCACTGCCTGCTGTACCTGCATGCTTGCTTTCATTGACTGATGTAGAAGAACACCTAGATCTCGTTGTACTTCCCCTTTTCCTAACTTGACTCCATTTAGATAGTTATCTGCCTTCCTGTTCTTGCCACCAAAGTGGATAACCTCACATTTATCCACATTAAACTGCATCTGCCATACATTTGCCCACTCACCCAACCTGTCCAAGTCACCCTGCATTCTCATAACATCCTCCTGACATTTCACATTGCCAGTGTCATTGGCAAATTTGCTAATGTTACTTTTAATCCCTTCATCTAAATCATTAATGTATATTGTAAACAGCTGCGGTCCCAGCACCGAACCTTGCGGTACCCCATTGGTCACAGCCTGCCATTCCGAAAGGGACCCATTAATCACTACTCTTTGTTTCCTGTCAGCCAGCCAATTTTCAATCCATTTCAGTACTTTGCCCCCAAAACCATGTGCCCTAATTTTGCTCACTAATCTCCTATGTGGGACTTTATCAAAAGCTTTCTGCAAGTCCAGGTACACTACATCCACTGGCTCTCCCTTGTCCATTTTCATAGTTACATCCTCAAAAAACTCCAGAGGATTAGTCAAGCATGATTTTCCTTTCATAACTCCATGCTGACTCAGACTGATCCTTCTACTGCTATCCAAATGTGTCGTAATTTCCTCTTTTATAATTGACTCCAGCATCTTTCCCACCACTGACGTCAGGCTAACCGGTCTATAATTCCCTGTTTTCTCTCTCCCTCCTTTCTTGAAAAGTGGGACAACATTAGCCACCCTCCAATCAGCAGGAACTGTCCTTGAATCTATAGAACATTGGAAAATGATTACCAATGCATCCATGATTTCTAGAGCCACCTGGGATGCAGACCATCAGGACCCGGGGACTTATCAGCCTTTAGACTCAACAGTCTATCCAACACTGTTTCTTGCCTAATATAAATTTCCTTCAGTTCATCCTTTACCCTTGTTCCTTTGACCACTATTACATCTGGGAGATTGTTTGTGTCTTCCCTAGTGAAGACAGATCCAAAGTACTTGTTCAACTCATCTGCCATTTCCTTGTTCCCCATAATAAATTCACCCATTTCTGTCTTCAATGGCCCAATTTTGGTTTTAACTATTTTTTTGCTATTCACATACCTAAAGAAGCTTTTACTATCCTCCTTTATTTTCTTGGCTAGTTTATCTTCGTACCTCATCTTTTCTTGGCATATTCCCTTTTTTGTTATCTTCTGTTGCTCTTTAAAAGCTTCCCAGTCCTCCAGCTTCCTGCTCATCTTTGCTATGTTATACTTCTTTTATTTTATTTTTATACTGCCCTTTACTTCCCTTGTCAGCCATGGCCACCCCTTACTCCCCTTAGGATCTTTCTTCCTCTTTGGAATGAACCAATCCTGCACCTTCTGCATTATTCCCAGAAATACCTGCCATTGTTGTTCCACTGTCTTCCCTGCTAGGGTATTGTTCTTTTGAATTTTGGCCAGCTCCTCCCTCATAGCTCCATATTTCCCTTTGTTCAACTGTAATACTGACACATCTGATTTTCCCTTCTCCTTCTGAAATTGTAGGTTAAAACATATCATATTATGGCTCCTTTACCTCAAGGTCCCTGATCAAATCCGGTTCATTGCACAACACTAAATCAAGAATTTGACAAGGCAGGGACTGGGTATTGATAGTGAATGATCAGCCATGATCTCAGAATGGCAGTGCAGACTCGAGGGGCCGAATGGTCTACTTCTGCACCTATTGTCTATAATTGCCTTCTCCCTGGTAGGCTCCAGTACAAGCTGTTCTAAGAATCCATCTCGGAGGCACTCCACAAACTCCCTTTCTTGAGGTCCAGTACCATTCTGATTCTCCCAGTCTACCTGCATGTTGAAATCACCCATGACAACTGTATCATTACCTTTGCGACATGCCAATTTTAACTCTTCATTCAACTTACACCCTACATCCAGACTGCTGTTTGGGGGCCTGTAGATAACTCCCATTAGCATCTTTCTACCCTTAGAATTTCTCAGTTCTATCTATACTGACTCTACATCCCCTGATTCTATGTTCCCCCTCGCAAGGGACTGAATATCATTCCTCATCAACAGAGCCACTCCACCCCCTCTGCCAGTCGGTCTGTCCTTTCGATAAGATGTATATCCTTGAATATTCATTTCCCAGGCCCTGCCCGCTTGAAGCCATGTCTCTGTTATTCCCACAACATGGTACTTGCCAATTTCCAACTGAGCCTCAAGCTCATCTACTTTATTCCTTATACTTCATGCATTCATATATAATACTTTTAATTCATTACTTCCCTCTCCTTTCATATCAATTCCTATTTCACTTGGCCATACTGTATGATCTCTTCTTGAGCTTTCTACTCCATTGATTCTGTTGTCCTTTTTAACTTTTCTTATTTTCACTTTCCCTTTAACTCCATCCTTATATTTCCAGTTCATCCCCTCCCCTCCACTACTTAGTTTAAACACATCCGTGTTGCAGTGGCAAACCTGTCTGCCAGAATGCTGGTCCCCTGCCTATTAAGGTGCAACCCGTCCCTTTTGTACAATTCATCCCTACCCCAAAACAGATCCCAGTGGTCCAAGAATGTAAATCCTTGCTTCCTGCCCCAGTTCCTCAGCCACACATTCAGATCCATTATCTCCCTGTTCCTGCCCTCTCAAGCACGAGGAACTGGAAGCAAACCAGAGATAACCACTCTGGAAGTCCTGCTTTTCAGCCTTCTTCCAAGTTCTCTGAAGTCCCGCTGCAGAATGTCCTTCCTCTTCTTCCCGATGTCATTTGTGCCGACATGCACTACCACTTCCGGCTGTTCACCTTCACCCTGCAATTGGTCCATGATGTCCTGGATCCTAGCACCAGGGAGGCAACACACCATCCTTAAATCTCGCCTGTTGCCACAGAAACCCCTTTCCGTACCTCTTACTATGGAGTCCCCTACTACCACGGCTTTTACTGATGTCTGACCCCTCGGCTATGCTTCTGCACCAATTTTCGGCTCGCAGACCTGTCCGCCTCTCAGACCCGTAAGGCATGACCTGCCCTTGACAAAGCCATGCTGACTATCCCTAATCAGATTATGTCTCTCTAAATGCTCATAAATCCTGCCTCTCAGGAACTTCTCCAACAACTTGCCCACCACTGAAGTAAGACTCACTGATCTATAATTTCCTGGGTTATCTCTACTCCCTTTCTTGAACAAGACAACAATGTTTGCAATCTTCCAATCCTCTGGTACTTCTCCCATCTCTATTGATGATGCAAAGATCATTGCAAGAGGCCCAGCGATCTCCTCCCTCACTTTCCACAGTAGGCTGGGGTATATCCTGTTTGGTCCTGACGACTTATCTAACTTAATACCTTTCAAAAGCTCCAGCACATCCTCTTTCTTAATGTCTATATTTTTGTAGAAAGCCTTGGGGTTTTCTTTAATCCTGCCACCAAGGCCTTCTCATAGCCCCTTCTGGCTCTCCTAATTTCATTCTTGACTTCCTTCTTCACACCCTTGTAATTTTCTAGAGCTCTAACAGTACCTAGTTTCTTGAACCTTTCATAAGCTTTTCTTTTCTTCTTAACTAGATTTTCTTCATCCTTTGTACACATGGTTCTTTTACCCCACCATCCTTTCCCTGCTTCAATGGAACATACCTATGTAGAACACCATGAAAAAGTTCCCTGAACTTTTGCCACATCTCTACTGTGCATTTCCCTGAGAATATCTGCTCCTAATTTATTTTCCCAATTTCCTGCCTCTCAGCATCTTACTTCCCCTTACTGGAATTAAATGTTTTTTCTAAAATGCTCCTATCTCTCTCCAGCACTGTGGTAAAGGAGACGGAGTTGTGATCATTACCTCCAAAATACCAATATTATTTCCCAATACAGATCAAGTGAAGCCTCTCCTCTCATTGGCTTATCTACGTATTGTGTCAGGAAACCTTGAAAAGACCTAACAAACTCCACCCCATCTAAACCCCGTGCTCTAAGGGGATGCCAGTCAATATTAGGAACTCATTGCAACACCCTATTATTATTGCACTGTTCCAGAATTTGCCTATTGCTCCTCAGTGTCTCTGTTACTATTGGGGGGGGGGATGTCTATAAAAACACCCAGTAGAGTTCTTGCCCCTTCATGTTTCTGACTTCCAACCACAATGACTCAGTAGACAATCCCTTCATGACATTCTCCTTTTCTGCAGCCACGATAGTAACCCTGATTAGCGAGGTCACTCCCCCAGCTTTTGCCTCCCTCCGTGTCCTTTTTGAAACAGTTAAAGCATTGCACACTCAGCAGCCATTCCTGCCCTGAGACATCCGTCTCTGTCATGGCTACAACATCATAGTTCCATGTATTGATCCATGCTCTAAGTTCATCCCCCTTGCTTATGATACTCCTTTTATTAAACAGACACATCTCAAACTGAAAAAAACTTTTAGTATCCTGCTTTATATTATTGGTTCGTTTGCCCTCATATTTCATCTTTTACCTTCTCATAACTTTTTTACTTGCCTTTTGTTGGATTTTAAAAACTTACTAATCATCCAACCTCCCATTCGCTTTTGTTAGCTTACATGCCCTATCCTTGGCTTTTATATAGTCCTTAACTTCCCTTGTTAGCCAAGGTGGCCTACCTGGAATGGTGATGGAGGCTAAAAAATTAGGGGTATTTAAGAGCCTCTTGGACAGGCACATGGATGAAAGAAAAATGGAGGGTTATGGGGTAGTGTGGGTTTAGTACTTTTTTTAAAGAATTAAATGGGTCGGCATAACATGGAGGGCTGAAGGGCCTGTACTGTGCTGTAGTGTTCTATGGTTCTATGGTACCCCTCCCACTTGAGAACTTCTGTGGGACATATCTATCCTGGCACTGTGAACTTCAGACTCCACCTTCTACAGCCCTGTATCTCTGCTATCATCCCCGCCAGTATCCTCCTCAAATCCATCTAAGCAAGCTCTGTTACACGAGCAAGGTGGTGGATGAACCGAAGTGTGGGACTTGGGCATGGAGGCAAGGTCGGGAGGTGTTCTTGACGGAGCAAGTGTGGAATCGGTATCCAGGAGCCATGCTAGACTTAGAACTGGCAGCCCTAAGCACCATGAAACAAAGTTACTTACACCGGCATCGACTAACGAACTGGCAGCTCCTTGTTGTGATCACAGGGTTTTTATCCTGCATTTGCTGATGGAAAGCAGGTGTGTGTAGTTAGTGGAACCTGGGAATGATTGGAAGCTAAACAAAGGGATTGAGGCCCCATTCCTGAGGTAATGCCTCAGGAATGCCTGGAGGCTCCCATTGAGGGAGGAGTACAGTCAATGGTCCCTTCTGGCAATCCTCTTGGTCTGTCTGGATTGTCCCGATGAAAATCCTGGATGAGGGAAGGGTCCAGGATGAAGGAGCAGGGGGCCCAGGACCACTCTTCTGGACTGTACCCTTCCCAATCTACCAGGTATTGGAAACCCTTGCCCCTATGGCACACATCCAGTAGTCTTCAGACAGTGTATGCCGGATGGTTGTCGATGATACAGGCAGGTGGGGGGAGTCTTAGCTGGGGGACACAAGGGGCTGACAGAAACTGGCTTTAACTGGGAAACATGAAAAGTTGGGTGGATGCGCATAGATCTTGGCAGTTTCAGGCGGACCGCTGCTGGGTTGATAACCCTTTCGACCATGAATGGTCTCAGGAAGGAGGTGCGAGTTTCCTATGCTCGTTCTTGAGCGGGATGTCCTTGGATGAAAGCCACACCATCTGCCCCAGTTGGTACTCAGGCACTGGAGTCCAGTGTCGGACGGCCGTCTTTTTATTGCGTTTTGCTGATCTGAGTAGGGCTGTGTGCGTCTCCTCCCAAACCTTAAGGCACCAATCGATATGGTCCTGAACCGACGGTACTGCAATCTCCTCTTCTTGTGTGGGGAACAGCGGGGGTTGGTACCCCAGGGAACACTCAAATGGAGACCTTTCAATGGCAGAGCTCACCAGAGTTGTGGGCGTACTCCACCCACGGGAGCTGGTCACTCCAGGTCAACGGGTTGTTTGCCGTTACACAACGTAGCGTCACCTCCAGGTATTGGTTGACCCGTTTTGTCTGCCCATTAGTCTGGGGGTGGAAGCTGGATGACAGGCTGACCGATGCACCCAAGGCTTGACAGAAGGCCTACCTTACCTGCGAGATGAACTGGGGACCTCCGTCGGAGACGATGTCCGCGGGGATTCTGTGGAGGTGGAAGTCATGGTGGATGAGAAGATCTGCGGTTTCTTGAGAGGAAGGGAGTTTAGGGAGGGCTTTGAAGTGCACAGCCTTGGAGAACCGATCTACCATGGTGAGTACGCTGGTGTTCCCATGTGAAGGGGGACCGGTGAAGAAGTCCAGGGCAATGTGTGACCAGAGACAACCAGGGACAGGTAGAGGACTAAGTAAACCCGCAGGTGGCTGATCAGATGCTTTTCCCTGGGCACAGATGGAACATGCTGAGACATAGGAACGGGTATCCGCCTCCATGGTGGTCACCAAAAGTGTCTTTTCAGGAACGCTAGGGTCCGATCACTCCCAGAGTGGCAGACAAACCAAGACTTGTGCCCCCATTGGAGAACCTGAGGACTGACGGAAATGAGCACAAACAGGCGATTCCCAGGTCCATTGTCGGGGTCAGGGTCATCCCGTTGTGCTTTTTTTACTTTGAACTCTATCTCCCAAGTGAGGGTGGCAACCATGCAGGATGGTGGGAGTATAGTCCCTGGGCTGGAGGTGTCCTCCTTGGATTCGTATTGGTGGGAGAGTGCATCCAGCTTCCCGTTCTTGGATCCCGACAGTTTGTGAGGGAAAACTTGAACCACCCAAAAAAAAACACCCAACGGGAGTACAAACGTTTGGCGGTCTGAATATACCCTAGGTTTTTATGATCAGTCCATAAGACAAACGGTTGTTCTGCCCCCTCCAGCCAGTGCCTCCATTCTTCCAATGTTAGTTTGACTGCCAGTAGTTCCCAATTCCCCACAATGTAATTCCTCTTGGCAGGGGACAGTTGGCGAGAGCAGAAGGCGCAGGGGTGAAGCTTTTCATCCAAACTTGATCATAAGACCATAAGACAAGGGAGCAGAGGGCGGCCATTCGGCCCATCAAGTCTGCTCCACCATTTCATCATGAGCTGATCCGATCTCCCTTTTAGTCCCATTCCCCCTCAATAGACAATAGACAATAGGTGCAGAAGTAGACCATTCAGCCCCTCGAGTCTGCACCGCCATTCTGAGATCATGGCTGATCATTCACTATCAATACCCAGTCCCTGCCTTGTCCCCATATCCCTTGATTCCCCTATCCATCAGATATCTATCCAGCTCCTTCTTGAAAGCATCCAGAGAATTGGCCTCCACCGTCTTCCGAGGCAGTGCATTCCACACCTCCACAACTCTCTGCGAGAAGAAGCTCTTCCTCAACTCTGTTTGAAATAACTGACCTCTTATTCTCAATCCATGCCCTCTGGTACTGGACTCTCCCAACATCTGGAACATATTTCCTGCCTCAATCCTATCAAATCCTTTAATTATCTTAAACGTTTCAATCAGATCCCCTCTCAATCTCCTCAATTCCAGCGTGTACAAGCCCAATCTCTCCAATCTCTCTGCGTAAGACAGCCCTGCCATCCCAGGAATCAACCTAGTGAACCTACGCTGCACTTCCTCAATTGCCAGAATGTCCTTCCTTAAACCGGGAGACCAAAACTGTACACAATATTCCAGGTGTGGTCTCACCAGGGCCCTGTACAAATGCAAAAGAACATCCTTGCTCTCTATTCAATTCCCCTTGTAACAAAGGCCAACATTCCATTTGCCCTCTTCACTGCCTGTTGCACTTGCTCATTCACCTTCATTGACTGGTGAACTAGGACTCCTAGGTCTCTTTGCATTTCTCCCTTACCTAACTCTACACCGTTCAGAGAATACTCTGCCCTCTTGTTCCTGCTTCCAAAGTGGATAACTTCACATTTATTCACATTGAATGACATCTGCCAAGTATCTGCCCACTCACTCAGCCTATCCAAGTCTCCCTGTATTCTCCTAACGTCCTCTTCGCATGTCACACTGCCACCCAGTTTAGTATCATCAGCAAACTTGCTGATATAGTTTTCAATGCCCTGATCTAAATCATTGACATAAATCGTAAAGAGCTGTGGTCCCAATACAGAGCCCTGTGGTACCCCACTAGTCACCTCCAGCCAGTCTGAGAAACACCCATTCACTGCTACCCTTTGCTTTCTATCTGCCAACCAGTTTTCTATCCATGTTGAAACCCTGCCCCCAATGCCATGAGCTCTGATTTTACTCACCAATCTCCTATGTGGCACCTTATCGAATGCCTTCTGAAAATCTAGGTACACAACATCTACTGGCTTACCCTCGTCTAACATCCTTGTTACACCCTCAAAAAACTCCAACAGATTAGTCAAGCATGATTTGCCCTTGGTAAATCCATGCTGGCTCGGCCTAATCCTATTTCTGCCATCTAGATGTGCCACTATTTCGTCCTTAATAATGGACTCAAGCATCTTCCCCACGACTGACGTTAGGCTAACAGGGCGATAGTTCCCTGTTTTCTCCTTCCCTCCCTTCTTGAAAAGTGGGACAACATTAGCCACTCTCCAATCTTCAGGAACTGATCCTGAATCTAAGGAACATTGGAAAATGATTACCAATGCATCCGCAATTTCCTGAGCCACCTCTTTTAGAACCCTCGGATGCAGACCATCTGGACCCGGGGATTTATTAGCCTTCAGTCCTACCAGTCTACTCATCACAGTTTCTTTCCTAATGTCAATCTGTCTCAATTCCTCTGATATCTTATGACCCTGGCCCATCCATACATCTGGGAGATTGCTTGTGTCCTCCCTGGTGAAGACAGATCTAAAGCATGCATTAAATTCTGTTGCCATTTCCCTGTTTCCCATAACAATTTCTCCCAATTCATTCTTCAAGGGGCCAACATTGTTCTTAACTATCTTCTTTCTCTTCACATAGCTAAAAAAGCTTTTGCTATCCCCTTTTATATTCCTGGCTAGACTGAGCTCATACCTGATTTTTTTCTCTCCGTATTGCTTTTTTAGTTAAGATCTGCTGTTCCTTAAAACTTTCCCAATCATCTGTATTCCCACTCATCTTAGCCCTGTCATGCTTCTTTTTCCTTAATGCTATACAATCTCTGACTTCCTTTGTCAACCACTGTGGCCCCTTCCCCCTCTTTGAATCCTTCCTTCTCATTGGAATGAACTGCATTTGCATCTTTTGTATTATCCCCAAGAATATCTGCCACTGCTGATCCACTGTCTTTCCTGCCAGGGCATCCGCCCATTTAACTTTGGCCAGCTCATCCCTCATGGCTCCGTAGTCTCCTTTATTTAATTGCAACACTGACACTTCTGATCTGCCCCTATCCCTCTCAAATTGTAGATAAAAACTTATTATGTTATGATCACTACTTCCTAATGGCTCCTTTACTTCAAGATCACTTATCAATTCCTGTTCATTACACATCACCAAGTCCAAAATAGCCTCGTTCCTGGTTGGCTCAAGCACAAGCTGTTCCAAAAATACATCCCTTAGACACTCCATAAACTCCCTATCCTGGGGTCCAGCACCTACCTGATTCTCCCAGTCCACCTGCATGTTGAAATCTCCCATAACGACTGCATTACCTTTAGCACATGCCAATGTTAACTCCCTAATCAACTTGTACCCAATATCCACGCTACTGTTTGGGGGCCTGTACACAACACCTATTAGGGTCTTTTTACCCTTACTGTTCCTCAGCTCAATCCACACAGACTCTACTTCCCCTGTTCCCAAGTCACCTCTTGCTAAGGACTGAATCTCATTCCTCACCAACATGGCCACCCCACCCCCTCTTCCCATATTTCTGTCTCTACGATAGCACGTATACCCTGGTACACTCAATTCCCAGGCCTGATCCCCTTGCAGCTATGTCTCCGTTATCCCAACAATATCGTAGTTCCCCATTTTCATCTGAGCTTCAAGCTCATCTGTCTTATTTCTGACACTACGCGCATTCAAGTATAGAATTCTTAGCCCATTCCTCCTCTCTTTGCTTAAAACACTGTCTACTGTACCTAACCCAGCTCCTTGAACTTCCATCGGGCAAATTGCACCCTGAATTTTGATGACCTTCTCAAGATCACCCAAACCTTGTACACATTTAACCCCATGCACCTTCTGACCAACCCTCTGGATCTGGATCCCTGCCCCCTGCACATCTAGTTTAAACCCCCCCCCCCCCCAAGGAGCACTGGCAAATACTCCTGCAAGAATGTTAGTACCCCTCCGGTTCAGATGTAGACCATCCCTTCGAAACAGATCCCAATGTCCCTGGAACAAAGACCAATTATCCAAAAACCTGAACCCTTCCTTCCTGCACCATGCTCTCAGCCTCGTATTAATGTGCATAATCATTCTATTCTTCGCCTCACTCGCACGTGGCACAGGTAGCAATCCCGAGATTGTCACCCTGGAGGTCCTGCCTTTCAGCTTCACTCCTAACTCCCTGAACTCTCTAAGCAGGACCCCCTCACTCACCTTACCTACATCATTGGTCCCTACATGGACCACTACATCTGGGTTCATGCCCTCACTCTCAAGAATAGCCTGCACCCTATCTGAGATGTCCCGGACCCTGGCACGAGGGAGGCAACGTACCATCCGAGACTCCCGATCTGCCCCACAAAATCTCCTATCTGCCCCCCTAACTATAGAGTCCCCTAAAACTATCGCTCTCTTCTCTTCCCTCCTCCCCTTTCTAGTTGAGGGTTCAACCTCTGTGCCAGAGGCAGGACCACTACAACTCATCCCTGGTAGGTCATCCCCATCAACAGTATCCAGTACGGTATACTTATTGTTAATGGGAATGGCCGCAGGGGTGCTCTGCTCTCTCTGCCTGCTCCCCCTGCCTCTCTGGACCGTCACCCATCTGCCTACTTCTTGGTTTTTTGGTGTGACTACCTCCTGATAACTCCTATCTATCTCTGCCTCCACCTCCTGAATGATCCCTCCTTCTCACCATAACCTTTGATGCCCTGACTACTCAGATACCTATCAATCTCTGCCTTAAATACACTCAATGACTTGACCTCCACTGCCACCTGTGCCAACAAATTCCATAGATTCACCACCCTCTGGCTAAAGAAATTTTTTCGCATCTCTGTTCTGAATGGGCACCCTGCAATCCTCAAGTCATGTACTCTTTTACTAGACTCCCCCACCATAGGAAACAACTTTGCCACATCCACTCTGTCCATGCCTTTCAACATTCAAAATGTTCCCCCTCATTCTTCTAAACTCCAAGGAATACAGTCCAAGAGCGGTCAAATTCTCTTCATATGTCCCGGAATCATTCTCGTGAATCTTCTCTGAACCCTCTCCAATGTCAGCACATCCTTTCTTAAATAAGGAGGTCAAAACTGTACACAATATTCCAAATGAGGTCTTACCAGTGCCTTATAGAGCTTCAACATCACATCCCTGCTCCTGTACTCTATTCCTCTAGAAATGAATGCCAACATTGTATTCTCCTTCTTCACCACCGACTCAACCTGGAGTTTAACCTTAAGGATATCCTGCACAAGGACTCCCAAGTCCCATTGCATCTCAGAACTTTGAATTCTTTCCCCACTTAAATAATAGTCTGCCTGTTTATTTCTTCTACCAAAGTGCATGACCGTACACTTTCCAACATTGTAATTCATTTGCTACTTCTTTGCCCATTCCCCCAATCTATCCAAGTCTCTCTGCAGACTCTGTTTACTCAGCACTAACAGCCCCTCCACCTATCTTTGTAGCATCAACAAACTTAGCCACAAAGCCATCTATCCCATCATCCAAATTGTTGATATACAACATAAAAAGAAGCGGCCACAACACGGACCCCTGTGGAACACCACTGGTAACCTGCAGCCAACCAAAATGGGATCCCTTTATCCCCACTTTCTGTTTGCTGCCAATCAACCAACACTCTATCCACTTATGTAACTTTCCCGTAATTCCATGGGCTCTTATCTTGTTTAGCAGCCTCATGTGTGGCACCTTGTCAAAGGGCTTCTGAAAATCCAAATACACAACATCCACTGCATCTCCCTTGTCTAGACTACTTGTAATTTCCTCAAAAAATTGCACTAGGTTTGTCTGGTAGGATCTTCCTTTAAGGAAACCATGCTGAGTTCTGCCTATCTTGTCATATGCCTCCAGGTACTCCGTAACCTCATCCTTGACAATCGACTCCAACAACTTCCCAACCACCAATGTCAAGCTAACAGGTCTATAATTTCCTTTTTCCTTCCTTGCCCCCTTCTTAAATAGCGGAGTGACATTTGCAATCTTCCAGTCCTCCGGAACCAGGCCAGAATCTATTGACTTTTGATAGATCATTACTAATGCCTCCGCAATCTTCACAGCTACATCCTTCAGAACACGAGGGTGCATTCCATCTGGTCCAAGAGATTTATCTACCCTTAAACTATTCAGCTTCCTGTCGTACTTTCTCTGTCGTAATTGTGCCTGTGAATATTTCTCTTCCCTGACACCCTTGAATGTCTGGTATATTGCTGATGTCTTCCTCACTGAAGACTGATGCAAAATACTCATTCAGTTCCTCCGCCATCTCCTTATCTCCCATTACAATTTCTCCAGCATCATTTTCTCTCGGTCCTGTATCCACTCTCACCTGTCTTTTACTCTTTATGTACTTGAAAAAGATTTTAGTATCCTCTTTGATATTATTTGCTAGCATCCTTTCATAGTTCATCTTTTCCCTCTTAACATCCTTCTTAGTTTCCTTTTGTAAGCTTTTAAAAACTTCCCAATTCTCTGTCTTCCCACTAATTTTTACTTCCTTGTATGCCCTCTGCTTTGCTTTTACTTTGGCTTTGACTTCTCTTGTCAGCCACGGGGTTGCATCCTTTTCCCTTTGAAACTTTCTTCTTCTTTGGAATATATCTGTCTTGAACCTTCCTCACATCTCGCATAAACTCCAGATACAGCTGCTCTGCCGTCCCTCCTGCTAGTGTCCCTTTCCAGCCAACCTTGGCCAGTTCCTCTCTCTCTTCAGTTCCTTTACTCCACTGAAATACTGACACATCGGATTTCAGCTTCTCTTTCTCAAATTTCACAGTGAAATCACTCATGTAATGATCACTGCCTCCTAAGAGTTCCTTCACCTCAATCTCTCTAATCACCACTGGTACATTACACAATGCCCAATCCAGTACAGCCGATCCCCTAGTGGGCTCAACAACAAGCTGTTCTAAAAAGCCATCTCGTAGACATTCTACAAATTCTTTCACTTGAGATCCAGTGCCGACCTGATTTTCTCAATCCACTTGCATGTTAAAAATCCCCTACAATTATCATAACACTGCCCTTCTGGCAAAGCCTTTTCTATTTCCTGTTGTAATTTGTAGTCCAAATCACTGCAGCTGTTTGGAGGCCTGTAGGTAACTGCCATCAGGGTCCCTTTACCCCTGCGATTTCTTAGCTCAACCCATAAAGATTCTGTACCTTCCGATCCTATGTTAACCCTTTCAAATGATTTAATATCATTTCTTACCATTAAAGCCACCCACCCCCTCTACCTACCTGCCTATCCTTCCAAGGATACACCGTGTATCCTCGGACGTTCAGCTCCCAGAGACATGCATCCTTTAGCCACGTCTCAGTGATGGCCACAATATCATACTTGCCAATCTGTAACCGTACAAGATCATCCACCTTATTCCTTATGCTGTGTGCATTTAAGTATAACACCTTAAGTCCAGTTTTTGGTATTTTTTGCATTGATTGCACTGCAACTTTATTGCACTGCAACTCATCCCAGTGGCTGCAAATTTGCTCCATCACCTGCCTGTCCTTCCTGGCATCCTTACAGCTCACTACCTTAGATCTATTTCTGTTTTCCCTCTCCTCTGCTCCAGCATTCTGGTTCCCATCCCCCTGTCAAATTAGTTTGAACCCTCCCTAACAGCTCTATTAAACCTTCCTGCCAGGATATTGGTCCCCCTAGGAACCCGACCTTTTTGTACAGATCACACCTGCCTCAAAAGAGGTCCCAATGATCCAGAAACTTGAATCCCTGCCCCTTGTTCCAATCACTCAGCCACCCATTTATCCTCCACTTCATTCCATTCCTACTCTCACTGTCGCATGGCACAGGCAGTAATCCCAAGATTACTACCTTTGTGATCCTTCTTCTCAACTGCCTTCCTAACTCCCTATACTCTCCTTTCAGGTCCTCTTCCCTTTTCCTACCTATGTCCTATAATGGTACCTATATGTACCACAACCTCTGGCTCCTTACCCTCCCACTTCAGGATATCGTAGACACGATCAGAAACATCCCGGACCCAGGCACCAGGGAGGCAAACTACCATCCGGGTCTCCTGATCGCATCCACAGAACCCCCTATCTGACCCCCTAACTGTCGTTCCCTATTACTACTGCCTTCCTCTTCCTTTCCCTACCCTTCTAAGCTATAAGGGCCGGACTCTGTGCCAGAGGCGCGGCCACTGTTGCTTCCCCCAGGTAGGCTGTACCCCCCCCCCCCCGACATACTCAAACAGGTGTACTTATTGTCAAGGGGTACAGCCACTGGAGTACTCTCCCTCACTCTCTCTGACCAGACAAAGGTCATCGAGCTGCAGCTCCAGTTCCCTAACATGGTCCCTTAGGAGCTGCAGTGCGGCGCACCTAGTGCAGATACGGAAGTCCGAGAGGCTTGGAGACTCCAGGTCCTCCCACATCTGACACCAAGAACGACAAGCTGCCCTCACACTCAGAGTTCCCCTTTCCTCAAATAACAGGAAAAACTAAAAACCTAAACCTACCTTGCCTCGCCCTTTTTAAATCTTTCCCGCTTCATTGCCCAATGTCACACGCCTGTGCAGTCCCGACTATCTTAACTCTGATGAGAAGAAGAGAGAAAAAAATCAAAATGGCTCCCGCTGCACTCACGTTCTGATCCTCCGACTTCCTTCTCCAAATGAAACCCGATTCAGAATTTCTGCCCTTTTTAAATCTTCCCCGCTTCACTGCCCAATGTCACAGGCCTGCGCAGTCCCAACTCTCTTAACTCTGATGAGAAGAGGAGAAAAAAATCAAAATGGCTCCCACCGCACTCCCATTCTGATCCTCCGACTTCCTTCTCCAAATGAATATTCTGGACCCGATCTGAGACATCCCATACCCTGGCACCTGGGAGGCAACACACCATGCGGGTATCTCTATCAGGCTCACAGTCTGTTCCCCTGACAATGGAATCCCCTATGACTACCGCATTCCTCTTCTCCCTCCTTCCCAACAGCACCAGGCTCAGTGCCAGAGACCCGGTCACTGTGGCTGTCCCCTGTCAGGTCATCCCCCTCAACAGCATCCAAAATGTTATATTTGTTGCTGAAGGGGGCAGCCACAGGGGTGCATTTCCCATCCCTCTCCTGACAGTCACCCAGTTTACTGACCCCTGTAGCCTAGGGATGTCTACCTCCCTGTACCTCTTCACTTTCCCTACAAAGGAGTAGGTCATCAAGCTGCAGCTCCAGATCCCTAACACGGTCTCTGGAGAGTTGCATCTCGGTCTCCCAGGATTCCCACATCTACATCCTGAACAAAGCACTAACCCTGCAGACATGCTACCTAATTCTAAAGGAATGAAACAAGGAAAAATAAGCCTACTCACCCACTTAGCTTGCCAAACACATGAAAACTTTTTAAATTTTTAGCTGCATGAGCCCTGCTGTTTCTCCCACTGTCTGGGCCGATTCGTCAAGTGGAAAAAAAGAGTTGGTGCCTGGCTCTTGCCTCTTCCCGTTACTGCCTGAGCCCTTAGAACCAAAGCCCTACGCTCTATACACAAAGTACACAGCAGATGCTGTGGTCAAATCAACACGTACAAACAAGCTGGATGAACTCAGCAGGTCGGGCAGCATCCGTTGAAAGGAGCAGTCAACATTTTGGGCCGAGACACCAATAATAAACGTGGTTGTTCAATCTACAGCAGAGTCCGAGTCACATCAATACTACGTGGTGTCAGAAGAAATCGTGGAAAAAAAAGGAAGACACATAAAAGATGTCACAGTTACAGCCACCGTCAAATTTAAGCCTACAAGGTAATCTTGCTGAGAACTGGAAAACATGGATCCAGCAGTTTGAGCTGTTTTGCAGCGCTAACAGCGTAGCTGAAAAGCCGGAGAAAGTGCAATGGACTACGTTTCTGCATGTGGCGGGGGAAGAGGCAATAAAGGTTTGTCTTCCAAGATGATGAGCAAGATAAAATTGAACTGTTGAAGAAAAGGTTTCAAGATTACTGCGAACCGAGAAAAACCCTACTGTACATCCGACACGAGGGCTCAAGGGCCAACGGAGACCATAGATGCCCATGTAACAGATTTGAAGAACAAGGCGAAAAACTGAGAGTTCGGACAACTGCATGATTCTTTAATACGTGACAGGATTGTATGTGGCATACGAAATGATCAAGTAAGAGGCAGGCTATTGAGAGAGGCGGAGCTTACATTAGAAAAGGCAATTGCTGTTTGCCGTGCCAACGACATCATGTCAAGTCAGGTTAAAGTGCTTAATGAAGAGACTGAAGTGCACAAAATAAAAACTGAAAACTGACAAGTGTAGGACAAATTCAGCTCCACAGGATGATCAAAAGGAAGTTAACTGTGTAACACTTACCTAACAGGTTGGTATATGTCTAGGGAAAAAGGAGATCCAGCCACTCACCAACCCCACCTCCCATACACGCAGGTGCTGTGAGAATCAAGTTTATGCCTCGCGCCTGCCCACAGTATCAAACCCACAACAAATACCGTTATGAAATACACTTTAAAGAGTTTACTAAAATTAAAAGAGTATTAGGCAATACAATATATATGCAAGGGAAAAAAAAAACAAAAAGGCGCCAACTTATCAAAGTTCAGTCAGTTTAGTGCACATCGTTGGAGCTCAAACATAGAACCATTCGACCCCTCGTCGCTTGCCTCCGACCTCCACGTCTTCGCACCTAGGACCACGCCCGGTGGTCTTCCGAGCAGTGCAGCGCACGTCCACCTTCCTCGACGTCTTCCTCCTGGCTCTCCACCAAAAGCCCGCGAAAAACCCCTCCCCCAGGTTCCCAGCCTCACAAGACAAAATAACATACCTCATTGGTTAACAATTGAATACAATTACCATATCAACAAGTATAACGCAAAACAACTGCGAGAGAAACACTTATCAGACAAAGAAGCATTCCTACTCTTAACAAACCAAAAAAACCCATTTTGAGTAACATACACAGGACATTGTGCAACTGCAACAGATGTGGTTATAAACATGGATACAGAAAATGTCCAGCCTTTGGTCAGACATGCAAGTTATGTCAGAAAAGAAATCACTTTGCAAAGGTGTGCAAATCACAGGAGCATGCAAGGAAAATGGATGCTGTGGAACAGATTGAGGGCAACAGTGACATGTTCATTGGCACAGTTGAAGTGGAACAGGAGGTATGCATCAAGAATATTGACAATGCAGAGATGGAGGATGAAGATGATTGGACTCAAGATCTGCTAATAAGCAGGAGGAATGTGACATTTAAGCTTGACACTGGGGCAAAGTGCAGTGTAATGTCAGCAGAAACATTCAACTCACCGGACATCAGAGGAAGACTGAGAAGATCCACCTGCAAGCTTGTTGCATATTTTGGCCACAAGATGGCGCCATTAGGAAAGACAATAGACAGTAAGTGCAGAAGTAGACCATTCGGCCCCTCGAGTCTGCACCGCCATTCTGAGATCATGGCTGATCATTCACTATCAATACCCAGTCCCTGCCTTGTCCCCATATCCCTTGATTCCCCTATCCATCAGATATCTATCTAGCTCCTTCTTGAAAGCATCCAGAGAATTGGCCTCCACCGTCTTCCGAGGCAGTGCATTCCACACCTCCACAAGTCTCTGGGAGAAGTAATTCTTCCTCAACTCTGTTTTAAATAACTGACCTCTTATTCTCAATCCATGCCCTCTGGAACATCTGGAACATATTTCCTGCCTCAATCCTATCAAATCCTTTAATTATCTTAAACGTTTCAATCAGATCCCCTTTCAATCTCCTCAATTCCAGTGTGTACAAGCCCAATCTCTCCAATCTCTCTGCGTAAGACAGCCCTGCCATCCCAGGAATCAACCTAGTGAATCTACGCTGCACTTCCTCAATTGCCAGAATGTCCTTCCTTAAACCTGGAGACCAAAACTGTACACAATATTCCAGGTGTGGTCTCACCAGGGCCCTGTATAAATGCAAAAGGACATCCTTGCTCTTGTACTCAATTCCCCTTGTAATAAAGGCCAACATTCCATTTGCCCTCTTCACTGCCTGTTGCACTTGCTCATTTACCTTCATTGACTGATGAACTAGGACTCTTAGGTCTCTTTGCATTTCTCCCTTACCTAACTCTACACCGTTCAGACAATACTCTGCCCTCTTGTTCCTGCTTCCAAAGTGGATAACTTCACATTTATTCACATTGAATGACATCTGCCAAGTATCTGCCCACTCACCCAGCCTATCCAAGTCTCCCTGTATTCTCCTAACTTCCTCTTCGCATGTCACACTGCCACCCAGCTTAGTATCGTCAGCAAACTTGCTGATATAGTTTTCAATGCCCTCATCTAAATCGTAAAGAGCTGTGGTCCCAATACAGAGCCCTGTGGTACCCCACTAGTCACCTCCAGCCAGTCCGAGAAACACCCATTCACTGCTACCCTTTGCTTTCTATCTGCCAACCAGTTTTCTATCCATGTTGAAACCCTGCCCCCAATGCCATGAGCTCTGATTTTACTCACCAATCTCCTATGTGGCACCTTATCGAATGCCTTCTGAAAATCTAGGTACACAACATCCACTGGCTTACCCTCGTCTAACATCCCTGTTACACCCACAAAAAACTCCCAACAGATTAGTCAAGCATGATTTGCCCTTGGTAAACCCCTGCTGGCTCGGCCTAATCCTATTACTGCCATCAAGATATGCCACTATTTCGTCCTTAATAATGGACTCAAGCATCTTCCCCACGACTGACGTTAGGCTAACAGGGCGATAGTTCCCTGTTTTCTCCTTCCCTCCCTTCTTGAAAAGTGGGATAACATTAGCCACTCTCCAATCTTTAGGAACTGATCCTGAATCTAAGGAACATTGGAAAATGATTACCAATGCATCCGCAATTTCCTGAGCCACCTCTTTTAGAACCCTCGGATGCAGACCATCTGGACCCAGGGATTTATTAGCCTTAGTCCTACCAGTCTGCTCATCACAGTTTCTTTCCTTATGTCAATCTGTCTCAATTCCTCTGATATCTTATGACCCTGGCCCATCCATACATCTGGGAGATTGCTTGTGTCCTCCCTGGTGAAGACAGATCTAAAGTACGCATTAAATTCTGTTGCCATTTCCCTGTTTCCCATAACAATTTCTCCCAATTCATTCTTCAAGGGGCCAACATTGTTCTTAACTATCTTCTTTCTCTTCACATAGCTAAAAATGCTTTTGCTATCCCCTTTTATATTCCTGGCTAGACTGAGCTCATACCTGATTTTTTCTCTCCGTATTACTTTTTTAGTTAAGATCTGCTGTTCCTTAAAACTTTCCCAATCATCTGTATTCCCACTCATCTTAGCCCTGTCATACTTCTTTTTCTTTAATGCTATACAATCTCTGACTTCCTTTGTCAACCACTGTGGCCCCTTCCCCCTCTTTGAATCCTTCCTTCTCATTGGAATGAACTGCTTTCGCATCTTTTGTATTATCCCCAAGAATATCTGCCACTGCTGATCCACTGTCTTTCCTGCCAGGGCATCCGCCCATTTAACTTTGGCCAGCTCTTCCCTCATGGCTCCGAAGTCTCCTTTATTTAATTGCAACACTGACACCTCTGATCTGCCCTTATCCCTCTCAAATTGTAGATAAAAACTTATAATGTTATGATCACTACTTCCTAATGGCTCCTTTACTTTAAGATCACTTATCAATTCCTGTCCATTACACATCACCAAGTCCAAAATAGAAAGCACTTAACAGTGTGTACAAAGGTCAAAAACACAAGATGGAGTTTGAGATAGTACAGCAACATGTCCCAGCAATACTGGGCAAAGCAACATGCACAAAGCTAGGCCTGGTGAAGCAAATCTATGTTGTTGAAAAAGAAAATGACATTCTCAAAGACTTTGCTGACTTGTTTTCTGGATTAGGATTGCCCCCAGAAAGATTCCAGTAGCTCTCAGGGATCAAGTACTGGAGGAGCTACACAGAATGGAAAAGATGGGAGTCATACCAAGATAAATAGAACCGACTGACTGGGTGAATAGTATGGTGACAGTGGTCTCAGAAAAAAAGATGAGAATTTGCATGGATCCACAAGATCTCAACCAAACCATCAAAAGAGAGCACTATCCGCTGCTCACGGTTGAAGAGGTTGTCTCCCGCATGCCTAATGCAAAACACTTTTCGGTATTAGACACAAATCGAGGTTTCTAGTAGATCAAGCTGGATTAGGAAGGTTCCAAATTATGCACGTTCAACACGCCCATATCATTTCCTGTGTCTACCCTTTGGGATTTCTTCTACATCAGAGGTATTCCAGAGGTCAGTGGTACAAATGATTGAAGGCCTGGACTGGTGGTCAACATCATTGATGATTTACTGATATGGGGTGACACAATTGAGGAACATGATCAGAGACTGAGGAAGCTCCTGGAGAGAGCACGTGAGTACAAACTAAAACTGAACAAAAGTAAATGTCGGATCAGAACTACAGAGATCAAATACATAGGTCACGTACTCAGTGCTGATGGGCTAAAACCAGATAATGAAAAGGTCAGGGCTGTGGTACAGCTACCACCACCTGAAGCTAAGCAAGAACTATTGAGATTCATGGGCATGATACAGTATCTTGCCAAATTTATTCCCAACTTATCAGAAGTCAGTGTTCCACTTTGAAAGCTACTAGAGAGCAACACTGAATGGCATTGGGAAGATGAACAAAAGTTTTGACATATTGAAGCAGTTGGTTACCAATGCACCGGCACTCAAGTTCTATGATGTCAATAAACCAGTGCCGAAGTCTGTGGGTGCCAGTTCGGAGGGAATAGGAGCTCATGGGAGGCCTGTGACGTATGGATCATGAGAACTTATGGACTGTCAACACCAATATGCTCAAATCAAGAAGAAATTACTCACCATAGTTTATGGGTGTGAGAAGTTCCACCAATACGTATATGGAAAAAAATCCGGGTTGAGAGTGATCACAAACCACTTGAGAGCATCTTCAAAAAGCCACTCCATCAAGCTCCTATGAGGCTGCAAAGGGGCTTCTCAGGCTACAGAGGTACACTCTCACAGCCAGGAAAAGAACTGCACATCGCTGATGCTTTGAGCCGTATTTACCTCAAAGAGCAAAAGGAAGAGTTGCTAGGAAGAGAGCTGGAGGTCAACTGGGATACTCCTCAGCTACCCATCTCTGAGGAGAAGTTGAATATGTTCAGGAAAGCGATGATCCTGAAATGCAAATGCTAAGAGACATTACAATGAATGGATGGCCAACAGAAAAAAAAGATGTTTCAAAGGAAATGCAGAAATACTGGACATTTAAAGAGGAAATCAGTTATGCATCAGGACTAATGTTCAAATCGGCAAAACTCATCATTCAACAAATGAGACAGGAAATGCTCAAGAGAATTCATGAGTCACACCTGGGGATAGTGAAATGTAAAGAAAGAGCAAGGGACATTCTCTATTGTCCAGGTATGTCAACTCAGATAGAGGACATTGTGTCTCAGTGTGCTGTCTGTAGTGAAAACAGAAACAGCAATCCAAGAGAGCCTCTGCTTCCCCACCCACTATCAGATCATGGGAGAAGATTGGCACAGATCTCTTTCACTGCAATGGTGCAGAATATCTGCTTTGTGTGAACTACTATTCAAAATATCCAGAGACCACCAAGTTAAGTGACACGTCCAGTCAAGGTGTCATTACCGCAATGAAGCTGATATTCGCAGGACATGGTATTCCAGATATAGTCATTAGTGAATATCTCTAATAGTGAATATGGTATGCCAGTGGTGAGTTCAGAAGGTTCTCAGAAAGCTGGGAATTTCAACATGTTACTTCCAGTCCAGGGCACGCTCTGTCTAATGGACAAGCAGAGAGAACTGTACAAACTGTCAAGAACATCATCAAGAAGGCACAAAGCAGCAATGGTGACCCGTACATTGCTCTGCTTGAATACCGCAACACACCGATTGAGGGTGTGGGGTTCTCTCCTGCACAACTGTTGATGGGACGTCGTCTGAAGTCCAAACTGCCAACATCCACAACTCTACCGACTCCTGAAGGTAATGCTCAAGTACATGACAAGCTAAAGTACAAGCAGATAAAGCAAAAGAGCTATTATGACAGACATACAAGACATTTGCCAGATCTGCATACAGGTGAAAATGTCAGAATAGAGAGAGGAGACACTTGGCAACCAGCTGTGGTTGTGAACAGACATCAGCAACCAAGATCCTTCATAGTTCACACGACGGATGGAAGAGTCTACAGGAGGAACAGGAAGCATCTGCTGAAGACAGGCGAGAGGGTGTTTCCACGTACAGATACACAGGACATTTCCACATATACAGCTATGGAAACAAACAACACCAAGAACGATGCAGACCGCAAAGACACAGAGGTCACTCGAGAGACTGACACTGATGAAGGACAAGCACAGTTACAGTTGTGTTACACATGGTCTGGGAGACGTCAAACTTCCAGCTAGATACAGAGACTAGATCTACCTACAGTCTCACACAGTTTGAGGCAAAGTCACACATGTTATAAGTTTCAAGGTGTGAAATAAAAGGTCTATCACTCTATGTTAGTAAAAAGAAAATACACTGCTGTTAGAATTGTAAGGTACAATGTAGAATACAGTATAAGAAGATGTCTTTTTTAGTTTATGTCATGGCTGTTGCAATGTAAGAAAGGCACACCGAGAGGCATTGTTTTGGTAATTCACAGGTTGTGAAAAAAATCTTGAGAAGGGGGATGTAATGTATTGTGTGAGTATTCGTAGGTCAGAGTGCGTATGACGTCAGGACGTAAGTAAGAAAAAATGGAAGTCTGTTGAATAAACATTGTTGTTCAATCTACAGCGGTGTCCGAGTCACATCAATACTGCACCTTGTAGGCTTAATCTTGGTGGTGGCTGTAACTGTGTCATCTTTTATGTGTCTTCTCTTCCTTTTTTTTCTCCACGATTTCTTCTGACACCATGTAGTATTGATGTGACTATTCCAGCAACCCTCTGTGTAAAAAAAAACTTACCCCTGATGTCTCCCCTAAACTTCCCTCCCTTAATTTTGTGCCTATGCCCTCTGGTGTTTGCTATTGGTGCCCTGGGAAACAGGTACTGACTATCCACCCTACCTATGCCTCTCATAATCTTGTAGACCTCTATCAAGTCCCCTCTCATTCTTCTACGCTCCAAAGAGAAAAGTCCCAGCTCTACTAGCCTTGCTTCATATGACATGTTCTTCAAACCAGGCAACATCCTGGTAAGTCTCCTCTGCACCCTCTCCATAGCTTCCACATCCTTCCTATAATGAGGTGACCAGAATTGAACACAATACTCTAAGTGCAGTCTCACCAGAGATATGTAGAGTTGCATAATGACCTCTCTACTCTTGAACTCAATGCCCCTGTTAATGAAGCCTAGCATCCCATAGACCTTCTTAACTACTCTATCAACCTGCGCAGCACCAGTATTAATGGTGAAACTCTTGGCAGTGTGGAGGATCAGAGGGGGTCTGAGTCTATAAGAAATTCAAAGCAGCTGCGCAGGCTGACTGTGGTTAAGAAGGCGTACGGTGCATTGGCCTTCATCAATCGTGGAATTGAATTTAGGAGCTGAGAGATGATGTTGCAGTTGTATAGGTCCCTGGTCAGACCCCACTTGGAGTACTGTGCTCAGTTCTGGTCGCCTCACTACAGGAAGGACGTGGAAGCCTAGTACGGGTGTAAAGGAGATTTACAAGGATGTTGCCTGGATTGCGGAGCATGCCTTATGAGAATAGGTTGAGTGAACTCGGCTTTTTCCCCTTGGAGTGACAGAGGATGAGAGGTGACCTAATAGAGGTGTATGAGATGATGAGAGGCATTGAGCATGTGGATAGTCAGAGGCTTTTTCCCAGGGCTGAAATGGTTGCCACAAGAGGACAGAGGTTTAAGGTGCAGGGGAGTAGGTACAGAGATATCGGGGTAAGTTTTTTACTGAGAGCGGTGAGTGCGTGGAAAGGGCTGCCGGCAACAGTGGTGGAGCCAGATACAATAGGGTCTTTTAAGAGACTTTTGGATAAGTGCATGGAGCTTAGTAAAATAGAGGGCTATAGGTAAGCCTAGTAATTTCTGAGGTGGGGACATGTTTGCACAACTTTGTGGGCTGAAGGGCCTGTATTGTGCTGTAGGTTTTCTGTGTTTCTAAACCACGGGGAAACATTCCTCAGGTCAGAATCCATCAATGTTGAGGATGAATTACTGATCCATTCTTGCCTTAAATATCTCATGGTCTGAGACTGCTACAACTTTCTGGTGGCAGAATCTGAAGGTCTTTGCATTCAACTAGGAGTTAAATTAAGACCTGGCATCTAAAGGGCTGTTGATAACCAGTCATATCTACAAAACTCTCAGTAGTATCCTTAAAAGGTGATGTATTTCAGACTACTACTGACTTATAAGTAATAGAACATAGAACAGTACTCCCTCCACACGGGAATATGTTCTTTGGCCTACAACTAAATGGCTAAATAAACTAATCCCCTCTGCCTACACAATGTCTATATTATTCCATTTGCTCATATTTGAGTGCTTATCTAAACATCTTTTAAAAGTCTGTTTCTCTCTCTGCTAACACCCCAGAAAGTGCATTCTAGCATCCATCACTCCTTGTGTTTAAAAAACTGTCCCTCACATCTCTTTTGAAATAATCCCACTCTCACCTTCAATGCATGCTCACTGGTTTAAACATTCGGGAAAAATATACTCTCTGCCTACTCTATCTATGCCTCTCATAATCTTAATCAGATCTTTCCGCAGCCTCCTCTGTTCCAGAGAAAACAACCCAACTTTGTCTAACCTCTTGTTTTCACACATAATCCAGATGGTATTCTAGTAAGACACACAAAGGTTTGTCAGGACTCATTCTAGTAAACCTTTTCTGTATGCCCTTCAAAGCCCCACATCCTTCCTAGAAAGGTTTGACCAGAAGTGTTTGCAATACTCCAGACTCAGCCTAGCTAGTTTTATAAAACTGCAACATAACTTCCTGTGTTTTGAACTCAATACGATGACTAGTAAAGGTAAACATGTGGCATGGCTTCTTAACCACACTATCAACCTGTGTAGCCACTCAGGGAGCAAGGAACTTGGATCATTCTGCTCAGCAACACTGTTCAGGATCTTGCTTTTAAGAGTGAACTGCCTCTTTGCACTTGACTGACCAAGAGGCAACACTTCACGATATTGTCAAGTAAACCAGAGTTTATTGAGAATTTTGCTGACATTATAAGATTCAAAATATTTATCTGAGTATTCTCAATATTAGTGGCTGACCATGGTCCACCTTCTCAGCATCTTCCATCTACCCCCTTCAGAAAGTTGTGGATCACTCAAGCACATTATCAAACAATCATATTTTAAGTGTTGATGGAATATAAACCAACAAGTTTATGCAGATGGGTTAATTGTTAGATGTACAAGAACCTGCAGCATTGAAACTAAATCACAAAACATTTTCTCACAGTTAGTTGACTCTAATGCAACTGTAGTTCCTGGTCACACATCAGAAACATCCTACTACAGAAACATCTGCTATTTCCCGGGAATTGTCCTCAGGTCACTTGTATTTAAGCTAAAACCAATGACATCAGTCAGGATATCTCCAGCTCTGCCCACTTCAGGGTCCCATGAAGAGTGTTCATTCATGGATATAACTGCACTGCCTGGGGTCACTTCTGCACACATGGCCTTTGTTAGTCAACTGTCTGGGGTTTTCTCTGCACACATGCTCTTTCAGCTGAATCCCTGGATTATGCATTGTCGCAGAGCTATGGCAGTGATGAGGTTCGGTGACCTTTCTCCCTCCTCTTCTTCCTCTTCCCACTCACACTCTTCTCCCTCCCACTCCTCCTCTTGTAACCCCTCAGGTGTCCTCAACTCCTGCCCTCTTTCCAGAGCAAAGTTATGGAGCATACAGCAGACAACGATGAACTTAGAGACACGATCAGGGCTATACTGTAGACTTCCCCCTGATCTTGACAAGCAACGAAACCTGTGTTTGAGCATTGCAATGGTCCGCCTGATGGATCCATGGCTACAGGCATGGCGACAATTGTACTGGTGCTCGCTGGAACTCCTGGGGTTCCTAATTGGGGTCATGAGCCATGGGGTTAAGGGATAATCAGAGCTCCCCAACAGCCAACCTGACACTTGACATTCAGGCTCAAAGAGCGGAGGCACAGAGGATTCCTGCAGGATGAACGAGTGGCAGGTGCCGCCAGGAAAACGCGAGCACACGTGCATCACCCGATGTCTGTGGTCACACACTAGCTGGACCTTGAGGGAATGGAATCCTTTTGCATTGATATAGACACCTGGGTTGTCATAGGGAGCTCTGAGTGCCACATGGACACAGCCCAGGACGCCTTGCACACCTGGGAAGCCTGCAATCTTACGGAAGCCCAGTTCTCGCTGTTCCTGGCTCTCCTTCTCCACGGGGAAGGAAATGAACTGGTTCCTCTTATCATAAAGCACCTCTGTAACATCTCTGATGCAGCAGTGAATGGCAAATTGGGTGATATCATTGATGATGCCGGTGGCAGCTTGGAATGAGCCAGTGGTGTAGAAATTAAGAGCCACTGTGACTTTGACAGCCACGGGGAGAGCAGTCCAGGCCCTGGTCCGGGGTTGAAGCTGTGCCTGAACAAGGAGACACAGTTCTGTTACTGCCTCTCTGCTGAACCCCAGCCGCTGTACACACTGCTGCTCACTCAGGTTTAGGTATGATGTGCGGTTCCTAAACACCCGCCTGCTGTAGGGTCTTCGCCCACGACGTACTGTTCCTCCTCTGGACCTGCCTTCTGCTCTGCCTCTGGATCCTGATCCATTTCTTCCCATAACTCCAGCTCCAAGTTTTACACCCCGTCCACATCCAGATCCGAGTCCAACCAACACGCCAGGTCTTGCATTCGGTCCGGGAACAGCACCAGGTCTTATTCGGACTTTGGGACACACTACAAATTCCTGCTTTTTCTCCTCCTCATCCTCCAGCCCCAGGGGAAGGCTCAACAACACTCCCATCACTTTGGTTCCACACTCAACCCTCAACCCAGGGTCCCGTTCAAGGAGCCTGCCACTCCCCCTAAGATCTGGACCTCACCTTCTTCCCTCTGCTCTGCTCCACACCTGATGGAATCTGGTCCCAGGACCTTACCTAGTTCCCCTTCACCCCACCGGCCACTGATCTTTACTGCTTCCACTGCCCTACTGGAGCCCTGAACCCCGTTTCCTTCCAGTTAGTGGCCCCCTGCCTCTTTGATCCAGTACCAGCTCCCAGAGGAGCCTGGGATCTGCCCCCCCCCCTCCGTCCCTCCACTTGCCCAGGGATTTGACCCTCACTTCCTCCTAGTGCCCAGGGATCCGGATTCTGCTCCCACACCCGCCTGGGGATCCGGTCCCGCTCCCCACTCCCTGTCTGGGGATCCGGTCCCGCTCCTACCCCCTCTCCCTGTCTGGGGACCCGGTCCCGCTCCCCCCTCTCCCTGTCTGGGGATCCGGTCCCGCTCCCCCTCTCCCTGTCTGGGGATCCGGTCCCGCTCCCCCCTCTCCCTGTCTGGGGATCCGGTCCCGCTCCCCCCTCTCCCTGTCTGGGGATCCGGTCCCGATCCCCCCTCTCCCTGTCTGGGGATACGGTCCCGATCCCCCCTCTCCCTGTCTGGGGATCCGGTCCCGATCCCCCCTCTCCCTGTCTGGGGATCCGGTCCCGATCCCCCCTCTCCCTGTCTGGGGATCCGGTCCCGCTCCCCCCTCTCCCTGTCTGGGGATCCGGTCCCGATCCCCCCTCTCCCTGCCTGGGGATCCGGTCCCGCTCCCCCCTCTCCCTGTCTGGGGATCCGGTCCCGATCCCCCCTCTCCCTGTCCGGGGATCCGGTCCCGCTCCCCCCTCTCCCTGTCCGGGGATCCGGTCCCGCTCCCCCCTCTCCCTGTCCGGGGATCCGGTCCCGCTCCCCCCTCTCCCTGTCTGGGGATACGGTCCCGCTCCCCCCTCTCCCTGTCTGGGGATCCGGTCCCGCTCCCCCCTCTCCCTGTCTGGGGATCCGGTCCCGCTCCCCCCTCTCCCTGTCTGGGGATCCGGTCCCGATCCCCCCTCTCCCTGTCTGGGGATCCGGTCCCGATCCCCCCTCTCCCTGTCTGGGGATCCGGTCCCGATACCCCCCTCTCCCTGGACAGGCACCCGGACCCGGACCTGCTCCGGATACCCGGCCGCAGACTTCCCGACTGCACCGGTTTCCTTCAGGTCGCCGCCAGGACAGTGTCACGTGAGCGAGCAGAACAGTGCTGATTGGCGGAGAGAGCAAGGGCACGAACGCGGGATGGGGAGGGGAGGGTTATGGAGAGTGATGGGGTGGGGAGGGTTATGGAGAGAGTGATGGGGAGGGGAGGGTTATGGAGAGTGATGGGGAGGGGAGGGTTATGGAGAGTGATGGGGAGGGGAGGGTTATGGAGAGTGATGGGGAGGGGAGGGTTATGGAGAGTGATGGGGAGGGGAGGGTTGTGGAGAGTGATGGGGAGGGGAGGGTTATGGAGAATGATGGGGAGGGGAGGGTTATGGAGAGAGTGATGGGGAGGGGAGGGTTATGGAGAGTGATGGGGAGGGGAGGGTTATGGAGAGTGATGGGGAGGGGATGGTTATGGAGAGAGTGATGGGGAGGGGAGGGTTATGGAGAGTGTGGGGTGGGGAGGGTTATGGAGAGAGTGATGGGGAGGGGAGGGTTATGGAGAATGATGGGGAGGGGAGGGTTATGGAGAGAGTGATGGGGAGGGGAGAGTTATGGAGAGTGATGGGGAGGGGAGGGTTATGGAGAGTGATGGGGAGGGGATGGTTATGGAGAGAGTGATGGGGAGGGGAGGGTTATGGAGAGTGATGGGGAGGGGAGGGTTGTGGAGAATGATGGGGAGGGGAGGGTTATGGAGAGTGATGGGGAGGGGAGGGTTATGGAGAGAGTGATGGGGAGGGGAGGGTTATGGAGAGAGTGATGGGGAGGGGAGGGTTATAGAGAATGATGGGGAGGGGAGGGTTATGGAGAGTGATGGGGAGGGGAGGGTTATGGAGAGAGTGATGGGGAGGGGAGGGTTGTGGAGAGTGATGGGGAGGGGAGGGTTATGGAGAGAGTGATGGGGAGGGGAGGGTTGTGGAGAATGATGGGGAGGAGAGGGTTATGGAGAGAGTGATGGGGTGGGGAGGGTTATGGAGAGAGTGATGGGGAGGGGAGGGTTATGGAGAGAGTGATGGGGAGGGGAGGGTTGTGGAGAATGATGGGGAGGGGAGGGTTATGGAGAGAGTGATGGGGTGGGGAGGGTTATGGAGAGAGTGATGGGGTGGGGAGGGTTATGGAGAGAGTGATGGGGAGGGGAGGGTTATGGAGAGAGTGATGGGGTGGGGAGGGTTATGGAGAATGATGGGGAGGGAGGGTTATGGAGAGAGTGATGGGGTGGGGAGGGTTATGGAGAGTGATGGGGAGGGGAGGGTTATGGAGAGAGTGATGGGGAGGGGAGGGTTGTGGAGAGTGATGGGGAGGGGAGGGTTATGGAGAGTGATGGGGTGGGGAGGGTTATGGAGAGTGATGGGGTGGGGAGGGTTATGGAGAGTGATGGGGAGGGGAGGGTTATGGAGAGAGTGATGGGGAGGGGAGGGTTATGGAGAGAGTGATGGGGAGGGGAGGGTTATGGAGAGAGTGATGGGGTGGGGAGGGTTATGGAGAGTGATGGGGAGGGGAGGGTTATGGAGAGAGTGATGGGGAGGGGAGTGTTATGGAGAGTGATGGGGACGGGAGAGTTATGGAGAGCGTGATGGGGAGGGGAGGGTTATGGAGAGTGATGGGGTGGGGAGGGTTATGGAGAGTGATGGGGAGGGGAGGGTTATGGAGAGAGTGATGGGGTGGGGAGGGTTATGGAGAGTGATCGGGAGGGGAGGGTTATGGAGAGAGTGATGGGGTGGGGAGGGTTATGGAGAGTGATGGGGGAGGGGAGGGTTATGGAGAGAGTGATGGGGTGGGGAGGGTTATGGAGAGTGATGGGGGAGGGGAGGGTTATGGAAGTGATGGGTAGGGGAGGGTTATGGAGAGAGTGATGGGGTGGGGAGGGTTATGGAGAGTGATCAGGAGGGGAGGGTTATGGAGAGAGTGATGGGGTGGGGAGGGTTATGGAGAATGATGGGGGAGGGGAGGGTTCTGGAGAGAGTGATGGGGAGGGGAGGGTTATGGAGAGAGTGATGCGGTGGGGAGGGTTATGGAGAGTGATCGGGAGGGGAGGGTTATGGAGAGAGTGATGGGGTGGGGAGGGTTATGGAGACTGATGGGGAGGGGAGGGTTATGGAGAGAGTGATGGGGTGGGGAGGGTTATAGAGAGAGTGATGGGGAGGGGAGGGTTATAGAGAATGATGGGGAGGGGAGGGTTATGGAGAGTGATGGGGAGGGGAGGGTTATGGAGAGAGTGATGGGGAGGGGAGGGTTATGGAGAGAGTGATGGGGAGGGGAGGGTTATAGAGAATGATGGGGAGGGGAGGGTTATGGAGAGTGATGGGGAGGGGAGGGTTATGGAGAGAGTGATGGGGAGGGGAGGGTTGTGGAGAGTGATGGGGAGGGGAGGGTTATGGAGAGAGTGATGGGGTGGGGAGGGTTATGGAGAGAGTGATGGGGAGGGGAGGGTTATGGAGAGAGTGATGGGGAGGGGAGGGTTGTGGAGAATGGGGGAGGGGAGGGTTATGGAGAGAGTGATGGGGTGGGGAGGGTTATGGAGAGAGTGATGGGGTGGGGAGGGTTATGGAGAGAGTGATGGGGAGGGGAGGGTTATGGAGAGAGTGATGGGGTGGGGAGGGTTATGGAGAATGATGGGGAGGGGAGGGTTATGGAGAGAGTGATGGGGTGGGGAGGGTTATGGAGAGTGATGGGGAGGGGAGGGTTATGGAGAGAGTGATGGGGAGGGGAGGGTTGTGGAGAGTGATGGGGAGGGGAGGGTTATGGAGAGTGATGGTGTGGGGAGGGTTATGGAGAGTGATGGGGGTGGGGAGGGTTATGGAGAGTGATGGGGAGGGGAGGGTTATGGAGAGAGTGATGGGGGAGGGGAGGGTTATGGAGAGAGTGATGGGGTGGGGAGGGTTATGGAGACTGATGGGGTGGGGAGGGTTATGGAGAGAGTGTTGTGGTGGGGAGGGTTATGGAGAGAGTGATGGGGAGGGGAGGGTTATAGAGAATGATGGGGAGGGGAGGGTTATGGAGAGTGATGGGGAGGGGAGGGTTATGGAGAGAGTGATGGGGAGGGGAGGGTTATGGAGAGAGTGATGGGGAGGGGAGGGTTATGGAGAGAGTGATGGGGAGGGGAGGGTTATAGAGAATGATGGGGAGGGGAGGGTTATGGAGAGTGATGGGGAGGGGAGGGTTGTGGAGAGTGATGGGGAGGGGAGGGTTATGCAGAGAGTGATGGGGAGGGGAGGGTTGTGGAGAATGATGGGGAGGAGAGGGTTATGGAGAGAGTGATGGGGTGGGGAGGGTTATGGAGAGAGTGATGGGGAGGGGAGGGTTATGGAGAGAGTGATGGGGAGGGGAGGGTTGTGGAGAATGATGGGGAGGGGAGGGTTATGGAGAGAGTGATGGGGTGGGGAGGGTTATGGAGAGAGTGATGGGGTGGGGAGGGTTATGGAGAGAGTGATGGGGAGGGGAGGGTTATGGAGAGAGTGATGGGGTGGGGAGGGTTATGGAGAATGATGGGGAGGGGAGGGTTATGGAGAGAGTGATGGGGTGGGGAGGGTTATGGAGAGTGATGGGGAGGGGAGGGTTATGGAGAGAGTGATGGGGAGGGGAGGGTTGTGGAGAGTGATGGGGAGGGGAGGGTTATGGAGAGTGATGGGGTGGGGAGGATTATGGAGAGTGATGGGGTGGGGAGGGTTATGGAGAGTGATGGGGAGGGGAGGGTTATGGAGAGAGTGATGGGGGAGGGGAGGGTTATGGAGAGAGTGATGGGGACGGGAGAGTTACGGAGAGCGTGATGGGGTGGGGAGGGTTATGGAGAGTGATGGAGAGGGGAGTGTTATGGAGAGAGTGATGGGGATTGGAGGGTTATGGAGAGAGTGATGGGGAGGGGAGGGTTATGGAGAGTGATGGGGAGGGGAGGGTTCTGGGGAGTGATGGGGAGGGGAGGGTTATGGAGAGAGTGATGGGGAGGCGAGGGTTATGGAGAGTGATGGGGACGGGAGAGTTACGGAGAGCGTGATGGGGTGGGGAGGGTTATGGAGAGAGTGATGGGGAGGGGAGGGTTATGGAGAGTGATGGGGAGGGGATGTTTATGGAGAGAGTGATGGGGAGGGGAGGGTTATGGAGAGAGTGATGGGGAGGGGAGGGTTATGGAGAGAGTGATGTGGAGGGGAGGGTTATGGAGAGAGTGATGGGGAGGGGAGGGTTATGGAGAGAGTGATGGGGTGGGGAGGGTTATGGAGAGAGTGATGGGGAGCGGAGGGTTATGCAGAGAGTGATGGGGTGGGGAGGGTTATGGAGAGAGTGATGGGGAGGGGAGGGTTATGGAGAGAGTGATGCGGTGGGGAGGGTTATGGAGAGTGATGGGGGAGGGGAGGGTTATGGAGAGAGTGATGGGGAGGGGAGGGTTATGGAGAGAGTGATGGGGTGGGGAGGGTTATGGAGAGAGTGATGGGGAGGGGAGGGTTATAGAGAATGATGGGGAGGGGAGGGTTATGGAGAGTGATGGGGAGGGGAGGGTTATGGAGAGAGTGATGGGGAGGGGAGGGATATGGAGAGAGTGATGGGGAGGGGAGGGTTATGGAGAGAGTGATGGGGAGGGGAGGGTTATAGAGAATGATGGGGAGGGGAGGGTTATGGAGAGTGATGGGGAGGGGAGGGTTGTGGAGAGTGATGGGGAGGGGAGGGTTATGCAGAGAGTGATGGGGAGGGGAGGGTTGTGGAGAATGATGGGGAGGAGAGGGTTATGGAGAGAGTGATGGGGTGGGGAGGGTTATGGAGAGAGTGATGGGGAGGGGAGGGTTATGGAGAGAGTGATGGGGAGGGGAGGGTTGTGGAGAATGATGGGGAGGGGAGGGTTATGGAGAGAGTGATGGGGTGGGGAGGGTTATGGAGAGAGTGATGGGGTGGGGAGGGTTATGGAGAGAGTGATGGGGAGGGGAGGGTTATGGAGAGAGTGATGGGGTGGGGAGGGTTATGGAGAATGATGGGGAGGGGAGGGTTATGGAGAGAGTGATGGGGTGGGGAGGGTTATGGAGAGTGATGGGGAGGGGAGGGTTATGGAGAGAGTGATGGGGAGGGGAGGGTTGTGGAGAGTGATGGGGAGGGGAGGGTTATGGAGAGTGATGGGGTGGGGAGGATTATGGAGAGTGATGGGGTGGGGAGGGTTATGGAGAGTGATGGGGAGGGGAGGGTTATGGAGAGAGTGATGGGGGAGGGGAGGGTTATGGAGAGAGTGATGGGGGACGGGAGAGTTACGGAGAGCGTGATGGGGTGGGGAGGGTTATGGAGAGTGATGGAGAGGGGAGTGTTATGGAGAGAGTGATGGGGATTGGAGGGTTATGGAGAGAGTGATGGGGAGGGGAGGGTTATGGAGAGTGATGGGGAGGGGAGGGTTCTGGGGAGTGATGGGGAGGGGAGGGTTATGGAGAGAGTGATGGGGAGGCGAGGGTTATGGAGAGTGATGGGGACGGGAGAGTTACGGAGAGCGTGATGGGGTGGGGAGGGTTATGGAGAGAGTGATGGGGAGGGGAGGGTTATGGAGAGTGATGGGGAGGGGATGTTTATGGAGAGAGTGATGGGGAGGGGAGGGTTATGGAGAGAGTGATGGGGAGGGGAGGGTTATGGAGAGAGTGATGTGGAGGGGAGGGTTATGGAGAGAGTGATGGGGAGGGGAGGGTTATGGAGAGAGTGATGGGGTGGGGAGGGTTATGGAGAGAGTGATGGGGAGCGGAGGGTTATGCAGAGAGTGATGGGGTGGGGAGGGTTATGGAGAGAGTGATGGGGAGGGGAGGGTTATGGAGAGAGTGATGCGGTGGGGAGGGTTATGGAGAGTGATGGGGGAGGGGAGGGTTATGGAGAGAGTGATGGGGAGGGGAGGGTTATGGAGAGAGTGATGGGGTGGGGAGGGTTATGGAGAGAGTGATGGGGAGCGGAGGGTTATGGAGAGAGTGATGGGGTGGGGAGGGTTATGGAGAGTGATGGGGGAGGGGAGGGTTATGGAGAGAGTGATGGGGAGGGGAGGGTTATGGAGAGAGTGATGGGGTGGGGAGGGTTATGCAGAGTGATCGGGAGGGGAGGGTTATGGAGAGAGTGATCGGGTGGGGAGGGTAATGGAGAGTGATGGGGGAGGGGAGGGTTCTGGAGAGAGTGATGGGGAGGGGAGGGTTATGGAGAGAGTGATGCGATGGGGAGGGTTATGGAGAGTGATCGGAGGGGAGGGTTATGGAGAGAGTGATGGGGTGGGGAGGGTTATGGAGAGAGTGATGGGGAGGGGAGGGTTATGGAGAGAGTGATGGGGTGGGGAGGGTTATGGAGAATGATGGGGAGGGGAGGGTTATGGAGAGAGTGATGGGGTGGGGAGGGTTATGGAGAGTGATGGGGAGGGGAGGGTTATGGAGAGAGTGATGGGGAGGGGAGGATTGTGGAGAGTGATGGGGAGGGGAGGGTTATGGAGAGTGATGGTGTGGGGAGGGTTATGGAGAGTGATGGGGTGGGGAGGGTTATGGAGAGTGATGGGGAGGGGAGGGTTATGGAGAGAGTGATGGGGGAGGGGAGGGTTATGGAGAGAGTGATGGGGTGGGGAGGGTTATGGAGACTGATGGGGAGGGGAGGGTTATGGAGAGATTGTTGTGGTGGGGAGGGTTTTGGAGAGAGTGATGGGGAGGGGAGGGTTATAGAGAATGATGGGGAGGGGAGGGTTATGGAGAGAGTGATGGGGAGGGGAGGGTTATAGAGAATGATGGGGAGTGGAGGGTTATGGAGAGTGATGGGGAGGGGAGGGTTGTGGAGAGTGATGGGGAGGGGAGGGTTATGCAGAGAGTGATGGGGAGGGGAGGGTAGTGGAGAATGATGGGGAGGAGAGGGTTATGGAGAGAGTGATGGGGTGGGGAGGGTTATGGAGAGAGTGATGGGGAGGGGAGGGTTATGGAGAGAGTGATGGGGAGGGGAGGGTTGTGGAGAATGATGGGGAGGGGAGGGTTATGGAGAGAGTGATGGGGTGGGGAGGGTTATGGAGAGAGTGATGGGGTGGGGAGGGTTATGGAGAGAGTGATGGGGAGGGGAGGGTTATGGAGAGAGTGATGGGTGGGGAGGGTTATGGAGAATGATGGGGAGGGGAGGGTTATGGAGAGAGTGATGGGGTGGGGAGGGTTATGGAGAGTGATGGGGAGGGTAGGGTTATGGAGAGAGTGATGGGGAGGGGAGGGTTGTGGAGAGTGATGGGGAGGGGAGGGTTATGGTGAGTGATGGGGTGGGGAGGATTATGGAGAGTGATGGGGTGGGGAGGGTTATGGAGAGTCATGGGGAGGGGAGGGTTATGGAGAGAGTGATGGGGGAGGGGAGGGTTATGGAGAGAATGATGGGGACGGGAGAGTTACGGAGAGCGTGATGGGGTGGGGAGGGTTATGGAGAGTGATGGAGAGGGGAGTGTTATGGAGAGAGTGATGGGGATTGGAGGGTTATGGAGAGAGTGATGGGGAGGGGAGGGTTATGGAGAGTGATGGGGAGGGGAGGGTTCTGGGGAGTGATGGGGAGGGGAGGGTTCTGGGGAGTGATGGGGAGGGGAGGGTTATGGAGAGAGTGATGGGGAGGCGAGGGTTATGGAGAGTGATGGGGACGGGAGAGTTACGGAGAGCGTGATGGGGTGGGGAGGGTTATGGTGAGAGTGATGGGGAGGGGATGTTTATGGAGAGAGTGATGGGGAGGGGAGGGTTATGGAGAGAGTGATGGGGAGGGGAGGGTTATGGAGAGAGTGATGTGGAGGGGAGGGTTATGGAGAGAGTGATGGGGAGGGGAGGGTTATGGAGAGAGTGATGGGGTGGGGAGGGTTATGGAGAGAGTGATGGGGAGCGGAGGGTTATGGAGAGAGTGATGGGGAGCGGAGGGTTATGCAGAGAGTGATGGGGTGGGGAGGGTTATGGAGAGAGTGATGGGGAGGGGAGGGTTATGGAGAGAGTGATGCGGTGGGGAGGGTTATGGAGAGTGATGGGGGAGGGGAGGGTTATGGAGAGAGTGATGGGGAGGGGAGAGTTATGGAGAGAGTGATGGGGTGGGGAGGGTTATGGAGAGAGTGATGGGGAGCGGAGGGTTATGGAGAGAGTGATGGGGTGGGGAGGGTTATGGAGAGTGATGGGGGAGGGGAGGGTTATGGAGAGAGTGATGGGGAGGGGAGGGTTATGGAGAGAGTGATGGGGTGGGGAGGGTTATGCAGAGTGATCGGGAGGGGAGGGTTATGGAGAGAGTGATCGGGTGGGGAGGGTAATGGAGAGTGATGGGGGAGGGGAGGGTTCTGGAGAGAGTGATGGGGAGGGGAGGGTTATGGAGAGAGTGATGCGATGGGGAGGGTTATGGAGAGTGATCGGGAGGGGAGGGTTATGGAGAGAGTGATGGGGTGGGGAGGGTTATGGAGACTGATGGGGAGGGGAGGGTTATTGGGAGAGTGATGGGGTGGGGAGGGTTATGGAGAGTTATGGGGATGGGAGGGTTATGGAGAGAGTGATGGGGGAGGGGAGGGTTATGGAGAAAGTGATGTGGAGGGGAGGTTTATAGAGAGAGTGATGGGGAGGGGAGGGTTATGGAGAGAGTGATGGGGAGGGGAGGGTTATGGAGAGAGTGATGGAGTGGGGAGGGTTATGGAGAGAGTGATGGGGAGGGGAGGGTTATGGAGAGAGTGATGGGGTGGGGAGGGTTATGGAGAGTGATGGGGGAGGGGAGGGTTATGGAGAGAGTGATGTGGAGGGGAGGCTTATGGAGAGAGTGATGGGGTGGGGAGGGTTATGGAGAGTGATGGGGGAGGGGAGGGTTATGGAGAGAGTGATGGGGTGGGGAGGGTTAAGAGAGTGATGGGGGAGGGGAGGGTTATGGAGAGAGTGATGCGGAGGGGAGGGTTATGGAGAATGATGGGGAGGGGAGGGTTATGGAGAATGATGGGGAGGGGAGGGTTATGGAGAGAGTGATGGGGAGGGGAGGGTTATGGAGAGTGATGGGGAGGGGAGGGTTATGGAGAGAGTGATGGGGAGGGGAGGGTTATGGAGAGAGTGATGGGGTGGGGAGTGTTATGGAGAGTGATGGGGAGGGGAGGGTTATGGAGAGTGATGGGGTGGGGAGGGTTATGGAGAGTGAAGGGGAGGGTTATGGAGAGTGATGGGCAGGGGAGGGTTATGGAGAGAGTGATGGGGAGGGGAGGGTTAAGAGAGAGTGATGGGGTGGGGAGGGTTAGGAGAGAGTGATGGGGAGGGGGAGGGTTATGGAGACAGTGATGGGGTGGGGAGGGTTATGGAGAGTGATGGGGAGGGGAGGGTTATGCAGAGAGTGTTTGGGGGTGGGGAGTGTTATGGAGAGAGTGATGGGGGTGGGGAGGGTTATGGAGAGTGATGGAGAGGGGAGGGTTATGGAGAGAGTGATGGGGTGGGAGGGTTATGGAGAGTGATGGGGAGGGGAGT